>NC_140594.1:1005353311-1005953311 GCF_964204655.1 Triturus cristatus | reverse complement strand
GAAGTGTCGGGTGATTTAAGATCAAACCACACCCAGCCCAATTCCATCAATTCGGAGGTGGTTTAGTCGGGTCTCTTCAGTCAAATGATAGGAAAGGGGAACGGTTCTTAATACTCTTCACCGTAAGTATAATCTTTGCTGGAAGCGTCATACAGAGAGCGTGTCTGAAGACAACGTGGGAGATTCCTCCTGTTAGGACCAGTGCAGTTCAATGTAGTATGAGCAGTAGAAGGAGTATTCCACATTGGAGGTGCAGAGGGCATTGTTTGTTGCTGTATTGACTTACAGGAAGAGGGATACAGTACAGTCGAATAAAACTTTCGATTGTTGTGCTTGGAGGTCACTGTGGGCCCCTAGTTAATAGTAAGAGTGGATGGGTCACTATATTGACGCAATATATTGTATGGCAATACTATCGAATCCACTACTTCAATGGACCACTACTTCTTAAGCTAAGTATATAATTGCTATTTTTAACTCCATGTATACTTACCGCCAAGACAATATTACCTATTTTGGAAGAAGATCAATCCTCATTGGCTCCATCCTCTGCCACTCCACAAAATCTACATTTCCATACATAGCAATACTTCCCAAGGTAAGTGTAGGTGGAGTTAAGAATAGCAATTACATACTTTCCTTAAAATTCAGTGGTCGTTGAAGTAGACTAGGATTCAATATTATTGGAGGTCAATATTCTTCACCTCGGTATAGTATAATACAGTTGTTGAAAGGCACAGCCGAGGGCTTACCTGGGCCAATGAACGGGGCTTCAGTATTGGCAGCATTTATTGCATCTAGCTCAGACCTGCTGTAGGTATTCAAAATAATTCTCTAATTGATTCAGGTGCATCTATTTAGACTACATTTGTTTGTCAACAGCATAAGTGCGGTAGGTATATCAGCACAATTGTGAGTGGTTCAAAATATACTTTGAAAAGTATATGGAATAGTGCTAATAACTTTCAGAAGTTCTAAGGCATTGTTTGCAGTTTAACCACAGGATAAAATATATCAAGCATCTCAAACAGACTGCTATGTTTATATTACAACGTATAGGATTCTGCAATCCCTGTATAAAAAACCCGCTTCTCTAACTTTTTTTTTTATAATTGACGACTTGTGACGCCCCGAGTACCTAATTAAAAAGAAATTATGTCAGAACTTAACTGTAATAACTTATTACAGTTAAGTTCTGATATCTCAGTGCCTGCTGCCAGAGCCAGCAGCCAAGAAAAAAGCAAGGTCAGGTCACAAAGCATAATTAAAGCAGCTGTTTAAAGGATAAAAAAGAAAGCATTGCTTTTCATTCTGCTCTATTTTTCTAGCTGTTTATTGACAGGAAGAAAGTAGATATTTATGACAAAATGTTAATTTTTTGCTCCCTTTGGGTAATCATAAAAAAGTTAAAATCTTTATATGTTTCTACTGCACCTTTAAAAAAAATAAGTTGTATTGAACTGCTTCTAATACCTTTTTGCCACAACTATCAAACAGCTTTTCTGATATGTTTAATTTTGCACTAGAAATTCTATTTTAATCTTCATGTTTGCAAGCATGCTGTCTCTTTCATATGAAAGAGCTGTGCACCAAGGATTTCCTGGAAGGTGATGGTTTGATCATATATTATAAGGAATAAAGCACACTCTGCTATTCATAAAAAGGATATTGCAAGTCACATTAACTTTATTAAAAAACTCGGCCTTCGTCCATGTTCCCCTGTATGGTCATGGAACTCCTCGGTTGCTTCCTTACATTTATACATGAAATAGATTAATAAATATAAATATATATAAATATATTTTTCAAAGATAGCTTCACACGTCCTTCCACCGAAGGTGATAAAGCAAAGGAACGGCACACCAGGAGAATGTACAAGTTTTTATTGTACACAAACAACAAGACGACGCGTTTCGGCGTTAAGCCTTTTTCGAGTGAAATAAAATGGGCAAATTCCTCTAGAAATAGGCACCATTGTTTTCAAAGTGACGGAAAACATAGAAGACATACTATAATCGTGTACGGAGCTTCGATCTTACAATCAACAATAAATAATACATTTCAACAATAGATTCAATTCAATTTTTTGGCATGATCTTTGGTATAAGTCATGATTGTAAACATTAACCAAAATTAATTGTTGTGCTTTAAAACAAATGTGCATTTCGTCATGTACAATAAAGTTTTTTGGTTAAATGTGCAACCGCTCCGTTGCTATGTCTGAAATTGGTCATTTTTCATTTGTGCATACGTAAATACAATGATTAAGCACTATTGACAATCCTGAATGACCATATACAATATACATGACGGATTGAGTTTTGGACACTCCTCTGCCATACTAATGATAAAATACCATGTATGCGAGTTCTTGCCCTCTCAACAAAAATACAATCTACAGATATGGGACCGCTCCGTTAGTGTGTCAAAGTTTAACCATATTTCATTTATACAAGCGTAGATGCCATGAATAAGCAGCATTGACAATCTTAGATGACCATGTGTAATATACATAACAGATTTTGGATTAGGGACCGTACTCTGCCATACTAATGATAAAATACCATATATGCGAGTTATAGTCCTATCAACATGAGTACAATCTGTAATTATGCCATCAATGGTTGAACATTCTTTGAGATTTACAGCGCGACATATGACAATTACACATGTCAAAAAAGGAAATTAAAGGTAATGTACCATGATGATAATACTATTTGAAAATCACATTTTAATTTTTGAATTTTTAAATTTTTAAATTTTACACAGCGCGATATATAATAATTATCCATGTCAAAGAAAGAAATTATAGGTAATGTACCGATGGAATAATAATCATAGTAACAAGTCAAAATCAAAATATAATCCCAATGTCCCTTATGACAACATCGAAGCCTACAATTCGGCTGTTATACAAGGTCTCAAGCAACTACGTTTAAAAAAAGCAAAAAGTCAGTATGAAAATCTGTCAAAAGATCAACGGGAAGCTTTACAAGCATTAGAAAATGACCCTACCATCATTATCAAGCCCTCTGATAAGGGGGGCAACATTGTAATTATGGATCAAAAACAGTATCGAGATGAGGCAATACGCCAACTTTCTGATCATACTTGTTATGAAGAGATTAACTGGAACAGATACAAAACATCTATCAAACGATATCATGATTTATTGATTAACTGGCATCTATGTGGTCTTTTAGACGAAGAAGAGTACAAATTCCTTAAAACTGACAATCCACGTATACCCTGCTTGTACCTCCTCCCAAAAATACATAAGGACGCCACCAATCCACCAGGGCGTCCTATAGTTTCCTCCAATGGGGGATTATTGGAAAACACTTCAATATTTCTGGATTCTTATCTTTCTAAATACGTTGTTAATTTGAGGTCTTATTGCAAGGACAGTACAGATTTTTTGAAAAGAATTTACGATGTGCAATGGGAGGATAATTTCACAATGATCGCACTTGATGTATGCTCCCTATATACATGTATTGACCAAAAAAAAGGTGTAGAAGCATGCATGCACTTTCTCAAAAGTAGACACATCACAATGTGGGAACATAATGCAATGCTAGAAGTCATGATGCTATATTGCTTAGAGGAAAATATCTTTCTATTTGAGAAAAGTGTTTATCGTCAATGCTCAGGGACGGCGATGGGCACTTGCTTTGCCCCCAGCCCAGCGAACTTGTTCCTAGGCTGGTGGGAGGAGCAAATTGTCTGGACCGAAGGTAATGAACAATATACTGATCACATACCCATTTGGATAAGATACATTGACGATTTATTTCTAATTTGGGATGGTCCTGTTGAACAGGCCATGCAATTTATACGCAAATTGGAAATAAATGATCTTAATCTCAAATTTACATACAAACTTAGCAAAAATTACTGTGAATTTTTGGACATTTGCATACAGATAGTGGATAGTAAAATAACAACACATCTCCACAGAAAGGAAACAGCAGGAAACACCATCCTACATGGGTCAAGCAATCATCCCGTTCCACTCATTGAAAGCATCCCCTATGGGGAGATGCTACGGGCCCGTCGTAATTGCAACACAACAGAGAACTACATTGCAGAGCAAACCAATATGGTAAATAGATTTAAAATCAGAGGTTATGGCACCAAAACCTTGCAAAAGGCCAAAAACAAACTCAAAGGCATTACACAGAGGGAACTCCTTTTCAAAGATCTATCCAAACAAGAATCAGACCCCATCAAAAAGAATGACAAAATACCTAGAATGATAACTACATTCAGTAAAGGGGCATCAGATTTGAGAAAGCTTATGAAGGCACATTGGGGCTTACTTACAGCAGACCCCATAATTGGCAAGCATGTTGGCCAAAGTCCCAAAATAACATATAGGACAGCTAAATCCCTTAGAGATTCTCTGGTTCATAGCTATCCTCAAGAAGCAGTGGGCCTTAACTGGTTAAATCCCCCTAATGGATTCACCACATGTGGATCATGTAAGGCATGCAAAAATGGCGTGAATCGTACTAAGTACCAAACTAAAACTGGGGTAACCAAGAAGATCACGAAAATTATCAATTGCAACAGTGACTATACCATCTATGCTTTGGAAATGCCCATGCGGGTATTACTATATTGGTAGCACCAAATTACCATTGAAAACACATATTTTTCAGCATTTACGGGCAATAACTAATCGAGATGGTAATTACCCAGTAGCCCGCCATTTTGCACACAAACACAACAGGGATAAAAAACTCTTGCGTTTTTTCGGTATTGACCGGATTTTGCCACATGTCCGGGGAGGAGATCGGGAGCGTAATTTGAGAGTAAAAGAATCCTGATATATAATTGACTTAAACACAAAAACCCCAAATGGTCTCAATAGTGGTGAAGAATTGGCCACTCATATAGGTTGAATTAGACATAGTAGCAGTATCTTGTTCTCCTTTTCATTATTATTATTTGCACTGTATCACTGATTTTAATTGAAATTAGGACAGTAGTTATCCCTTAGCTTTCCCTGTAGAATAAGGCTTAGAAACATCTAGGAGTACATATCCTTTAATAAGAAACTAAACAATTCTCTCTGCAAAATTGCGCTTTTATTAGGATGTCTCGACTAACATAAATATCCTGTCCATTTCCCTTTATGAGCACTATTAGCACTTAAACAGTTCAGATATCACTTATCACACCGTAGGCACATCACTTTACAGTGGCTTTCCCCTGGGATATCCAAGAGAATCAGTAGGCAGACAGACAACACATAGATGACAACATGGCCAAGATGGTGGGTACATTACCCATCATTGTTACTATGATTATTATTCCATCGGTACATTACCTATAATTTCTTTCTTTGACATGGATAATTATTATGTATCGCGCTGTGTAAAATTTAAAAATTTAAAAATTCAAAAATTAAAATGTGATTTTCAAATAGTATTATCATCATGGTACATTACCTTTAATTTCCTTTTTTGACATGTGTAATTGTCATATGTCGCGCTGTAAATCTCAAAGAATGTTAAACCATTGATGGCATAATTACAGATTGTACTCATGTTGATAGGACTATAACTCGCATATATGGTATTTCATCATTAGTATGGCAGAGTACGGTCCCTAATCCAAAATCTGTTATGTATATTACACATGGTCATCTAAGATTGTCAATACTGCTTATTCATGGCATCTACGCTTGTATAAATGAAATATGGTTAAACTTTGACACACTAACGGAGCGGTCCCATATCTGTAGATTGTATTTTTGTTGAGAGGGCAAGAACTCGCATACATGGTATTTTATCATTAGTATGGCAGAGGAGTGTCCGAAACTCAATCCGTCATGTATATTGTATATGGTCATTCAGGATTGTCAATAGTGCTTAATCATGGTATTTACGTATGCACAAATGAAAAATGACCAATTTCAGACATAGCAACGGAGCGGTTGCACATTTAACCAAAAAACTTTATTGTACATGACGAAATGCACATTTGTTTTAAAGCACAACAATTAATTTTGGTTAATGTTTACAATCATGACTTATACCAAAGATCATGGCAAAAAATTGAATTGAATCTATTGTTGAAATTTATTATTTATTGTTGATTGTAAGATCGAAGCTCCGTACACGATTATAGTATGTCTTCTATGTTTTCCGTCACTTTGAAAACGATGGTGCCTATTTCTAGAGGAATTTGCCGATTTTATTTCACTCGAAAAAGGCTTAACGCCGAAACGCGTCGTCCTGTTGTTTGTGTACAATAAAAACTTGTACATTCTCCTGGTGTGCCGTTCCTTTGCTTTATCACCTTCGGTGGAAGGACGTGTGAAGCTATCTTTGGAAAATAATTTCGGTTGCTGTAACCGTTGAACCGGCACCAACATCGTGGGATTGGTGAGCCGCTAAGCACAGCAGTTGTTTTGGATATATGAATATATATATATCTCACTTAAAAAAACAAAGGTTAAGCAAACGTCATAGGGGCATATTATCGAGAACGGCGTTAAAATTTTCACCGCTTTAGCGGCAGGAAACTGCCGCTAAAGCGGCGGTGATGGGCTTGATAATATGCCCTTGAGAATTCCAATAGAAGCTCAGGTTTCACACCAGAACATGGGCTTCTATTGGAATTCTCAAGGGCATATTATCAAGCCCATTATCGCCGCTTTAGCGGCAGTTGCCTGCCGCTAAAGCGGTGATAATTTTAACGCCGTTCTTGATAATATGCCCCATCGTTAGCTGAATTTTTCAATGACAACATTAAAGTTTTAAACCACAAATTCACTTTTTATAGTTAGCAGCGCTAACTATAATTTGCATCCCCACCATGCACTCCTTATGATCTCACATATGCCATTGCTCATGACGGTTCTATGACATAATTTATGACAACACTGATGACATCTTAAATGGTATCATTGATGACCTCACTGATGACATCATCCAATAAATCAGTTTGTTTGTTTTATAGTTTACATAGTGGCAAGTAAGTACCATATTATTTCTCTACCCAATTTTCTACATCTTGGATCCAGCTAATGGATGTAAGTGTTTACAAAACACATGTGCTCCTAATGCACCATAGGTGTTTAGAGGAATAGAACATGTTATACATTTTTGAAGCTCCCAACCCGCTGGGAGTGGACTTGGTGTTTGCTCCCGCTTGGCGGGAGTTTTGAAAATCCTCCCACCAAGCGAGAACAAAACAGGTTTCCTTACCCTCACCAGTGCGAGCAGAGAATACACAATGTCCCAGGGGTGGGCTCCCAGGGACATAGCCTCTGAGTCAGCCTATGGGATGGAGTTCCCAAGGCCATTAATGGCTCGGGGAGGGGAGCTGCACGCCCCCATCATAATGTAATCAGGCTCAAGGTAGGCTACACGGGGCCTGTAGAGGCTTGGCAAGGCGGGGCTGTGTGCCTGCCCCATTTTGATCATTTTGGGCTTCGGGGTTGGGTTCCCTGGGCCTTTAGCGGGTCCGAGGTGGGGGGGACATTTAATTTTGGGGTGTGTTCCATGGGGCCTGCAACGGTTCGGGGGGAGGCACGTGGGCCCCCTCTCATTACAAAGCACTTAAGGCCCCAGGGGTGGGTTCCCCTGATTCAAGGTTGGGCTTATTTTATTTTTTTCATTACTCCCTTAACTGTTCTTTTATGATGGGGTTACCCAATGTTTATCCCCTATTTCAGAGATATAAATCATATTTTTATGAAGAAAACAAGACCAAAATGACAAAACCCAATAAGTAGAACCAGAGTTAGGAATTTTTCAAAGAATAAACCAAAAACAATGCTTGGAAGTCACTACCGCTATAAGGTTACTTTAGATTGTGCTAGACTGGGGTAAATCCAAAGTTCAGGTCGACCGCTATCGAGCGCAGGTAGGATTCAGCTCTAAACAGGTACCGCTGAAGTTTTACCTTCTCAAGCTTAGCAAAGTACCACGTCCGTGGGGAGACGGTCGCCGGGAGCAGGTAGAGCATCGCTAGCAATGATCGTGTGAGCACGAAGAGTTGGCTGGACATTGCAGACGGGACATCGCGTTCACTGATGTTGCTGCTCGCTGTGTGAGGAGACAATGCTGCGGCAGGTTGCGCTGATCCTTTGAGTGAGTGGCGCAGTCCCAGTCCAAGAGGGCCCATTAGCGGTCGCAAAAAGCCCAGAAGCTTTATTTCAGGGGCCCAGGAACTGTAGATGTTGAAAGCAGCTGCAGACCTAACTTCTGAGGCCCAGAACTTGGAGGGGGCACCTCAGGCAAGGGCAGGACTCACAGGGGAGTCCAGCAGCACCAGCAGATTGTAGGAAGTCTATTGTGTCCCTGAGAATTCAGAAGAACAGGAGGCAAGCCAGCAAGCCCTTGGAGATCACTTGGAGGGAAGGCAGAGTCCAGCTCTCCTTCCAGCCGAGTCCGAGAGCAGCAGGCAGCAGGGCAACAAGCAGATTAGCAGTCCTTCCAGAAAAGCAGTTCAGTTGAGTCCTTTAAGCTCAGCAGTCCTTCTGACAGAGTTTCAGTTCATGATCCACAAGTGTCTGATTTGAGGGGGTCAGAGACACCGTACTTATACTCAAAAGTGCCTTTGATGTATGGATGGCTTCTGATTAAGTCTTTGAAGGCACTTTGATCCCTTTCAACCCAGTCCTGTCTACCAGGCTAAACCGGGGGGGGGGGGGTAAAACAGTGTTTTGTGTTTGGACAGGACACTACCTATTGAAGTGCTGAGAGTCAGACCCTCCCATTCCTCCTTTCCCAGGAAGACCCACCAGAATGCAGGTGATTGCAGATGAGTGCTCTGAATGCAGCTTAGTCTCACCTTCCTGTGTTTGTGGCTGTCTAGAGGGATTGCTCAGAGTATAGCTGTCACCCAGTCCAGACATGTATTGCAGACAGGTTGCAAAGCACACAGAGTTATTAGCACAGAGCAATGTTCACTTTCTAAAAGTGTCATTTCTAGGAGTATTTGTCATTACCATTCCAAACATATGAAACATAAAAAAGCTACTCCTCTATGAAGGAATTACAGCTTAAAGGTGTACTAAGGAATTCCCAATGCTGCCCTATGAGAGGGATGTGCCTCACAGTAGTGAAACACAAAATAGGCTGTTTGTCACTACCAGTACATGCAAAACTTAAATGTACATGTCCTACCTTTCACTCACATAGCACCCTGTTTTTTGGGCTACCTAGGGCCTACCTTCGGGGTGACTTATATGTAATAAAAGGAGAGTTTATGACTTGGCAAGTAGTTTTAAATGCAAAATCGAAGTGGCAGTAAACTGCACACTGGCACTGCAGTGGCTGGCCTGAGACAGGTATGAAATGCTACTTCTGTGGGTGGCACAATTGGTGCTATAGGCCCACTAGTGGCATTTACAGCATTTGGTATACCACTTTACAAGCGACTTACAAGTATATCAAATATGTCAAACAGGTCTGAACCAATTATACCATGTTTAGAGGAGGGAGCACATGGACTTTAGCATTGGTCAGCAGTAGTAAAGTGCCCAGAGTCCTAAAGCAAACAAAACAAAGGTCAGAAAAAGAGGAAGAAGGCAAAAAGTTTGGGGGAGGACCCTTCAAAGAAGGACATTTTCCAACATAAGTCCTAATTTATATTTTGGTGGTAGGCCGTTGTTCCGCCAAAGCAATAGAGTAAATACTTCAGTCATCCTATTGGAGGTCCTGACTTCCCTATTTATAAATGACCTCCAAACTGCTGGCAGTCTATATAAAGCATTGGCAGGAACTGCCATCACAGCGGTCCTGTCAATTCTATTTGCTGTTTGGTGCTGGTTTACATCAACATGACACAATCAAACAGTTGTATTTTTTTTATTTTGAAAAAAAAAAATCTAAAAACGGGGTTTTCTTTCTCAAACTAACAAAAATAATGCTCTCTTTGCCATGGGAGTTATCTCACATGGCGAGACGAGCAATATTAAAATGTTACTGTCTCTCTCAGTCAGGATTTACCTAGCGGTAGAGGTCAATAAAAAAATGGCTACATGTCTACCCATCTAAATTGTGCGGGCAGATATTATATCTATTTCTCATATGGCCCTTACTCCCTTGGGCCATCGGAGGAGTGTGACCACAGAGGAGATGAAGATATCTCCTCCACGGCCAAACTGAAGGTCCGCCTGCATGTAGATTGGGTCGATGGACCACTATGTTTCAGTGGCGACGGAGTTTGTTCCTCGCCAACAGAGTTCCCTTCCTGCCAACATATATATTGGGCTCATAGTTATTGGTGTGAGGTCGGTGCTACAACACTGATGTAATGTACTGAACTGATCTCACTTTATAATGATTGTCAGATTTTGATGACACTTTTTTAGAAATATTTGATTGAAGCACTACAACATAGATCATTTCGTACTTAGTTTTTCACAGGGAAAATAATCTACATCAAAGACACTAGAAAATAGAAAAGAATCAAATACCTTCATACATACACCGCCTACCATCTGATACAAAACACATGAAGGATGACAGCCGCAGAGATACACATATAAATGGGATTATCTCTACATTTCTCACAACTTGTGTATGCATCGTGTAAAAGAGACTAGTTCAAGAGGCAATGATGATTTGCACTGATAATAGCTCAAGGCAATGGGTCTTTTAACGTATACGTTTGAGTGACTCAACAGTGCTTCTTATATGAAAAAATTAAAAAGCACTATTTACATTTGAGTTACAGTATTTTCATTCTTTGTAACAATTATAGGTGCCACATTTAAGTTGAAGCTTGTGTGGCATGTTTGTGTTGTAAGAGTTATTATACACCATGCAATTTCTTCTCTATACTGGGTAGAATGTTGTAAATGGGTTAATAATAATATTTTATCATCCTGTATATGCTAGCAAGATGGCTCAGTAGGTTAAAATATTCCCACTGCCATCTAATGTGACATGCAAGTCACAAGAAACAATTAATTCCTAAGTGGATAAATAAAGTATCAGTTTATTGAGTAGAATGTATACCTGCTTTGCAAAAGTGTAGCCTGGAACATTTTTATAACAAAAGTTACCACTATAGTGTAACATTGTTTTTGCGTCGGCCCAACAAGGTGCTGCCTGATAATGAAGCATGACACCCCCTTGGGGTGTGTGAGGGCCCTTGCGTCTAAAAGGAGAAACCCTTATTTCTGGTAGACCTAGATTCCCTCTTAGGAACTGTATACTCCTTGTCTTGCTAGCCAGAAATAGGGACACATATGCTGGACCTTGTTCAAGCCCCAGTCCCCCAGTGTTTTGTGTTCATAAATCTTACTTAAGGTTTTGGGTGCCCATGTACCATGCTGTGTGGTGGAAACGCAATTGAAACCATCTCGTAAATAGACTTCATAATTTCTTAAACATATTTTGCGTTACATTGTTTTTATGAACAGTGGGCATATATTTTCCACTTTTTAAGTTTCAATATTGCATTTTGACTGTTGTTGGTATGTGTCTTATTTAAACAAAAAAAATCTTCTTGGCATTGTTTTCAGCTTCCTTGCGATACATTCAAATATCTCACCTGGCACAAATTACAGGAACATGATGTACAAGGAACTCAGCTTTGTTGTCCAAGAGTCAGAGAAGGTAAAACTAAAACCATTCCTATTTTAGAACTTGGATATTTCATAATGATTGCCTTTTTGAATTTGACTTCTCTTTCCTTTAATTCAAAAAGGTTCCGTCTCAGTAGCATTGAAACCTCGGCCATGTGGCACAAGAGATTCGGAACATATGCTTTAAGCTAAAAGAGCAAATCTATCCACTACAAAAAAAAAAAAATCATGTTTCACAAAATTATGTGACTTTACAAATGATACTACTACTTTTTTCCCCATTGCCACGTATCTTCTATTAGACCTCAGCATTTATAGATTTTTAGATGTAATACATTAAATGTATGGGCGGACAGGATGTTATATTTTGGAAAGGGACAGCAAGCTGGCCATCATGTTGCGTTTTTAGCAAATGTGTTGGCCATCTTGCAGGTATTAAAAAAAAACATTGGACACCTGCTGGATGCTGGTATTAGCTTTTCCTATGCTTTTGATGAAAATCTATGACCATTGTCAAGTCAATACTTCGAGCAAACAAGCATTGGCAAAAAGAAGACCTTTTGTCTTTGCCAATGCTTGGCATATAAATGCTGCCTCAGATCCTTGATCCTAATAGATTTGTAAGCAAGCATGAAGGTGGCGTATAGGTGAGTCAGGCAAGAGAACAGTAGGTGGCAGCGTTACACTGTGTTAGAATTTTTCAGAGGCAGTAAGCGTGGTAAAAGTATGCGTAGTAGTGGAATGCGTGGTGAAGGTGTTTCTAATGTGAATGAACATAAATGTGTGGTAGTGGTAGGCGTTGTGAAATGTGCGATGTAAAGTCGTGCGTGGTGAGGGAAGGCGTGGTAATGTCATATAACCCTCTTTTGTGCGTCAGACAGGCCTTGCTCTGCTCTTGCCCACATCCAAAGGTCCATCTCTGTGGTGCCCACAGAGATGGATCTTTACATGTTGTTTGCCTGGTGGTATATGTTTATAGTTATACAGTTTATTACGCGCAAACCCATCTAATTCCACTGTGTGTAGAATGGGTTTTTTCAAACTGCCCTCATGTCGACTGGAAAATAAAGAATTGAAAGGACCCCACCTTGGCTTTTGTCCTTTAACTGTCTTCATTGGTTTAACAGGGCCTTCAGATGAAGAACTGTTTATGAGGGGAGAAGAACAGACAGTAAAAAGAAAAAGCAAGTTAACAGAACAAGAAATATGGCAACAGAGACTACAGGAAAACTGGGAGAACTGCGTGGTGAGGATATAGACTCATGTACATTAAACTGCACTCTTGAAAGTGGTTTATCCACAGCCACATAATAGGAAAACAATATATGTTGTTCTCCAAAGCATGTCCAGGAAGTAATAATTTGTTATTTGTATTTTTTTTTTTAAAGCCATAAAGGGTGACCTATGCATGAGTTATGTAGTCTGTAATTTGTGGTAGTAACTCGTAAATTTAAGCCTTTCATTAAGCCTTTTACCAACTGTGTGACCTTGGTCTATACACCCTTTAATTATGCATTAATGTTTCTATGTGGCTTTTAGGAATGCCACATAGAAACATTTGGGACTTGTAATAGTTGTTTTTTCTCTCACCTCCTTGGATCTGTGTTTGTACATTACAACACTTCAGGTATCTAGTTCGCTTGTGTACCATTTCTCAGAATTAAAATGCGGCAAAAACAGACCATATTCACCAGGCTCAATCTTTTGTTGCAAATACTGGCCTAACACAGGGGTCTCTAACCAGTAGCTCATGAGCTACTCTAGCTGTCCAGCTACCTCTGAGTAGCTCACCTGTGTGCAACCCAGCTTATTAAATCAGAAAGCATAAAAAAATGAAGATTATACAAAACTAACATTAGTAGCTCTCAATGCGTTTCATTGAACATAAGTAGCTCTCAGTACAGAAAAGGTTGCAGACCCCATATCGTTGTGTGAGACGCAATTCCCTTTTACACAGTTAACACAAGGAGTGCAGCATTGCAAAAGATGGTTTGTTGATTTTTCCAAAAGTTGATGTGATCTGTTCTGGAACAGAAATTCATTAGGTCTAGAGATGTTGTAAATTAACATAGACCACCCACTGACTTTGTGTCAACTGTACCTGCAAGAATATATGATCTATACCTTTTCAATCTTCTATTTTCAAACCCAGTTGACAGGCCGGTGTTATTTTGGGATGCTTCATGAGGTATACTGTGTGTCCCCATTCCCTGTATATCTGAGGTGGTGTCTGGAATGCTGAGAGTGAATGGTGTAACAGAATGTTGCTAATCACAAAAGGAGGGAGCACACCGCCTGGCATACCAGCACACGACTAGCCCAGATGCATTGTTGTAAATGCAGTGCATGATGACACTCACTTAGTTGACAGTCTTTAGTATTCACCATTGTTGGTGCAGCCAGTGCTGTCTCTATCTCTAGACGTGTATCAGGATTGTTGTCCTTGGTGTTATCATGCACTGTATTTACCACGAGCACTGGGACGCACATGCGCTATGGGCTTGTACAGCAGCCTGAGAAGACTGTGAGGAGCATTGCCAGCACCCCCAAGTTTCACTTGTGAATCTCTACTGAAGAACAACAATCCTGACACAGGCAGTGTGTTCACCCCACCTGTTGTAACAGAATGTTGCTGTCTGGCCTGGAGTGGAAGCTAGGAGGCAGGGACCATGGGGGGCGAGTGGAGCCCTGGCTGGACTTATTGGGTTGTTGCTGTGACCTAAGGGCCTAACATGGAATAGAGAACGTACCTCCTCCCCGATTGGCTCCAGACTCTTGTGTGGGGGCCCTGGCTCCCAGCTACAAAGCTGCATGTTTTTAGATATCCTAGTCATCGAAGCACTACTTTGCTATAGTGCACACTACAACATGACACTTAGACCTTGGAGGAGTTGGGCAGTCCGTTACCAATAATCATAGCTACCAGTAGTGCAGCAGGTGCAATGGCACTGGGCCCCAAGGTTGTGAGGGACCCACTGTACTCCAGTTATAACATTGTTTTTGTTGCCAACCAAGGGATGGGGGCATTTCATTGCTCGCATTAGGGTTTGTGGGACTTGATTTCAATTATAATTGTTATTGCTGCAGCTGACAGGGAAAGATTACTTTAGTGAGTAAATACATCTCAAATTGCATTTGTTTTATTTTCTGTTTCCTTTTAGAATGTGAACCTTTCATTTCAGGACTTGGGAGATCCTTATCAGCAAAAAAACTTTTATCGCATACTTCGCAGATTAATTCGAGTGGAAAGACTTTGGCTCGTAGACAATTCTTTGACAGACTTGAGTGCCATACGATTGCCAAGGTAGGTTTTATAACTGTGTTTCCTTGAAGCAGACACAGTATTTTCATTTGTATTTCTTTTTGGCACACCTACAAGAAATCTGGTACATACAGAGTCAAACCCTCAATATAGTGAATTGAAAGTTGCGGGGTGATATTCAATAGGTAGTCATTGTACGCCATGAATATGAGTGAAGACAGTGGACATCACATAACATGGTATTTAGCTTGGGTAATATATGTTTTATACGATAGAAAAGTGTATGAACTAACCTCCCTATATGATTGGGTGTTGAGTAGGAGTGGACGGAATTTGTGTAGTCAAGCTCCGCAAATGCTCCGCGAAACGGTAAAAAATCTCCACGAACACGCAGAGTTCCGCGAACATGCAGAATTGCTTGTTCGGCCCGTTCGCAATGGTTTTTTCCTGTTCGCGAACACTGTTTGCATACTCGGGGGGGGGGGGAAATATCTCGCAAACACGCATTTTGAAAGCACGAACAAGCAAAAAATTCCGCAAAGGCGCAGATCTTGGAAATTTTGGCCATTCCGCCTTCTCCGCAGAACGCAAAATTACTCAAATTCCACAAATTCCGCGAGCAGAACGAAATTTACCACCCAGGCCTAGTGTTGAGGGGCCTTTCATGGCTGCAGTGAACCATTCTTGCTGCTGCAGTGGGCAAGAGGTGGATTACTGCTTACTGGCTGTGCCCTGTCAGAGATAGAGTCCCACACTGTGCACTATACCCTGCAATGTAAGCTCTTGCTCTGCCATTGGCAAAGTCCCTTTCTTCTACGCTGACCCTGCACTATCCCAAAGCAAGAGACTGCCCTCACTCCCCAGCTGCCACCCTTTGCACGATCACCAACTCATATGGCCATACCAAGCCATAGGCTGCCCTGTGCTTTGTGAGTGGGGCATGCCACAGCTGGAGATCACCCCACAATATGTTTAATTACACTGCATCCACTTAGTGGTAGCTTATAATATATTGTCACAAAGCAGCAAAAATGACACAAGAAGCGATAATTGTGAAACGAAACTTGATAAGTGTAAAACATGGATGTAGTTGTTCATATTGGAAGATTTTGAACTGTACAGAAAAGAAAAGTATTTACCACAAGAATAAAGCCCAAGGGGCAACTTGTTTTTTAAATAGCTGTATATTGATGGTTGAACGAAAGAATCCATCCATTTATCACTACACACTAAATTCACCAGTCTCCGTACTTTAGTGTCTTAAAGTACATTTCGGCTCTTTCAGTGCAACAGGTGATGGCCGACCCCAAGACCTCTCTCTTTCCCATCTACGTTTTCAGGTCTTTTCTGCTGAACTGATATCTAATTCCTTTCTGGATGAACGTTATATGCTTTTTGAGGGGGTGTGCATTTCTCCCTAGTACTTCTTGTCAGGCTGCTATAGCTAGATGTGAAGAAGTGAGATGTCCATCTGAACATATGTTGCACGGGTGCATAAATGTACATGAGGCTTCCACGGAATGTTGTCTTTGTAACAAAGACCAGCTGAGTCTGTTCCTTTGCTTCTCTTGTCTCATTTGCATCCTATTACCCATCTTCTAACAACAAAAAACCCAATACCATCGGCATAGACGTTTTAAGGCATAGGCAAAGTGGGCGCTGGCCCAGGGCCCCAACCTTTCAGGAGCCCCCTGATAGAGCCAGCTCTGTTCTGCATAGAGTCTTTCCCTGATGACCTTGAATAATTCTGAAACAGGTTGTTTTAAATATAATTTCCCTTTAATCTATTTTTAATGTGGGTGATGTGTGAGTCTATTACAGAAATTTTGCAGAGAAATGTTGTGTTTATGGTTCATACAACTTCCATAAAAAGTTCTTTTAGATCAAAACGGGAGCTCACATATGAGAAATGGGAGGGTGTCACAGAGATTAATTTGCAGTAATATTAGTGAGCTTCTGCTGTGTTACAGTATTCACAACACACATCCCTGTCTGTAAACACATTTCGAATTTGGACTAGTGTGTCTGTGCACTGTCCATGACATGGCCGAAGAGGGCATGCAAGAGCTTAAATTGGATCAGAATTTAAAAGCTGTTCTGAACAATGCGTTTGGCGCAGGGCCCCCAAAATCATTAAGATGCCCCTGACCATCGGGGCAGTTTTCCCTTCTCCGTGTTGTTTTTGCCCTACAGAGGCTCCTCTGCTTTACTCCTCTTTTTGTCACAGAGTACAGGGCCCATGGTCCCAAAGGACCTATAAAATTGGAGATCCAGTGCTACTATAGGACACCTATCAATGTTCCTGACATTGGGAGGACCACCACGTGTGGTATTGGCTTAGAGGGCAATCAGATAGTGCCCAGTTGGCTGGTCTGACTATTCTGTGTGTTGGCTGTATTTTTTGGCTGTTTGTGGACCTGTTTTATGGTCTGCAGGTGTGGTTTTACTGTTGATTTCCCTGATATTAAAACAAACATTTCCTAGAGCAAGTGTAAATCCATACTGTCTTCCATACATTGCAAAACACTCCTAGATCATGTCTTTGCAAGTTTAAAATCACCCTAATTTGCAAACACATGCCACCTTTTAGGGTCTAATTCACTAATGGTAGCAACTTATGCTTTGGTGCCCATGTGTAAGAAATTGAAGTATTAGTTGAGGGGGTTGAGAACCCACCTCAGATGATAATCGCCACCCTCAGGGCAAACCACTAACATCACTAATTAAACATGTGCTTAACTCTCTGGTAGCTTGGCAAAAAGCAGTAAGGCTTACGTAGACTCAATGTGTAAAGTATTTATGCATCACTTACGTAGAATCAATGTGTAAAGTATTTATGCATCACTTAAACAGTGATAAAGTCAACACACTAAACAAGAAAAATCTTAAACCAATTTAGAAAACTGGAGACTACTTTAATAATTAAAATGACACCAAAATAATAAAATCAAATGAATAGAACCAGAGATATTAATTTTTAAAGTTTGAATAAAAAATAGCACCAAAAAGCACAAAGCGCCACCATGATTATGTTGTCACACTAGACCACATCAATGTCAAAAGTTAAGGCCAATTGCGATGCAGCACAGGTGGCATTGAGGGACCAGGTTCATCTTGGTGGAATGTTTACAATTTGAGTTAAAAGGTTTTCTAGAGAAAAATGGTCTTCAACAAGTTGTTGTCAGGCAAGATCGATCCGATGCAGGGCTCAAGAATGGTGAGTTTCTGAAGAGCGTGATCCTGGCGCTGTCTTCCATGAATGTTGTAAATCTCCTAGCCGGCGAAGCCCAAAGTCTGTGCCAAGGAAGGCCCCAATGTCGGCAGGTTGCTGTTTGGTGTCGGTCCTACTGAAGCCCCCTCCGTTCCGACTTAGAAACTTTTCTGTAAGTCAGATATTTTTTAGTTGAATCTGACCGCCGATTTGACATCAATGATTTTGGCTCAATGGCAGTCCCAGTCTCCTGCCTGATCTTTGAAGGAAAAGTTGTCAAAAAGTTTCTAAGTCCCAGATTTGGCAGTTTGGCCGGAAGGAGTTCACTCTAACATCAGCCACAGGTTCACAGCCTGGGAGGACCTATTTGGGTCTTACAACTTATTCCAACAGAGGCCAGCAGCCAGGTCCATGGCAGGTCCAGTTGGAACAGGTCAGCTTATTGTGTCCCTATTGCTTAGGGTTCTCCAAAGTCAGTATTGGAAGGCCGGATCCATGCCAGACTTTTAGCATATTCCTATTTGGATAAATGTAGTTATCTTAACAATCTGGCATGGATCTGGCCCTCCAGGACTAACGTTGGAGAACCATGCTGTAGCTCAACCAGGAGTTGAGCCAACTGATTTTTTGAGTCACTCCTGTGGTCCTGGGTTCAAGGCAAGCTCCTCCAGTCTTACTTCAGGATTCAGACAGCAGAGCAGTTCTTCTTCTGATCTTCATAGGTCAAGGAGTGACCAACATCACAGAACCCTTCTTTCCCTTTTCAGAACTCCAAGAGTTGTTTTCTGTGATAATGGGCAAACCCTCCCTTTTTGCCACTGCAAGCCAGTTCCGGGTTTGGAGCCAAGATAACCAGCAAGACATAGGGAAGCGGGTCTAGGAGTGAGCTACATCTGCCAATGACAGGGTAGGCACCTTTTGAAGCTTAAGAAGTGGCTGGGCAACACATCTAAGGCCATTCTGCTCAAGGAAGAAAAGCACCTATACACTCCCAAGCCTTTTGTCAAAAGTCTGAGAACAATACACATTGCACCATTCAGCAGTCAGGTGTCACTGGACAGTTGGTTTAGGAATGAAAATTAGAACTTTCTCAATGTGTAATTTTCAAAATAGTGATATGAAATCTGACTTTACCATTATGTTTGATTTTAAATTTCTATTAGAAAAAGTCCTTGAATAATATTTTTCTAGCAGCTCCCAAAACCAAAATGATGTATTATAAGTTGTAATGTTTACCCAGTGTTTCTCTATGGGAGAGTGAGCATTGCTACAGTGAAAAACAACTTCAGAGGGTTTTCACCGCCAGGACACGTAAATCTTTAAATATTCATGTCCTACGTTTTGAACATGATGCACTGTGGCCTAAGAACATGTAGGGCCTACCTTAATGGTGACTTATAAGTATACGTATTGAAAAGGAAGGTTTAGGCCTGGCAAAATGTTTATTTACCAAATTCGAAATGACAGTTTAAAACTATTAAATGCAGTCTGCACTTGCAGACCTGTAGACATTTTTTACAGTGCTTCTTTAGTGGGTGGCACAATGATTGCTGCAGTCCATTAGTAGCATTCAAGTACAGGTTCTGGGTACATGTTGTACCATATACTAGGGATTTACAAGTAAATTGAGGGTGCCAATTAGGTATTTGCCAAATGTATCATGTTTAAAAGGGACACCACTAGCACTGTATCACTAGTGAGCAGGAGTAAAGTGCACAGAGCCCTATAGCCCCAAAAATGGGTTTAGCTAAAGAAGGCAAAAATCTGGAGGAATACCACACAAAAGATGGTCATTTCCAACACTGGGCCTATTTTCTGTCATAGTCCAACTCTGTAGTCGGCTCTTTCGTAAACTAGTATACACATTAAATTATCTGTGGGGTCAGGATTGGATGGAAGCTCTATTATAGCCGATCCATGCTCACCCCCTTCAGTAACTCATGCATCCGACATTTGTGGGCATATTTCCTCTTGAGATTGGGTTCTGAATCAGGATACTCAGTATGCCCTTTTGAGACATGTTGTGTTTCTCTCTGGTTAGCACCGTCAGCTAAAGTATGCCCCTCCTACTCATAGGTTCCTCAGGTAAGTTTGCAGAGGGTGTTGCAGCATCCCTAAAATAACCATTCTGAACAATTAAGATGCTTTTAAATTTAGTTTTTATCTTGTTACATTTACTGCTTGTTCAAAGACCGAAGTTAAATGTCAAGCTGTGTCTTCTGACAAATCGTTACTTACTCTTTTAACATGGAGATCGGTGTTTACTTTTCTTACTGTGACTGTAAAGTTCTAGGATTTTGTAAAGTGAACCGTAGGCAAGTGCCTCTTTTAAACATGGTCACCCCCCCTTTTTGCCCCCTGGTACTGATGCTCTTGATTGGAAGTGCACCAGGCACCTTCTAACCAGGCCAGTGGCGGCTGGCACGGGCTGGGAAGGCACATGAAAAATAAAAGGCACTTACCTTTTCTACGAGCGCAATGTCCCCCTCAATCCTTCTCTCCTCGAGGCAGGCAGGCTCCCAACTCCCAAGCCAATCTTGGCTCTTCTCTCATACAGTGAGAGCAGCGCTAGGAATGGTGGGAGCAGCCAGCCTCTATCAGCGCTCACAAGAGCACAGGAGGCCTTTGCTTTCTCTTACCCAGCTGTCGTAAAGACAGCTAGGTTAGAGAGGTTTAAAATGCACCCAGAGAGCGCCATAGAGGTACCCCCTGTAACCCTACCAGTCACTTGGGGCCTCATGTAGGAAGCCAAATACCGGTCGGTAACGGCCGAAATTCGGTAAATATCCCGTTACCGACCGGTGTTTAGGCATTTGCTATGTAGGGGGCTGATTTCTGGATTCGGTATTTACCGAATCGGAAATTAAGAAATCGGTAAAATACCGATTCGGTAAATACCGAATCCAGAAATCAGATGTAGGGAGCACTCTAAAGAGTGAATATTAGTATTAGAAATTCGTTATTTACCACCAAATACAGGTTGGTGATAAATAACGAATACCTTGCAAAAAGCAATATTTTGCAGATTTAAGAGTGCCATGTGGCAGACATACATGCCCTTAGGGCATGTATGTGCGCCACATGTGCACACATGCAAGATTCAGGGGTGCAACAGGGTGTCAATGTGACACCCTGCCACCCTTGAATATGCTCCCCCCATTACCGAATCGGTATTTACCGAATCGGTAATGAGGCATACCTTCCCATTGATCCCTATGGGCCTCCAGGCCCATAGGAATCAATGGGAAGGTATGCCTCATTACCGAATCGGTAAATACCGATTCATAATTACCGAATTTTTCCGATTCGGTAAACTTTACCGAATCATTACCTACATCACATTTACCGATTCATAAATACCGAATCGGTAAAATTCGGTATTTATGAATCGGTAAATGTGAGGCTACCTACATATGGCCCCTAGTGTGTTGTTTCACTGTATCTTCCAGCCTGCCACCACAGACAGGTTCCTGAACCCTGCAAGTGAGAGCCCACGTTCTCAGGAACAATGCCTGAATGGCAGAAAGTTTTCTCACCTCTTCCAGCAGGATGGCTAGCTATTTTGTATATCAAGGCCAGAGGCTTCATAGCCTCTCCCGCCTTTGATATGCAACCCCAGCTTCCTGTCCAGACCTGGGGAACACACCACCTGCCCTGGGTCCCATTTGTCACCAGAGCAGGTAGGAAATTAGATATTCAGGAGGTCTGTTTCACTCATAGTTTAGTCACACCCCTAAGGTGGGCTACCTGCAGTGAACAGCCAAAGAAGGGTTTCACCATCTTGTTTTTGGTGAAAATAGAGACTTCTGGGTCAGGGTTATGCCCTCTCCCCACAAGAAGTGGTCATATAGGGTGTTGGGTAGTCCATTGGCTATTACCCTATACTCCCCTAAATGCCCCTAAATTGAGTATTTAGGGGACCACCCAAAATCAGACAGACATATTTGACTATCTGGGAATAGAAGAAGGACAAATACAAGACAGCACCGGGAGAATCAAGGACCTGCACAGAAACTGGTGCCAAACCCTGCCTTGCTGCTTGCTCCTTAAAGATTGCAAAGACCCAACTTGTCCTGTGGCTGTGCATCCTCCTCAACACTTGGATTACTGCCCAGCACTTTGACAACCATCTAGCATCTCCTCTGGAGTAGAGGAGCCATCCCCTGCATCTGCAGGCACCAACCACATCTGCCCAGTTCACTGTGTTTTTGGCCATCGGGCCCACTGAGGGAGCAGCACTTCAGGATGAGGTTTTCGTGGCTCTAGGAGGTCAGTCCCGCCTCTCTGCTGACTTTCGAGATGCCAGTCACTCCAGGAATCCCCCTGCACCAACCAATACCCTGAGTACAGAGGCACATGCACCAGCCAGCACTTGTCCCATGTCCAACCTGGACACCACCGCCTTGGAAGCATTCCTACACATCGGGGGACTTCAAGACTGATCAGACCCATGACCAGAGTGACCCTGCTGTTTGTTTTTCCTTCCTCTACAGGCAACCGACAATAGTGTAAGCCTTGACCTCAAGTGGCCAGTCAGCCAAACACCTCTTCAATGAGTTCCCCCAGTCGGTATCACAACTCCTGACTATGTCTCCTTGGCCTAGTGGTCCCCGTGACCTGAGCTCCACTTTAGGTTCAGCCGGACATGTCCCCAGGTCCCCCATTGCAGCTTCTTTGTTTCAGGTCTCCTTGCCTTTACTGGTGTTGCTCTCATGGCTACCATCCCGACCAGCACCTCTGCACCTGGACACACCAGATCAGGTAAATGGAAAGTGCTGGTGGTACTTTGGACATTTGCCCACTAGCACCTCAAGTCCCAAAGGGAACCCCTAAACTCCGACTTCAAGTTTGCTATGTGTGTTTTTCCTCCCATAGGATAACATTGTAGAGTTCGAGGCTCTTACTTACAGTTATTCAAATATTCTGCTGTATTTCTTTGAAAATGAATGAATGACTGAATGAATGAATGAATGACAGGATTTTTAGAGTGCACAGATACTACGAGATTGTTCCGGGGCTTGGTACAGCCAGAAGGGAGGGTTGAATGCCTCTTATCCTTTAAACAGGTGTGTTTTCAATTGTTTGCTAAATAATTTTTTATCCGAAATGCAAGTGAGAGCCAAGGGAAGCTTTTTCCAGAGTTTAGATTCAATCACCGAGCTGGCAGAGCTGCCCCTTTTCTTCCTATTGGTGAACGGGAGGGCCAGTAAATGGGCCGACTGTGACCGAATGGCTCTTTTGGGGAGGTAGGGGTCCTCCTGTTGAGAAGGTACATACACAGCCCTAGCACACGCAATCATGGTTCAATGATATAAATTACAGTCCTGTAATAGAAAACACAACAGTTCTTTTCTTTTTGTTCCTCTTCAATCTCTTTTATTGTTTTGGGTTTCTTCTTTTGTTTCTATAGCCATCTAACACGTGTTTCGTCAGTGAGGGAAATACCTCATCACTTCTTCAGGGCTGCATAATAGGTGCTAAATCAGTCCAAAATAACCTGCTCACCAGTTCTAATTCCATCCCGGTCGGTGTGACTATTGGCGTGAAAATCGTGTCTTATACAATTGATTCAAAATATGTCCGTAATCATGTGAAAGTAGACCCTTCAGGCAAAACAGATGACACTTGGATATTAAGGTTGTGGAGGCTACCAATAAATTAGTGTACAAGCCAACTAGCATTCCAGAGGTACTATCTCCGCTCCCAAATTATTGTGTGTAAAATCCCTGGATTACCGTACCTTCATAATATCATAATCCAAAAGTGTTTTCAATCCTCAGTAGAGCAAGCGCGAGTATGCAACAGGTATCAGCGGCGTTCCTCACTCCCGACAGTACATCAAGACCCGAGAGTAAGAACTTCCGGGTCAATGTGTGAAGAAAGGACTAGCCCCCCCTGAAAACGGTTTTTAAATCAGGTTAGGGGAAGTTGGGTGATTCGCTTCCTCCTCTTTAAGCACCCCATATAAAGATAATATCAAGTTTTTATTACAATGTAGTGGGATAAGTCTCGGAGTGCCAAATACCCATCAAATCACCCTTTTTATACCAGTTGAGAAGATAACTGTTGTACCTTAATTCCCTTAAGTGCATTCCCCTCTTAGCTGCTCAGCCAGAATGAATGTGATGGATGCATGGAATGTTGGAGTGCCTGATGGGAGAGAGAGTGGAATGTTGGTGTGCCTGCTTGCGTGGAGAGAGTGACAGTTGGAGAGAGTGGGCTGAGCAGCAACCATGCTGCTCCTGGTGGGGCCATGATCTTGAACTAACTTGTAACTTACCAATAAACTTCTACTTGAACGTACCTCGTGACTACAATCCATCTTTTCAACATTGGCG
This sequence comes from Triturus cristatus, assembly GCF_964204655.1. Classification (NCBI taxonomy): domain Eukaryota; kingdom Metazoa; phylum Chordata; class Amphibia; order Caudata; family Salamandridae; genus Triturus; species Triturus cristatus. The sequence continues at coordinate 1,005,928,943 of NC_140594.1, read as the reverse complement.
ACGATCTGGAAGAAACCCTGCGTGACAAGACTACTGAAGGTGAAGAAATTTTCATTTATGCAGAACTTTATGTGTACTAGAAACTACTCAAACCAAAGCAACTTTAAAAGCAAGAGATAAAAAACGCTACTTAAAGCTAAGCAACTTTTACAAGCAAGGAAAAGAACGCCCTCATAGGTCCCACCAGTGTCCTTCACCATCTGGACAGCCTGCCCGGGGTGCTTCACGTTCCTTACATCAATAGCGTTGACTTAAAAAAAAAATATATAGCGTTAACCACTTCATTTTCAAGATTGTCAGATCAAGAGACTGGTCCATCTGCACTGGATGTTTGTTTTTCAACCGAATATAGTATTGGACTCAAAAATGCGGAGACAACTTTGAGAGTCAGCGTGATTTATGACCCTTGACGACTTTTTGTCATGAGATTGGAGGGTCGATCTATCGAAGTTTGCTCTGTGTACTTTGCCAAGGGAGTTCGTGAGCCGCAAGTGTGGTGTCACTTATGTTATCCGGATCAGGTATGTGGCAAAACCGTTCCTTCTTAGATCAAACTGCGGCATTTTGGTGACTTTTTAACTGTTTGTAAAGCTTGCCGTTACACTCAGCGGCATTTGAATGGGTACCGCGAGCCACAGCACTTCAGGGTTAGCCACGAGACTGATGCAGTCTGTTAGAAGCCTGCCATGCTGTTACAAGGTCACCTTATTGTTCTCTGTTGTCCTGGCAACGTTACGAAGTTTCAGTCCTTTTCGTCATCGCCTCCGCATTTCTCAAGTCTCCTGCTCACTGACGCCTGCATGCATGGACGTGACGAGAGCCACCCGGTGCTCCGTCGTGCTGCGTGCCTCCATTTTGGGATCTGCACTGTCTTCATGCTCAGCGCTGTTGCCAACCGCGTTTGGTTATGACTATGAAATCGGAGCATCTGCCAACCAGTTTGTCTTTCTTTTTGGAGGACCATAAAGTTTTATTCCGGAAAAAAACATCAGGACATCGTTTCCAGGTGATTCTTTAGCCTGCTTAGATGCTTTGTGGAAATTGAGTAGCGTGGCGTGTTGAACAGTCGCACTGGTCACAAAAACCTTTTGGACTGAATTGATCTGATCATCTTTCGGAAGGAAAGCAGAAAGCCAACCTTTGAAGCACACAATAAGTAATATAAACGCCGAATGTTTCCAGTCTTGTTGATATGGTACAATTGCTGAGATACATTCTTAGAAATGGAACTACGGTGACAACTTTATTTGTTTTAGTTTTTTGTGTTTCAATGGACAGTGTTTCTCGACATGTGTTTTGCACTGTGGTTACTTCATACGTTTTCATGCTTTCGTTATGTGTAATGTTTTTTTAGTTATATTACAATGTTAGTGATACTTCACTGTATTGAGATTGCCGTTGACATTTCATAGAGAGTTATGCTTCACCCTATGTGTTTTCCTGACTTAGTTACTTTCAGGGTATCTGGCTTTTTTTTGTAGGGTATTTGTTGTTTAGGAGCTGGTCTTCTTACACTAGTTTTTATTCTTCAGTGGGGGTGGTGCGCACACCCTTCACACTGATTTCACCCTACTCAGTCTTTGGTGCCTAGTAGTAGTGTTACGTTTGCATTACCCTTTAGATTGTTTCTATCAGTGAATACTTGCGCAGTGGGCTGTGTACCCATCTTTAGTTAAAATGCGCAATGGGCAAGTGTACTCACCTTTTATTTAGTTATAGGTAACGGGCAGTGTATCCATCTTTAGTTTAGTTAAAACGTGCAATGGGTAGTGTACCCATCTTTAGTTAAAATGCGCAATGGGCAGTGTATCCATCTTCAGTTAAAATGCGCAGTGGGCAGTGAACCTTTATTTTATTTAGCAATATGTAATGGGCAGTGTACCCATCTTCAATTTAGTGAAAACGCGCAATGGGCAGTGTACCCATCTTTATTTAATAAGCGCAATGGGCGGTGTACCCATCTTTACTTGTAATACGCAATGGGCATGTACCCACTCTTTTTAGTTTGTTATACTCAGAGGTGCTTTTGTATATTAGTCCATGAGGCGTGCAAGAGAGGATGAGTGCATAGGTATTTACTTCTCTCGGAGTTCTGATTTAAAGTATGAGTGTTTTAGTTGAACAAAACATCTTCTGGAGTTCTTCACTCTCCTAGTCATGCACTATTTCCTCCATTGTGATGTGGGTAGAAATGTAGTTGGGGGTCAGACCTTTTGGTTTCCTTTTTCCCCAACTATCAGTTACGCTACCGCCTTGCACCTTTTTACCTACTTTCTTTGTTCTGCCTTCTCTAACCTCGGCTGTTATCTCCTTATATTCTGTTTTTTTCTCTCTTTACTTTTATCACACTTGAATGTTTTACATGCAAGGTTCTAACTTTTTCTATTGTATTTCCCAAGGGAAGGGGAAGTGCTATTTGTATCTTTTGAACTTGAATTCTTGCTAACTACCACTCTTCTTTCATTCTTGTTGCTTTTTGCTATTTACTCATTCCTTACTTCTATCTCATTACATTTTCATATTTATTCTTCTTATTTATTGTGTGCGATGTTACATGCATACTTATTCTTATTTTTGCTGCAATGTCGCAATTATTGTTGTTTATTGTTCCCAAGGGAAGGGGATATGTTGTACCTTAATTCCCTTAAGTGCATTCCCCTCTTAGCTGCTCAGCCAGAATGAATGTGATGGATGCATGGAATGTTGGAGTGCCTGATGGGAGAGAGAGTGGAATGTTGGTGTGCCTGCTTGCGTGGAGAGAGTGACAGTTGGAGAGAGTGGGCTGAGCAGCAACCATGCTGCTCCTGGTGGGGCCATGATCTTGAACTAACTTGTAACTTACCAATAAACTTCTACTTGAACTTACCTCGTGACTACAATCCATCTTTTCAACAATAACTTGTGCTGGTCTTATAAAAGACTGAGTGTGCAATTGTCAGCGCTTTAAAGGAGACTCTTGCCTTCAATGGGAGCCAGTGTAGCTGCCTTAGGTATAGGGAGAGTGAGGAATGTCTAGGGAGATTGAACAGCAGACGAACTGCCATGCTTTGATCCTTTTGTAGCCTCTGCATAAGGTAATCTGGGATACCCAGATAGAGGACATTGACATAGTCAAGTCTAGACAGAATAAAGGTCTGTACTATAGTCTTCTGGGCCTCCTATAAACAGCAGCTTCAGGAACAGATTCGTTTTTTACTTTGCTCCACGTTATCACTTTTAATTGTAGTTTTCTGCGATGAACTGCGCATCCTGGCACACCCTGACACGCCCCCATGCCGGCCTTTAAAGCCGGCTCTACAGTGTCCACCCAGCTCTCAGGAAGAGCCTTCACCCTTCTGCTGCAAACCTCGAACAAGTGTATATTTAATTTCCTTGTACGCACAAGCATGCGGTTTTGGAGGTGTCTGGCTCCCTGGTTCCATATTTAGGTGGCTTGACTTCGTAGATTTTAACGGATTTTATGTTTTCTTGGAATTTCTCACCATTGTTTTAATTTCTTCCTTAGTTACCAGTAGCTAGTCCTTCACAAGGGATCTTGTGAAGGACAGCAGAGGTTGCTGGACCCCAGTTTAGTGTTTTGCGTTGCTCGCATGTTATTACTTTGAATTATAGTTTTCTGCGTTGAACTGCGCTTCCTGGCACATCCCCATGCCAGGCTTCATAGCCAGCTCTACAGTGCATCTGCGCCGCTGCCGCGCCAAAGGCATGTGTAAGGCAATCCCGTCTGCGCTCGGACTGTGCTCAGCGTCAACCCCCCTGCCGGTTTGGCCCCCCATCAGGAGACTCCTATCCGCTACTCACGGGCAGAGTTGTTAAGCCTCAGACCCACAGGTAAAAGTTGCTCTCGGTCCATTTTCTCTCTGCCTGATTTAACCAAGGTGAGGGTTTGCCCGATTTGTAAGCTTTCTTTCACCAGTGATAAGGTTATTGCGCTTAGTTCTTTAGAGCACATATTCCCCAAATTCTCTACTCCTAATAGGGAATTCAGCTGTGTGCTGAAAAATGCAAGGTCCCTTACCAAGAACGCCATGGATTTTAGAGACCTCCTAGAAGCGCACATGGTGGATTTGGCTTTTGTTACTGAAACCTGGGCAAATGCAACTTCAGACCGTGGAGAAGCGTGGCTCAATGGTTAGAGCGGCAGACCCTGATGCAGAGGTCTGGCCTGGGACCAGGGTTCAATTCCCCGCCTCGGCGTGTCTTGGGCTCAAAAAAATTCCACGGACCTGACAATTCTCGCCTCGGTGCCTATTCCAATCATGGAGTCCCACTCTGCAACTCTGGGCAATAGCTTGCTTAATCTCCACAATGGCCCCCACAACGCTAAGGATGCCTGGCCTCCACCTTGGGGGTGCCCAGGAGTGGACACCTCACAGGGGATGTATGTCGTTACAACGCACACTTTTACAACGCATGCACTTACAACGCATTTTTTACAACGCAAAATCCATTACAACGCATTCCATTACATAGCATGACACTACAACGCATTTTTAAAAACTACCTTTACAACGCATTCCATTACAACGCATACTACCTTTACAACGCATACCATTACAACGCATAATATTAAATTGCATTTAAGGTAAGTATTAGATAGTATAGGGGTAAAAATTACTTTTCTAACTCCAGGGGGTGCAACAGTAGGGTAAGTGTTGGATAGTATAGGGGTAAAAATTACTATTCTAACTCCAGGGGGTGCAACAGTAGGGAAAGTGTTGGATAGTATAGGGGTAAAAATTACTAGTCTAACTCCAGGGGGTGCAACAGTAGGGTAAGTGTTGGATAGTATAGGGGTAAAAATTACTATTCTAACTCCAGGGGGTGCAACAGTAGGGTAAGTGTTGGATAGTATAGGGGTAAAAATTGCTATTCTAACTCCAGGGGGTGCAACAGTAGGGTAAGTGTTGGATAGTATAGGGGTAAAAATTACTATTCTAACTCCAGGGGGTGCAACAGTAGGGAAAGTGTTGGATAGTATAGGGGTAAAAATTACTATTCTAACTCCAGGGGGTGCAACAGTAGGGTAAGTGTTGGATAGTATAGGGGTAAAAATTACTATTCTAACTCCAGGGGGTGCAACAGTAGGGTAAGTGTTGGATAGTATAGGGGTACAAATTGCTATTCTAACTCCAGGGGGTGCAACAGTAGGGTAAGTGTTTGATAGTATAGGGGTAAAAATTACTATTCTAACTCCAGGGGGTGCAACAGTAGGGAAAGTGTTGGATAGTATTGGGGTAAAAATTACTATTCTAACTCCAGGGGGTGCAACAGTAGGGTAAGTGTTGGATAGTATAGGGGTAACAATTACTATTCTAACTCCAGGGGGTGCAACAGTAGGGTAAGTGTTGGATAGTATAGGGGTAAAAATTACTATTCTAACTCCAGGGGGTGCAACAGTAGGGTAAGTGTTGGATAGTATAGGGGTAAAAATTACTATTCTAACTCCAGGGGGTGCAACAGTAGGGTAAGTGTTGGATAGTGTAGTGTAATATTATGTGTTGTAATGGTATGCGTTGTAAAGGTAGTATGCGTTGTAATGGAATGCGTTGTAAAGGTAGTTTTTAAAAATGCGTTGTAGTGTCATGCTATGTAATGGAATGCGTTGTAATGGATTTTGCGTTGTAAAAAATGCGTTGTAAGTGTAGTGCGTTGTAAAAGTTGCGTTGTAAAGGTTGTTCCCCCTCACAGGGAAAGCCAGGATGGGTTCCACAGCGGTATTCGTACAAGTGCCTTGAGACCCTTGCGGGTGAGTAGTGCGCTATACAAGTATCAATTTACATTACATTTACATTACCTGCATTTTATTTCTGCCACTCTGCCTGGATATGGCATTTTTAGGCTTGCCAGGATTGGGAAAAGAGGCAGAGGTCCAGGTTTTTTTTTTATTGGGACCCTTTCAAGGTATCTTTTACGCTGCTATCGGTGACACCTGACTGTGAAGCACTTTCATTTAAAATATCACTCACCCACCAGTTCTCCTTCAAAGAGGTTCTAATTTATAGGCTTCCGGGCCCCAGACCCTCCATCATACATAATGTCTATCAGTTGTGGGATAGAAAGCTAACCACTCTGATTTCACTATTCTTGGTGATTTTTAATTTCAGGCTCAAGAACTCATTAGATAAAGATACTTTCAGTTCTTGGACCTAATGTCAAGATTAGGCCTTTTGCAACTGTACAACATGCTCACACATTCAGCTGGCCATTCTTTAGATGGGATTTTTTCTAACAATACTTTTCTCCAAGTGACATCCTTTCTTCCATTGCTCTGGTGCGACCACTATGCGGTCATGTTTCACCTGAAACTGGAAGAAAAGGTCCCTTTATTCACCAGCAAGAGGGTCAGCCTCCTCCCATCCCTGGCATGAAATCAACTTGGATGCATTCAATTCATATTTAGGGCAATCTAAGACAGAAATCACCTCAGACCTGGATCAAGCTACCGGAAATTATCATTGGTGGTTTGACTCCAGCATTTCCTTGCTGGATCCACCTAAAAATAAATAAAAATAGCAGAAAGTCCCTTTCTAAACCTTGGTTCGATAATAATCTTAGAGTTCATAAACAAGCCTGTAGAAGGCTTAAACGGATATTACGCTCTAATTATGACCTTATTGATAAGGTGGCTTATAACAGGCTCTAGGAACTTACAAAAACTTGATTTCCAAACCCAAACCCAGCTATTTTATGGTGAAAAGTAAATCCTCTTTGAATGTTCCAAATAACTTGTTGCAATAATGGGGAGAGGATGTGGTCCGTCGGCTACGCTGCCGACTTTGGTGCAGAAAACCAGAGTTCAAGCCTCGAGGTCGGTTCCACATCCTGTGATTCTGGGCAAATCACTTAATCTCCCCGTGCCTGAATGTGTAATGTAAATACGGTGCTCATGTAAAGCGCTCCAATACCTCCGGGTCGAGTTTGCGCTATATAAATGTGCAAAAAAAAAAAAAATAGTCCAAAAATTAAGAGGGGCCTATTAGAATGTCGGGCGGATCGCCACCGTCATGCGGGCGGTGGCGGTCCGCCCGACATTCTCCTCCGCCCGCCACCCATTTCCCCCCACCATATTAGTATGGAGGGGGGGAACCCTGGCGGACTGAAAGACCGTCGGCTGGTTTTCCGCCGGTCACACAGGTGACCGGACGGAAAAGGGGCCTGATATAGTGCCGGTGTCTGCTAGACACCGCGATCCTTATAAGGAAGGCAGCGGGAAGCAGCCTTTCCGTGGCGGGAAAGGCATGCGGTTTCCTGAGTTGGGGGCACATTGCGGGCCCACAGGATGTTGGGGGGGCACATGGGGGTACCATACCATTTGCATGGACGACGTAGCAGGCACCGCGCGGTGCCTGCCACGTTGTGCATGCAAATTGCGGCGGGTGCTGCTGACAGCTACGCCCGCCTCAATACAAAAAATGCGGGATGCGCCCGCCAGTGTGGCGGGCGCATCCTAATTGTCCATGTGGGACCGCCGCACCCTTAGCGGGCAGTCCCATTTCCCGGGGGGATGGCGGGCGGACAAAGTCCCCCGCCATCATAATAGACCCCCTAGTTAGGTTCCTGAGCCTAACAATAAGTCAGCCAGTAAAGAATTTCGTAGCTCATTAGCCATCTTCTTTCAAAATGAGGTAGGAGCTGTCTAAAACCTGTTCTTGGCCAATCACTCTGTCAATAAACTACACACAGAGATGGATGAGATTAATGACATTGACTCAATAGATGACAGTCCTCCGGGCTTTCCTATCTTCAGTATAAATGTTCTGGACATTAAAATAAAAAATGTGCTGTCTGTAAAACCCAGTATGCTACCGGACCATGCATAAGTAATATATTTGTGAGAGTGTGCTCCTAAATGCAACACTGGCTACGTATCAAAAGGTTCCACCAACGCTGCTGCAAGAACTTGAAGAGGGGCAGGAGCTTCCTTGTGATAAGTGAAATGTCTTTAATCTCCTCTCCTGTCAGTCCTGTAGAGCTTGCACAAAACTCTCTGTTTGAAGTGCAGTATTGGCGGCTCTTGTGTTTCTTTATTTCTTATGCACAAAGTTACGTCTCAAGTTAATTTACCAGCCATCAGGCGAGGAGGTGATGAACACGAACCCAACTTGCAGTTTTTTTCCTTTCACTTTTTTGTGCTTTTCAGGTTTTTTTCATCTTTGCTGTGAAGAGTTTTAACAATTAGGAAAGAAAAATATACACATTTTTAGTGATTGCAGAAGTGAGGCATTGCAATCTAAATATGTTGTATTTGCGAAAAAAAATTGTTTGGCTTCTGTTCTTTGTATGTTGTCAAGGATCTGCATTAAAAAATAAAATTAAGAAATAAATATATTTGTTTTTGTAACGGTTAATATCAGAGTTTCGCCTTTCCTAAACTTTGCAAATTAGGTGTGTTACTGTTGCAAATAGGTTCTCCCCATTTTGTACGCTCAGATTTTTTTGCTTTTGGATCACCCGGTTTTTAGACCTTTATTTTTAGTGAGTCTCCTTATCTGAATCGCACTCCCAATTCATGGTAAATTGGACTATGTGTGTTTACAGCCACTGTCTGCCTTTTAAAATGAAGCTGCTGCAATGCAGATGGGGTCAGGGGCACTGGGCTGGTTGCATGTGATCAGGTGCATGTGGGCATGGGTACAGGCTTCACGTGAAAGACTAAGGTCGCGCACAGTCTGGTAGTTGCACACAGGTAACTTTCCTGTGGCAGTTTTATACTGCAAATTTGACTTGTCAAAATATCCCTTTTGACAGGACTAAACATTCTTTCTAAATATTAATAAGTCACCCATATATTGGCCTTATTGCCCATAAAGTCAGGATGCAGATATTTAAAAGTGGGGCATGTAGAAATTAATATTGAACCTTTCCCTACAATGAAATATACCAGAAAATGATTTTCTCTGTAGCAAGGCTAGCTGCTGCCAGATGGATTCATTGGGCTACATAGTTACATTTATGAAATGCTAAATTTAGATTGGTAGCAGCTAGTAAAATACTTACAATCCTCTTTAATGGTGAGGTTGGGTTTTACATTATTATTTTAGAAAATGCACTTTTTAGAAGTATTTTCCTTCCTAAAGTTTCGGGGAGTTTCCATCTGCCTGAGTTGGTGATGGCTCTCACTTTGGGAAATGCATATTGGAGCCAGACAGTGCACAAATGCGCCTGGGTGTAGTGGGGAGTGAGTCTCAGTGCTGACAGGATGCTGTGGCGGAGCTGGACTCTGCTCTGATTACACTTCAAAGGAATTTTTCTCAGCAAACACAAAGAGACCTGACACCAGCCTTTTGTTTTACCAGGCCTGGAGTCAAACCCAGGAAAAGGGAGAGGTTAGACAAAAGGGGAAGTCCCCCACCCACAAGATGGACTGGGCATAAATGTGGCACCCCAGAACATGAAGGAGAGCAAGATTTTGGACCAGGACTGCAACAGCAGCAACATCATGGGCAGCTGGAACAACAAGCCCCCTGATACCTTTATGGGCTGAGGACTCTGTCTACAGCTGACTTCAGGGCTAGTGGGTCTCTCCAGGGCCAGTGATGCTGGCTCCCTTACACCCCTTGGAGGACCAGCTAGGAAAGACTTGGACTCCACTGCCCACAGGATGCACTGCAAGAGTGCAGGAGGCCATGGGGGTCTGTACAGTGCACAACACAGTAGACAGCTGGCACAAGGAGCCAACTATACCAGCTCCCTGCAAAATATGTAGCTTGTGAAGCCATGAAGCCTGCTGAACATGTTCCTAGAGCTCACCACCAGGAGTAAAATGAGCCCAAGATCTTTGAAACTGGCCCAACTGAACCCGTGTTATGCACCTTTAAGGATGCACTACTTTTTAACATTCCATAAAGATGAACAGAGCTCGTTCAGCCCCGCCACTGTTTCTAACCTTACCCCTGAGCGAATTTTTTTTTCCAGGAAGAGGCCACCCCTGGGCCTCCAGAAGAGAGCCTAGGTCCCAGGGACCCATCCCCGGGACCCAGAAGAATTACAATGTTCCCTGCTGCAGGTACACGAATGTAGTGCTCCTGCACGAGCACGGGAAAAGATGTTGCGGCTCCTGACGAGCACAGAGTTGTGTGTGGAGAGCCAGCCGGGGTCTCAGGGGCCTTTGTGCTCTCTCTGCAGTCGCAACCATAAAACCTGCCTTTGAGATGTCCCATATAGGACTGGGCACCGCTGTTCACAAACCAAGTGAAAGGAGTACAAATCGGCCGTTCCTAAAACAGCAGGAGAGCCGCAAATAAAATATTTATTGCTTCATGGAGGGAAGCGTCCCACAATGCCCTGTGGGGCTTGATTTGAATAGTTTTCTCTGGTTGTGGTGGCCCCGACCCAAAAAAATTAAGGGAGGTTTCTTGGGGGCCACAGGAGTTACAGCAGCCCCCCAGATGTAGGTTTTGAGGGGTGATGAAGTTCCTGGGACTGGAACCTTTGTTTAATAGCCAGGGAGTGCAGGGGCCTCTAGTAGTTAGTTAGTTTGCCTAATGGTGTATTAAAAAGACTCAGACATGATGTATTGTTCTTGAATGTTTTATTGACAATATATTGCAGACAGCGCAACATTACCCTTCTTTATTGACAACAATTATTGCCTTTAAAGATGGTTATTGATTTCAGTATTATAATTGTGATTTTTAACATGTAGTGATTGGTCTTTAAATGTTGTAAACCCTTGACCAAGCTAATAGGCTTGCCTTGCATTTTGTTGTGTTGAATCCTTGTCAAGGTCAATAAGCTTGCGTTAATTAAAGTGATACCCCCTGTATTGTGTTGTGTCATCTGGTATGAGTGAGTGTATTGTAACTTGTGGGAGTCTAATAGGATTTCAGAATGTCATCAAAGATAGTTTCAATCTGCGTGATGAACATATTTGTAAATTAAAGCGTAGTATGTAGCAGTATGTGTGTAATAAAGGTGCCTTTCCTTTTTCAAAGACACAGCACTGACTGGACAATCATTTGAGTTCTATTATTGCGTGCCAGTGAATGGTGATTACTAGCCCACACCACCTCCCCTGCGTAGTCCTAGCACTGCTCTGCTTTGCTACCATGAGAGAGTTAAGCGCTACAAAGTGGTGCCAGGTTCCTAGTAAGGAGACAGCTGTGGACCTTTTACTTACCCAGACCGCACATCCTCCACAAATAATAACCCAATTTCTTATGTTACTAATAGTCAATACAAATTCTTTATTTTGGTTTATCAAACCATAAAAGAAACAACCATACAGATCATGAATATATCATTTTAGACTAAAAGAGTGTTTTGGAAGACAAGTGTGCAAATGAGGAATGAAAGCGCTCAAGTTGACATCATAAAAAAAGACATTGACATCATATAAGTAAAACTATTTCACACAATTCATAACTTTGGTCTCTATAACATGATTATGGGGCTAAAGTGCAAGTGCATCATCAAAATTTATGTAAGTCAGTTTCCAGGTTAATAGCCCACTCACTGAGCAGAAAAAAAAGATTGCCCCTAATCTAAGAACAAAGCACTAGCACTAGTCACAATAGACTTAATTGGTAAGCTGCCGTGTCTAAACTGTGTGCACAACTTCCTGTCGGCTGGCACATTGTTGATATTGAAATAGCTTTTTAGGTGGCAATAAAATTTAAGATCAGTGAAAGCATCTGTTAGGCTGCTAGGTTGGCTTTTCCAAAAGTTGTTCTCGTCGACCCAAGCCCAATACAGTTTTACTTGACTTCTTGAGAGTGAAGGTGTGTGGCTGATAGCCTGAATTGGCAAACCAATACTAGACCGTAGGGCATTTACTTGTTTAATCCAGCCAATTTTGTATGCGGTGTCCAAATTAGAGACCTCGCAAAAAGCAGCTACATAGCGTGCCAAATCAGGGGGGAAGCCCATTCTATGCCAAAACAGCAATGGGCGGATCCTCGCAAGATCGTTGATGAACTTAATACCCAGATCAAGCTTGAAAGGGAGAATTGGTGTACTTGGGGGAAGGGATATTAGGTTTCTAAGGAACTTGTTTTTCACAGCTACGAGCTCATTAGAGGGTCCTTTGCCCCACAGCTCCACCCCATAAAGGGCACTAGTCACAGCCTTGCAGTTGTACAATTTAAAAGCAGGAGCTATGGGCCTGGTATGCGACAAGCAATGCTCCCTTCTCAAAGCCCCAGTAAGCTGAGTAAATTTCAAGTAGACCTTCTCTAAATGTCTCTTCCAAGCCATTCCCTCTGTTAATTTAATACTCAAGTAATCGAAGGAACTAACCCACTCAAGCGGGACATTATACAGGAGTAAGTTTCCCTTGAAAAATGTGTGCAGGTTGAACATCACTAACTTGGTTTTAGTGGTGTTAATGACCAAGCCCCTATCCTCACAAAAGGCCTTAAAGTGGTTTAAAAGTTTTTGGAAACCCATGGGAGTTTTGGAAACCGATAGTGTATCATCAGCGAATAGCAGTGTAGCAATTTGTTGGTTCACCAGAGAATGTGCATCAGCTGGTAGGGAGCACAAAAAGTCTGCTACCTGGTTGACGTACAGGGAGAAAAGGGTTGGAGCTAATATGCATCCCTGGCGGACCCCCCGCTGGATCGTGATGGGCTCGGTAAGTTGTCCCTGGTTTCCCCACCTCATCCAGGCATAGTTTCCATCATGCAACCTAACTAATATTTCCAGGATCTCCAAAGGCATTCCCATATCCCTAAGCACCCGCCATAATGAGTGCCTGGGCACAAGGTTGAATGCGGTTTTTAGATCAATGAAGGCAAGGTATAGACTTCCCTTGCCCAAGACAACAACCTTCCAGTATAACATAACTATGCAAAATACTTGATCCATTGTGCCGGTCTTCCGCCGGAATCCTGCTTGGAGTGGGGAGAGGATGTCATTCTCATCCATCCAGTCCTGGATCTTAACCGGGACGGAACGACAGAAGACCTTTTGGGCACAATCGATCAAGCTAATCGGATGGTAGTTGGAAGGCATCGACCTGTCCCCTTTCTTAAAGATGGGTACTACTTCAGCCCCTTACCACAAATCGGGGACCACCCCCCCCAGCTATGTCGTTGGCCAATATCATAAAATATGTAGCCCAGTTTTCCCTGTCTACGCGAAAAAGGTCACCTGGAATGGCATCCGGCCTGGGGCTTTCGCAGGTACAATTGTGTGAAGGGAGGACAAGATTTATTTTCTAGAGAATGAAAGAGTACGCGCTGGGTAGCCTATGTCCTGGAACAACTGATTTCTATCATATGTTCCAGTCAGAGAATAGAGGTCGCTAAAATGTTTATACCACTCTACAGCTTTAATATTATTGGCCTAATAGTCAATTTAACACTATTCAGTATTACAACCTACGAAGAATGAAAGGATGCGTTGGCTGAGATGGTATTCAAACTCGCAACATGGGACAAGCCCTCAGTTTGTTTGCTCATCCTGTGGACTATCCTATACATACCCGCTAAATACTTTTACACCCTAATGTAATGCTGATTGAGAATATCCCATCTTTTTGTATGTTATTTTTGGCATCTCTTTAAACTTTACAGATGCCGAGAATTGAACATCAGCAAAAATCACTTCACGTCCTTTAAACAGCTGCCAAAGATGCTGCAAATTCAGCACCTCTCATTGGCTGAAAACAACATTGAGACACTGAATGGAATATCAGACTTGAGGTGCACGGGCCTGGAATCCCTTGTACTGAAAACCAATCCATGTGAGTTTCAAGAAAACTACAGATCACAGTAAGTTCTAATGTTTTCTTCTTTACTGACTACAAAAATCCTGCTGGTTGACCTGGATGGTATCCAGATTTTCCCCAGAAGCATGAGATATGATGATATTGCCGAAGGAGAGGGTCTGCGCAAAGTCACATTGCTTAAGTTGGTTCAAATGGAACTTAGCCAAAGCAGACAATGAATGTCTTAAGGGGGTTTGCTCAAAGTTTACTTTCTGTGAATTTGTTATTATATTATAAAAACGTCTTTTGCTATGCCAGAGCCAAACAAGCATTTGCAAAACCATTAGGTTCAGATATTTTTTTTTAAAGTAATGCCATTCACATTCTTCAAAAACAGCATTCAGCATTTTATTGACGGAGTCTATACTATCTCATGTCATTACTAGAGGTCCCTTAATAGGGTATACACTTTTTTTTGCCGCATGTTGTTATACTTTGTGCCACCACAAGAGGAGCCATGAGTTACCAATAGAAAAAACAAACCAGCCTAGGTGCTGGGTGAAAGTCCTTCCTCGAGGACCTAGTTAAAATACAATCCTCTTCAGCAGGATCAAGATGTAGATTATTTGTGTTGGTTTTATATGCTGTAGTAATATGTTGGTCATTCATGTTTGTGGTTAACAAATTCACCTTTAAAATGTCACTGCCATTGTATCTCCTGAGGCTGTCATACTGTGAGGGGCAGGATGGAATTATTAACTCTAAATGCACCTTAGCTGCTTGGTTGCAGTTTACACACACACACACACATCTGTCTATATTTCAAGCACACTTCCCTGCAATTCATAAAACCAATAGAACTGGCTCATGAAATGAAAATGCCTGGGTGTCTACATCCATGGGGTAAGTCATCAATTCCTCCATGTGCTCCATCACTCATCCTTACACTCATTCATCAATTTATCCACACAATGACCCAATCCTGAATTCATCTTCTTGGCCACCCACAATACCACACACACCACCTCAAACTTTCAGTTATAAGTCAGACCTACTGGCTTTGTGGCCAGGCCTTACAGAGATTTTGGATGAGACAAAAATTATCTATCTCAGCTCAAGACAACCAACAGTAGTATGGTGTATGTCTGCATGATGGCAAATCTATTTAAAGGAGGGACGTGTTGCAAGTGATGGAGGCTGAGGTGGCTGTCCCAGTTGTTGAACACCCACAAACATGTGGTTCTCAAGGTTAGTAAATCCTTATTGAGGGCATGGGATGAGCATTATTCTTGGTATTTGCAACTGGCAGGGATTACTGGGAGGAGTCCTGTAATCCCTTGTGATTTCCATCACTACTCCAAACACAGGCATGAGTCAATTGGAGTACATTCATGGCTATCTTTGGGAATTTGGCACCCGAGACCACCTGTGCACAGGTGTCTCGCGTAGGTATCATATGCATTACACGCATATACATATGTCCATAAACATTAACTCTGCCAAACCCCTGTCCAAATGTGAACAAGGATAATAACATTAAAATTGAGTGGTGCGCCGCTCATTTTATTTGAATTGCAAAAAATAAAAATGTTTACCTATCACAATGAACAAGCGAGCAAATTAACATACGTAAGCAAAGGCATTAACCAGGAAAAAATAATTGCTTCATAAAGACCAAATGAGGAGTACATGAAAAGAAAGCACTTGTTTTCTTAATGTTTAATAGTATTGTCAATGCAAATATGAAATAATTCTTTTTCTCCACAAAATAGCCTTGAATTTAGCAAAATCTTATTTTTAGATGCAGGATCATAATTAACAATAAGGACTGTTTTGGGTATCGTTAATAATGATGTTCTCGTTTCTTTCCAGAGTGTTCTCCAGTTTGCCAAGTTTGAAGATTTTGGATGGTATTCCAAAATTGCCGGAGGATTTTTTACCAACACAAAGAAGTTTTTTCTCTAACATGTGCACAATACTATGAAATAGACTAATGTACCCTGTACTGCATCAGTGCACTAGTACCGTGTTCTACTGTGTAAGAGGCAGTGCTAAGCACGTCCTAACTTAGACATGGATTTGTTTTGTTATTTGTTCAATAAATATTGTTTTATGACAAAACTGTTTAATCAGAATTTAATTAGAAAAATCACGTGGGATGATGGTGGCCTACTGATGCTGCATCTTATTACTGATCCTGATATATCCTTTGTCTATGGCTTTCATAGGACTTTTTTGGTGGCTAACAGGTTCAGTAAGGGTGTGAAAAAGGTAAGTTGGATGCAAAGGGTGAATCAGCTGTGATGCAAGTATGTGGTAGAGTCCCTTTGAGAACTGGCTCCATATCCGCTGGTGCATGCTCCTGTGGTGCTCCCAAGCCTCTATGTTAGCATTGCTCTGCAGTAATGTTCACAGCTCTGGCTTGGTCAGTGGTATCCCCTGCCTTGCTGCTTCTCTCCATTTCTGAGCCTGTGGTGGAGTAGAAGCATTCGCCTCAACATCTTCGGGGTCTCCCAGGAAGATTTAGACCTAGCAACAGGTGGGAGGAGACTTCTAAATTGCAGAGCAGAAATGACCTAAGTTAAGTGTAGAATTATGTCATTAAGTTGACAGAATTAGATATCAATCACATTGACAGTCTCCTAGTGCAAGGCGCCACACTCCTTTGTCGACCATTGGGACAGAAGGGTCTTGTAGCAGTTGCTTGTGGTTGGGTCAATATCTTTGGTATAAGGCAAGCTACCACTCTCTGCTAATGGTACCTTTACAGGGACAAAGGAAGGCCTTTCCCATTCGTGAGGTGAATTTTGCTTGTGTGAGGGGATTTATATCAGAAGAGAACAAGATTGATTCTCCCAGAGAACGGAGTTATTGTTTTGACCATAAATTTGGGTGTTGGCAGGTGTAATTACTTGTCTTTGCCTAGCAGCGAGCCACTTAGCTCACATTACCCCGTATGCAGATACCCTAGGACCTCACGGGAAGACAGGCAGGGAATATGTACAAGGAAATAACCAGGGTATATAGAGTGAGGAGTGGCAGGAGGAATCAGAGTATAGGTATTAAAGGACCACCTGGAGAATTGTGCACCAGAAGTCATTAAGGGGAAATCTGAGCAATCTTGCGGCTGGTGGGCAGAGAAGGTGGTGGGGATAAAGGCAGCCAGACCAGAATGGCGGCTGCCTCGCGACTACAGTGAAAGACGCTGCGGAGGCTGTAGTTTGAGTATTTATCCTTTTGTTAGCCTGATTGATAACAATGAGATGTAGTATGTAGTAGAAAGCAGACTACCTGTTAAGAACAGTGGCAGACATACTACTTATTGATCTCAAAATGCTCATTGCAATTTGCAACCAGTATATTTGCGACAACTATGGAATTTAAAGAACTTATGTCCTAGTAGGTTGGATCTTAAAAATCAGAATCGTAGTGGGGCAGAATCTGTCCTACCTCATGAATCTCAATGCAGTTGGTTGCAAATTTTGACTATGATTCAATGGAATCACAGGGATGGTGGCCTGCTGGTGTGATCAGAGCACCATCTCTTTATTCGCATTTTAGTGAAGTTAACTTAAAGGAAACCGAGCCATGTTTGAAAAGGAGACTTACATTGTTTTTATAGTTTTTTTGACAGTGCGCAGTGAATGAATGAATGAATGAAAAAAACACATATAACACACAACACCCTAAGGCATCCCAGCGCTCACAACATCAGCGGACGGAGTAGACACAGATGCTGATGCAGATTTTTGGAACAGCCACATTTTAAGAAATTTCCGGAAGGTCAGGTGATTAGATTCCTGACGCAGATGGTAAGGGAGGGCGGTCCAAAGCTTAGCGGCGTTATAAGAGAAGGAACGCCCACCACTTCTTGCTTTTTTAATTTCTGGGACTGATGCAGGAATGAGGTTGGTCGAGTGGAGGTTTCTGTTAGGGCAGTATGGTGAAACAATATTTTGAATAATTGTTGGTCCTTTCCACCAAAAGCACTTGTGAGGGATGCATAAGGCTTTAAATGTGATTCTCCCAGACACAGGCAGCCAATGGAGCACCCTCAATGCGGGTTTAGAGGATTGCCGATACAGGGTCTGCAGAAGTAGACGGACGGCACAGTTCTGAACAATCTGTAGCTTAGCGGTAGCTGTTTGAGGGGCACCTAGATACCATGGACCAGTGCCTGCTCTCACTCAAAATTCTTATAACAATCACATAGGGGAAGGGGTTCTATTAGATAAAAAGCTACTGGTTACACAAGTAGGTCTAAAACAGAACCCCCTAATATTTTCAATTAGCTGATATTATACTGCACAAAATACCAGGACTCACCATTGGCCTTGTTGCTCAAATATGTGGCTTCTCTGTGCGTCTGTACAGTGAAGTACACCGCATAGTAGCTGTTGTGTATAGCAGTAGGTAGAGACATATGAAAGGAAAAGTAAGTGGAGGCTAATCTCTTTTAAATATCACCATAGTGCACTGTGCAAACTGACATGGTTCTGTGTGTTTTTTTCATAGGGGTGCAATTAGGAAAGTGTCATGCTGCAGTGTGCTTTATGCAAAGGTCTGTGAAATGCTTGCAGAACGGTCTACACATGTATTCTTTACATAGAGGGCAGTTTGGAAGCTAACATTGATTGTCTGCTTTACAAACTAGAAATGTTGAATTAGGATAGAAATGTTGCTATATATCCTTTGGCACAATTAAAGCTGTAATGGCATTATGACCTGCAGGTGATATCCCAAAGGGTGAAAACTGGCAAGGCAAAGTGTCCAGAACATATATGAATGTTGCCAAAAAATAAATATGTCATCTAGGAAGTGAAAAAGCAAAATATGTTTTTTTACATACACATCAATGCCAAAATAAAGCAATCTGGGATTTATTTTGTCTATCTGGGCAATGTGAAAACTGGAGTGGCAATGTATGCATCACTTATATTAGGAATACAACAATTGTCATTGTAATGTGTCCTTACATACTGGGCAAAGTATGAAATGGCATTGCAGTTTGTTTTACATGTAAAGGTAATGAAGAAAATATCTTAGCAATATGAAATTTTCCAAGCATAGGAATGTTTAGGTTGCATACTGGGCAATATGGGCAAATTGGCAAGGCATGTTTTACAAAATAAGGAAATATGAAAGAAGGCATGTCAGTGTGTGGTTCTTATACTGACCTGGGACAATGCGAAATCTGTCATGACCTTGTTCACTTGCATTAAGTACCCAGGGCAATACAAAAATGTGTTCTACCATGTCCTTGGTTCCCTATATATCAATATCCCTACGTATAGTGTGGAAATTTGGAAACTATTATGTCAATGTATACTTGTCTGCTGCTGCTGTAGGAGCTGCCAAGAGAATGTGTTCCTTGCATATCAGAGCAGTTAGAAAGTTGTCATGTCAATGTGTGCTGTACATACTGACCCAGGAGTAATGAGGAAACTGGGATGGTAATGTGTAGTTGCACATAGATCTCGGAGCAATGATGAAGACACATTGACACTGAGTGGCTTATTTACAAGGCCCTAGCGCCGCAGGTTTGCCACTTTTAATATGGGAAAAAGTGATTGTTGGAAATGGCCCATTTTGCAGGGTTATCCCCAAACTTTTTTCTTCTTCCTCCTATTTTTTTCTGACCGGTTTGTGTTGGTTTTAGGACTCTGGGCACTTTACCAATGCTAATCAGTGCTAAAGTTCATATGCTCTCTGTGTAAATTGTGTTAAGGATTGGTGTTTCCATGATTGGATATTTGATTTACTTGTTAGTCCCTAGTAAGTGCACTGAGTGTGCCAGGGCCTGTAAATCAAATGCTACCAGTGGGCCTGCAGCACTGATTGTGCCACCCACGTGAGTAGTCCTGAAAATGTAACTCAGACCTGCCATTGCAGAGTCTGCACGCAGTTTGTAACTGCCATGCCAACTTGGCCAGCGCACACACTTGCCAGTCCCTAACCTTCCCTTTTCTTACATGTCAGGCACCCCTAAGGTAGGCCCAAGGTACCCCTGTGGGCAGGGTGCAGTGTATGTGAAAGGTAGGTCATGCCCTGGTGTGTGTGGCATGACCTGATAGTGAATTACGGGCAATTTTGTTTTTCACTATTGCAACGCTACCTGTTCCCCATAGGACAAAATGGGGAGTTTGTTTATAATATGTTATATACCTAACTGACCCGGGGAATTAGGTAGGGAAATACATTTTAGTATTCCTAAACTCAGAATCTAAAGCTGCATCTTTTAGTGAAGGTGATTTTTACATTCTGTGTTTGAAAACACCACTTTTAGAAAGCAGGTATTTTCTTGCTCAGTCATCCCGTGTGCCTCTGCTGGAATGTGGATTGCCTGTCTGGGTTTTGGATGACAGAAGGCTGGGGGGCCAGAGGGGCTCCAGATAGTCTAGGTGGGTCAGGAAAGGACTGAATAGACCTGGGCTGCAATTGGGGAAGGAGGAGGAGATTTCCTTGCACCTCAAAGCGCCTGGTCTGCCTCTGACAATGCCGTCTCCACCTCCTGGCAGGAAGTCACACCAGAGAAGGCAGAACTGGTTCTGGCTGGGCACAGACACACTCTGCCTAAGAGATCAAAGGATTTGGGATATAAATATTGGGGCCAGACCCCTGAACTTTAGAACTCTTTTGACAAATAAGACTGCCAAAAAAAGAGCCGGAGAAGCTGTGAGGGGGAACTACTACTTTGCTGTGTGCTTTGCTGTGTTGGGCTGCAGTGGCTGCTTCTGTCTTGGGCAGTGAAAGGACTGGACTGAACTTTCTGCAATCTAATTTGTGAGTTTCTCATAGGGCTTGAGGTAGAGATTGCCCCCTGTTCAAGAAATCTCAGGAGCAGCAAAGACTTCATGAACATCCATAATCTTGATTTTCTTAGCATTCTGAAAACAATGCTTAAGAAATAAACAGCCAGCATTTATTTTGCAACAGCAGTCACATAATTATATTTCCACTGACCCTTATCATGTGGATGAAGATTAAATAGAATTCAGTTTGAGAAATTGTCAAGTTATATCTACAGAGAATCTTTTAGTTACTCATATCTTGGGGATGAATATTCTGTAGAATTTAACTCTAGTATATATCCAGTTATTCCTACCAACAACCTATTATATTACTTTAGATGACTGTGACTTAGACAGATGTTTTCTTTGCAATATTTGTGACATGAACAGAACAATTGATTCATTAGCCCTGAAGAAGGGACTGCTGTTGTGAAATACATGTTGGCTGTTTGTGAAGAACTGTTTTGATGAAGTTATAAAAATCAAGATTAAAATGTATTGACATTCATGAATAAAAAGGACTTTTTATTAAAAAAAAGAAATGACAAGAATCATGATTATGTTGTTTCCACCTCTTGGGGAACGAATGATGGGCTGGTTTACTGAAACTGTAAAAAATCTGCTGGGCAGGTAACCAGCACGTCTGGGAGGATAAGCGCCGGAGAATAATCTTGCTTACCAGTTTAGTGTTCACGCTTCCTAATATAGAAACAAAAGTGCTACAACTATGAGCATTTGACATTATATAGGGTAAAATAATTATGCTGAAGAATGTGTTCGAGGTTTAGATGAACGTTCCTGTTTGAAAGGGAGAAAGGTAAAGAGCAGCAATTGGGAAAGATCTTTTTTGGGAGCAGAATGTACTCTAAGTCTGTTTTGATCTTTGTCAGGAGGGTCTTAAACATTAGTATTGGAGGGAAGCTGGGGCAAAGGCACACAAGGGTTTAGCTTAGCATTCCAAAATAAGCAATGTGTTCTATGCTGCTAAATAGGATGGTTTTATAATCTTGAATGTGCAGTTCCCAGCACTTTGTTCACAACATACAGCCCTTTATTTGTAAAACAAAGAGTGCTGGTGCCCAAAGCTTCCCACAGAAGCTTGTGGTCAGTACAATTAAACGATGACATGCCGAATATTAAGGCTGGGCAGGGTTATATCCACCTCTGCCTCTTTAATTCACCACCAGACACTACCTGCCCATTTATCTTATTTTTGCTGGTTTCTGCTTTCACCCTTTGTGACAGTGTTTCCATCTTTCTATTCCTCCATTATTATTCTTTCTCTGTTTTCCCGTCTTTTGCTCTAGGGGTAGGTCTGTTCCAAAAAAATAAGTGCCTACACCCAAAAATTAGTGGCAGTGGCCCCCATCGGCTCAAATTAGCAGTAGTGACTGGCATTACTCATGGTGGTGGGGGGTGATGGGGTTTGCGAGGGGGGGTTGCGCGGGGCAAGGGGGGTCACGGGGGGGGGGGGTAATTTAATAATTACAAAAAATGTTTTACTGTCCTTCCCACCGGCTGGGTCCCGCATTTCCTCTGCTCCTGCTCTCCTATCTCCGGCAGGAACAGGAAGCAGGCAGCCAGGCTCCCAACCCTAAGCCAATCACAATGCTGCAAGAAGCACTGTGATTGGTTGGGACGTCGCTCACCCACTGGCTAATGGCCCGGCCATGTTCTCCATGCAGCCTACATGGAGAAGGGCAGAGTGTACATGACTGGTTTGGTTGGTCCCAGAGGGCTGACCAAACCAGTCATACGCACCCAGGAGTGGGCACACCACTCTTCCCCTGCCCATCCCCGCCCACCCGCAACCAAACCCTTCCGCTTTCTCGCAGTGCGAGAAGCAGCAACATAAAATGGTAGTTATTATCATTTCATGTTTCTGTTTCTCGCACTGCAAGAAAGCAGTGGGGCGATGCTCCTCTGCCCAAGTGGAGGAGCCGCCCCAAATTAGGCACTGACAGCATTAATTCCTGACCTGCTAGGAGCTTATTCCCGGGAAACTCTCTATTCCCATTTATATAAGAATAGGACTATGCTTTGCTTGCCCTACAGCACCCATTAGCCACTGTTCCTCCTAATGTTTAATGTAAATTGCAGTTTGATATTGCTATTCGACCGTGGAATATTTTAAGTCGTAAATGTTTATGCTCTGCCTGCCTCACAGTAATTGTTCAAATTTGGGGTAAATT
The DNA here is from genome assembly GCF_964204655.1 of Triturus cristatus. Lineage (NCBI taxonomy): Eukaryota > Metazoa > Chordata > Amphibia > Caudata > Salamandridae > Triturus > Triturus cristatus. The sequence continues at coordinate 1,005,906,306 of NC_140594.1, read as the reverse complement.
AATTTGCATATGATAGTGGTACAATTATTTCCATTTATCTGTATCCTATATACATTATGCACTTTTTACAGCATTTTACATACCATGGCCGCTGCCACAATGTCTCAACCACTTTTTTTTTTTTTTTTTTTTTTTTTTTTAAATGAGTTGGCAAAATCCGCCCTTCCATGGAATCAATGGGTGCGATTTTTTGAACCCTACGTGATTACCATTGGAATCTGTAAAGTTTTCACCCCTATGGAAACAGCACAAATTGCTCTACAATGTATGAATGGAAGGAAGAAAAGTGTAAAACACTTCACCTTTCCTGAGTGAAGTGGAAGAGGATGGAGAAGCAGCACAATTAGATATTTTTCGGGTCATATCTATGGTGCAAATCTTTTCAGTAGCAAGTTTTAATGCATGACCGTGAGAGCAAACATTGCAACACATCAACAACAGAATAACCCCCCTCCCCTCCCCGCCTCAGGAATACTCCCTATAGAATTCCTATGCTATGTGGCACAAAGTGTATCCAATGAAGACTTCATAGGTGTCCCTGGTGTGTTGCGTGGGTTCATCTATATCTATCAGCTGCACGAGTCTCAAGTATTTGCAGCAAGTCAGCTCCTGGAACTCCTTAGAAAGGAGAGCCAGGTAAGGGTGCCGAAGCTCCCTTAAGGAAGCACTCAGAGCAGAAGGGTTAAGGTGAGCTTTTCCATTCCCAGAACATGCCAGAGCCGGCGACACCATCCATGGTGTGTTGGAAGTGCATCAGAACCCCAATAAGTGAGGATATTTTGAAGGGCCGCCCCCAATGCCAAGCCTATCTGTTGGCCTCTACAAGACTTAAGCATGAAGGTAAGAACATTAGGGAGTCCCAGGATGACATACGCTGGAAATTGGGGTGATTGAGTGTCAAGGTGAGTCTCAAAATTGTTGTCCAGTATTGTGTAAGTTTAGGGCATTCCCAAAGTAGATGAACTAGTGTTCCGGGGTAAGATACCAGTATGTGGCGGTTTTTGTAGCTGTCTATATACTATCTGCATTGTGCGCTGTATGTCGTGATCTGTAGTACACATCCTCCTATTCAATAGTTGTGAGTGGCCCCCCCAATTCTAGCTCCCAGCGCTTCTGTCCCGGCGTCTTAGGCGCAGAGGATGTGTGTTCTAGCATGCCATATAGGTTGGTAATACGGGGTTTATCGCTAGTTTTTGTGAGGAGTCATTTTTCAAGTGCAGTAAGTGGCCACTGTGCCCCCAACACGCACATCTGGATGTATCACCCAGTGTCTAATTTGCAGATATCGCGTCCTCTCCAACTCCAGGAGCGCTCAGTCCTCCTGCAAGCTCTCAAGGAAGAGTGGGCCCTCCTTGTCGAAGAAATGTCTGATAGAACAACAGTCGGCACTCTGCCAGTGGCGAAATGTAGCCTGGCCTAGGCCCGCGTAAATGCTGCATTGTTAACAATTGAGGTCAGCAGGTAGGGGACTGTGGAGAGTCCCTTGTGTAAGGCAAGGGCGATCCCACACTCCCAGACAGGATTTAGTGTATTGGGGCGGGTGGGTGCACTTGTCAGTGCCACTCAGTCTGCATGAGCGTGCCTCCTTGCATAGTCCAGTTTGAACCAGCTCTGGGAGCCATTGGCTCCTACTCTGGCGCAAAACTGGACAAAGGACATGGGAGTATCCTTCCCCCTGTCCAAACCCTCCCCTGAATCGTCCCAACCCTTTCCTTAGGGTACTTAAGGGCTAACATGGGTGTAGGTCGCTAGATTCGTCGTAGGACATGATTCAATTCAGACACCACTTCAACTTCTACCATCTGGGCACTCTGCACTTTGCTGGACTTTGTTTGGGCTCGAATTCATCTCCCTTCCAGTCTGCTGAATCCTCTGTACCTGTGCACCATAGAGGAACATTCCAAGGCCTGTGGGCATACAAGCCACCTGAAGGAATCTCCCTTGGAGTGAAGGAGTCACGTCCCTGCATCTGCAGGCACCGCAACTAAGCTGACCTGTCTGGTGATCCAGAGCTCCCACGGACTCTGAAAGGCACAGCAACACAGGTGGTGGTTCTCCATATCTCTTGAGGTCAGTATCCCTCATATGAGTCGCAGAAACCGAACCGCTGTGCAACGCGTCGACTTGCGGTTGCAAAGGCCTGTGGGTCCTGTTAAGAGTCACCTTTGTTTCTTTTGGGCTCCCCTGATTGTTTGGGGCCTGCCATGACTCCCCTGCTTGTGGTGAGTACCCTGGACCTTGCTGGTCCCGACATTGCACCTTCTTCGACATCCACATTGTTTGCAGTTGCCAAGGCTTGTTGCTGCTCCCGACGGACACTGACCCCTCAACTCTCGACATCCAACGTGGGACAGCTCATGCATGGCTCCTGGCCTTCCACAGTGTCGCCTGGTCTCTACAGCTGCAGAGTCAAGTTCACCATCAATTCTCCTGCATCTCCCAACATCGGTGGGCATTCGTCTTCCAGGTCTTTGGGTCACTCCTGAGTGAAATAGACTCTGTTCCCTCTGCTTGTAGGTACTCTTCAACTTGAATCCATCTTCGGATTCCACCGTAAACTTTCTCCTTCTACAGCAGCGGCATTTCCCTGAAATCCTACACTGGGTTAGACAGCGGCTTCCTACACCACTTCACACCTATGCACCCAGCTTCCCTGGTGTAGGTAACGTGGGTACTAGGGTAACCATGGGTGGGGTGGCTCTGCAACCTTCTGTCTTCCACTGGGTTTGTTCAGGGTCCACTGGGAAGGGTCCTTAATCTTTAAAATTGCAACCTCGACTTACATATTGAGTTGTACGGAGAACATGGTCGTATTTACACACCGCACATGATCTGCGTGGGGTTCCTAGTCACTCACCTTGGGAGGTTCCTTGGGTCCCCAACACTTCCACGTCCTCTAGGCATTGTCCTGACATGAGTCGTGGTTCTTAGACCACTTTCTTAGGGTATGGTTTGACACCCCCTGGGGTCCACTGTGTAGTCTGTGCTATTTACGGGATTTCTGGGCAAAGTATTCTATGCATTGTGCATAATCTCCAGGTAGGAGATATTTGTATGTGTTAGTGAGTATTTTAAAATGAATACAAATTTTTATAAATACATTGTGTGGTTCTTTTTCACTTAATCTATACCTATAAGATTGCATTCTCGTAAAACAAGCTTCTTTACACTCCTTCTGGACTAAGCCTGACGGCTGCTCTCCACAGCTACCACTTAGAGAGCTTTCTGCGGTTGCCTAAGACCTCCTAAATCACCATAAGGGTTGTCTGGACTTGTGCAGGGTGTCCACTTGCATAAGTGTATATCATATACCAGCCCAGCCTCTCGCACCATATGTGCTAGGAGGACATTTGTTGCTAGGCCAGAATTAAGACCAGGACCTTATGAGCTTGTCCTCCCAGGCACATTCTCAGTACCCCAACATGACATCACTGTAACAAAGAGACCTGAGAGCTGCCAGGCTGACCCTCCAAATTCAGCTGGAAAAGTTCTAGCAGTAGAGGGATGGTAAGTGTATATTAGTATGTATCATTTAAGTGCATTTGCATTTTGCCAGTGATGTCCTTTCGTGTGCTTACTATGAGCTTTGATATAACTTTCCATATTATATTTAACAAGTAGTTTTTTTTCTGGAAGGAAAGTTTGTGGAGGTAAGCTTTGCTAACATGCATGTTTATCAAGTTTGGATTGACTAATCAGCTGATCTTGGCAGAATGGAAACCCTGATATTCAATTCAGTACTACTTCTCTTTTGCCAGTTCGTGTACCTGTACTTTACATCTTAAAGAAGATTTAATTGTTACCTTTTACCTTCAAATATCCCAAAATTAATTATTCGTTTGTGAAATAGTTGTTTCAAAACACATAAACCAATTCAACATCATTTGCAATGCTTGTTTCCAAGTTTTAAAACTCCACTCTCACGTTAGCAATGTGTTAATAACCTACATTTTCAACCTTTTAAAGTGGATTGTTTACAGAAAACAGTTCTTAATTCAATCCTTTCTCCTCCTTTAAATGGTGGGTTCCACAGAACATTTGTGATTCTTCTTGTTTAACTATTTATAATTACTAAAATGTAAATATGAAACCATAGTATAGAGAGACTCCACAATGTCAGCACTATGAGGAACAAATCCCTTTTAGCAAAAGCTATGCAAATATACATTATTGACCCAAGAATTTAGGTCTCTCTTTGTTTTCACATTACTTCTCAGTGCCTCAGGCTTGGCAAAGAAGATCCCAGCAGGACTCAGGGTAAGAAACAAGAAACCTTGATTGGGAGGTGGGCATGAAGCCTTTCAAACACCAGTGAGGAGGAGGAAGCAAGAAACAGCAGGGATGGTGCGTCCACCCATTGAGTAACAAGATCTGTTGCCAAGAGACTCTGAGCACAGGCTGAAAAGCCAACTGGGGGAGCAGAAGAAATGGACACCAGTGGCCAGGAGGAGGTAAATTGTGGGTCTCCTCTTGGCCTTGAGCAAGACCAACTTGTGGTGTCCCAAGAGCAGGCCCACACAACATCTGGTCCTGGACACAGCCTCTCTGTATCTCCAAAGACCTCCATTTCATCTGGGCCTCCAGCTGCACCCTGTGCCCAGGCGGTAGCACCCCCTTCTCATAGAGCACCCAGAACAACTAGAGTTGAGGGACACCTCTGCCCGACACCCCACACACTCTTGTGCAACCCACTGTCTTTCCTCGAGTATGTGTCCTTGGTTGCTCAAAGTGATCAGCGACTTAGCTGGGATTCCTTTTTCTCTTTGGATGGTGGTCTGCATGCTTATTCCTGAGTGGGTTTCATGCAGGCTGAAGAAGTTGAAGAGGAAAACAGATCCTCTGGTGTGACCAGTGCATATATTGTTGGACATGAATGGGTGTCAGTTGTATTGGATTGGTTACACATGTATGTAATTCTTCTATTCCCTTCCATGCAGAGGTCTCCACTCTGGTAGGAGAGGTTTGTCAATGTGTGCAGAGGTCTCAGCTATCATAGTTGGAGGTTCTGCAAAGTTTGTGGAATGTAAAATACATTCATAAATCCACTAGCAGTAAGTATACAGTCGCATTTTATGTTTATAAGACTCCACCCCCTTAATTCTGGAGTTGGAGACATGCAAAGTTACTACAAAGTGGAATAGCAAACTTACATGTGTAAGTAAATTACTCTCAAGTGTAAGTTGCTATTGTGAATAAACCCCTAAATATTTACCCAGTGCATTAAATGGCACACAAAACATAAATGGGCGTTCTCTACTTCATCCCCTATAATAGCATAGAGACTATCCTACAGTATGTTTTTGCTGCTTGCTCTCACCTTTACTCATAAAATGGGCAATCCATGTTTTAGAGAATCCTCTCACCATTTCTATAACAACAAACATATTTTGTGTTTGAGAACCCCCACCTACCTGGCCACAAAAAAATCTAAACAGAAACTTCTTATTTCAGAGGTGAAAGCAAAAAAGTGCTCCTTTTGTGTCTCTAGGGTATCCTTCCACTAGCTTGTAGCAGAGTCTCAGCCCGATAGTGGTGCGAATGCCTCCTGCAGATTTTGCTTGGTTGTCCATATGTCCATACACTGGTTCACTGCACAAATTACGCATACATACAAATTAAACACACACGATGTGGCTGACATAACCTAAAGTTTCCTTGACTTTTCCTTACAAATGATTTTTTTTCAACAATCGAATTCCTTTTCTTCATCTAACAGGGTCATGGTATTGAGATATCAGCATTCATGGGCAATGCCACATTTTGGTTCTTTATTTGTGTCTTGACTTGGAACGTCACTGGAGTTACAAGGAAAGTAGTAACACCAACAAAGTTACCTCCTAATGAAGAGCTATCTCCTTTTTACATTTCCTCAGGGTCACAATGAATTGTTAAATCCATAATTTGGTTACAATCCATAGGAGCACTAGTAGCCTCAGGAGCAAAAGCAAACATGGATAGCTGCCTAGGAGAGTAAATTCTGTCACATGCATTTATTCGCCTTTGCAACTTGGAGAAAGGGATTAGTCAGATATGTTGCTTTGTTAGATTCCCCCCTCTGCTTTGTTTGGCCAAACCAGCTCCTCATATACACTAATTTCGCATATGCTAATGGGGGACACTTGGGCCCATATTAGTGATAGAGCGCACTGTCTTTGTTTGTGCCACGGCGCACCTTTAAACAACTGAGCTGGGGGCAAACAGGGGCAATGCACCCTACTGCAATGAATGTGCTGCCCCGGGGCACTGCATTCAGTAAAATACAGAGCAGCTGTTTCAAAGCTGCTCCATGTTTCACCGTGCAGGTGGCAACCCACTTGAACTTTGAAGAGGAGATAGAGATCTCCTTGCAGGCAGATGCCGTGAGTGACTACACCAGCCTGCAAGTGGATTTCTGGGGTGGGTTCACCTTTTTGTGGCACACTATCAGTGCACCTCCTAAGGGCCTCTATGACCCAGTCAATAATACAGCGTAAAGTCAAAGTGATTCCCTCATTTTCATGCAGCTACGCCCCCTTGCAAATGACTGAAATACCTCTGAAGCTAGAGCTGGCACTATATGTGCTCCAGCCCTATCAGTATTACAGAAGGGGGCTGCGAAGCACCTGCAGCCCCATCTGTAATCCCATAGTGCACCCCTCCCACCCCCCAGAGTAAAAAGCATGCACACATGCCTGTTGCGCCCCCGGGCCCTACCTCTATTATGGCCCCTGTGTGGCTCATCACTTTCAGCGCCTACCTCATCTCTTGTAATTACATCTCTTCTGTGTGTAAATAGCATAAGTATGGCACAGGCATTTACATCACAGTTCAGTACCAAAAAATGACAAATATGTGAACCTGGCCCCAATTCCTTTGCTAAACACACATACAATTGCAGAGAAAATATAAAAAATCTTTTCACGCAACCACCAATCATCACTGAATGAGCATTCGTCCTCTTCTGGCTCCAGAAGTCCCCACTTATTTAAATAATGAAACTGTTGACACAAATTTGTACCATAAACTTTTTTGAAATATTTTTACTGAAGACATAGTCATACAAAATTAGAACACATATTTGCACATATAAATATCGCATTAAACAAGACATTGTTTGCATCAAAGAAAACAAAGACTCCTCTAAGAACCAGACTGGATGATAAACATAATCATATAAAATGCAAGCCCATGTAACTCCAGCTTGTGTTTTATTACAACTGACCTAAGGCTTAATCTAATAGTGGAATCAAATGAAAATAGAGGAATACACATAAGTTAGTTTGTTTCTTGTCTCCAGTGAGGCTTCTTAACCCTTATGAAACCCTGATCTACATTTGGACCTATAACCCTTGTGCTGCGTATCAAAGGTTTGTTTCTGACCAGTGTCAAATGGACGCCACTCATTTTTTTCTTCTTTACATTTTACGGCTTATCAAATTCACTTTATATTTGATTGACAGTGTGATCGGTGTTGTTTTTTTTTAATAATATCGCACTTGTGCGAATATTTTCCGATTGTATTGTAGTCTTCCATAAATATAAAACTTCCGTTTTTGTTTGGCCTTTCCATAATATGCTCCACTTTCATGAGCTATACCATCAGTCGCTGTAACATCAGTCGGAGATCATGGTTTTTCTGTAGCTCGGCCTAGTTTAGAATTCAAAATACAACGTGCACGCAGCGCAGGCTGTTGGGTATGAGGAGGCGCGCGCGCAGTGTGATGGTGCCTTTAGTAAGGGTGGGCGGAATTTGCGAAAATGCCTTTCGCAAAATTTCGCAAAATGGCAAAAAATCTCCGCTAACACGCGAAATTTCGCATGCTCGCGGAGATTTTTGGGCAGATTAATGCGTTACTGAATTTGACCTTCAACTCGGGCACCTGCTTTATTTATATCTGTAAGTGCTTCCTGTTGAGGTTTAATTTTTGTGACAGGAGCATCGTGCCAGAAGGAATCCTGCCCTGCATATTTATCCAAGAAGATGCCACCGTTTTGTGCAATACCTCTACTCAACTGGAGTACTTTCCACTGGCTAATCAGTAAGTGCTACCTCGGTGGGTAAATGTATAGTGCTTTTCCTACACTACAGCTGCGTAAAGGGCCAGAAGAGTTGTCTCCAGCGACCATCTGTGTCTGTAACTTTGGCCACCGCGCCGATGGGCGCCGGGGTCCCTCGAGTGAGCTGTCCATCATAGTGGGGAAAGGGCGGGAAGACGTTGCACACCGCTGGTGTATGGGCTGGGGCCAAACGGGCGGGGCTTCTATGCATTTCACATGCCTCTTGTTTATAAAGGTCAGAGACCGACCAGAGCAGCAGAACAGAACCTCCTGGTGTCAGGAACTACACTGGGATTGCGCTCGAGAAACTCATGGATGCACAGAGCTCCATCAAGGATTACAGCAAATTGTTGACGGTAGATATGGGGAGAAAGCACAACTGCCTAGCCTCCACCATGCTCACGAATCTTTTGTGCTGATTAATGCGTTACTGAATTTGAGCTTCAACTTGGGCACCTGCTTTATTTATATCTGTAAGTGCTTCCTGTTGAGGTTTAATGACGGGAGCATCGTGCCAGAATGAATCCTGCCCTGCATATTTCCGTTCCGCCGCGGATCGCGGAAGTTTCGACATTTTCGCGTTCCGCGTGGAACGCGAAAATGTCGAAATTTCGCAAGTTCCGCGAGCAGAAAGGAATTTGTCGCCCACACTTAGCCTTTAGCAAAGGAGACAGAGCGGGTAAGTTCCATGTTCTTTCCACTTGATGGCTCGAATAAGCCACTCGCCATTGAATGAGTTCCTGGCCGTTTATATAATTTGTTTCCTTTTTTTTTAATAAATAAAACTGAAACTTTGCCTCAATTTATCTGGACACCATAACTGAATGTATTTTTCAATCTGAAATGTAACACTTTCATGCAATAACATCATCCAGTTATCATCAATTTTATTCAAATTATTCACAAATATTTTTGTACATTGAAAACTATTTTCGATGCGTTCGCTCTAAAACATATCTTTTAGATTGCTCAAAATCTTCGTTGCCTTGGGAAAGACATTACTAATTTGTATTTGTGATGCTTGCCGTAAAATAGAGACCCTGTTGGAAAGCGTGTTGAGGGCCCCTAGCAGGGCCCCCTTTCCTTTGCGGCCTCTGGTTGGGGGCCGTGCCCCCATTAATCCCTGCACCAAAGTGCCTGCCACGGGGTGCAGGGATTAATACAACCTCACACTTCCCTATGGGAGCATGTACTACGGCCAGTTTACGGCCGTAAAACATCCTTCCAAAGGGTAATGTGGGGATGCGACCGCAAAGGTGCGGTCACATCATAATTAGGCAGTTGGGATCGCCGACCGGAGGTTGATTGGTTCTGTTTCCGCCAAGGTGTCGGTCGCAGGAAACTCCGACCAACATCGTAATAGGCCCCTTAATGTGCTCACTAAAGGTTTTGCAAGAATAGGCACCTTCTAAGTCGATATAAGACTTTTTTTGCTTTAAACATATCTGGGGGAACCACTGTAAACATTTACTAGAATTATTGTTCAAGGCAGAACACAAAGTAAAAGCCAGGGAAGTGTGTATTTTTTATATAGCATGATATGGTGAAGTACATTTGGGCTCATCAAAATAGCATAAAATCTACTGCTTTTACGCAGTGCTTCCTACCACTTTCCTGTAGTGTCAAATGCCCTCATTACCAGTTGCACGGAACTGGTGGGGTGCAGACTCCACACAAGAAATTAACATTACAATGTAAAAACTGCCAGTATCATGCATTTATGGGTTCTTCCACCAGAATGGTAAATAACTGCACCTATCCGGTTTTACAAGGTGGAACTCAGCAGTCTTCCCTGTTCTGGGGTTTGTTCTGATCAAGTGCTAAATATGAGCTGGGAGGCAGGGTTGGGTGAGAGTGGACAGAGGGCGGTTGAGAGCTTAAGGTAGAAAAGGGGAAAAAGGTGCCACTGCGAGGAGCATTACTTGTTCCCACCATGCTAAAAAAATACACACACACACAGAGGCACAGAGGAGGATAGACGCTTGGTTGCTGCTACAGGCAAAGCCTCATGTGATTTTACTGCCAAATTAATTATTATTGGGTCTGGTGTTTCCACATACAGGAACATCATCACGACAAGAGGTATCCTATGCAGGGGCGGCTCCTCCATTAGGGCGGAGGAGCGTCACCCCACTTCTTTCTCGTAGTGCGAGAAACATAAAATGTTAAAACTACTATTTTATGTTTCTGTTTCTCGCACTGCAAGAAAGCAGAAGGGTTTGGTTGGGGGCGGGCAGGTGGGCTGGTCTGCTCTAGGGCAGGGGAGGAGTGGCTTGCCCACTGCTGAGGGCACTGATTGTTTTGACTGATAGTCATGCGCACTCTGCCTTTCTCCATGTAGGCTCCCCATAGGCATCTGGCTGGTCGGCGTCCCAACCAATCACAACGCTGCCATTGCAGCGTTGTGATTGGCTTTGGGAAGGGAGTCGTCCTGCTTCCTGAGGCAGGAGAGCAGGAAAATGTGGGACCCGTGGACAGGTGTGTTTTTTTACTTGATTAACCCCCCGTGACCCTCCTGCGCGAACAAACTCCCCCTTTCTCCACACCCACGATTAATGCCAGCTGCTACTGATCCTACCCAGAGATATTGCTCTGCCTGACTCCTAATGAAAGGCTAAGTGCTGTAAATAACAGGACTTAATAAAACTTGATTTAACAGTACTAAGTTTACAGACTTCAGAAGAATGGAAATTTAAGTTGTCCATGCCGAGACATCTTGTCAAAGGTGAAAATAAGAAATACTCCCTTGAGTGACAATTTGGAGTTAGATTCGACACCAGGTTTGTTTTTTACAACAGTGATGGTGGCCAATACTTGTGTGGGTGAGGATGTCATGATCATAAAGCCCTGTCAATTATGTCTTTCTCCTGGTTACTTATAGTTTTTGAAGCACATAGATGTGCCTTTCGCAGGGAGGTAAACCTTGAAAATAATCTACACTTATACCGAGACCTCCTCTACGTGATTTTGAGGGGGATCTGCAAGTCTGTTCCCAAACTTGTGTCCAGTGTATTTCAAACCTTTGGGAATGTCCCTGCAATACTTAGTGGATGTTGACTAAATGTGCCATGCCATTCCAGGGTTACACATGCTTTATTAGAGATATTTTCCAGGAGCAAGTGACACATACTGCGGAATTATTTTTTGCGATTTAGTGATATTTATCTATAAACTGTTCCCTGAACATGATAGATTCTGATATATATCGATATCTCTATCTATCTCTCTATGTATCTATGTATCTATATATATATTTATATTTAACAGTTAGCATATCCAGTTTAAAAGGATACCATATATGTATGCATTTTGACACAATGTAAATTCACTGTGAAATTAATAGAAACCCATTTTTTAGAACCCAGAAAATTGAAAACCCCATTTGACGTAGAAACGCAATGACCGAAATAATTGTGGACCTCAGAGCAAATTCCCATTATGGGACACATTATTAAAATAAATTGGAAAAAATAGGTAAGGCATGTTTACATAGGCCGCAAAGAGAATGGGTTAAGAAAACAAATGAGCATATGGAAGGGCCTCTTCAAAAAAGTAGAGCATGCGTAGGCGCAAAATATTTTTTTTTACACCTGAGTGAAATTTAGGGATGAGGCATGTATTTACAAAATGGGGGGGAATGAGGGGATAGGTTTGAGGTAGAAGAAGCATGTGTTTGAAAAAGCAATTGAAAGAGGGAAGAGGATCACTTGTAGGGGTAGGGGGGCACTCCCTGCCAGAACAGCAATTTAATAAGAAAAGTGAAATGTCACCCAAGGATAAGACATTGAAAGTTACAGGGTAAAGGGATAACATATCAATGCAATCCTTGTAGAGAAACCAACAGAGTGACCCATGGTTGGGCATTTACACATTATAGAAAGACATTATAGAAATGTACGTGTACTTAATGGGAAATGCCATTCATCTTCAATACATTTTATTAAACAATTGGGACGAGATGGTTTATCATTACTGGAATTCTATGAGTTGGTTTTTCAAACACAGCCAAATATTTCACATGGTTAGGGTATGACATTACACACGTGGTAATACAATAGGAGAAAAAACTCATGTATGCAGTCATCACAATAAACCTACAAAGATGTCGATTCGTCCACATCATTGAGGTGTGCAATCTTTGCTATATTTTTTCTGATAATATTCCAGCACACAGCAGACCGTGATGCGCCCACTCCGGTTGTTAGAGACAATTCGCTGCTAATTTCTTCAACGCTGGAAATGTTAATGAAATTGGAGGAATGTCACATGGTGCTCACTTTGATGGGAAACAACCAAAGAGCCAATATATAGCCAATATTCTGTAACATGATTGAAGCAATCTGCTTTAATTCTTAAAAAGCTAATTCAAAGTGCAAAATCTTCAGGTCAATATATTATCTTCAGAATAAGCTTTAATTAAGGTTTGAATCACACACAAAAAATTGCACCTAAAAGGAGTACTGCACACTCGAAAAATACAGAAATGCAATTTCTACATGTATTTAATTTGTAAAATGACACCAGTGTTATTAACTGTATGCAGTCTACATACTACTTATACAAAATATGTAAACATGTTGCTTATAGCTACATGCAATTGTCAATATTAATTGAATTAAACATGTCCTAAATCACTGACAAATTAAATTTAACAAGATAATGGTCTTAACCAAATACTTACACATTTGATGTTGTTGTGAGTGCCAGTTCTGTAATTCGTGTAACAATGAGCATCCCTAAAACTTAACCAAATGTTCAAACACTAACTTAGACAATACAGAGATGAGTGAATATCCCCCGCTGCAGTGACCCAAGCTGCAAAAATATAGGCCATCAGGGGGCATGGCTACTCAAAGACCAGCATGGCCACATTCTAGCCAAAGTGCATGCCCGTGTTGCCTAATCTGGTCATACATACTTTTATGTAGAGTCGGGGGCTGCTGTATGGAATGGTAGGTGACTCGTGAGATAGAGAGAAGACAAGATGGTTATATTACTCAGTTCCTAGGAGGACTTTCTGGGAAAGAAGAGATGCCTCCTCTGGTCCCCTGCAGGTCTCAGTGCGCCTGCAAGAACGCTTACTAGAGAACAATAAGCGCATTGCAATGCAGGTGTGTGGAATCTCCTGACGCAACCGTCTGAGAGCAATGCGTTGAAGGATGTGTATCTGGTAATAACAACCAAAAGTAACCAGGGTCAAAAAAGCAGGAGCTAAATATTGCAATGAACACGCTTAAAACGAAAAAGCACACTTGTGAATAATACCATCGATATTGAATCCCATCAGCCACTATGAATAGCGTTTATCATCATCTAGGATTCAGCCATACACACAACTCTGGTGCTAGAGACACATGTGGTGTATGGGACCAAGAGAAGGCAATCAAGTTCATGGAATTCGCAAACCTTGGTAAGACATGATGTCGCTAACAAAGGATTGAAAGTGGCAGATGGTATTATAGCAGTGCAAAAACAATCAAAGAGTGCAAAAGTTAAAAAAAACTACTGGGTCAGTCCCATAAGTTTATTCATTCCTGACCGAGTGGTGTGGTTAAAAAACAGTGCAAGAAACAGTTTGAAATAATAACTGCTATTGTCCTAAAGGTGGTCTACATGTTTCAGCCATAGTGATTAAATATCAATCAGGCTTTCGTCAGGACCAGATCTCAAAGCTACTGCTGCATGGTGTGAAAATCCAAAATGAAAAGGAAAAAATACGACCTACTTGGATGGAGGTATTAGGACACTCCCGAATATACGTGGAGTGCTTAGCAAATCCTGAAATAAAGAGAAAATATCACTAACAGAAATTGTGATGGAAAACAACAGCGTGGTTCACAGACTTTTTCTCAATGTTAATATGAAAACACTGTTAGCGTGCAAAAGCTCATATATTGGTTTCACTAAATAAAGTCAAAACAATCAATGTAATAAACCAGTTGAAATTTCAAACTTGATGTCACCAACAAAAAACCCAAATTTGGTTGAAAGCTTACCCCTCAGTGTAGGGGGTCACGCCTCACCCCACCTGGCATCCGCTCAGATGAAAGAGGCCCCGCTCTGTATCAAAATAAACGGGTATGGTAATGTATAAACCAAGCAAAAGTTGCTGGTCAACTAAAATCGCTACGCTGTTATCCTAACGATAGGAGCATGGCAGGGAACAGACAAGTGTCTAATGAGTAGAAATTGGTCTTGGCTATGAGTGTAATAAGCCAAATTGCGGGAGCGCTCGTCAATTATCGCAACCCATAGAAGCACCGCTAAATGTGCCTCAAGTTGAGTGATTTAAAACTCAATGTGGAATAAGGAGCGGTCAATAAGAATAGATGCTATGTAGACAGTGTGAACTTATTAAGCAAGAGCAAAACACACACAACGCATCCATTGAGCGCTTACCTATCCGTCGGTACCTCCGGCTGAAATGAGCTGGACGGGGAGGCACCAGCGCTGGTGTCGTGCGCACGTAAATAGACGCGCGTCTCTGTAACGTAGGCAACAGAATCTGCAGGGGCTTCTGGTACTTGAAGTAGTATAACAGAAGTAGATCCCAAGTCAAATAGAAAGGTGCGATAGTATTAAAAGCTCGTAAAGTACGAGAATTAATACTGGACTGTGAACAGGGACTTTTAATACTTAGAAATAAGCCACAAGAGAGAAAACCTCGGTTCAGTTGCAACAACGACAATATCCTTCACATCTTGTGAAGAAAGCAATGAAGAGAGCACTGAATAACAATCGTGATGCCTTGTTGGAGCCTCCTGTAACTAAGACACCCTTGTCTAGACTCACGTTTGTGCATACTTTTTGTACTCAGACAAATAAGATTCAAAGAAGCATACGTAGACATTGGTCGAATTTGAATATCGGCAAAGGCACTCTTCCTAGTCCTCTTTTTTCTTACAAAAGAGGTACTAATCTTAGAGATACACTTGTGCACACTCGACCAAAAACTATCCCATCTGTTAGAACTAACACACTATGGGACTTACCGAAGGTGCAGGGACATTTCCCCTGCGGTACTTGCACTGCCTGCCCACAGACTGCACCCACTAAAGAGATTGACATCGGGACACAGAGACCTTGGACTCTAACCAAACATACTAATTGCAACTCAGAACGAGTTATATATCTGATCACTTGCCCCTGCTCATTGAGGTATGTCGGTATGACGACTCGTAAGATAAAGCTTCGCATCAATGAACACAAGAGTACCATCCGCTGTAAAAAACAAGCCACCAAATTGACTCAACATTTCCTTAATCTGCAGCATAAAGCAGAGGAACTTCAATGGACGGTGTTAGAACAGCCGTTCATTCCCCCACACGTCAGCGACATTGCCCGATTCCTTTTCAAAAAAGAACAGAAATGGATTTATTTACTTCATAGTGATACACAAGGGCTAAACGATGATATACCGTGGACTAGTTTGTGAAACTTGTGAGTCACACTTTTGTATTCCTGGAACTGTTGACACCACCAAAGATTGCCTCTGTATTTAAGTGTTTTGACAGAGAGACTTTCACATGCACCAGTCAGCTTTGCGTTTGCTTTTCAAACATAGACATAGGTCCTCATCGATCTACATGCTCTGTCACCTAGCACTCTCACTATCTAAAGAGATACACACTAGGTACACTGTTGAGTTCATTCCGGCCCGCAATGACATCTCTATACTCTGCAGGTTTTCTCTCTTGTGGCTTATTTCTAAGTATTAAAAGTCCCTGTTCACAGTCCAGTATTAATTCTCGTACTTTACGAGCTTTTAATACTATCGCACCTTTCTATTTGACTTGGGATCTACTTCTGTTATACTACTTCAAGTACCAGAAGCCCCTGCAGATTCTGTTGCCTACGTTACAGAGACGCGCGTCTATTTACGTGCGCACGACACCAGCGCCGGTGCCTCCCCGTCCAGCTCATTTCAGCCGGAGGTACCGACGGATAGGTAAGCGCTCAATGGATGCGTTGTGTGTGTTTTGCTCTTGCTTAATAAGTTCACACTGTCTACATAGCATCTAATCTTATTGACCGCTCCTTATTCCACATTGAGTTTTAAATCACTCAACTTGAGGCACATTTAGCGGTGCTTCTATGGGTTGCGATAATTGACGAGCGCTCCCGCAATTTGGCTTATTACACTCATAGCCAAGACCAATTTCTACTCATTAGACACTTGTCTGTTCCCTGCCATGCTCCTATCGTTAGGATAACAGCGTAGCGATTTTAGTTGACCAGCAACTTTTGCTTGGTTTATACATTACCATACCCGTTTATTTTGATACAGAGCGGGGCCTCTTTCATCTGAGCGGATGCCAGGTGGGGTGAGGCGTGACCCCCTACACTGAGGGGTAAGCTTTCAACCAAATTTGGGTTTTTTGTTGGTGACATCAAGTTTGAAATTTCAACTGGTTCATTACATTGATTGTTTTGACTTTATTTAGTGAAACCAATATATGAGCTTTTGCACGCTAACAGTGTTTTCATATTAACATTGAGAAAAAGTCTGTGAACCACGCTGTTGTTTTCCATCACAATTTCTGTTAGTGATATTTTCTCTTTATTTCAGGATTTGCTAAGCACTCCACGTATATTCGGGAGTGTCCTAATACCTCCATCCAAGTAGGTCGTATTTTTTCCTTTTCATTTTGGATTTTCACACCATGCAGCAGTAGCTTTGAGATCTGGTCCTGACGAAAGCCTGATTGATATTTAATCACTATGGCTGAAACATGTAGACCACCTTTAGGACAATAGCAGTTATTATTTCAAACTGTTTCTTGCACTGTTTTTTAACCACACCACTCGGTCAGGAATGAATAAACTTATGGGACTGACCCAGTAGTTGTTTTTAACTTTTGCACTCTTTGATTGTTTTTGCACTGCTATAATACCATCTGCCACTTTCAATCCTTTGTTAGCGACATCATGTCTTACCAAGGTTTGCGAATTCCATGAACTTGATTGCCTTCTCTTGGTCCCATACACCACATGTGTCTCTAGCACCAGAGTTGTGTGTATGGCTGAATCCTAGATGATGATAAACGCTATTCATAGTGGCTGATGGGATTCAATATCAATGGTATTATTCACAAGTGTGCTTTTTCGTTTTAAGCGTGTTCATTGCAATATTTAGCTCCTGCTTTTTTGACCCTGGTTACTTTTGGTTGTTATTGTATGTAGGGTTAAGGGATTAGTAACCTTTGGGTCGGTAAATATAATTCCCTTTGGCCCCCCTTTCAAAATTTGTTGTTGTAACTGTGTATCTGGTAAGCCACAAGCATGGCATATGGTCCAGACCGCAGAGGAGTGGCAACTGATTTGGGACATTGGACAATGAGGTGGAAACTGGATGACCCAACAATGATGTGCCTCAAAGTGCTAAGCAGGAAACTAAATAAACAAGATATATTATCTGAAGGGTGAACTGGTAGAGAGTTGGACTAAATACTGTTATTCAAATGCATGGAGCACAGAGCACATAAAGAGGAGCCAATCTTGTGGCTCCACCTAATGTAAAATACTGGTGATCCTCAAAAGAACACGATTATTGATGACGGCTACCTCTCCGAACCTTTTTGGGGTTTGAAAGGAAGATTGAGCTGATTTCTTGCTGGAACTTCTCTGCTGGTCACTCGACATAATAAAAAACAATGGGAAAAGATACATATACATAGCAATAGACAACATTGAACAGACTGGAGAAGCATGCTTTCTCAGAAATACAAAGGAGAAGTGAGTAACGACACATTCCTTGGACAGGAAGCAAGGGACCAACAAAATGAGTCCTCACTGAGAGATGTGCTTCAGACGGTTACCTCCTCCTGGACAGTGCTAGATCGTAAATAGACACACAATCACTGAGGTGACCTGTTATGGGCAGATTTTAAGCAAATAAATAAGAGAATGAGATCTATTGAGATGGGACTCTGAAAAGGTGTACCTAATTCAATGAAAGGGCTTTGTGAAACAGCTGATGAGTGATACCCAGGGCTGGACTTGCCTTAGCGGGCACCGGGCGTTTCCTTGGTGGGCCGGAAGGATGGGGTCTGGTTTTGGACCGGTGGGGGCCGGTTTCGGCCCCTTGTAATAAAAGGCCATGCAGCAGCGCCACAGCAGCGGTGTTCCCACCAGGACCCCCAACCGGTTGGACCTAATTGCAGGGGCTGGTGTGTGATCCCCATCTGCCATGGGATACCCCAGTTATGCAGTAGGACATGTAGGGCTGCAGAAAGTAGATCTAAGAGCAATAAAGTTCACTTTTATTGGAATTTCAAAAAATGTGGAAGATCCATGTAGTGGCAGCATTAGGGCATTCATCCCTTTCAACTGAAAGGAGCTGAGGCTCCCTGGAGGGCACATTATCCATAATGGAGAGTCCTTGCAGCTCCCGTTGAAGGCAAGCTGGGAGCAGTCACAGTATAATTTTGATCTACCCCAGGCGCTTTCATGGCTAGCAATTCATGCTTTGTTTATCTAGTTGCATGGCAGCAGTGGTATGGGTTGTTGTGCCAGT
The DNA here is from genome assembly GCF_964204655.1 of Triturus cristatus. NCBI lineage: Eukaryota > Metazoa > Chordata > Amphibia > Caudata > Salamandridae > Triturus > Triturus cristatus. Next base: position 1,005,887,753 of record NC_140594.1, on the reverse strand, counting down.
AGGAAAAATGCCCCCCTACTGAACAAGCATTTGCAATGCAATCAGTCTCGCCATCATGCATTTAGCTATGCAGCACATTAGCCTGGGTGCTGAAACATCTACTGTTCTTTAACATGGAGGGAAAGTAAGCACCAAACTGCGTGACATGCCAGGTATGGGAACACATGGAGAGCAATTTTGCCTTTCAGCGGGACACGGCATAGTCCAAAGCTCTGTTTTTAATATGAAAGCAGGGCCTTCGGTGGTCATATATCTGAAAATACAGGATTTGAAAAAAATATTATTGTCTACGGGTGCTCCTGGAAGACAATTTCTATGGACTGGTATCTAGAGAATGCTTAAGTGATTCTGGTATTGTACTGACCTGTGCTGATCGTTTTCTATCAAAAAAATTAAATAGAGGCAGTTGCCAGAAATTTTTTAAAAAGAAAGTCATTCAGCAGAAAGCAATTCTGGTATTTTACTGACCTCTGCTGGTCGTTTTCTATCAAGACAGTTAAATAGAGGCAGTTGAACAGAAAAAAAGTCCCTAAGCAGAAGCAGACAAGTCCTAGGGCTGATCTCCGCAGCCCACAAAGTACATACACATTTAAGTATATACTAAAGAATATAGTAAAGTATATACTAAAGTATATACAAGAGGTCTTGAATGCTCGACCTAAAAATGACCATAGTTTGAATGCAGAGGGTCCGAATGCTACTGTACCTGCTGCCATAATTATAGCTGTTCCCCTTATTTATTTTCCTGTTCATATTTGCTTTGATGCTATATCATATCTTTTTACAGATATTTTCATTGGTCTGCAATTATAATGTAGGCCCAATATATCACGGAGGTCTGTGAGCTGAAACAGGACTCTTTACCTGCAGCCAGCTCTGCATCTGTTCATCAGATGACAGTCTCCGGGTGACATGGGCCTATTCTATATGATTATTCAAAGGTGACTATGTCCTGGAATTTACACAAGCAGCCCAAAAACACAGCATTGATGTTGTATAAAATTGACTGCCGAGGGCTAATCTCAAGTACATGATGCTATTTCTTGCGGCATTGAGGCTAGTTAGGTACATAGATCCTGGATGGACCACATTAACCATGTGGAGTTAATGCCCAAGGAATGTGGATTAACTGTGTGGACCCAGTTTGTCCTCATGGAATTCCCAATTCCATGGGGATTAACACACACATTTACCCCCTGTTTTGAACATATGAGAACTGTTAGCAGCGGTGCCAGTGTGGGCTTCGGGGTGGGTGATGGGGACTAGAGGATGGGGTGGGTGGGTTGCAGTGGGAAGGATGTTGCCTGGCAGTGCTCCCCCCAGGCCTTAGAGAGGGTTCGGTGGCAGCCAGGGCTGGAATACAGTTGCAGCCCAATCCCAAAGCGACATTACCAGCTGAATTTTCCAGCTAGTAAAATTGTGTCTGGTGTTCCTGCACCCTGACAATCTGGGAACCAGAACACTGGGCCACTGGGACGCGCTAGAGGCAGCACTTAGGTATTGTTTAGCATCGAGCGCCTGGCAAAGGGCTCCACTCTACTCTCTGCCTCCTCCCCACTGATGCACGCATGCTAACGCTGCATCATCGGTAACTTAGCGACCGCCTGTGGACTTAATGAATGTTTGGCAGTGCTAACTGTTTTTAATTGCTCTAAAGTCACGTTTATTTAAAAAAAACACTAAATTTTGCATTCACCATTGCTTTTTATGTACTCACCACGCTAGTCAGGGTCAAGGGTCACACGAAGGAGTGCCTCCCCGGTCCACCACGGAAAGTTCTGATTGAGTGAAGGGAGTGTTGCGCTACTGGAAGTGACGCGTAGTCACCAGATCAGCTGGTTGCTGCCCGAAACTACAAAGTTGGATGCCCTGGTCGATGCCCAGCAGACGCGCTAGAGGCAGCACTTAGGTATTGTTTAGCATCGAGCGCCTGGCAAAGGGCTCCACTCTACTCTCTGCCTCCTCCCCACCGATGCACGCACGCTAACGCTGCATCATCGGTAACTTAGCGACCGCCTGTGGACTTAATGAATGTTTGGCAGTGTTAACTGTTCTTAATTGCTCTAAAGTCATTCTTCTTCGATCCATCGTAATTCAGACATTCAGAACTTAAACGATGTAGAGTAGTATCTTGTATGGCATAATAACCGGCAGATGGATTGAAGAAGAATGCCTCATTTCTGATATATTTTAATCTAGAGATATTCTCTCTCACCAAATATAAGTGAGTGGTTAAGTTTATATAAATTATCCGAGTGGGATTGTTCAGCCTGAGAGAGCTCTACATATGCTCTACACTATTGAGGCCAATTGTTGACCGACTATTCAGGAGCCCTGACGAAGTTCCCCCTGGCAAAGAATTGGGAACGAAACGCGTTGGCTGTGTGCCAGTTTTGAACAATTTGTTGAATAAAAGGACTTTTTGTATGGAATAAGCGATTCACTTCACTGACTCTGAAACGAGTGCACCTTCCAATTATTTTGTTTTGGCTAATATCTAACTATCGACCAATCTCATTACTCCCTCTTCATTGCAAATTGTTGGAAAAACATATCAACACTCACTTTTCTGCATTCATTGAATCCTCCGGCTGTCTTGACCACTCACAGTCAGGATTCTGCCCTCGACATAGTACAGAATCAGCCCTGGTTAATGTCATAGATAACGTCAGAATGCAGGCGGACGCAGGCCGAGCAGTAATTCTTATACTGCTCGACCGGTCCGCAGCATTCAACACCATCTCGCACCAGATTTTGCTGGAAAGACTGCAAACTATAGGCATACAGGACACCGCACTAGACTGGCTGCGGGACTTCCTCAAAGGAAGAACCCAAACAGTAAACTTAGGACCGTTCAAATCCAAGACCACATCGGTAACCAAGGGCGTACCACAAGGCTCCTGTCTCAGCCCCTCTCTATTCAATGTATATGTCGCCCCACTTGCTGCACTCCTGAGAAACATAGGGTTCACTCCAATCTCCTATGCAGATGACACTCAACTTCTCCTAACCTTTGACAAAGACTCTCCCAACATTAAAATATTTTTTCGGAAGGCATGAAAACTATAACATCATGGATGAGCAACAACTTCCTGCAGCTTAACGCAGGAAAAACTGAGATAATGCTCTTCAAGGACGCAGTTACAAGCTGGGCTCCGAGCTGGTGGCCAGAAGAATTAGGCTCGCCTCCATCCCCAAAATTAGTGATTAAAAACCTAGGGGTCCTAATAGAGAGCAAACTCAACCTGGACGAACATATAATTGCTACCAAACGAGCATGCTTTCATGCCCTTGGCTTACTCCGCAAGGTCTTTCACTTCCTCCCCGCTTCCACTCGGAAAACACTGGTACACGCTTTAGTACTCAGCTGTCTGGACTTCAGCAATGCTCTGCTAATCGCTGCCAGAGAATCCTCCTTGAACAGCTTACAGGTGGTCCAGAACACAGCAGCTCGTCTGGTAGCCAGTGCACTTTACCGAACCCCCTCCCTTCCCCTTCTCCGTAAACTACACTGGTTACCAATACGCAAAAGAATTCAATTCAAAATCTGCTGCATGGTGTTCAAAGGCCTAAACCAAATGGGACCGTCATATCTGGCAGATAAACTAGTCAGACACCGCCTTCACATACCTCCTTACCATTCCACAGATAAAACAAACCAGACTAAGAGGCAAACCATTCTCCTACCTAGCCCCTCAACTTTGGAACTAACTACCTTTGGACATTCACCTCTGCAATAACTACCTGACCTTTAGGAAAAACTCAAAACATCATTTTTCTAAACACTTAAATCATCACCTCTAGCCGTCCTCAGCGCAGAGATACCCCATCTGGGGTGATTCATGTGCTCTACAAATGACATAAATAAATAAATAAATAACTAAATGAACTACATTCCTGTAGGCCTAGACCACACTGATTGTAATTAAGGCCAAGGCACAAAATAAATGCAGGATCAAGAGGGTGGCAAGTTTGATGAACAGATGGGGGCGCTAGAGGGCGCACAAGCAGAATGGCCGCACTGATGTGAGGCTCCTGCTGCCTGGAAGAATAATCCTTCATTTATCCTCCTAAATCTACCGCTCCTATGGCGAAAACCGCGTTAGGCTGCTGCTGTTGCTGGAGTGGTCTCCCGGTGGACGTTTGAAGCCTGTGTGATCGGAGGCGGGGAAGATATTGCCGTCTGAAGTCGGACCCGACGCTGGGCTATGAGGTGGTGGAGCGAGGTGTTGGGTGTGCAATCCACGCCAGCCCGGGGCGCACCACGAGGCTTGCGGGCCCAGACAGCGGTCCGGAGCTGAGGCACCCTGAAGGAGGAGTTGCTGCGAGAAGCGGAGGACTCGGAGATAGCACGGGACGCTGTACGGGTTGCAGTCCTCTCCCCACCCCCCGTGCCTATGTGTGCAGATCTGCCGGATGCAACGGCCCGGTGTGGCGAACGACCCCGGGATTGAACCTATGGCAGCTTGCTGACTGCTGCAGGACTCGGAGAAGCGGAGTTTGGCAGCTGGGGTGAACTGGGTACAGAGTGAAGGCGCCTCCCCCCCCCACCCCTCCATGTTGAGGTCGAGACCGGACGGAGTGCTTCAGGGCGCATCATCGAGTCGGTGTGGTGGCTGAGGCCTACAAGCTCTGAGACCCCGGGAGAGCCCGCCGTGTGGCTAGGCCATCAGTGGACGAACCGGCGGGTGGCCTGGCATAGCGGAGAGCCGAGGTGACCGGATGTGAGGGAGGCCGGATGCCATATCATACTGCGAAGCACTGAGGAGGGAGTACACGCCTCCACTTGCGGTGCAGTAAGGAGGCATACAGAGGAGTCGGTGGGGCGTATGCTATGTTTCTGGGACCCCTGCGCATCGCAAGTGTATGGAGGTGATACTACTATGGCCGTGTGACTGTTTGGAACGTGGGGGACCCTGGAGGGCTGGCCCATTGCGCCTTCTGGTGGGTGCTGTTCGGTTGCTGCCGGTCCGGCTGCCCCTTGGATGGTGAGGCTCCGTGGCTGCTGCGAGGCTACAATAGTGGGCGAGCGTCCATTGGGGGATCGCAGCGGTGGCTGTCTCCCCCCCCCTGCCTTCACTTCCGGTCTGCGGATACTGGACGGGCGCTTGCTAGAAGCTGCTGGCTCCTGCGGTGGTGGCGCTTTGCTCCAACTGTAATCACTGACCCTGATTCAACTTGTGCGGTACTTGTGGCTCGCCCCTCTGTCTGCTGCTGTGGGCACACGTTATCAGCTCCCGATGGGTAAATAAGACAGCCGACAGCCTAAGCTGTCCTTTGAGGTCCCTGCGGCTAAGAAGGGTGCCCGTAATGCCCAGGATGCGGGTAGATCTAATGACTCGCCGGACGATGGGGCAAGTACTGACCCTCCGACAGCGGACTTGCGGCAGCTGATGCAAGAAATGAGGCAGGGCTTTGCTACTGTCGTGGATAAAGTGGATCGGCTGTCGTCTAGAGTGGACGCATTTGCGCAGAAACTAGACTTACATGAGGAACGTCTTACCGAAGCGGAACGGAGGATATCTGATCACGAGGACACCACTGCATCACATGATGCGCAGCTCACGAGGATGGATAACGTATTAAGGGTCATAGCTGCAAAGAACGAGGAGTTGGAAGCCCGCAGCCGGCGTAACAACATACGCGTGGTTGGTGTGCCGGAGTCCACCAATACCGGGCGCATGGAAGACTACATAGAAAGGATACTCCTAGCCTCAGTGGGGGGTGAAGCGTTGTCCAAGCAGTTCATCGTTGAGAGAGCGCACCGCGGCCCAAGCCTGGCGCTCCACCTCGGCCCATAATTGCCCGACTTTTGAATTACCGCGACCGGGATGCAGCGCTGCGTGCCGCGCGCACGAATAAGTCACTATCATGTGAGGGGGTCAGCTTCACTATCTACCCGGACTTTACACCTATCGTACAGGAACAGAGGCGTAAATTTCTCGAGGTCAAAAAGAAACTGCGGGCCCTGCAAATTGACTATGCACTATTATACCCGGCAAAACTGAGAATCACGCACCAGGCGAAACAGCATTTCTTCACCAACCCGCAACAAGTAGAAGATTTTTTGAAGACCCTTAGGGCTGCGCGGACTGTGAGACATGACGGTGATGCAGATGACCCTGTGGATAATAACTAGTTGGGGAGCCGAACACTTTTGTTAGTTGCCCGCTGCACTGGCAGTCTGGGGCAATGTTGGCAACGCAGCAACGCACCTGATGGATACGCAGCAATGCCGGCGCCTCTATGCATGAGACTGCTATGGCCGGATCTAGGACGGTGGTCGGTAACGTATTCCAGGCACCTCTCCCCCCCCCCCCCGCTTCTCTCCCCCGCTGGTGGGATGGGACGGGCGGTGGGGAGTGGCTACGGGTGCCCTCTTGATGTACCTTATGGGGTGTACCCCACTGAACACATTGACTCTATTGCTCACGTTGAGCTGGTTGAGGGGGTTTTTGGGTGGGGGGTAGGGTTGGGATGCTGGCAAGTTGGGGAAGCTTCAGTGGGTGGGGGGTGGGTGCGGGATCTTAATGGTGTTTCATGTCTCCGTCGGTTTTTTTGGACTCTCTGGGATACCCTCATTTAGATTGGTGACAAGACTCTGTCATGTACATGTATTACAGATAATATTTGTAGGAGTATACTCGAGTTACTTTAACTGGAGAGGGGTTCTAGATGTGTCTTGGGTAATGGCAAGACTTGTAGTATGCTGGGAGATCATCTTGGTACAGATATGCAGGACTCTTGGTACTGTGTCTTATCTGAGGATGTCGATCTCAAGGAGTGTTGGGTGTGATGTGTTGATGGATGCAGGGGGCTTTATGAGGGTCTCGTGGGTTGGGGAGTGGGGGAGGGTTTTTTTTTGCAATGTTATTAATATGTTTAGCACCACGTATTTTACAGTATTCCTATATTGGGAGTTTGCGTGTCTGTATGCTGGGGAACTGCAGGGAGAGCACCTTCTAGAACTTGAGATGCATACACACATCTGCAGGAGATTGGGCGGCACTACATACAGGGCTGCGGGACATGGAGTGCGCTGTTGCATTAGACGACGAGCACTGCCGAGCTCTCGCATGTACACACAGGCTAACGAGATGCCGGGTGAAATAATGGTGAAATGTGATTCCTTTTGCTGCGGACATGGGTAGAGCAGTCACTGATTTAAATATATTGACTTGGAACATGCGAGGTTTTGGGGACCCCAGGAAAAAGAGGCAGATACTCTCTTATCTGGATCGCCATAATGTCCACATAGCTTTCCTTCAGGAGACGCATATGCGACCGCAGGCTAATCACACATTTGCTTGTCGCTGGGTGACGTGTGCATTGTTTTCTTCCTACTCCTCATACTCTAGGGGTACGGCGATTTTGGTGAAAAGAGGGGTGCCCTTGGTTATGGAGGGAACGTACAGCGATGTTGTGGGGTAGGTTGGGTGGTGTAGCGGTTGCCCTGATTTGCTGTTATGGCCCCAACGTAGATGACCCGCAGTACTTCGCGAACCTCAATGCGACCATCGTGGGCTTAGGCCCGAGGCGCCTCATCTGGGGGGGGGGACTGCAATACCACACTTGATCCACAAAAAGACAGATCTCATCCGGCCCCGCATCACTGCACCAGAGCGCGCACGATGTTTTCTGAAATACTAGCTGAGCACACACTGATCGACACGTGGAGATGCCTCCATCCCGATACTCGAGAGGGCACGCATTTCACGGCACAGGCCAGATCCTGGGCCCGGCTGGATTATGTCTTCATTTCACCCCCCTTCTATACAGCGCTGACCAAAGCGGAGCATCTACCCAGAACCCTGTCAGATCACTCGCCAGTCCGCGTCACACTGCGAGCGGCTGACCTTGGCCCCCCAATGACAGCCTGGCGTATGCAGCCACGGATGCTGCTCGATGTGGTGTTTCAGGAAGAACTGCGGGAAGAGTGTCTAGATTTTTTTAAACGTAATAAAGACTCGGTAAGGGCAGTGGAAACTATATGGGATGCATTTAAAGTGACTCTAAGGGGCATCTGCATCGCCAAAGGCTCCGGTGTGCTGAAAAGTATAATAGCACGCTTGCAAACGCTGGAAACAGAGCTTAAGTCATTGGAGGCGTCATTGGCTGACGTACCTAATGACTCTACACTAGCACTTATACGCGAAAAGCTGACGGAATACACAAGCGAGGCCACTAGGGAAATAAAGTTTAGAGGTAAACACTGGGTTGCCAGATGCTATGGGGAGGGTGAGCGGCCGGGGAAAGCTCTGGCGGCGACGATCCGGTTGACACGGCCTCCCACCACTGTTTTCGAAATCACGGATGCGGAAGGGAGAGTCTATAGAGACACCACGAATATCCTTAATGCATTTGTGGAGCATTATCATCAACTATATATGTCAACTAGGACGGGGGATTTGCAATTACAGGAGTACCTGGAGGATGTATCCCTGGGGTGGCTTAGTGATGCCCAAAGGGAGTTCCTGAGCACCCCCTTTACATTGGACGAAGTGCGAGAGGCAATCATGCACATGCGATCGGGCAAGGCGACGGGCCTAGACGGGATACCAATAGAATTCTATAAGACTTACATAGAGTTTATGGCTCCTGTCTTGCGCGAGGTGTACGAGGATGCCCTGGAGATGGGCCACCTGCCCCCATCTATGCGTATGGCCCTCATTACGTCATTACTTAAACCCGGGAAACCTGCAGATAACTGACTCCTATAGACCCCTCTCATTGCTCAATTGTGATGTGAAGATACTGGCGAAATTAATTGCTACTCGTATCAGCCTGCTCCTCCCTAACCTGGTTTTACCCGATCAGGCGGGGTTTGTACCCGGCAGGGCGACTTCCCATAACCTGCGCACTTTTTTCTCGATCCTCAATTCCGTACACGAGGACCTACCTATGGCTGCCGTTTTTTTGGATGCCTCGAAAGCTTTTGACTCCCTCGAATGGGATTATGTCTTTAAAATATTGGAACGTATGGGGTTTCCACTCATCTTCATCTCGTGGATCAGACTTCTGTATACGTCGCCCAGGGCCACGGTGCTGATCAATGGCACTCTTTCCGCGGCATTCCCTATCTCCAGAGGTACCCGACAGGGTTGTCCCTTATCGCCCCTTCTATTCGCTATAGCCATGGAGCCGCTTGCAGCAAAACTTCGGCAACATCATAAAGACAAGGCATTGAGATGCTTTCAAAGGCAGATTTTAATCTCTATGTACGCTGATGATATTACTCTGTATATACGAGACCCCAGCAATAATCTCAACCCGATTCTCAGAGAGTTCATCCGATTTGGTGAGCTCTCAGGGATTCTGATTAATTGGAACAAATCGCGGATCTTCCCTCTTACGGCAGCTACTGAGCGTTTCGAGCTGGACTACCCCCTCGCCTGGAGTGAGGGAGACTTTAAATACCTGGGTATCCACATAGAACGGGGCAAAGATGAATTAATGAGAGCCAACTATGGAACGACGATGACTCGTATCTCTGACTGCATTACCAGATGGATAACGCTCCCCCTCTCGATGGCGGGACGAGCCTCATTGATTAAAATGGTAATCTTACCTCAGTTGCTGTATTTGTTTTTAAATATACCCTTTCCTCCGGGCGGTTACTTCTTTCGACACCTCCGTACAGAGCTCATCAGACTGGTTTGGGGTGGGAAGTCGCCTAGACTCAAGTGGGAAGTCCTCACTAGGCCCTACACTCAGGGCGGGTTTGGCGTACCTAATTTTGAGCTATACTTCCAGGCGGCACAGGCCCACTACGCATATTTCTGGATACACCAACCGAGATATATGCCCCAGCTTGCTGCTGAGCATTGGCTTGCGCACCCGGTCCCCATAGAGGGTGCCTTGTATATCCCGCTGCGGGGAGCGGATGTAATGGCCACAACGGTGGCGAGTACAGTGGCGGCGTGGAATCGAATAGTTGCCAAGTTAAAGAGTGCTATGCTGTATGCGCCGCTTCTGCCCCTGGTCTATCATCCAAGCATGCCCCTGTTGCAGGAAGGGGGGTTTCGGAAGTGGTCTGGCTCTCTAAACGTTAAGACGTGGGGAGACCTATACCACAATGGAACGTTCCGCACAATAGAGCACTTATGTGGCGTCACCCAACCATCGCCTCTGGAGGTTTTCTTATACCTCAGACTCCGGCAGGGGATTAAGGCATTAACGCCTGACTTCCCGAATGAGCCCCAAGCTGTGGCTCCCTTACAGCGTATCCTTACAGACGAGGCCCCTGCAAAGCTGGTCTCTAGGATCTATAGATCGGTACACACACTTGTAATTGCCCCGCCACTGGCGGCCCGGGGGAACTGGGACCAGGAATTGCAGGCTCCCCTAACAGACAAGCAATGGGAGTTCTGCCTGCAGCAGATGGAACGAATTTCCGCAAGTAGTAGACTCAGAATAATACATTATAAATATATCCACAGAGTGTACTACACCCCGGCCCGGCTTTATAGATATCGCCTTCGTGAAGATGACAGATGCGATAAGTGTCGCGCCCCTATGGCGGATTTTCTTCATCTGGCGTGGGCATGCGAGGCAGTGAGCCATTATTGGAGTGAGGTCTTTGAGGCTCTCTCCATAATGATTAATTCAGAGATTGTACCCTCACCTGTCCTTGCCCTCCTGGGGTATGTAGAGCCGATACAAGCTGCATACCGTAAATTCGTGGCACTCGCCTTCCTACTTGCCAAACGGCGAGTCGCATGTAGATGGGGTAGGGGGAGGGCCCCCAAGTTTAAGGACTGGCTACAGGATCTTACTTATTGTCAGGAACAACTTCATACATACTCTGAACTCTTACCACCTACATCGAGGCCTGCAGATATATGGGCTCCGTTGCACTGCTACTTATTAAGGGCGGGGAATACTGGTGAGGCTGGGTCGCCTACATAATTTCATGCTGTAGGGGTTCACTGATGACGGCGATCCAGAGGGGAGAGTGCCCCTCCCCCTCCCAATTACAATGAGACACTCCGGGTGCTTCGTGCCTTGAGATTGCACCGTGGTCCTCCCTGTGCTGCATGGTATGATATTTCTGATAGGGGGGGGCTGGGTGAGGATGGCCTTGGGAATGTCACAAGATGACAGTACAGATTTGTTTTATGGATAGGGTCCGCATTATCGTTGCCTACCTACTATTATATCCTATGTACGTTATATTGCTCTTTGATGTGAGGTGAGCCCAATGCCTGCCATATATACGGTGCTGTATGTTCATGTTCTAAATAATTAAAATAAAGTTTAAAAAAAAAAAAAAAAAAAAAAAAAAAAAAAGTTTGATGAACAGATTGATACCACCAGTGAATGACAAGACTTCAACAGTCGCATAGCAATGACAGATACATGGGGATGCGAAGGTACACTGGTGATAGCACTGTATCTGCCACCCAGACTACAACATGGGGCTTTAGATAAAGTGGAGGTCCACAATGCTGGAGGTGCCGGTTGAGATGTTTATTTATTTGTCCCCAGAATGGTGGTCCATTCATGTACTGATACCTTTCTAGAAGCCCATGAGACCATGCTCTGCTACTAGTGACATTAGGGGACCAAAGTGAGTCACGTGTGCAATTATGCAAGTTAAAATGTAGTGGAAGAATAGTTTGGACAAACGTTAAAGGACATACTAACTGATAATAAAGGATCTCCCTCACCAGGTAGACTCTGCAGATGCCCCAGAGCACTGCCAGGCTAAGAGGGAGTCCAGCATTCTGCATTGTAAACTAGTGTTGTTAAACTGAACCTTTTAAAACATATTAATACCAATGGGCCCTGAACTGCCCTCAGCTTCACTGCAGGCTCCAATAAGACTATAATGCAACTGCTGCCTTGGGCGTGTCATTTGTAAATTGCAACCCCCGTGTCCATACCTGTGGCGATTAGGCTCAGAAAGAAAGAAAACCAGCATTGGCAATGCAAATAGGTCTCAACCACAAGACAAGAGCTATCAGCATTGTCAATGTTTAGCCATGTTGTACTGCAGTGCAGCTGCGGTGCAGCATGGCTTAAACAAAAAAGCATTTGCAAAGCCAATAGGTCTTGTTTACAAGATGTAGTGGCTTTGGCTATGTTTTTAGCCATGTTGTACAGCTGCCCAGCTGCTTTGCACCATGGCTCAGAGTAAAAGAAAAAAGTGCTATGATGTGGCCAGGGTTCGATGTGATTTCTTCACAGAGAAACAATTTCATGGAATACCATTACTGAGTCCTTTCTACCCCAATAATACACCCTCCCTGAACCATAACATCACTCACTACCCCTAACTTCACCCATACCTGGACCCTAAAAACTCCATTCTATGCTGAAAGCCCACCAGTCACATACCCCTTAAAACACCCAAACTTCAGTCCTCCCTGAATGCTATGGGCCTTGAACAACAGCCATGCATGACCCATAAGAACTCCTCATCACCTAAACTACTCAGCCTTGAACCCTAAAAAACCTCTCCTACATCTAAACTCGAATCATCTTTCAATCCTTAAAACATCTCACCACCCTATACTCTACCCCATCCTAAACCCTAAAAACTCTTCACCACTCCAGCCGCTACCCATAAATAAATCTTAAAAAGCATCACCAGCCCTAAACTCTGCCCATCCATAAAACTTAAAACCCCTCAACACCCTTACACGTCATCCATCCCAAAAACCTAAAAAGGCCTCACACACCTAAACACCACTGATCCGTGAACCCTAAAATCCCCTCACCACCCCTGCACTCCACCCACCTCTGAACCCTAAAAAACCTTTTCTATGCTCAAACTCCAGTTGTTCCTGATCTCTAAAATCCCTTCATCTCTGTAAACATTACCCATACCTGAACCCAAAGAAAACCACAGTGGTCCTCAATTCAACCCAAGTTTAATGTAATTTTGGATTTTTTCTTAACATTATCTTTCCTTTAACATGTTTCCTTTAATTTTAGATTTTTTTTGTATTTCCTTAAAATAGTCTTTCCTCAAAATAGTTTTTCCATGATTTGGTTTCTTCGAATGTGGTTTCTCAGTTTTCGTTTTCCATTATTTAATACACATCATGCGGTCAGTATTCATGGTGTGAGAGTTTTTTTATTTTTACTTTCAGCCATGTTGCAGAGCAGCCATACTGCTGTACAACATGAGTATGGAAACATTGACAAAGAAAAAAAAAGTAATATGACACAACCAGCGCTGGTAGCATTATAGTACTTTTTTTTTTACTTTCAGGCACTCTATGCTGCTGTACAAAATGGCAAAAAACTTTGACAAAGCCAATATCTCGCCTAGACAAGACCTATTGGCTTTGTCAATGCTTTTCCCTTTAAAAAAATATATACATTGTTTTTGATTGCCGCGCTGTTGTACAGGATGACTAAACAGTGACAAAGCCAATAGCTCTTGTGTTTTAGGTAAGGCCTATTAGCTTTGCCAATGCATGTTAATGTTTCTGAAAGTCATTGGTAGATTAGCATGTCCAGACCCACTATCCATCGAATTAGAAATACATATGCGGTAAATATTTTTGGAGTACAGATATCCTTACCCAAAGTACCGCTTCTTGTCATCGAAACCCAAGGATTTTCCAGAAATTCCAGACTGTTTTTTCAGGAATTTGGGAAGTCGCCGTTCCAGCAAAAGAATTGTAGCAGCAATCTGCATAAAAAAACAAAGCATGCATGTATTCAAGGCTGCTTCAGGATCATTTTTAGTTAACTTTCAGTCATAAATCTGAGAGTGATATAAGGGGTTTTAGACAGAATATTCATAGGTTATGATTAACAAAGACTTTCTAGGAAAGAAGGAGTATCAGGTCCAAAAAAACTTTTCTAATGAATCATAAAAGTAAAAGTAATATGTAAGAGCATAATTATCGGGGCCCAAAGTTTTGCTCAAATGTCCACAGTCAGTGCCATGGAATGTCAGAGTGACGAATACCAAGGTTGCCTACTCTTGATTCCACCTCATGCCGCTTTCTTCCCCCACCAGACAGTCCCTTCCCCTTTATCACATTCTTGTAGGTGTTTTTATTCTTGCTTTCTTGCTGGCAACAAGAAAGGAAGTGGCATACTAAACAAAATACACAAAACCATGCCACCTTCAAAATGGCACTCATCCAGTACCACTGCCTCCTGAGAGAAACAAAGAAGAATGCTCTAGCAGACTGCACAGAAGCCAGCACAAACCACAGCAAGGAACTCTTTGCCATCGTGAAGGAGTTCTCCAGCCCTGCAGTCACTGAGAATGAAATCACCCCATCCAAAGAGCTGTGTGAAACCCTAGCATGGTGACCCCCCTCAATCTAGATTCCGAGCCAATTATAGCACGAGACAGCCTGATCGCAGCACTTGATGACATCAGCCCCCCCTAGACAGCAGCAAAACAGCAGCCCTAATCCTACTGGACTTGTCAGCGATCCTTCCCGATTGTCTCCCACCACATCTTGATCAACAGGATCCACCAAATCAGAATACAGGAAAACACCCATGAATGGATCGCCACATACCTCACCCGAGGAACCCAGAGAATCCCCCTCCCGCCATTCCCCTCGGAACCCAAAAAGATAATCTGCAGCATTCCACAAGGTCATCCCTCAGCCCCACCCTCTACAAAACACGTTCATGACTCACCTTGCCAACACCATCTGATCACATGGACTGAACATCATCTCCTATGTCGATGACACCTAGCTCATCCTCTCGCTGTCAGAAGACCCCTCTGTCACCAGAGCCACCTTCCACAGATGTACTTTGAGTGTCACCAACTGGATAAAGGACAACTGTCTTAAGCGCAACATGGACAAAATGGAAGTCCTCATCTTTGGGAAAACCACCTTGCTATGCATCGACATTTGGTGGCCTTCTGAACTCAGCCCTTCCCCTTCCCCGCCAAACCACGCCCGCAACCTCAGCATCATCTTGGATAGGAAGATATCTGTGCAGAAACAGATAAATGCATTCTCATCTGCCTGCTTCAACCTTCTACGCATGCTCTGTAATAATTTCAGGTGGCTCCCAATCAACACCAGAAGGATCATCACTCAGGCTCGTGTCACAAGCAGGCTGTACTGCAGGAAAACTCTCTACGTAGGAATCACTGCATGCCTCCCGAAGAGACTACAGATAAAATAAAACTCACCAGCAAGACTCATCCTCCCCAGACAGACGCCCCTCACCCCACACCTCAAGAAGCTACACTGGCTCCTGATCCAGTAGAGAAGCCAGTTCAAGATGCTGACCCATGCATAAAAAGCCCTGCACAACGAAGGACCAGCATAAATCATCAAATTAATGACCTTCCACCAACCGACCAGACACCTGTGATACACCTCCCTTTTCTTCGCAGACACCTGCGATCCGCCTCTCTCTTCTTTCTAGTAGACACTCCCCAGATCTGCAGAGCCAAAAGCGGAGGGCACAAATTCCCTCGCCTGGCAGCCAAAGCCTGCACGACCTTCCCCTGCACCTTAGGAATGCCGCATCGCTTCAAGGTTTCAGGAAATGACTCAAGATTTGGCTGTTCGAATGAACAGAGCACTACAAAGCATCTAGCAACCCCAGTGCCTTCAGACCCCCATGGGTGATTTGTCATGCTTTATAGATCCTGATTTATCACTGTTTTTCCATCTTTCTCTTTCTTTCCCACTTTTAGTCAGAGTTTAATTTTGAAAAATGAGTGCTGGTGCCCAAAAATGAGTGCCGGTGTGTCCCAAGTGAAGCACTGTACAGACACATACTCAAGCCACCGACTGTTTATGGCAATATGAAATCCACATGGATTTAAATAAATGGTCATATTTTTTTTTAAAGGGTTGGCCTATTGGTGATGCTTCGCAGGTGGGATATCTTTATCTTTCAATTAATTTTACTTAAAAATGTAACATGTTTTCCAATACACACCTACATTACTATGCAATTTGGCTACATTTTGATAATCCCTTTTATCTGAAAGATACCTGCTTTGTACGAACACAGATATCTCATTTGCTTTTCACATATAATTCTTAGCAACATACATCATCAAAATATTTTCAATCAATTAAATACATTACAATTATTTCTTTTCAATCTGTTCCGCTTGTATCCCTGTTTAACACTATTCTTACACACTCCTAAAATCTCTTCCACACACTTACATTGAGGCCATTTTGCCATCATCACTGTTATATAATTTTTTAGTTTGCAGAAGTTGCAAATTTCTTTTTCAATAATGTTTTTGAAAAGTGGACATCCCATACAGAGTGTCCGAGGAGAGCGGGGGGGGGGGTGGAATGGGGGAAGCAAGAATGTAAATTTGCTTGACCACTCGCAATGTAAGAATGTTTTGGGTAGTCATAAAGATTTAGGCATATGTGCAATAGGTACGATATGCACAAACAGGTTTATTAAAATGCCCATAAATCACCATGGCCTGTAAATACTGACTTCACCAGGCTACCATGCCTGTGAGGACAGCAAATTGTTGTGAGTCGTATTTTGCGAACTACTTGTTTAATATGCATGAAGTAGGTCGAATTGCAATCCACTAAGAATTGGTATAGAACATCGGTTGGTTCGTAAAATACCATTAGATGTACTAAATGACTATGTGCAAATTGCAACCACTTTTAAACAATACAATGTCAGTACAACTGGCCCCTAGTTGTTGGGCAGGGCAGTAGCAGCAGGATTGGAGTCCCAATGTACATCATCACACAAACTGTTAAAGGATTCTGACAAAGCTCTCCTTACAGTCCCTCGGATCGGGAAATCCTGTTCAGGAGGTAGATCCTTCTCATACCTTGCCCCCTTGTATTGGAACCTGCTACCCACCTACATCTGGGAATGTACCGATCACCTTCTGAAGACTGAGCTGCTTCTGGTCTATGTGTTCCAACTTTGCCTGGGTCGTATGCTGTGCCCAGATGACCCTCCCGGGGGCATTTGTATGCATTCTAAGTTAAATTAACATAACGTTCAACACAACCATGTTATTTAATATGTTATCATTGCTCGATGTTTCCTTACCGCACATCAATAGCATGGAACAGAGTGCCGAAAGTATCTTTAACAGGGACGAGATAAGTCACCACCAGGTACATTGAGCATGACATGTAACTTTGTTGTCAACTGAAGTGCATCAATATTTCTAGTAGGTATCAGTGGCCTTTATCTGTAGGGTTTCTCTGGGAAACATCTCCATGGTCCAGAGTCAGAGGGACCAGCATGCTGGGGAACAGTATGAACACTGTGGTCTGAACCACAAGTGTTTTGACTCCACAAGCCCTACTACACATACCTTAACCACGAATGTGCATGGTTAAGGTAATGCGCAGTAGGGCTTGCAGACGGATGGAAGAGATCGCGGTGAGGTAAATGGGGCTGTGGGGTGGGTCGGGTAATTTGGTGGGCTGGGGGGTGGGTCAGGGTTATTTTAAATGGGCCTGGGGGGTCGGGTTGTTTTGTGGGGTGGGGTTGTTTTGCGTGGGGCTGGGGGGTGGGTCAAGATACTTTTGTAGGCTGGGGGATCTCAGGTTGTTTTGTGGGCTGGGGTGAGTCGGGGTTTTTCAAAGTGGGGCAGGTGGTAGGTTGGGGTACTTTTGTGGGCTAGGTGGGGTTGGGTTGGTTTGTAGGCTGGGAGGTGAGTCGGGAATGTTCTGTGGGCTGGGGGTGGGTCGAGAATGTTTTGTGGGCTGGGGGTGGGTTGGGAATGTTTTGTAGGCAGGGGGTGAGTCGGGGGTGGTGTAGCTACTGACGGATGTAAGCAGGAAGAGATCCGCGGTGAGGTGAGTGGGGCTGGGGGGATGGGTCGGGGTACTTTTCTGGGCTGGCGGGGTCGGGGTAGTTTTGTAGGCTGAGGGTTTGGTTGGGGATAGTTTTGTGGCCTGAGGGGTCAGGGTAGTTTTCTGGGCTGGGTATGGGTGGGGTTGTTTTGAGGGGGGATGGGGGGTGGGTCAGGATACTTGTATAGACTGGGGGGTCTGGGGTTGTTTTGTGGGCTGGGGGTGGGTCGGGGTTATTTAAAGTGGGGCAGGGGTAGATCAGGGTAGTTTTGTGGGCTAGGTGGGGTTGGGGTTGTATTGTGGGCTGGGAGGTGGGTTAGGAATGTTTTGTGGGCTGACAGGTGGGTCGAGAATGTTTTGTTGGCTGGAGGTGGGTCGGGAATGTTTTGTAGTCTGGGGGTGGGTCAGGGGTAGTGTAGCTACGGACAACGGAATCAGGAGGCAGGAAGAGATCTGTGGTGAGGTGAGGGGGCGGGATTGGGGTACTTTTGTGGTCTGGGGGTTAGGGTACTTTTGTAGGCTGGGGGGTTGGTCAGGGGGTAGTTTTGTGGCCTGGGGGGTCGGAGTAGATTTCTGGGCTGGGGGTGAGTCAGGGGTAGTTTTCTGGGCTGGGGGAATCGGGGCTAGTCTTCAGGACTGGGGTGTTGGTGGTAGTTTTTAGGGCTGGGGGAGTTGGAGGTAGTTTTCAGGGCTGAGGGGATTGGAGCTAGTTTTCAGGGCTGGGGGGTGGGGCTAGTTGTCAGGACTAGAGGGATGGGGCAAGGTTTCAGGGCTGGGGTCAGGGGTAGTTTTCAGGGCTGGGGGGTCAGGGGTAGTTGTCAGGGCTGGGGGAGTGTTGAGGTCGTTTTTTTAAAATTGGGGGTTAAGGTATTAGGCCTCAGAGCAGAAGGAGGGGAATGGGTAGTTTTTAGGGCTTAGGGGAGGACGGGCAGTTTTTAGGACTGGGTCAGGGCTGGCCAGGGTCAGGTTAAAGGACAGGGTTAAGGGACAGGGTTTTAGGCAATACGGCAGGGGGAGGACACAGTGTGGGGGTTGAGAGGGGGTAGGCTTATTTGTAATTCAGGGCTGGGGGGAGGGGGTCGTTTGTACCCTAGGGCGGTGGGGAGGGGGGGTGGTGACCTTAGCCACGCTTACCCCTTTACAATGCATGCCTTTACCATGAACATTTGTGGTAAAAGCATGCGTGGTAAAGCAATGCGTGGTTAAGACGCGGTTGCTATTCAGACCACGTGGTTTAGGAATGCGGGGTTGTGAAACTTATTGTTCTGTCATACAACCCAGCATGTCTCATGCTGGACTGGATGTGACTTCACCTTCCACTGTGCCCCAGCATCAATCAGTCTCCTTAGGTTTGATGCGGATAAAGCCACACCTTTCCCTGTCCACAGTGCTGTCCTGGAGGTCAACAGCCATGAGATTCCATGCCAGTCTAGTAGCTGCACTCAAACCAAGTCCAGATGTTCTCAGGTGAGCCAAAATGCCAGCAGTGTTCTTAGAGGAACATTCTCAATCATGCCAGGAAGAGCATCTTGTATTTTAGCCCCATCTCCCAGTTCATTCTTGGCCACATTGAGTGTGCATCTTTGCTTCTTACTGCGTGGTTAAAATCAGGGAGAAAACAGAATCTTAGCTTTATCATGGGATAAGGAAAGCAGTGATCTTGCAGTCTGCAGGATTACATCCCTATCGCTGTAGCTTAGGAGTCATGTCATTATTGTGCTGGGGAATCTCCAGGTTTTGGCAAAGGGGACAGTGCCCTGTGATTCTCTTCCACAGAGAGAAAGGCAGAGTGGCCTTTGGGTTTGAGTACACAGGGTATCACGTCTTCAGCAGAATTGTTTACGCTTGGGTCTTTTTTTCCTCTGGGACACCTACTGAGCGTGCTTTATTGCTCCGAGAACAGCCTTCTTCATCTTCAACTTTTGATGCTAGGAATCTGGACTCACCTCGCAAGCACATAAGAGCATTTTTGACAGTTGAGTTGTCATATCATCTGATGGCGATTGTGCTTTTCTTTCCCACTGTGTCCACACATTAATACAACTCTGGAAGTCTGCTTGTTACGGATTTATTTCTATGCAAACAGTGCCCACCTATTGTTATGGGGTTGTCTTTGTATCTTGTGCCGCTAATAATGATTCAAGGAGTGAGGGTGCAGATTCTAGAGCTGCCCATTTTTCTGCCCACCTTTTGGTATGTGCAACTTATCAATACAACCTAGTTCAGTGGGTGAACTACTGTTGAATCTGTAGGTATGTCACTGTTTTGGAGACACCATGTGACAGAGCCCCCTCAAAAGCCAATCAACAATTCATTGTAGCACAAAAGGGTGCAGACAAGTGCAGAAGCAGGAGTAAGCACAACAGCCTTTTTGGGAGCAATGTATCCACAGGGGATCCTCTGCGGCAAGCATAGGTGGGTCCTGCTTTGGCTAGGGGCATAGTCCACCTAGCAGGGTGGCAGATTTTTCCCAGGTGCTTTGTTAAGTCCACATTAGTTGGCACAGTAGTGCAACAAGTGGGCCAGCTCCGGCTACATCGCAAGTTCTGAATCCACATAGGGCCAAATTAGTCATCAGGCAGTTTCCCCCAGGCCCACAAGACCACCCAGATCATTTATGGCCTCCCCGTCTGTCCACCAGAGGAGGCCAATATGAGCAGGCACAAAACATCTCTTCCACAGCACTGTCTACAAGTCAGGTCACTGTAGAGCCACCGATCTGGCCTCATCAACTGGCCCTGAACAATATATACAGGCCAGGACCTGAGTCTCCATCATCAGTGAGGTGGTCTCCTCTAGTGCAGCCATGTCCCCATGACAGCTGTCTGGGTCATGCCCACCCAATTAGTATGGATCGGTGTTCAGGTCGCCTGTGCCCAGAGTTCGCAGTGAGAGGAGGGGAAGAGGGCAGCACTATCATAGGCATCATTCATCTTCATCCGAATGTGGTGATCAGCCTTGAGCAGCTCAAGTTGTGTCCCAGTAGCCTGCATGTTTCCCCTGATCTCCTGGGGGGCAAAGAGTGACAGGATGATAGAGATGGTCATGGCCCATTCCGGCGAAATACCCCCTACAATGGCACCATCACTGTCAGAATTCAAGGTTTGTCCCTGTTGCCATGCCTTTGTGATCTAATTTCAATTTTGCTACTACTGAGCAGTCTATAACTTTAAGAAAAAGCTCCACCCCTAAAATGGGCACCTTCTTGTTTTCTTGGCCGGATTTGGGGGTTTCTAATTATTGCTCTTGTCCATTGGCTCAAATAGTACAATTCTTTTCTCACGGCTGTTCTTTACTATGAAAAAATACATCAGTGTTCTAGTACCAGGCCTTTCGTACCTGTGTTTTCCATAACTCCTCCCTTTCTTCCGCCACTCTCCAGTACGTGTCATCCATCATGGCAATGAGGATGTTCAGTAGCAGCAGGTAGACCAGTATCATGTAAAGGCTGTACACGATGTAGGTGATGGTCGGGGAAGCGACGTCACTGGGCACAGGCAGATCAATCAAGCCCATCATCAGTTCAACCACAGTGTACAGCGTCATCGAGTAGTTCTCAAAGTACAAGTACTGCGATAGGTCCAGTGTCTGAAATATCATGTAAAAGGCTGTTGGGAGAGAAAAAACAAATAAACAAGATGGAAAGAGCAAATAAACAAGATGGATAAAGCAAATAAACAAGATAAGCATTGCTAAACACTGACTTGCTAAAAAGAATTGTATGCGTTTCCTATCTTCTCCCTTATTTCCATTGGTCGCAAATGTTGCTCTTCAAGTCAGTATCCAGCTAGCGTTTCATTACTTACTAATAATCACCCAGTATTATAGAAGTGCATGCGATTACAAGGACCCCTAATTTCTACTCATTTTTATAAATTCACATGCAAGGACAGGCATTCTGTTTGTTTTAACATTCATTTAAAAGTGGAAGGAGCGCACTCTAATTAGTTCCATTACAAAATCCCGGTAATCGACGCATTCCTTTAAAGTCGTAGAGGCAGGATCTGTTTTGCATAGTTCATTGAAAAGTTTTGTTTACCGCTAGGATTCATTCATGGAAAGAAGGGCGGGCATATTAACGTTCTGTCCACTTGTTTACAGATGACAGTGCTAACAGTGAGGGCTCTTTCCAGGTTAGTTCATTTGCTCAACATGTAGGGAACACTTTATGCGTTCATTTATTCTTTCTTTCATATCCATAAAGTGGTAACAAATATTTCTTACTGCCACAATCGAAAACAAGCATTGGTAAAGCCAGTATATCTCGAGCTGGCTGACACCCTTTCGGCTGTCAGTGCTACTATTGCTTTGTCAGGTTTTTGCAAAACTTTGTTGTTGGGAAAACTGAAAACACCGCCTGAAAATTTTTATTTTTTTAATCTCGAAAAGCACACATTGCCATAGCAGTCCCTGGCATCAAAGGGAACTACTTTGAGTGTGGATGCGCTTCTTGTGAAAGGCAAGTATGCCCCCACTCACAGTCAAGTTAGTCAGTGGCTGACTGGGATGGACCCTTTGCCCTCACTGTATAGTGGGTGGAAGAAAAATTTGAATGACTCATTAACAGACCAATGGATGGAGAGTGCCGGTTGAAAGCCGATCTAGGCAAGTAAATTATACATATGTGTTCAGTAAAAAACAAAAGGCCGTGGCTAACGCCAGATCTAAACACCTTGACTTTTTGAGTGAAGCAAACATTGGACACGGACTATTCTCACTCACGAATACTTAGGCAGTAAGGGTATGCCATTTATTTCTATAAAGCACTTTACACCCAGGTGGGTTTCATGGCGCTGATAGACGATACAAGTACTAAGAAGCAGAAACAGGCAAAAAATAATTGCAACAGAGGTCAAATGAAAAGTTTGTAGGGCTAAGTGAGACGGGAGGTCAGGCAAACATCCATCCGAGTGTTCTTAAACCAAAGTTAAAAAATAGGTTATGTGGGCTGCTGAGTAAGGGCACACCATGGATGGTAGATGTGGTGCAAAAAAGTCAGAAAGGCTGTGATTAAACCGAATACAGACCACTGGGGGAAGCATTTTGCTTTCCAGTGACGTGAAAAGTACAGTTGTCTTTACCTAGTTTTAGATGTCCAACAATAAGCAATCCTGAATGTTTCTTTGTTTATGATGACAACTTGGGTTTTGAGACGTATCGTGACATCATTCACCGAATGGTCCCTGTAAATGTCACATAGGCAATTCAGATAACCCTAAAAAAAGTGTGTTTCCATCATCTAGTCCCATATCTGCCAGTGCAGTAACTCCTCAGAATTTTCCCTTCTACGTTAAATGCCAGTTAAATGTTAAAAAATCAACTCTAAGGTGAACATGATAGAGGACAGTCTTTACATTGTGCTCCATTAGTGTTCCATGTTATACAAATTTAAGTTAGGTTACATACTACTGGGTGACTCAGCAATCTTTAAAGTAGGTGGTCAGAACATGTGCAAGGTCTCTCGAGAGACACACTGAGGATTAAGTCCGGAGAGAACGTGGGAGCTTGAGATATCTAAGTAAGTCCACAGATAATTGCAGTATTGACTCAATGGTTATGTCCAAGCAGTTCCTTTGATTGTTTACCACACTGTCTCATGTGTTTGATTATGTAAATAACTAATATAAATTATTTGAATAAAAAAATAAATATTGACAACAGGTTGTAGATGCGCTGCTTTTACCATTTCCACCCTCAAAAATGATTTTTGAGATAAAACAGTGCTCAGCCCCTTTGCCACTAATTAAAAAAATAACTACACATATGACAAGTAGATTGCTTTAGTGTGGTAATCGTTCGCCTGTGAGAATACACACAGAATTGCTGGCTGGATACTATGCAGCTAAAAATTCACTTCAGTTGAACCCAGTAAATTGAGAGATGCTCAGTTCTTGGACATTGTGGGCCCGATTCACAGAACTAACAAGACAAAATCCTAAACTTACTACCATTTTGGTATTCACAGAAGGCACTTACTCATTTCGGTATTCACAGAAGTTAGGAGTCCTAACTTTAGGACTCCTAAATGCCTTCTGGCCTTCTGTGAATACCAAAAGTCTTAAAGTTAGGATTTTTCTCAGTTTAGGAGTAGTAAAGTTAGGACTCCTAACTTTAGGACTCCTAAACTGAGAAAAATCCTAACTTTAAGACTTTCGGTATTCACAGAAGGCATTTAGGAGTCCTAAAGTTTGGACTCCTAACTTCTGTGAATACCGAAATGAGTAAGTGCCTTCTATGAATACAAAAATGAGCAAGTGTCTTCTGTGAATACCAAAATGAGTAAGTGCCTTCTGTGAATACCAAAATGGCAGTACGTTTTTGCCTTAAGTTAGTTCTGTGAATCGGGCCCACAGTTACCATTTTCAGTTGGAAAAATACATGCTGGCGTGGGCTTTTCAGTCTTAAAACCTTTCAAGAGAATTCCTCTGTACACGGCCTTCCCACATTGGGCAGAAGGGGTGATTGCACAATATCTATCAAGAACACACCTTGCAAATGGAGAAGCTGCTGCCTAACTGCTTAGTTTGAAACTGGGGAACTAGATTAGAGTCCCTGCATTGACTCAACATACTGTGACATTTGACAAATCACTTTGTGCCATATTTATCAAGGTTTTGCATCTCCTTTGCGCCGCGCAATGGGGACGCAAAACCTAACTGAGATTCATCAAGCCACGCAAGTCCAACTTGAGTGGCCCTGCTTGGCTTGATAAATCTGGGGTAAGGCTAGGCCGAGCAAATCACTGCCTTGCGTATCTCTGCCCTAGGGAAGCATTCCATGGATGAAGCATGGGTGTTACCACGCACCCACCCACAGGTTTTGGCGCATTCACAGATTTACCATAAGTGGTAGACATCGGGATGCGTCAAAATGTTATGCCTCCCCAGCTGAGGCGTACAATGAGAAATATCTTTATTTCTCCTTCTTTTTCCTTTTCCTACGTGTGCTGCATTCGCAGCACAGATAGAAAGAGGAAAATGCCTCCCACGTGTCCCTTCCTACACAAAAACAATTCTGTCTACAAGTAGGCACCCTCGAAGCATGACGCAAGGGTGCCTGCATTGGCGCTAGGCAGCCAAAAGTGCACCAGTGCTAGGAAAAGACAGGAATTTGCCGTATAATGTTAAATACAGCACTTTCCTGGCCTTTCACGCAGCGCAGCTAGGAGGCTTGCCGCGCTGCTCAGCAAGGTGGCTTGCTGCGCTGCGCTGCCTGAACAAATGATAAATATGAGCCCTAAACTCTCCATGCATAAAAAAAAAAACTCTAATGCTCATATAAATCGTACTTCGGCCTTTTGTAAAAGGTTGCACTGTATAAGACTGTAAAAAAAAGAAAAAGAACTAAAAACTTGGTCTGCCTCAAGAAAAAAATGATGCTAGAGAATACAGAATGCGCAACCCACAAAAAAACATATCCTTCAGTATACCAGCCCTGCTGCAGAAAACATTTATCTCAAGTGTTGATAAATGTGCACTGGTTGCCAGCGAGGTAGACAACACATTTAACTCACAAAGATGTTACTATGAAGAGTAATCCTGGTTTACTCCTGAATTCCAAGTGTAGGCCAGGAATACTCTTGACTTTAATGTGGCTTGCTTTATTCTTTTAAATTGGGCATTTTCATATGAACATTGTATACATTTAAGTCACACAATTGATAATATGATTTTTTTTTAAAACGCGATTAAGTAGCCATTATTGGTAACACTAAAAGTAGGGGTTCTACTTGTCCTATGAAAATATTCACAATAAAGATCGAGGCATAAAAAGTAGAAAAATGAAAAAGCTAGTTACAATTAACATGTGATGCAATGTCATAAATTTGTTGTAGAAAACATGCAAACCCACACAGAGGCATAGAAGCCTTTGATCGTTCAGAATTATTTTTACAGAGCGGGATTTGAAGAACCTGGGGGTAAAAAGCAATGGGATAAATACAAAAGCCTAGATTAGAAGCGTTGTGCCGCATTGCACAACTCTATGCTGAAACCGCAAGTCTTTTTAAATTGATGAGCTGAGCACCACGCTAACGACCTTGAAATATGTTAGCCAATGGCACCAATAATCTTTTAGAAAACATCCATTCAGTGGATTACACGTCATCACGATGGTAAACGAGAGGAACCTTTCAGTTGAATATTTTTTTTTGCTGTTTTTTTTATTTCTTAAAATTGTTTCGTTACATTAGTTTGGAATTTTATTCGGGACCAACAAAATACATTTTGAATTGAACATAACACTTACCAGACGCAAAACCAACGACGCATATAAATACTAAAGTACACCACTGCAAAAGATCAGCAAAGATGATCTATAGAAAATAGGAAAATAAAAAAATAGATTAGTTGTATTCTGTCAAACAATCAATGATCTTCAGAGGCCACTTACAAGCAAGAATTCCTGAAAAGTGCATTCCACTTGAGCATGTGCACTCAAAACATTTCCCAGTACAGAGACATCACCAAGGAAAGATAAAACAATTGGCCATGCATTCATATGAGTTAAAGGGCTTGGTAATTGATGGGTGAGATTGTGTGTTTGTGTCAGGTTTAATGGTCGTGCGATTCACTGAATGCATGTGGTCTGTGAGTTGGTACATGTGGATAATGGTGAAAACACGGAGGGGGAAGCATTTCTCACTGATTCAGAGTGTATACTCAGGGCCGGACTGGGATCGCAAACCAGCCCTGGCAATTACGTCCGACCGCCCCAGAGGGAGTGAGGGGTGTGGCGGGAACACCGCTGCTGCACTTTGGTTGCATGGGGCTCATTTTGCAGCACCGATGCAAAACCGGCCCCCACAAAAAAGATGGACCCCCACAGGTACAAAACCGGCATCCACCCTTCCGGCCTACCGGGAAAGAGCTGGGTGCCCGCTACGGCCAGTCCAGCCCTGTGTATGCTGTCTGCAACTTATCTACAGCAACAGGAGTTAGTAAAAGAAGGGTGCATAGCTTCATTCTGCACCCCTTGGTGCTTTCAGGGTCAGCACCATGAATGGGTGGGTAGGTGCAGGGCAGACTTGTGCCTCTGTCCCTAAGACACTGAACTGTCTAAAAGGTACACACTTCACTCTGCACAGGACTGTATCCATGAATCATAATACAAGCATTAGCAATGCCAATAGGTTTGCCTTTAATTGAATGTATGGTAATGTGAAGCATTGCTAGTAGATAGTATGGGAATGGATATGTATTTGTATGGAAGTAAATAACTGTGAAATATTATTGGTGTAGGTTAAAAGGTCAATGGACAATTGCACGGTCCAGCCAGACCTAAATGTAAGGCAGTGACTGTCCTCCTCCTCTCTGAGCTGCTGCCAGAGAAAAAGACCATGAATTACCTGATTTTTCTACAACACTTTAACAACATTACAGTGTCTAATGGGTGCCCCTAAAAGTTCAAGTTCAGGCACTTGGATAAATAAATATTATGCTCACACCTGTATGGAAAGTAAGCACTTTTTTGTGTGGAACAACATCTGCTTAATCAAAACATGTGCTCCTGGCTCCGAACATGTGGCAGAGCCATATCTCTTCTCCTGGTGATTCTGACAGTGCTGTCTGGCAACCGCTGCTTTGTCAAGCCAGACCATAACAATGTCAGTGGCCAATTAGTCCTTGTGGGTAGGGATTCTAGTGAGTCAGCCCATTGATAAAGCTGAACATTTTAGACAATTTTAACCTTACACAGATGTTAAAATGTACCTTAACAATAACATAGAGAATGCTTAATTTTTTTTTTCAAAAGTAGGAATATGTGCATTTCTTAAATATATAAAAACAAACGTGCAGATTTTTATTCGGCAGAAAGCTCCCCTTTTCATCGTCCTTACACGACTAGGCCTCATTTTTACTTTCCTTCTCCTTATTTCTCTCGCTTCTCATTCCCTTTAATAAAACAATTCCTTTGGGAACTACTGATTTATTCTAGTATTTAACTGTAGTACGTGCCATTGTCAGAAAATGTGCAGTTTCAGGAAAATGTATTTCTTTCTTTCCTCACACCATATGATTTAATCGTATTAAATCAAGATAACTGCTAATGTACTGTAATAAATACAAATGTTTAATAGCATTAAGACTTGTTGAAGAAAACGTTTCATATGATCGAACCAGGACATTGCGAATAGAAAACGTGGGACTTTGAATAACTAACAGAATAGGCTTATTGAAGGTTCTTGTGAGACCCTTCTCCAAAAGAATCTACAGTGTAAAGCATGAAGCAGTCACCAGGTAACTTTATGTCAACTCAGATGCTTTCGGTGGGAACTGAGAGAAGAGGCAACGGATCATCGGAAGATCCTTCTGCATTGGCTTGAAATTACTTGAGCACCCGTTTTTGCAACATATGTATGTGCTTTCTATATAGTACGTGTTCCTAGCTAGAAAGTGAATGCATTCTATGCACACCTACCCTGCCATGCACTTTAGCACCTTGTTGTGCTATCCTGGATTACTGTAAGCTACTGCTAACAGTGATTTCTTGTTTTCTTACCCCTGTGAGGAGTCTTTCTATCTTTATGCTAAATCATCGCTACTGCTGTGATTCATTTCCTTTTAACTCAGATTAACGGTTACTAATGCAACTGTGGGGAACTCTGTGTCATGCTTCACGGTCCAGCCCTTGGGTGCAGTGGGTATTTAAACGTCGAAGGGCGTACAGACGCCGCTTCGCGTTCTAGCTCTGAGCCCCAGTTCCGTCTTTCTCTTTGTTGCCTGACTTCCGGTTTCCTGTATTTCCTGTTTGCCAGTGTGAAGCCGTGGACGAGTTGCTTCGGACGCGTCCCGGCTCCGGGATTACTCCAGCCATCCCCGCTGGCGTATCGTAGAGGCGCTCCTTCCATTCTGAGCGGCCAAGCTTGTGGACGCATCTTCCACCACGGCGTCCCAGCATATTTTTGCCTTCCCAAGTAAGGTCTAACTGTTAATCAGTTGTGCGGGGTTATCCCGTCACCCGTCTCTCCTTTCCTCGGAGGTTGAGGTGGGCTGTTTGCTATTTCTCGTTAGCCGACAATTGTTGATTCCCTTCGGCTAAAGTCGTGTTATGTTATATGTAAGCCTGTTAGGCTCGACCCTTGCTTATAAGGCTTGTGTTGTGTCATGTTGTGTGTCAGCCTGTTATTCCAGACCCAGGCTTGTATTGTGTTTATGTCTCCTGTTGGAGTGACTCCACGTCCTGTGCCTTAGTTGGAGTCAGACCCGGTGTCCTCACACCCTTTCTCGCATCACGAGCCTCCTTGGCGCATCCACTACTTGTCCCTACCCTATGTTTTCTTACTCCCGCATCAGGCTGTCTAGGGTGATTGTTGCGAGGACCATTGAGCAGACGTTTAGGTTTTCCATCTACCCACTTTAAAGTCACGGTACGAGACCTTCCTACACTTTGTATACGTATATGAGGAATCACACCTTTACCTCTTTTATATTGCCTATCTTTATCGTTCTCAGACTAAAAAGTGACTTACACATTGTACATCTGAGTCCTCCTCTGAGAACCGATCATAAGGGGGTCCTACAGAGGTATACCTACTTATTCCTGTAGGCCATATCCAGGAGGCTGACCCTAATAGCCGGTAGGTGTGTGGATGGGAATGAAGTAAGAGATAGTTGCAGGGTAATGCTGTAGTTGTATTCATTTACCTGCCTTTGTATTACAGTGGAGAGGCTCGTTTATTCCTTCCTAATAAGAACAAACACCTGTCTGCTGTCTCGGCTGCCAGAATCATCCTTCAAGACCTGCCTGTGTTTCCCCATCTATCCTTGTTTTGTTTCCCTGTTTTCCCCAGCGTGTCCTTCGTACTCTAGTGTTTGATAGAGTCGGAGGATCGTGGGGGACGACTGTGGACTTTCTCCAAGGTTCCAGGCGTTCCTGCAGAACATTCGCAATCATTACACTCTGAAGAGTTTACCAGAACTGTTCTTAATGAGGAGTTTGATGTCTTGCAACTATTAGCTTGATGCTCTAACACCCTTGCTCTTTTCCCCAAAAAAATCTTAATAGGTTTCATTCCAGGTTAGGTTCTTTTAGATTAAGCTAGGGACTGTTTCCTTTATGGAACATTTTTTTATTTTCCAAGCTCCCGCTAACCAAATTTTTCTTGACATTTCTGTAACTGGATATATCAGATTAATCTGAATAAAACACAAAAACTATTGCTAACCCCTTAAGGATAAATAAAGCTTTTAAAACTTTACCAAACCTCTCATCATTGACTGAACTCTTAACTGCTGTAAGATGATGAATTTTGATCTGTGCTCCATTCTAACATAGTGGCAAAGATTTGTCGATCGAGGGAGAGAGTTGGCGTGGAATTGGAGATCTCTGTTGTAAATTAAGGGTTAAACTGTCTATAAATTTCCAAGCTATCACCATCAATTCCCACAGCAAAGCTTGATAATGGACTTGACTCTAGGTCCAGGCTAAGACTCTTTACTTCTAGCTTCAATCTACCTTTTTTTTAATGTAAAAATCTGCAGTCACTTGTAAGAAATTGTGTTAGTGGTGGGGGGGGGAACGATGCTTAAGCAGCAACCACAATCCATGTCAAGGTGAAGTCACAAGCAAACCCCAAATTAACCTCTGCTCAACACTTTGGTAGATTGACACAGAGCAGTCAGGCTTAACTTAGAGGCAATGTGTAGAGTATTTATGCAGCATTAATCAGTAATAAATTAACAACACTGCACAAAAGAATTCCCACATCAATTTAGAAAACTAGATAAAAATGTAATAAGTAAATCAAGGCCACAACAAAAAAAATCCAATCTGTGGAACTGGCGATATGCAAGTTGAACGATTTCAGTGAAAAAAGCCCAAAAAATACCAAGCACCACAATCCTGGTTGCAAAGAGATGCATAATCCCAGGTTGAAGATGCGTTCCGCAGCAGAGGAGATGCGAGTTCTGGAGGAGGAGATGTGTCGTGCAGCGGCGGTTCTGGGGAGCTGCAAAGTGTGATGTAATGTCCTTGTATGGCGATGAATTGCCCAGCGGGCGTTCTGGTGGCTGCGTCAGGTGAGATGAAGTCCTTGTGTGGAGATGCATTGCACAGTGGTGATTACGATGGGCTGCAATGGGTGATGTGAGGTCCTTGCATCAGGGAAGTTCACATACCTGAGGCGATGCGTTGTTTCCAAGGGTGATGTATCGAGCAGCAGAGGTGGTGTGCAGTTTCTGCGGGAGATGCGTTAGTTCTGCTGAATCCACAGATGGGCTGGCAGAGCATCTTCAGGCCCACTTTCAAGGGTCCAGGACAGGTTGGCAACACTTGGGAGGACAGGACTCTCAGATGGCAGAGTCTAGATGCTGGGCTCAAGGTTCTTGGAATCCTAGTCTGTCCCTGACACTTCTAATCAGGTTTGCCAGCCAACTAGCCATTGAAGTCACTCTGGGGTCCTGAGTTAAGAGATGCAGGCCCAGTCCTTCTCGTCCAGGAATGAGGGCAGCAGATCAGCACAGCAGGGCAGCCGTCCAGCAGAGTGCAGTTCTTTCAGCAGCACAGCAGTCCTCCTTCCTTTCAGAATCCACAGGACAAGAGGTGTACTGAAGAGTTGGGGTCTGAAGTCCAATATTTATACGTGGTGCCCACTTTGATGTAGGATCAACTTATAGAGGTTTCTATGCCCCAAGGTGCTTGGAATTTTTTGCCTTCCTGCGATTGCCCCAGATTGTCTGGGATCACAATAGAATAGTGTCAACCCCCTTTGTGACTGTGCTCAGGTATGGCCTTTGTGATGTGGAAGTTTGGTAGGTGACAGCTCCTCCCCCTCATTATCTCAGGGTGACTCATCCTGCAAACACCAAGCTTCCCTTTGTGTCACTGTCTGGGAGCAATACAGAAAGACTGACTACCAGCTACACCTAGTCATGTGACCCAGGATACAGGCAGCAGACACCAAATGGCTGGGACAGGAAAATGGCAACTTTTTTTAAAGTGGCCTTGGCGGAATTGTTATCAAAAATCCAACCTTACCATTAAAGAGGGCTTATAAATACATTTGCAATGACACCAACCTCAATATTTCTACCAGCTTCCAATTGAAAGTTATCCCTTATTAAATCTTATAAGGAAACCCATTGTTATCCTATGGGAGAGATAGGACTTGCAATAGTGAAAAAGGAATTTAAGAGTTTTTCACTACCAGGACATGTAAAATGAAGACGTTCATGTCAAACCTTTTAAATACACTGCATTCTGCGTTCTGGGTTGTCCAGGGCCTACCCTGGGGTGGGTGACTCATATGTATTAAAAAGGAAGGCTTGGGCCTGGAAAAATGTTTATTTTCCCAGGTTGAAATGGAAGTTTAAATCTGCAAACACAGGTTGCAATAGCAGGCCTAAGACATCTTTACAGGGCTACTTAAGTGGGTGGCAGAGTCAATGCTGCAGGCCCACTAGTAGCATTTAATATACATAAATGTAAATGTCAAGGTACTTATAGAGCGCACTGCTACCAGACGGCCTCCTTGCGGTGTCGCCTTTTGCGGTTTCCTGGCGCTGATACTCATACCGCTGTGGAACCCCTCCTGGCTTTCCCTGTGAAGTGTCCACTCCTGGGCACCCCCAGGGTGAAGCCAGGCATCCTTAGCGCTGTTGGGGCCGGTGTGGAGGCTAAGCAAGCTATTGCCCAGAGTTGCAGCGTGGGGCCCGTGATTAGAATAGGCACAGAGGCGAGAATAGACAGGTCCGAGGAAATTGAGCCCGAGCTCCACCGAGGCCCTTCAGTAACTGAAAACATCATCACCGCATCCCAAGAACTCTACAACACCCCGCAAATGTCTTACAAGACATGATCTCCACCATTTACAAACACTTCGAGCCCCAATCTAATGCCTTCGATATTGTTAGCCTCGAGGCTCCCACGGATGCAAACTCTAACCAATGAAGCACTGCCTGGGACCAGCTCACCAGTCAAAGCACCACAGCCATTATACACTTTGTCCTCTCAGAAGCACCCATGGACCCCTACAACATGTTCAACCTCATGGAAACATGCAGAAGTCAAAGCCCTCATCAAGAAACCATCCCCTGACCTCAACTAGCTCAAGAACTACCAGCCCATCTCTCTGCTCCCCTTCCTTGCCAAAGTCCTCGAAAAGACCATCAAACACCAACTCACAGAATACCTGGAGTACAACAATCTTCTGAACTCATCCCAATCCAGATTCCATACAAACCACAGCACCAAAACTGCCCTGACTGCAGCCACTGATGACATCAGAAACCTCCTAGACCAAGTGAGAGGCCGCCCTGATCCTCCTTGACCTCTCAGCAGCCTTCAACGCTGTGTCCCATCACACCCTGATCAAGAGGCTTAGTTAGATCTTAATCTAGGAGGATGCCCTCAAAATGGATTTCATCCTTTTTCACTGGAAAAACCCAGAGAATCTGCCTACCACCTTTCACTTCGAAAGCCAATAACATCATGAGTGGTGTCCCTCAAGGTTCACCCCTCAATCCTACTCTGTTCAATGCCTACATCACCCCCCTGGACAACATCATCAGAACCCACGGACTGAACATCATATCCTACGCAGATGACCCCCAACTCATCCTCTCTCTATCCAATGACCTGTCCACCACGGGGCCAACATCCGCCTGTGCATGACCATTGTCGCCATCTGAACTCCCACCAACTCCCACAGGCGATGCCCGGCACATCTGCATTGTCCTGGTTAGCAAACTTACCAGGAAAATCCAGATCAACTCAGTCTTTCCCCCTACTTCCTCAGTTTTTGCATACTCCGGAAGGTCTTTAAATTGCTTCAAGTTAGCACCAGATGTACCGTCACTTATACCCTCTTAATTAGCCACTTGGATTACGGCAACGCAATGGACAGAGGAATCACCACACGCCTCCTGAACAGATTATAGACCACTCAGAGCTCAGCAGCCAGACTCACCCTCGACCTCCCCAAATGGACCCACACCTCAAGAAGCTCCACTGACACCCCGTCCATAAGAGATGCTCACTCAAGCCTACAAGACCTTACACAATCAAGGACCAGCATGCATCAACCACCAACTGAGCTTCCACCAGCCCTCCAGTCAGCTATGCTCCGCCTCCCTCTACTTCGCTCACACCTCTCATCTGCTCAAGCAACAGTTGAGGATCACCCTTCTCCTACCTCGCTGCGAAGTCCTGGAACGGCCTTCCCCTCTACCTCCAGACCTCACCCACTCTTCAGGAATTCAAAAAGGGACTCAAGGCCTGGCTGGTAAACTGATTCCACCCAAGCAGCATGGCTCTCAGCACCTGGATACCCTAACGGGTGATTAGCAGTGCTATAGAAATCTGTTTGATTGATTGATTGATTGAGCTTGGCTTCTTGTTTTAAAAAAAAAGAAAGGTTTTCCATATATTTTTCAAATACTGGTGCTTTGCAAAGTATTTTGCATAAAACATTCCGTATACAAATAATTCCAACAATGCAGATGTACTGGCATCGTTCATCTGAGAAGAGGAAGAGCTGCAAGAGCTTGGCAAGGTTTTGAAACTATTACCTGTATCTCACTTACAAGGTTTCATCCCACTGCGGTTTAAACTCTAGATTGATTTATGCATTCGGTCTTAGTACTAAAGAGTCCTTAACTTGCTGACGCTTATGTTCTATATAACTACAGGTAAGACTATAGTCAAAGTTCTCTTTTTAAAGAATATTGTTTTATCCTCTTATTGAATCATAAGTAATGTCCAGTGTTTGAAACACTCACTTCAGATGTTTATATGCATCCTGCAGTTATAGTTTCACGTCCAGCAGGGTTGACTCTTTTCTTCGTTCCTCTAAAGTTAATACACTAAGTGCCAATGATTTGCTTAACAGTAATATCTATTATTGTATTTCTTATAAGTAGGAAACACCTGGCATAAAGTGATATTATTTCTATATTAGAGTTCCGCGTGACTGTTCATAAAAAAAGCAATTTACAGTGTAATCAAGATCTCTATAATTCTAACTGTGCTGTCAAGAAATACTATTTTCTATACTTTAAATATATCACTTCTATTTTATTACACTCTTATTCAAATTCCTGATACATTTCAAAGTTAGTCTTGCCAGACAATTATAGGGTCCTTATTCACAAGACCACAATGAAAAGCCATGTTGTTGCTCCTCTTGGATTAGTACCATCCTTGAAGTGAATTTCTCAGTTTTTGGAAGCCCCGAAGAATTCCAGGAACATAAGGAAATCTATGGTAGAGATAGAGTTCCTGGATTACTCATACGCATAAAACAAACTTAAGAAACTGTAAATAGACGCACAACTCTGCGTGATTGTTAGCTATTCTGTGTTCAATGTAAGGATTGTCCGCCCCCTCTTCCACAATTTGAGAGTTTGTACATATTCACTCAATTTATCAGGGCTGCCTGGCAGGTCCCTCACAAAAAGCCCACTTTCACATCCCTAATTCTAAATTTGCAAATGTGGACTATCCGTTTTACTGGCAGATTTTTCACTTTCAAAAATGCACTGTTGAATTCAAATTTCCAGACAACCGGATTCTCTGAATCGGGTTGTGGAAGATCTCATTTGTGTATCAATGTTTACTACAGGAAGGCGAAAACCATTGGAGATCTACCTCTGATGTAAAACCGTTTAGTACCAGAAAGGGCTGAATCCAGCTGCTCTACAGCATCTGACAAGATAGGTTTTTGAACATAGTTTAGGGGCACATCCATTTAGAGGTACACCTTGGTGGGGGAAGGATGCCCCTCCACAGTATACAATAGGTCATACATCCCCCCCCCAGTGTACAAAAGATAATCCACTCACTAATCAATATCTTTGTGTGTGAGTGAATACCCACTATTATGTATTTTAGAATGAGTTTGCTGTGTCTTGGTATACCTCTTATTGTTACTTCTGCCCTACTCCTGAATTCAAAGAGTAAGGCAAGAACACTTATAGATTACCACTAGAATTCATGTATAAAGCCAGGAGTACTGCAAGAGAAAGGGCCACATGTACAAAGGGTTTTAGAGTTCACAAACTATCCAAATCCTTAATCAGAGGGTTTGTGACTGTTAAACCCTTTTTCCTATGTACTAAACACATTTAGCATTCACAAAAGCGTTTATGAATTGCTAAATGTGTTTACAAATGGATACCGATTTGGTATTAGGAAGGGGTGTGTTGTTGGCGTCCCTTACAAATACTGAATCAGTATGCTATGGGTAAATGTTTTGCAACCGTAATGCCACCTGAATGTTTTTCTACTGGCACCACCGCTATTTTGATGTCCCTCATGGTACAAAAATATGCAAAATAACCTAAGCCGAAATTTTTATCCTTTTTCTGTACATACTTCAAACATCAAATATGAATAAAAAGAACTTTTGAAATTTGTTCTACAGAGGTGTTACTGATCCTTGACTAATAATTATTGTAAACAAAGGAAGAACAGTCATATTACAAATGAATACCCACAATTTTAATTAGTCATATTTAGTATCACGTCCCATCCTTTTCAGACTCCTAAGATCTCTTGGAAAGGCAGTAACCCTAAATTAAACTAAACCCGCTTGCAAAACATTGATATTTTACCAACACCTCAAAGGAGGCAGTAACCAAATCGCAAAGGGGGTGGGTTCCCTTCCCCAATGGAAATGTACAAACAAGCATTGGCATAGCCAATAGGTGTCGCCTTTGGGACCTTATAAGTGTTTAGCCATGCTAGAGTTGCATAACTAAACACTTATAAGGTCCCAAAAGCGAGACCTATTGGCTATGCCAATGCTTGTTTTAACTGCTGCAATCTATTGAAGTGTCACATCAAAGCGGCAGTGCGGCCGCGAAAGTGATCGCAATCGCGATCAAACATCAAAGCGGCCGCGAAAGTGAAAGTAATCGCGGTAAAGCCCCGCGCACTGCACTTGGAGCCCTCACAAAATGTCTCACCAGACCAGCGCAAGCGCTGGGTCAGGCGAGACCTAAAAACGATTGTTGAAAAATATGAAGTGGCCCAGGAAATCACTACCAA
Organism: Triturus cristatus; assembly: GCF_964204655.1. NCBI lineage: Eukaryota > Metazoa > Chordata > Amphibia > Caudata > Salamandridae > Triturus > Triturus cristatus. The sequence goes on along the minus strand of NC_140594.1, from coordinate 1,005,851,016 downwards.
CTGTTTGACAAACTTAAAAAAAAAATCCTTCTTAAAAGTAGCTCTGTTTCCTTTGATAAAAACTGACAGCATTTAAAATTAAAGGTTTGCTTTATTTAACTGCTATCAGACATGTTGGTCTGCTGACACAAATTAGATTTTTAAGAATCCAACTATTAGTACATAGGTTGTTATTAAAAATCTTTACCAGTTGCAAAAATACTTAGCAGCCAGATATTCGTACATCTAGCCCCTATGTCACACCCAGTCAAATCAGGCACGATAATGCGCCAGCGCCAAAACGATGGGCTTGATTGCCCCATCTGGTACTAATCTCTAGGCAGCTATGCATGTTACAGGGTTCGGGTGAAAGCGAGTATCTGTGTGTGCATATCATCTAAGCATAACCAGTGCTTAAGCTGAGCCGGTGGTTTCTGGTGCTCAGCACCTGAACTTAATTGTCAGCCCCGGGGCCTGTGACAGCCTGCCACAAGGTGGCACTGTCTGGCTAATTTATAGCTGCCCACAACAACAGTTAGATATTAACTCAATATACGTTAAAATGAATATTACCTGCCACCCAAGCCATTCTTGTAGCTTTGGGGGCCTTAAAAAGTCTGAATTGTCACACATGTAGGACTTTCATGGTTAGTAGTTGTGTTGTTACTGTTATCATTGGCAGGACTGGCAGGGGAAATTTGTGGCACAAGGTGCAGTGGCCTCCTGACGAGAGCCTTGGCACTTAGGTTTTTGCAAACTAAGCACTGAGCATAACATGAGGTAAAATGACAGAGACTGAATGATGTCTCTGGGGCGTCACTAGGCAGGAAAACGCTAAGTGGTCTTGTCTTCCTCCATCATCTATTTCTGTCTCTATATATGATAAAATCAATGTGTGCCATCAAAGACAGATAAAGGCAGTGTAGGCCAGACCTACAAAACCCATGGAAATCTATGCAGGCATAAGAGGATGCCGAGGAACGGGGGACATTTCTGACTCTGGAGAATTCAATAAAGCCTCAAATATGCTTGTTGGACATTAAAGAATTTCGAAGATTTGCAGGCGTATGTCTCTTTACCCTACTGGTATGCTTTCAGATTTCCTGCTAAGATGAACATTTGTTGAGAAGTGTTAGTGGAAAAGCGCACACGCGCCTTTATTTCGATTGCCCCTTTTTCCATCAGATGGAAAGTATTTTTCCATGCGGATTAATGTCATTCCATATGCCAACTTTCTTACTCGCGAATCCTTGTGATTCGCAATTAGGGAATCGCAAAATGCTAGTTACATACATCTGGCCCTTTGACTGTATTTTCTCTGTCTTGCTTGCTCCAATATAAAGCCAGGAGTGCTCCTAAATTACTATTGGAATTCAGTAGTAAGTTGTGAGTACTACAAGAGTGAGAAAGCGCCTATGCATAGCCAACTTTGCGAGTCAGAACCTGTGACACACATCCAGGATGTGAGACATCTCCCAACTACATCATTGGAATAACTGCTGAACATCTGGAACTTCCAAGTTAATTCTTTGCAGACACGTTTGGAATTTACTAGAGCATACTCTGCAAATCCTGATTAGTTGAACCTGAATGTAAGAATTCTATGTTAAATCCCATCTTTTCTGTGCTCATACCTTTCACATATGTATGCTAATCATTACGGGCCAGATTCACAGACTGCATTTTGTAGTACAATAATAGGGCTCCCGGTTTTATGGTATTTATTTTTTTAACATTTCCATCTGCATTTAGCCATATTTATTTTTTAGACATCTTATTGGTATTTGTCCATATTTATTTTGTGTTTTAAGACTAAATGGAGTCATAAGATTGTATATTTCCACATTTATTTAACTTATAAACATGCACTCATACATTTACGCCTGCCACATTTTACAAAGTTAAGAAGCCCAATATAGCAATAAAAAATATAGCAATACATATATGTTAGCATAGGCCTATATTTAGGAGAATCTCAAACACTTTTTAGGTCTCGCCTGAGCCAGCGCATGCGCTGGTCTGGCGAGACATATTGAGAGGGCTCCAAAAAGTGCTACCAGGCCAGCCTAGAGCTACAGTGCATGTGCGCGGGCGCGCGCGCCGCGTTTTACCACGATTACTTTCACTTTCGCAGCCGCACGGCCGCTGTGATGTTTGATCGCGATCACTTTCACTTTCGCGGCCCCACGGCCCCTTGGCATAGTCAATAGGTCTGGCTTTTGGGACCTTATAAGTGTTTAGTTATGCAACTGTTGCATGGCTAAACACTTATAAGGTCCCAAAGGCGAGACCTATTGGCTATGCCAATGCTTGTTTTACTGCCCATGCTGTCCGTCTGCTCAGCTGCTGTCCTGGAAAGCATGAAAGCCAGCACCGAGAGTCACCCACAAGAAGCAACATTTTCTGTATTTTTTCCACTTTTAAAATGAAATATAGACAGAAAACACATTGTTTTCTGTCTGTGTTTATCTGTAAAATTCAGTAAAAACTGAAAACTGGGAGCCTTATACATAAAGTAGCACAACAGCAGCACGACTCACGTGCTCCACTATGCAATTCATAAACCCACTGCCAGAGTTCTCTGGCTCTCTTCTGTGAGAAAATCTCCGCCTCGGTGGCGGAGGTCTCTGCACATGTCCGTATACTACTTAGCATTAAACGTAAGAAGGACTGGGGCGGGTGGGAAAAGGTGGAATAAGTACTCAAAATAGGGTTTTATCAAGCGAAATATACGGAGGATGTTTGGGAGGGACATGTTCATACAAAACACATACCCAGAAAAAAGTAATAATGGTTCTAATTACAAAAACATACACTTCCATAGTTACTTTAGCCCTAAAAGTGGACAAAACGGGCTTATATATACTCCAGCCTTGGAGAACGCCAAGCATAATACATGGACAGCCACTGGTACTGCAATACACTCCTACATTGTTAAAATAAATGATGAGAAGCTGGCCACGAGTGGGGGCTTAAGAGACAGTGGAAACAGTGGAGTGTTAGAGCTTCTTAAAACACAATAGTTTTCAAACTAAACAAGTTTTAAGGCGGGGGATGGGGAGAGGAGAGAGAGGGAGAGAGAGAGAGAGAGAGAGAGAGAGTTTTTATCACTGTGGGTATGTAAAAATCCAGGGTGAAATCCGACAGATATGCTTCACCTTACCGGGCTGAAAGCACCTGTACCCAACTATATACTTCAGAATAAATTTTTCGGGGGGGGGGGGCTAACACCCCAAACACCCCTCCTGAAGCTAGGCCCAGTATGGCACACTGCCTGTTAAACTAACTACTGCTGCTTATCTTTAACTATTGCTAATATCCCTTCATAGATGTAAAGTTTAAGGTGTTCAATGAATCATTTGTTTTTAGGTTCAAAAGAATGTTCTGCTATAGGATTTTATCAAACACAGAATTATCTCACACATTTATTTGCAAGACGTTTAATGATTTTGCAGCATTTGTAACATCCCACTTACAGCACTCTTTCCAAGTTTAAATGTGGCAGCCTTCTCTTCCACAGAACCAGTCTAGAAGAATGGTTGTAACCCACACAGATTTGTTTTTGTGTTCTAAGAAGGGCATGCAACATGGCACTCACCTTTTGTATCATGATTGAAAACTGGCCCAGCATCCTGAATCCTCTGGCGAAATAAATGCAGTTGCACCACCCTATAATCAGGGCGATGGAAAGCGGGATATCTACTGCTTCACACTGAATGCAGCGCAGTATCACAACAGTGAAGATCAAAATGGAATACAGCACCCTGGAAAAGTTAAGATAGAATTCTGTTAACTCTTACATTTAGTTTTTCAACAATGCATACATGAGTTCAAAAACAACAGACAAGAAGCACATAATGTTCAGGTTCTCAGAATGCATGAGTGCACTAGATGTGTCATATGGGAAACATCCTTTAGGACAAAGCCACTACCACGCTGTGCCTTCACAGCGCCAGCAACAGAACGAGCGCGTCTTAGGCCCGCATTCGTTCTACACGCAAGTCGTTACTATGACCTGCCTTGGAGGGAGGCATTGGTGGAATGGGGTTGGAATTAAAGTCCAACACCGTCCCTGCTGTTGCGCAGAACTGGAGTTGGAATAGTAAATTAAACTATTACGAAATCCAGCACCCCCCTGAGGCAAGTTGTTGTAATGACTTGCGTGCAGAACGAATACGTGCTAAAGAGGCGTCGTTCTAATGACAGCGTTACCAAGGCATGCTTGACAAACGCATGCGAAATTCCATCATACATTTGTGTCATATACTTGCATTATATGCAGGGTCACTGCACATTCCATGTACTTATTGATTTGTTAAGCTTGCCACATAATTCACCATCTGCTACATAACTTTCAGGTTTCAACCAAAAATGATTTTACGTCAAACAAAAAGTATCCTAGGTTAATAACAACATGGCATAAAAAGCCCAACACAGCTCCTAACATGTTGCAAAAGTTAACTGATTAACTTCTATTTGTTCATTATTTTATGCATGAATTAAATATGGGGAGATATTGCCCAGATGGTGTTATTAGTATTGTTAATGAGTGATCCAGTTATCCGTTATATGGTTTAGTGGTTTCGCAATTCACCAAAAGGGTGAAATATTTAGCACACTTTTAGCTGGCGGTTACCTCACTGATGTTATCACTCATAACATGAATCATCGTCTGAACAAAACACACGTGGTGTGTTTTTTTTTTAGCATAATCCATCCCCAGGCAGTACACTGTGAATTAAAGCCAAAAGCAGTGACTAATATGACAGCGTTTATGTACTGATGAATGTGCTGGTTCTAGATTAATGTATACAGTGCTGAAACAGGTTAGTCAGTCTTTACTAGTGTGTAAAAGTATAAGGTTTTAAATTTGTGATTTGCATTGCATGCATGCTTTCTTTAATTATGATATTTACCTGTCTTCAATCATAATTGCACTTTGTTTTTATCCGTACCCTTTTGTAGGAACGTGCCCTTTTTAGGTCTCGCCTACGCTGAGCGCATGCGCTGCATAGGAAAAATACCTTTTGTAATCGACACAGCTTTGCAGGAAAAAACGTGCACACGTTGCATTGCTTTCAATGGCAACGCGTGCATGTTTGGCGATTCCCTTGCGGGAGCGAGCTCTGGCGCCATGTGTTAGCAATCATCGCTCCTGGCGCTGCTCGCCCCCGCAAGGGAAACGCTTTCACTTTTGCCGCCACTTGTGTTTTTTTACTTTTAGCGCGAGGCGCACACGCTTGTACTTTAGCTGTCTGACCCCGCTCCTCACTCTTCCCTCAGTTTCCTGCTCTCCCCACTCTTATCTTTCCGTTTCTCACTCCTAATTCTATCTTTGTCTTCACTCTCGCCATTCCTCCACCTCTCTCCAGCCGCTCTCCCCCTGTAGCCCTCTGTCTCTCAGGCTCTCTTAGAGTGCCCCCTGTACTCAGTCAGAAGGCCAGCTCTCTGCCAGGGCTGTGTTAGCGCACAGCCAGGAGCAGCGTTACTCCCGGCTCAAGTCTGCGCTAACGCAAGAGAACAGTCTCGTTTTTCTGCCGGTTTGTGCGTTATGCGAGCTGACACTCTCCCCGCTGCATTTTGATTAAGGATGACAGTTTATATAAACCTTAAGGTTGGGCCATTCATTCCCACTGACAGCTCATAAAAGGCACCTACCCCTGCAGAAATAACTCGTGATGCATTAGTGCTAGGCGAGCTGTCACAGGAGGCGCTACATCGCATCACTCAAGATTTTCGTTTCCATACCGACTTTGTCCTTTTGTGTCTTAAATCAGACAGGCTGTCATAACCAGCATCGTTCCCTTCCCGGTTCCTCCTGTTGTTGCCACAGAAAGAAATATTAGCATAATCCTCAGATACAACAGAATATCTTTTCACCGGGGAACAGATGAGGGAAGATTGAGCTCTCATCACAGACTTGTCTCGAATAGTCTGGAATGGTACACTCAAACGGGGTGATAACACTGTGGGATCCCCCCCCAGGAGGCGAGGTCTGCAGTGTTTCTAGCCTCATGCACCCAGTGCTCCGCAGTGCCACCTGTCGGTGAGGTGCAGGTCTACCAGACCCGGGGCCTCGTGATGAGATTGCATGAATTAATGAATGAATGAAAAAAATATTTAATAAAGCGCACTGTGGCCAAGCGGCTTCCTGGCACTGAGAGCTCTGACCATCAGTCACAAGAGACAGCCCAAGGGATTTAACAGAAATACGCCTGAGAGAACAGAAGGGTTTTCAGCGCTTTGCGAAAATGGGAATAGATGGGGATAGAACGCATGGATAGGGGAAGACTGTTCCAGAAACGGGGGGCCAAAACAGAAAATCGGGTACCTCCCGTTCTGGACTTATGGAAGCGGGGAACATTGAGGAGGGCCAAAGTGGAGGAACGAAGAGTGCGGGTGGGGATGTGAGAAGAAATAAGAGAACAGATAAAAGCCGGGGCAGAGCGGGCATAAGCCCGAAAAACAAGACAACCCAATTTAAAAAGAGATCTCTGATGAACAGGAAGCCAGTGAAGGGATTTGAGTTCAGGGGTGATGTGATGAGTTTTGGGAAGGTGGAGGATGAGACGGGCAGCCTGGTTCTGAATAGCTTGTAGGCAACGTGTTTCATAGGCTGGAATGCCCACATACAGGCTGTTCCCGTAATCAAGGCGGGAAGTGATCAGGGCCATGATGATGATTTTGAGGGCATCAGAGGAGAAAAAGCGAGAGATTTTTCGGATGAGCCGAAGAGATAAAAAGCAAGAAGATACAACAGAACTAATTTGGGCGTGCATGGAGAGGTCGTGGCTAACCCTAATACCCAGGGTCTTAACAGAAGAGACAGGTGCAGGAGAGGGACCAAAGGTAGGGGGCCAGAAGGCAGAAGACCAAGGACTAGATGAGCCGCCCGTCAAGACCAGCTCGGTCTTGTCCGGGTTGAGTTTAAGATGATTAAAGCTCATCCACTCGGAAATGAAGACCAAGGTGGAGCGAAACTTAGAAAGGGACAAAGAAGAGGAGGGAAGATCAAAGACGAGTTGGAGGTCATCTGCGTAATTATACACAGAGACCCCCAGATCGAGAAGAGAAGTAATAAGAGGATATATGTAAAGATTGAAAAGAAGAGGGAAAAGAGAAGAACCTTGAGGGACCCCACAGGAAACCAGGCGGATGGGGGCAGAAAAACCGGACAGATGAACCGCTTGAGAACGTCCCGTAAGAAAGGACGCGAGCCAGGAGAAAGCGGAGCCCTGGATGCCCGCTGCGCTGACACGGTCGAGGAGAATGGAATGGTCAACCGCGTCAAACGCAGCGGACCGATCGAGGAGGACCAAAGCTTGAGCAAGAGAGGAGTCGGCCTTTGATTTCAGCTCATCAAGAACTGCGAGGACCACCGACTCCGTGGAGTGGCCCGGGCGGAAGCCCGCTTGATGGGAAGCCAAGAGATGGTTCTCCTCGATGTAAGTGGAAAGGCAGGAGGTGACATGACTTTCCAGAATCTTGCCAAGGTAGGGGAGAAGGGAAACGGGCCTAAAATTAGAAGGAAGGGAGGAATCTAGACCAGGCTTTTTGAGGATGGGCAAGACAATAGCGGATTTAAAAGATGAGGGGACTAAGCCCAGAGAAAGGGAGGCATTGAGAAGGGAACGAGGGGGAGTGGGGCAATTAGTGAATAGCGCTCTCAAAATGCGTGCCGGGGCACAGTCGGCCGGAGAGCCAGACTTAATATTAGTGAGCAAAGTAAGAAATGAATCTAGAGAAATTGGAGAAAAAGAGTCGAAAAAAGAAGAAGGCACAGGAGGAGCAGGAGAAGAGGAAGGAGGGGGTACAGAGGGAATGTTGGATTTGATCTTAACGATCTTCTTAATGAAGAAATCGTTAAGTGAGGAGCAGAGGTCCTGAGAGGGGATGAGACTAGAATTGGTGCGATCTGAGATCGCCAAGTCATGAACCAAAGAGAAAATCTCCTTGGATTTATTGGCAGAAAGAGCAACTTTCTCAGATAAATACTTGGTTTTGGCCGAAAGAACGGCTCTCTTGTATTCATGTAGGAGACGTTTATATCATTGCAGACATGGATTGGCTAGTTTTGCTTCGCCTCTAGTGCACTCGCTAATTTTGGGTTACTTTATCTGCTCTTCTGTTAAAGGCCTATGCATAGTTAAAGTTTTAGAACCATGGCCTAACTGAACCACAATGTACGAGGCTGGCTGTTGATGCCTACTATTATCTTGCTTTAAAAGTATCGTACACTTTATACAGCGAATACTGGTGTCTATTCTGTGTGTGCTCTATACCCCCGATACACTTCAGGAATAAAGTTGGGAAAAAAAGAAACATGGTCTCCAAACCACTAAAATAATAGTTTGCTTATAAAGGGGAACTACTATGCCACATGTTCTTATTGTTCATTAAATTTTGTTTTTTAAATTGGAGTGTGGTGGTGATGCTCCTGTGTTGGCACGAGTCCACGATTTTACCACACAGCTTAGCATAGGAGTCGGAGGCTAGCCTCAGTAGATCTCTGGCTCACAGAGCACTTCCATCCATCCATCCATCCTCGTATGCTCCTGTGCAGGAATCTAATGACGTTAGAAAAGTTAATTCTGTGCAACACTGTGGATCCAGACGGTTTTTGTTCGTGTCAAGCAAATAGCTCATAATGGAAGGTTCTTTACAAACGCACAGAACATATCTCATGCTCGGATAAAAGGGGCCCCAGCTCTTGGTCGAACTTGAAAGCCAAGTGCATATGGCAGGAATGGCTGCAGAACCAGGACTTATGGGAGGGCATCTCTGTTTAGTTTAACTCTCCATGCAGACAATCTGCCCACTCTGGAGGCTGCCATACTTAGTAACATAATGGACAGCTAATCTAATCAAAGGCCATGTTTCCTATTTTTCCTGGTTTTTAATAGCTGTACAGAGGAAAATAGATTGTTTATTGTCTCTTTATGTGAAAACTTAATTAAAACAAGCATTGGCATAGCCAATAGGTCTCGCCTTTGGGACCTTTTAAGTGTTTAGCCATGTGAGGAAATATGAATTTTGTGATCAGTTATGTCCCCTATCGTAGACCCCAACGGCTCCATGTACATGCTATAAGTAAATGTATGTTCCCTCCTGCTCCAGTTTTGAAGACGCAAATATATGTGCGTCCACCATCAACATGTCCTCTTTCAGATCCGCCATGAATGGGTCAGATATTCCATTCCTAAGTATGAAAGGCCACCGACTTTATATGGTTCACTTTCCACATTTTACAGATTCAGGCGAGTAGGCCCGAATTCTGTCATCAAGCCTTTTCCTGCCTTCTGCCTCTGAAAGCTCCAGTCTGAGCCTGCATCTGTGACCATAAACTTTGTCCTACTCCCTGCGCGGCTAACGGTGCCTGATCCAGCCTATTGCCTGCCAAAAACTGTATTTCACCTTCGAGATTATCTCCTTCGCTCCTCATCCGATGCATTCCTGTCTAGTAGTTTAGGTAAACATTCCTCCAGCTACCGTGCAAAGGGGCCAGGCCTCGCTGTCCTCATGCAAGTAATTCATAGCCCCGTTACCATGGAATATTCCTACCCCCTCGCATCTCATGTAGACACTTAGACGCTTGTACACGCAATAACAGTCAGTATAGAATAGATTCTATCCTAGAGACCTTTCCTTTTGGATAACACAGTTCTTTAAACATAGGATATTAGATATGATTTGGGATTAGGTTGACATAACCCCAGACTTCTGTCTCCACATGTAGAGCTAAATGTCAAGTCCCCTTCACCCTCTAGTTGCACGTCAATCACACGTCATGCGGCTGCGCGCGCATCTCTGCCGAATATTTCTGCTGACATTGCAGGATTCTTTTATGGATCCACCCACTTATGACATCATGTTTAATGACGTATTTTAGTTACACCCATGTTTACGCCTCTATTAGTTACGTATGTACAGTTTATCTGAATTATCAGCTGTCACGCCTCTTGTATCTGTTTCACTGTAAAGTATTTTCTATAAAACTGCCTATCTGCCAATAATATATGCCCCCTTCCTTCCTGAACTTTCGTGGTGATGGAATAGAAGGCCCACAATTCGAATTGTATTCCTTTGTATAGGAATAAAGCCTTTTTAAACCTCTAATACCACGGATTCTGCCTCTTATTTTTACTGAGTTATTCTCACGAAGACTTTACCGCATAAAAAATAGTACCGGTAACGAAATATTTACCACATAAATTGGCGCCCGAACAGGGACACTTTCTCATCTCACGCGCCGGCGGTGCGTTGCAGGCCCGGTCTTCTGCCACAGCTGAACGGACAAAAACGCGTACCCGCAGGATTTCCTGTATCTCCCTCCGGCCAAGCGGGAGCGACTGAGGCTGCGATCAACACCCAGACGAGGCGGTGAGAAGTGCGAAGTATCCCGACCAGAGCCTAGCTGAGAGAGCAAGATCCGAGGTATACAGAGTCCCACCGAGTTCCGAAGTTCCGAGTTCAGTCGAGTCGAGTCCAGTCCGGTCCAGTTTCAGTTCCGTTCCGAGGCCTTCCGTTCCGAGCTACCCGGTGAGTACCATTACCGGGGAGGCATTTTACGTGCACATAGTCTGTGCCAGTCAAGACGGGTTTGGGTACACAAATCCGGTCTGCACTGTTTCAGCAGTGTATCTGTACTGTTTAGCAGTATATATAGTATGTCTTGCATATAAATAAGTATTATCTAGTGTCAGTATTATGTCAGTAACTAGTTTTCTATTAGTTATCATTGTTCGTTAAAACTGTTAAATGTTAAAATGTTTTAATACGTTCTATATATTGTGGTGTGAATGACTGTTCATTATTGTGTTCATCGTATAAAGTGTGTTCTAGAAACAAGATCTAAAAATGCCGCTCTTTTCGAAACTAAGACAGATCAAAACTAGAAAAGGTGTACTCGAAGAAGCTGTTCCCATTCCACCTAGGGATACTCCAGGATACTTTATGTATCATAAGCATGGTCTAGATGCCGTATTATTTCTTGATTTATGGGTGGACTAAACAAAAGAATTACCAGAGAACCAGAGATGGCCCGCAGCAGGGACCTGGGATGCAGATTGCATCATGAGAGTAGAAGAAGAATTATGGAAAAAGAAAGCCAGACAGTCACAGAAAGATGCCATTGAATTATGGCGTAAAGAATCATACAGACGTACAGAAAAAGCACACAGACAGGAAGAGAAAGGTAGAGAGAATTCAAATAAAACCCGAGAAAATCTATTACTTGAGGAAGGTACCCGAGTAAACTCAGAACAAATAGATAGACAAAGAAACACTCTTATGAATGGTATGTATCCTCTTCTGGCCGAAGGGTTACCTAAGGCTACCCCGGAAATACCAAAAGATTTAACTCCTCCATTGCTCCCGATAAAAGCACATCCCAAAACACATCCCAAAACAGCAAAGGACGTTTTCCTTTCCTCCTATTTAGATGACGTAGCTCCCGAGTATGCTAATGCCATACCGCACATACCGCGTGCCGATGGTGTTCCACACCAAGAGCATCCGTCTGTATCCCCGCAATTACAAACTCCTACACAAGTTCCCACAGGTCCGTCCGTTTCTACAGTTTTTCCCGCATCTACAATCTCTATCCTACGCCCAACGAATCCTTTCGTGCCTAGCACCTCAGACGGTGCTACAGGAGGTACGACAGACATGTTTGCCACCCCGCCGCGAAATAAACAGACTCTTAGAGATTTAGCACTCCAACGTACACCCCAATTAGCGACATCCGACATGTTTAAAGAACAACTTGTGGATTGTATATACGACCCAGTACCAGGTAGACAGGATAAATTGCTCATATCATCACTACGTATAAGACGAGCTACATTATATTTAATGACAATACCAGGAATGGGTGATCACCTAGACGAAATATATCGCTTTGTCCACACAGGGCGAGGTCCAGAAAGTATTAACGAAGCTATGGAATATCAGAAAGTGGATGTCCAAAGACAACTACTACGTTTTTTCATAAATTGTGTAATTAGGAATCAAGACAGGCCCGGGGCAGATCACGATACCATGCAAAGACTTGTCAAATGGGGTCAGAACATATCAGAAGAGAAACACGATAGACAGGCGTGTATAATTGCCATGAGTCGAAAGATCCGCAAGGAAGTAGAACGAATACATAAAGAAAGACGAGAAACAGACAGAGTGGAATCAGAAGAGGAGGAGGAGCAAGAATCAGAACAAGTCGAGACAATAGCTTATGTAGGTAGAGGAAGACCCCATAATAATAATACTAGAGACTTTAACGACCCGATACGTCCAATACGTCCAGAATATAATAGACATTTTCCAAACCCTATGTTAAATACAAAATCCCCCGAACACCTATTCCAAGCCGTTGATAAATTACTCCGAGATCGAAGAGGGTACCATATGCTCGATTCCATGGACGAACAAGAATTAGCTAGGTCAGCAGTACGATGGGCTGACAGTCCCAGCGACTACAATGATGATGTACTTGCACACACGTTTCTGAATCTTGACCCGTACGAACAGCGTTTAGCTAGTATATACATGATTCAACACCTCCTTATATTGTATAAAAGCCAACACTCCGATCCAGGACCCTTACCTGACATATTGACAGAACTGCTCACGAATATATGGAGAGGGTCAAGTACTGATTTGATTAAAGAAATTCTAGAAATTCGAAACCAATATTTAAATTTCGTATGCCCAGAACACGTTCCAGTTCCCATTATGGGAAGAAAAATGTATCACATAGATAGACAGAACCCGTTACGCGAAGTGCACCCAATTAGAGGTGCCGGTGATAATTTTACACGCGTATTTGTGTACACGCCTATAACTAAATTAGAATTATTAGAAATGAAGAAAGTAGTACCCAGCCATGACAAGGACCCAGCAGGTTTCCACCGTGAAATAAAAGACATGTTACTCATGGGAGAGTATACCTATCCCGACATTATGAAAATATTAAAAGTCCTATTACCCGCCGGTGTTTATGAGAAACTCAAAGAAAAGGAATGGGAGGTGGGAGACCAAAAGATAGATTGGACAGCATTAGAAAACGAAGAAAGGGCCCGAGCTGCAGGAGCAGGGCTTGGGGAAAAGACTACAGCACTAGCAGGACTACTAGTACAGGTACTGCCACGTTTATTAACTACGAAAAAGGAAGACTGGGGTGCAATCTCAGCCTGTAAACAAAAGCCAGACGAAGACACTAGTGATTTCTATTCCCGATTTGAAAAATGTTTTGGTATAAATAGTGGCATAAAAGCCAGTAGTGAGTCATATCCACATCTGTTCGTGACAAAATTAGTTGAAAATTCTCTGCTACAAGTTAAGAATAGAGTATTGAAATTCGAAAGTACCTGGCAAGGTAATACCCCATCACAGATGTTACAGATGTTACAATATCATCACAATAGAATTAGAGAAGAACAAGAACACGAACAAAGACGTATGAAAGATACAAAAATGAAAATGCTTGTTGCTCAGTCAGTCCCAGCCGATGGTCATCATAAGGGTAATTCCGCAGGTCCTACGAAAGGGACATGCAACTATTGTAAACAACCAGGTCATTATATACACGATTGTCCAGTCCTGAAACATAATATTGCTACAGGTAAAACTCAGGAGAGACCACGTCCACCTAGACAGGATCAGAATCAACAACAAATCCCTCAGCATGCACAACCTAGGTTAGCTCCGCAACAATTAGCTCCGCAACAGGGAGCTCCACAACAGACCATAGCACCACCACAAGTGCAGCCTGTTTCTGCAACACAAGCAACAACACAACAGATGTATCAGTATGCACAAGCAGATTATCCCGATTATCAGCGATACACATGAAATAGCCTAAAGAGGGAAGTTGGCTTACCCCTTATAGAGGTTCCTGTAGACCAAGAGGGACCTTATGTACATAGTGAACTATTAGGGGAAGACAGAAAGTTTTTACTTGATACAGGGGCAAGCAGAACAACTATAAGACGCAGTGAAGTTCCAGGGGCACCCCTCTCAGGCTCACAAAATATTTCCCTTGGATTCTCAGGAAAACCTATAATAAATGACGTGACACAACCTCTTCCACTTACGATTGGTCCATTGACACGTACTACAGATTTATTGCTTACTAAATCATGTCCAGAAAACTTGTTAGGTATAAAAACATTGAAAGCTCTAGGAGCTATAATATGTTGTTCTCCGGAAGGAGTACGACTATTTCTACGTGACTTCAAAGGTCACTACGTGTCCAGAGACATGGATCACCGACTGCAGAATTTACCTACACATTTATGGGCACAAGGCCCCACTGAGGTTGGTTGCATGAATATTACACCATATCGTGTCACACTAAAAACAGGAGTAATACTACCACGAATACGACAATACAAGTTACCACCCGATGCTGTTGTGGCTTTGCTGCAAATCATTGACGAGCTCATTGTACAAGGAGTGGCTGTCGAAACCGACTCCAATGTGTGTAATTCCCCGATAATTCCGATTCTTAAAAGAACGGATCCAAAAGCACCACCAGTATATCGATTAGTTATTGATCTGCGCGAATTAAATAAATGTATTGTACCACAATACCCCGTGGTCCCAGATATCTCTTCATTACTAACAACTATTGACTCAGAAGCAACGTTCTTCACTGTAATTGATCTCAAGAATGCTTTCTTTAGTGTCCCAATCGATCCGGAAAGTCAATATTTGTTCGGATTCAGTTTAAATGGACGAAGTTTTAAATTCACACGCGCACCTCAAGGATTTACAGAAAGCCCCAGCATCTATAGCCAAGCACTGAAACGAGAACTTGACAGTATCCACATGCCAGTTAACACTGCCTTGCTTCAATATGTCGATGATCTGCTGATCACCGCCCGAAGCGAACGTGAATGTGAAAAAGCGTCACTGACGGTTTTGAAATTTCTGGCCGACAAGGGGCACAAGGTGTCCCCTTCTAAGCTGCAATTCTGTGTCCAGCGAGTTGTTTACCTTGGGCACTCGCTGTCCAAGGAGGGAAGGCAGCTTACATCCGACCGCATCCAGTTAATCGCTAACATGCCACCACCCAAGACACAAAAGGAGGTACGGGCTTTTATAGGCCTCACTTCATACTGTAGGCAGTGGATCCCTCAATATGCATTTCTAGCAAAACCACTCATCCAGTTGACAACACAGGAGGCAGCCACATCGACTGTCCTCCCTTGGACTCAAGAACATACACACGCCTTTGAAAGTTTAAAGAAAGCTTTATGCCAAGCACCTGTTTTAGCAACACCATGTTACAGCAAACAGTTTACACTCTTTGTTACAGAACGCGAAGGTACTGCTTTGTCAGTACTCACTCAGGAACAAGCAGGATCACACAAACCATGTGCTTATTTCTCTAGTACATTAGATCCAGTAGCTCAGGCTCTTCCTGCGTGCCTGAAATCGGTGGCAGCAACAGCTTTAGCAATCAGACAAAGCGATGCCATAGTATTAGGACATCAATTGACAGTACAAGTACCACATGCAGTAGAGGTTCTCTTGAACCGCACACAAACACAACACTTGACTATAGCGAGACTCACCGGTTACGAACTGACATTGTTTCAGCCACACATAGAAATCAGACGTTGCAATACGTTAAATCCTGCCACACTGTTACCAGTGAGCGGAACAGATCCATTGGCACATGATTGTGTCGAAGTCATTACTATCACGACGAAACCCAGACAAGACTTGACAGATATCCCTTTGTCAGATCCAGACTTGACATTGTATGTAGATGGGTCATGTATGAGAACAAGTACAGGAGAGTTAGTGGCTGCTTACGCAGTCACAACAGACACTGAAGTCATTGAAACAAATCGTATTAACACTTTGTCAGCTCAAGCAGCAGAGCTCATCGCTCTGACACAAGCCTGTATTCAAACCAAAAATAAGAAAGTCAACATATACACAGATTCACGTTATGCATTCGGAGTCGTCCATGACTTCGGCGTACTGTGGCGAGAGAGAGGTTATTTAACTTCTCACGGTGCCCACATCCAACACGGACCCCTCATTCAAACCCTATTAGACGCGATTCATCTACCTACTGCAATATCGATTATGAAATGCAAAGCCCATACAAAAGTTACCGATAGCATTTCTCAGGGTAATGACCTAGCTGACAGAACAGCTAAACAGACTGCTCAGAATCAGACTCTCACAACTGACATGACAAAGACAATAGTTCCGACACTAACACATTGCATGACCGTTAAGGATCCCGCCCTTGATGTAATTGACATACAGACACATGCTACACCAGAAGAAATAAAGAAATGGACTGAATTAGGAGGGATCCAAACGGATCAAGGATGGATGACGAAGGAAAAATCTATATGGTTTCTTCCCGACTCAATGGTTCAAGTTATCATTAACACAATACATAGCCCAGCACACCTAGGAGAGAAAGCTATGCTAGACAGCATTCAACACATTTGGTTCAACAAGCACTTGCGAGCAGCAGCTAAACAAAAAGTTCGTACCTGTATGATATGTTGTCAGTTTAATCCAGGTAAAAGCATCCCCGTAGAGCAGGGTGGATTTCAACCTCCTAATCATGCTTTTGAAGTCCTCCAGATGGATTATATCCAGATGGAACGATGTCGAGGATTCAAATATGTTCTCGTAGTTGTCTGTGCTCTTTCCCGTTGGACAGAA
This sequence comes from Triturus cristatus, assembly GCF_964204655.1. NCBI lineage: Eukaryota > Metazoa > Chordata > Amphibia > Caudata > Salamandridae > Triturus > Triturus cristatus. The sequence continues at coordinate 1,005,834,342 of NC_140594.1, read as the reverse complement.
GCATACCCGGTTTCAGATTACACTGCCCCGACTACTGCCAAACAGTTAGTTCGAGAATTCTTCCCACGGTACGGTTTACCACGTGTTGTCTACTCAGATAACGGCCAGCCGTTCTCATCCGAACTAATGAAACACGTTTCCCTTTTGTTAGGCTATCAATGGAAATTCCACTGTGTCCGGCATCCCGAGGCCGCAGGTCTTGTGGAACGCCATAATCAAACTCTGAAAATTAGATTGTCCAAAATATGTAGGGAAAAAGGTGTCGACTGGATAGTAGCCTTACCAGTTGCGCTCTTTTACATGAGAATGGTAGCACATTCTCGAACTGGGCTATCCCCGTACGAGGTGATCTTCGGTAGACCACCAAATATGTGGGGGACGCCTATACCTCGCAAAATAACTGATGTTGACTGTAATATGCTGACAGATTACCTGGCTTCCTTGATGTCTGCACTACAATCTTGTCGTTCACAGGTAAGCGCAGCTTTTCCCGATAATACTGAGGTGAAGCCCCATGACGTGGTTCCTGGTGACCTGGTTTTGGTCAGGAATTTCGACCGGAAGACCCAACTGGATCCTAGGTGGAAGTCGCCTAAGTTGGTTCTACTGACTACAAGGACTGCCGTGAAGATTGAGGGTCGCAAAGGGTGGTTGCACTCGAGTCATATCAAAAAATTTTATGGACTACCAACCAGTGTGATTACTCAACCCTGTATTCCCTCACAGACAGACTCAAAGCTCCCCTTGGTTGAATTAACCAAACCAGAACTTTACAAACTAAAATTGAGGTCTAGTAAGTCAGACAATTTGATTGTTTAAGTCCTCTCCAAGGTGAATCGGTTGAATTTGTCTCTGACATGTATCCTCTAGACCGGAATAGAGAAAGAAATCATCAGATGCAGCTCAAAAAGCATGCGTATTGTAAATCACTTCGTAGTCACTGCACAGTAACATTATTAATTTTGTTTTTTCTAAGTCTTCTGATCATTATTTTTAGCATACTATTGCATATGTATTACCCTATTCTTAAGCGTGCTTACAACATAACTGCAGAACATTCTTTTAGCGAATTACCTCCGCATGAGTTGTCATATAGATTTGCGCTGCGCAACAACACATTCATTAGTATGTTACATCATTCCCATCAGACCAGCAATGCCACAAATTGTTGGATATGTGGCCGACTCCCTCCCTATCAAAACTATAAGGGAGTTTTGCCCCTCTTTCCATATCCGTTCACACACAATGGCTCCTGTGGAGCATGGTTTAGTTTGATTAATTCCCTAGATTCAAATTCCGCAGTTTATCAAGACAACTGGGTTTGGGGGAAACCTGAACATAGTTTTACTTAAAGTCTGCTACCCTAACAAGGAGGGACTCCCCAAAAGAACAGGAACTGATCTAGAAAATGAAGTATATGGATTAGGTAATTTTACACTTAACCTCATGATCCTGAACGTTGAATCTGAAGCTACACCAATCTTGCCCGCCATGTCAGTATTCCCAGTAAAAGGGGAATTATGTATAAGAAAGAATGGTTCCATACACATGGGCCACAGTAAATGCACCACTGTAATAAAATTCAGTGATCAAGGCAAGTCTACATTTAGAGCTTCCCATCATTCCTACTTCATATGTGGCCAGACCGCATATATATGTCTACCTCTAGATTGGGATGGTACTTGTTACATAGCATTCCTTCTGCCACCTGTTTTCCTAGCTCCTCCTGATTATCATAGAAATACTCATTTAGTACACAATAGACAACAGAGAGATCTCCCAATTGTCGATTACACTGAAACAGCATGGGAAAAATACACAGATTTCAATAAAGGATTCTTTCCCTATATAGGCACAGTCACTAATAGTAAGCTGATATGTAGATTAACCAGAACCCTTGATGCAGTAGTGAATGAGACTATTTCCGCCTTAGGCAATTTAACAGAAGAGCAGTCTGCTATGCGGATTGTTGTGCTTCAAAATCGTCTTGTCCTTGACGTCATCCTGGCCGATAGGGGCGGAGCTTGTAGGGTCATCGGATCAAGTTGTTGCATTTTCATACCAGAAAATTCGCCGTCAGTATATAAAGCCATAACCCGCCTTCATAAGATTATAAGCCAGATACACCAGAGTCCAGGCACCTGGACTTGGTCCGGTTGGTTCTGGGGCGTGTTGTCAGCCTGGGGATGGAGAATTCTATCCTTCCTAGGTATTGGCTTTCTCATACTATTCAGTTGCTGCTTATGTCTACAATGCGGGCCAGCGATTTGTGGTCTGTGTGCCACATCGTGTATCCCACATCCACGTTTTCATTCAAGATCCCGGAAGAAGAAAGAAGAACAAATGATGCTATATGAACAGATCGATGGATTAATGAAGATCGATATCTCCTGAGGGTCCGTAGGGGACAAGGAGGGAATGAGGAAATATGAATTTTGTGATCAGTTATGTCCCCTATCGTAGACCCCAACGGCTCCATGTACATGCTATAAGTACATGTATGTTCCCTCCTGCTCCAGTTTTGAAGACGCAAATATATGTGCGTCCACCATCAACATGTCCTCTTTCAGATCCGCCATGAATGGGTCAGATATTCCATTCCTAAGTATGAAAGGCCACCGACTTTATATGGTTCACTTTCCACATTTTACAGATTCAGGCGAGTAGGCCCGAATTCTGTCATCAAGCCTTTTCCTGCCTTCTGCCTCTGAAAGCTCCAGTCTGAGCCTGCATCTGTGACCATGAACTTTGTCCTACTCCCTGCGCGGCTAACGGTGCCTGATCCAGCCTATTGCCTGCCAAAAACTGTATTTCACCTTCGAGATTATCTCCTTCGCTCCTCATCCGATGCATTCCTGTCTAGTAGTTTAGGTAAACATTCCTCCAGCTACCGTGCAAAGGGGCCAGGCCTCGCTGTCCTCATGCAAGTAATTCATAGCCCCGTTACCATGGAATATTCCTACCCCCTCGCATCTCATGTAGACACTTAGACGCTTGTACACGCAATAACAGTCAGTATAGAATAGATTCTATCCTAGAGACCTTTCCTTTTGGATAACACAGTTCTTTAAACATAGGATATTAGATATGATTTGGGATTAGGTTGACATAACCCCAGACTTCTGTCTCCACATGTAGAGCTAAATGTCAAGTCCCCTTCACCCTCTAGTTGCACGTCAATCACACGTCATGCGGCTGCGCGCGCATCTCTGCCGAATATTTCTGCTGACATTGCAGGATTCTTTTATGGATCCACCCACTTATGACATCATGTTTAATGACGTATTTTAGTTACACCCATGTTTACGCCTCTATTAGTTACGTATGTACAGTTTATCTGAATTATCAGCTGTCACGCCTCTTGTATCTGTTTCACTGTAAAGTATTTTCTATAAAACTGCCTATCTGCCAATAATATATGCCCCCTTCCTTCCTGAACTTTCGTGGTGATGGAATAGAAGGCCCACAATTCGAATTGTATTCCTTTGTATAGGAATAAAGCCTTTTTAAACCTCTAATACCACGGATTCTGCCTCTTATTTTTACTGAGTTATTCTCACTAAGACTTTACCGCATAAAAAATAGTACCGGTAACGAAATATTTACCACACATGCAACAGTTGATATTGTTGCACCAAGGATATAGTGCTGCATAACTAAATACTTATAAGGTCCCAAAGGAGAGTGCCACCCATCTTCCCCCAACTTATGGACATTGGCATCTATTTGATTAACTATAGTATTATGTCCCGACCCACTATGTGCTGGCATGAACTGTGGTCCACAGATGAATTGCAATCATTTAGATTCGCGTTTAAGGTGCTTCTAAAACTTCTGGGTTGTGAGAAGATTCCCTGGTTTGCCTATATTGAGTTAGGTTTGCCTTTTTTCTGGGATACCCCGGATACAGTTAAGCTACTTCCTCACTGCTTGATCAAAGACAGCCTAAAGGAGCATCTGAAGCTGAGGGAACTGAAATGAGTAAAGACGGGGAGCCTGACAGACTCATTTTTGGATATTAAGTTCACCCCTACGTACGAACTGTTTTTTGACATCTTCCCAGAATGTACCTCTGCAAATATATTTAAAATGGAGGTATGGGGTTTTGCCTGTGAACCTTTTCTGTGCGAATTGGGATGTGGAGTTCTGGCAAGTCTCCATCCTGGAACTCAGCTGAAGAAACTCTGCATCACTTTGCCTTTTTCGGTCCTGCTTAGGCCAAGCCACGAAAACAATGGTTAAAAACTGTGTGTAAACTCCTGGGTTTTCGACAATATGAGCCTGCATAACACATTTTGCATTTTGACATGAGAGAAGTGATTGTCATTGCAATTACAACATTTTTGCATGCTGCTTGGTTCACCTGCATTCTTAGCGGTAAATGTTGAAGCGTTGATATGTTTTGTTAGCAATTTCCTAATTGGTATGACCTCTTAAGTATAGCTCTATTTAGGGGTGGGTGGTAAACTCTGCTCCACTAGTAGAGTTTTTCCATTCCGCGCTCCGCTTGGAGCACGGATTTCCTTAAAACTCCACCAACTGCTGGTGGAGCAGTGTTTACCAGTGCGCGCTCACCCCTACTACTGTTAGGGACCGCCAGAAGCCAAACTGCAATTGCCCAGAAGTGAAAGCATGATGAAAAGTCCTCAGAGACGTTCATGCTAGAGTAAGCCACAACGTCACTGCTTTGAGCCACATCATTGCGCATGCTTCCACTGAAGACTGAGCAGTGATGTTGTGCCTGACTCTAATATAAACGTCTCTGAGGACTTATCATCATGCTCTCACTTCTGCGCAGTTGCAGTTTGGGCTCTCTAACAGTAGTCGACAGGAGGAAGAAAGACTCAAGGCTACGGTTCTCTGTGATCGGGGAAGCTGCTAGGGTTGAATACGTATGGGGTGCTGCTGAAATTTCAATCATGGCTAAATAACTGAAATTAAACATGCACAGCCGAGGATCGCACACCTGCAGCAGAAGTAAAGTTTAGATATTGCTTTCTGGCTGCCAAAAGCACTGCAAACCGTAACCTGTGTGTTTTTATCCCATTCTACTGTGTGGTCACCGAGAGCAGCTGAAAACCAAAAGGACTTCTATGCTGCGGGCTGATTGTTACATGTTTGTTGTTATTGTGGTATCTGCTGTCTAGTGTCTGAATCCTTTTCACAGAAGTATCTTAACAGTATGTAAGCAGTGTGTGTTGTAGATTGTTGATATATTATTTAAGTGCAGTGGTTAAATGTGCATTATTTGGCGGTGTGCGCCTTCTTTCTGAAGGTGTTGGTGCGTGTTTACAGCCGCGCGCGCATTTGTAATCCTGAACATACTGCCTGGTTTGGAGATTGTAGTCGCCTAGTCCCCTTCTCTACTGGCAGAGTCAAGGCAGGAGACACAGGCTTGGAAATATACCCCGATTAATCACCAGGAGTTCAGAGTGAGCCGCACATTTCCAACCTTCACTTTACGCTGTCCCCAGAAGCCCAACGGTGTTTCCAGAATCCACACTTAGTGCCTTCAATAAACCCCATTCCCTTAAAATTTTGCGTTGCAATTTCCAAGAAAAGTACCAGGCAGTGAGAAGCTTCACGATATTGTATGGCACGATGATTACTTAGAATACGTGCACGTTTGTCCTCCACATTCCTTCCCTCCTGCCTGGTAGTTCGAACTTTTTCTATACCTGCACCATTTAAAGTTGGAGTAGGCTGCTTTCAAGTGCGTTTAATGCAGAGCAGATACGATAGCGAGGCCCAGGAAATCAGCAAGCTTCGCCCTGGGATAGAGTATTTTCAAGAGGGGAAGGAGGGATTAGATTTTGGGTGAGCTGGACTTCACATACAGGATATTTAGTGATCCACTGTGTCTGTTTGCTCGGAGCTGTCCCCCACACAGAGTGGGCCTCCTGGTTCACAGGCAGAGGAGGTTTTCGCAAGAATGGCTCCTCCTTTTCTCCGTGCATGAGTCCCTTGCTGTGGCGGCGTTGACATCCTTGCACGCCTCTGAAGCCTGTCAACAAAATACCCTAAGATATACACTTCTCCCCTACAGACAGGCATTGAGCTTTGCTGTGGAAACCAATAGATTCATTAGCAAGTGTGCTGTTGTCAACTGGAAGTTTTATGTGAGATATGATTTCAAACTATCTCCCCTTTTATGCTACCAATCCAGTTTCCATAGGAGAGTGCAGAGCTCACGTTCAACATCGTCAGACTCTTCAACTGTCCATGTCAAGGGACTTCCGGTTTCTTAACTGAGCCACCTCCAGTCCACTCATTCAAATCAAATCAATGCATCGCTTCTGAAACGTTCAAAAGAGGACATGAGGAAGATGTCTATCTGAGGTGGCCACTGGCTGCCTTGCTTAGTTTTTGACACTTATTATTTACACAAAGGAAAGCCCAGGTAAGCAAAGGCATAAACATGACCTTTTTGAAGCCATGATCTGTGATCCTTTTAAGCAAGGGCGTCCCCTATTGGCACCTCAATGATACATTTCAAACATTAATTGGAATCTGCAGAAGAAACAACAAATGTCTCAATCCCTTCCGCTTGAAGGTTGCCTACTCATCCTGCTCATGAAACTCTGCGGATTTGGTGGAGTTTTCCAGTAAGAGGTGGGTCCCGTGCTCCCCATGCCACTGGAGTCAAGCTAGCCTGGCTGATAAGGGGTAATACCCCGAAACTGGTCCAAGGATGCTTGTTTCTGGTCCAGGGAGGACCAAAAGGAGGTGCGCCAGGTAAGGAAGTCCAGTCAATCTTGCTTTTTCAAAACCTTTATTTGCGTTTTTTTAATCAATTATCATTCCTTATTTACATATATTGCTCAGCCAACGGGTTTCGTCCATAAACTGTAGGAACTTCATCAGGGCTTGATCATCTATGTCAGTAAGTTCAGTCTAAACAGAAAACTCAACGTATCCTATTACTTCCTTTACAGTATCGATTTGCACACATCGATACGGTAAAGGAATGAGTAGGATAAGTATCAGTGTATCTGGACACGGGCACGGTGATGCCTTGGGAAAATCCCTAATCTATCAGCATACTGAGCTGGAATAAGGATATTGAGTTTTCTGTTTAGACTGAACTTACTGACATAGATGATCAAGCCCTGATGAAGTTCCTACTGTTTATGGAACGAAACGCGTTGGCTGAGCAGTATGTGTAAATGAGGAATTATAATCAATGGAAAAAGTGCAAATAAAGGTTTTGAAAAAACAAGATTGACTGGACTTCCCTACCTGGCGCACCTTCTTTTGCTTTATAGAATGAAAGTGGACTCAACTTAGTGGATCACAACATAGAAGTGGAGAGAGTATTTATCAATGGCAAAGGAAATACCAACACAGTGGGCATGGAGCAGGAATCATTCAACAATGAGTCCCCTGTGGCTACCATTCCAAAGATGCAAAAACCTCCTGAGAACAGTGATTGCATCAAACATATGTATCTGTGAGGGAATTAGAAGCAAGAGAGGCTAACAGACAGAGAAAAAAAGACTATAACAATTGAATAGGAAATGGAGCAGAAGACATTATAAAGCTCAGGGGCCCTGTGTAGTCATAGTGATAGCCTTGTAGCCCCTGACTAAGGGAAGCTGAAAAAATAAAGCATTTGTTAACAAATAAGATGATACTTTGCTTAATTGAGGTGAATCAATGTCGCTCAATGTTGAGAGATTATATCCTTTTAGCCATGATTTGACCTGACTTGAGGGTGTTTATACATGCTTTTATGGCCTATATTCGCCGAATAAAGACTGACTGATATACTTTTTAAATTATCGTTTTACTTATAAAGAGAAAAAACACTACTGGGATTCCCTTAAGCTAGGAGATCAAAAAGAAAACACAGAAGGACAACACCATTTATAAAATGATAAAGTTTTGAGTGCATTCGGTATTTGTGGAAATAATAATGTCTAGGTTGGGTGGCACAGACTGCATTCTTATGGGACTTGATGCTATGACTTTGCAGCTGGGCGATCCATAGAAATTCTAAGAAACTTCTGTTGGTGGCTGGTACGTCTTTCCTGTGGGAGCCCACCTCTTCTCCCACTGCCCTCCTGAAAATAAAGGATAAGGGGAAAACACATATGTAAAATACTGGCATTAAGTTTGTCCAGTCTTTCTCCTGTTTTGACTCTCATAAAGCAGCATTTATATTGGTTGTCTCTCTCTTTACCCTATTTATTCATGTCCCTTAAACCCCTTCGATATTTTTAAGAGACCAAGGGGCATGTTATCAAGGACGGCGTTAAAAATTATCGCCGGTTTAGCGGCAGAAAACTGCCGCTAAAGCGGCGATAATGGGCTTGATAGTATGCCCTTGAGAATTCCAATAGAAGTCCATGTTCTGATGTGAACATGGGCTTCTACTGGGATTCTCCAGAGCATATTATCAAGCCCATTATCGCCGCTTTAGCGGCAGTTTTCTGCCGCTAAACCAGCGATAATTTTAACGCTGTCCTTGATAATTTGCCCCCTCAGTTTCTCCGACATTTGTTGTGTCTTACCCCCTCCTGTTGATTGTAAATGGGCCCCTGTTCTCCTTGAATACTTTTCTCTCACCTTCTCCCCTCAGTATTTTCAAGGCTTCTTTAAGGTTTCTCCCCTCCTTTCAAGTTGGTTCCTTGCCCCAGGTTTTGTTTGAGAGCTCCACTACCCCACACCACCCCCTTTTATTCCTGGGTCTATTTCCCATGGCAGGACTGAGAAGTCAAAAAGTGGGACCATAGTTCCTTCCTCTTCCTCGGTTGTGCACATTTGGACCGTAAGCTTCCTTCTTCAGGCCTGCATTGGTTTCTGTAGTTGGTTAGCGTCTTTTGGTGGGTTGCTCCTGTGCGGCAGATTCTGGGTTCCGGGCAGCCTTCTCCTCTGCCTCTTCTGGATTCACCCCCTGTTCTCATAGAAATTGATTTTTATAGTCTTTTTTTCTCTGATTGTTCATCCCCTCCTTCTCCATTGTTTCCTCTCAGCAGTCTTTTTCCCTTTTTGACAACCTGCCTTATTTACCCTTTTCAGGTGATGTCTGCAGAGGAAGGCAGAATGGCATCTTGGGACTTCAGGTAAGTCTTTGTCAAACCATATTATTATTGTAAGGTTGTAAGCCCGAATCTCTTGAAACCAGTGAGGAGTCTCTTGGAATCTAGATGTACAATTAGCATCTGATGTGATAAGCAAGCCAAGGGCGTAATCTCTGAATGATTTAGCAGGATTACAAGGATCCAAAAATTACAACAACAGCAATGATGGATTGTAAGGTCTAGATTGACTGAGCTGATCAGAGAAAATTGAAAGGCTCTAAGGTAGTTAGAGTGCAGTAAAGACTCAAACATCTAGAAGGTGAACTTAAAGGAGAAAAAGCTCAGGGTCTTCCAGTAATCTATATTTGAGCTTTAGAAGGAGGCAGAAACACCAGAAAGTGCCTAGCACAATGGGTACCACCACTAGAAAGGGGACAGCAAGATAGTGTAGAGTGCCTTCTCACCTTGGTAAAATGGTTGCAGAAACAAGTCACAGAATAATTCAAAAACATCTGAGTTATGTCATTCACATCTGTATAGAGCCACGTTCTTTACATGGGCGACCTTACTGCACATCTAACAAGTCCATCAATTGGACTGAAGGAGCCATTGTTTGATAGAGCGTGCTGTTTAGTTTTGAGTGGTTAGAATAACATTTGACGTGTTATGATTCGAAGTGGTTTGTGAGAGTCAATGTGGAAGTAAAGTAAAGTTTGTCCAATATAGGTTACATGTGTATGCGTGTTATGAGGAGATCTTGGCCCATGTTTCTTAGGGCTAGCAAATACAGTCCAAGACTCCAACTCCAAACCAGTAACAAATTCCATGTGTGGGTTAGACCATTGTCCTAATCTATAACAAAGGCAAAAGATATGTCAGTCATTAAATGTATTTAGGGTAGGGCATTGGGGCTTGTTACAATTAGAGACGTGGAAAGAGAATTCAGTTTTATGAAATGAAATATAGTATGTCCAGTGATGTAGCAAAAAGATCATGGGTCCTGAAGCAAGCAAGAAAACTAAGTCCCAATCCCTTAGCTTGGTAGCATAAAATCACCTATAGTTCGGGTGCAGTGGACACCCCAGACCCGTAGGCCCTGGTGGCACTATGCTTGCTGCACTCTAGTTAGTCATGCACCTGTTAATGTCCTAATTATTGGGATAATCATGGCATTGTGCTTTAAGGCTACTGTATGCTGCGGTCTCCAGGGTGAGGTCACCCCAAGGTTCTCTCAGTAGTCTAAGGTGTAAGACAAGGCTGTGTCTTGGTACTAAAACTTTTTAACATCACTATAAATGGTGTATAGGAAAAATATTTGAACATACAAATTGATGCTATATCGCTAGAACGGAAGCCGAACCCCATTTTGTTTCTTTTTCCAAAGAGGCTGTGTTAGTTATTCAAGCAAATATGGGCCTCCAATATATTTAAAATTATTTTTTAGAGTCCTGCAAATCAAAAGAGTTGACTTTGAGTTCAACAAAAACAAAGCTGATGACAATAAACGCCAGCACAAATCATAAACCGTCAAGTGCTGTACACAGAAGTGAAATCAGAAAGAGTCCTGTACTATGATTATTTAGATGTCCTATTTAATTGAAAAGGAGGATGAAAGTTAAAAAAGAAGAGTAAACGCATAGGTTTATAGGTAGAGTTCACGTGAAGTAGGACACAAGGCGGAATGGTTGAATGATCCACTTCAGAAGGCTATGAAGTGTGATATTCAATAGGAGTGTGAGGGCATGAAAGTGCAGCCAAATGGGTAGGGACGATTTAAGACATGGACAAAGTAAGCAATTGTCCATGTCCCCACCTTTCAAATACCCCAGGAGAGTTAACATGAAATTAAATATTACTTTCCTTCATGGAGCTTGAATTAGAAGAACTTGGGTAAAAAAGTGGAACTTGTTAAGATCATGGGCTGCCGAACTATTTCTTGCCCAGGGCCGCCTACATCATTAAGAGAACACTGCAGTGGCCAAAGTTGCTGACTTCGAACTAGGTTTGAATCCTGAAGATCCTTTGATTTGGAGCAAATCACTTAATCTCACTGTCCCTAAATAAAGTGCATAATGAAGACTGGTGCTAATGTGAATAGATGAAGGAGCCAACCTTTGGTGGCATTGTAAGACAGTTCAGAGCCCATAAGTGGAACCTTATAGACGTACACCTTAATCTCCATAGTGGTATATACAGTAAAAGCCTTGTTGGTATAGAAGGCACGTTGGGGGATCTACAGGAATATCAGTCAACAGAATAATACCCTTTATTTTTATTTATCTGCAAAGTGGTTTGAGATGCTGCCATTTAGTTCTTGTTTTGCTTGTTTGCATTTTGAAAGTTTGAGGTTTAATAATCTCACAAGTCCAAATGGCTGGAGATGATCTCTTGGATGGACTTTAGTAGGCTATCAGGTCATCGTCCTGTATTTTAATCATCATTAGGAGCTGCTCTTCCTTTTTTAGAGTTTTTATTCTATTTTAGCCGACCACCCTCATGTCTTTTACCCCTTGATGTAATCTTAGGCAAAGAATGGTTTACATTCATTGGATTGTTTCCCCTGCAGCACAAAGCACGAGCACGGAGTAGTGAGTGGCACCAGCTGCGTGCAGAGGCAGCGAGCAGAAGCAGTCCCGTGCCATCAGCGCTCCTCTAGCCCTTATGGTCCCTAGGGCCCCAACGGCCTGAACCTGAGCGGCCCCAACGGGAGCAGATCTCACCTGCAGGAGTGCTTTTGGAGTCTTTTTGGAGTCTCGCTGAGCCTGTCGCTGAGTTGCCTGAGTCGGTCGGAGCCGCCATGCCTGCCGTGAGTGGCGGTGAGTGCAGCAGCCATAGCGGGAGCGAGGGCAGGTGTAGGCACAGTGGGAGAGTCCTTGGCGCACAGGACGGTGGCAACGGTGGCCAAATAGTGTAGCCAGTGACCCGCTTGCGTGCCTCACGCGCTAACTCGTCTTGCCTTTGCTTCCCCACGCACCTGCTCCACAGGGGGCTTTGGCTACTACCATCGTACACCTACAGCCTTAGCCCTAGCAGTGCTTACAGTGCCTACAGAGACAGTGAGGAGGCCAACAGTTGACGGCAGAGGACGTGTTGCAGTAGTGCAGCAGTGGGGTTGCATTGTTGCACTGAGGAGACGGCGGTGACCTCTGCAGCAACAATGAAGCGCAGCTAGAAGAGCGGTCAGGAGTGACTCAGTACTACGTACAGACGAGAGCACAACATAGTACAATTCACATAAGTTATTGTACATCTTGCCACGTGCTCTCTGCCCTGCTCTGCTCAGTCGCTGGTCTTTACTCCCAGCACAGGTTTTGCTGGGAAAAAAGTTGGGACTAAGCCACGATTAAGCCAGGATTAAGTTGGGACTGCAACAGGTAGTCGCTGTACGCAGAAGCACCACTGCACAACAGCATATACTGTTAAGCCTCAACTAAGAACTTGAAAAAACAAATCAAACTGTAATTACAGTCAGCCAGCCATGGAGGATGAGATCAGGCAAAGTCAGACGAACCCCAAAGCAGCCCCAACACCCCCAAAAACTTAAATGGTGCAGAAAATTTCTAGTGCCAACCAAGGGGACAAAAACAAAAAACAAAATTTAACCCTAAAATGGAATAGCAACAACCTACAGAGCCCACTAATCTCTCCAATCACAACCTTTACAGGAATCAGGAGGGGAGAGGCACAACAGAAATAAACAAGGCCTTCTTGTTCCTGAAAAACCCTGATGCCACACTTTTTTCAACTCCACGAGCCCTGCTAGGTCTGCCTGCCCCTCTAACTCCTCAAAGAGCGATCCAAACAAAAGGATCAAACGTCATTCCAGCTGCTCAGACATCCTTGGGACTAATAGTCCCCACTCTGGATCAAACGGACCCAAGTGGTCAAGACCTAAATCAGGACCCTAGTAAAAATAAAAGACAGTCATACAAGGAAATGGAAGAGAACAACCCGACGAAAGAAACTACCTCGGCAGGGGTTGGCAGAGGGGAAAAAAAAGCACCAGCAAACCAGACGGAGATATTCGCAGAGGGCCTGGGAAACCTGAAGGCAATAGCTACGACTCCTCCTGTCAAAGGCAGCAATTGGAGTAAGGAAGGAGAGAAGCAAGGCGTGAGGTCCAGCACACCAGTATCATACACGATCCAGAAAACCGCTTCAAGTATTACTCTAAAACCCACATCCCCCTGTACACTTATAAAGCCACCTGTTCCTAATCTAGCACTGAGAATTGAAGGCCAGATACACAGGACAAGTGCAGTCCAAGCTAATGACTTGGAAGACTTAGACAATTCATGGTTGAAGCTCCTAAGCTCCACATCAAGCCCAACATCAAACAAGGAGACACCACAAGATCCAACCAAAACTGAGATATTAGAGGCCAACAAATCCCCCCAGCAAAACGAAGGGAAGCAGACCAACCTGGTGGAAAATCCGGATAAAAATCTGGACAAAATCGGAACGGTAATGACATCAACCCAGAACACCAGTCAAATAGCTTCTAGTAATAGCTTGTCAAATGTCAATGTTCTAAATAAAATACTGTGCTCAAATGTGCCCATTTCCAAACAGAGGGTGAACCAGATTTCTGATACTGTGCAAAAATGGCTCCTCACTGCCATAGATGCTTGTCTTCCTCTCTCAAAATATAGGGTCAATAACCACCGCCCTCCAGCACCTTGGTTTACTGACACCTTAAAAGTCGAGAAAGCCAAATGTAAAGTGCTGGAACGCAGATGGAGAAACAAGTATGCTTTCGAATCTAAAATTATATATAAAAAGGATAAAAAAACATACCATAGTCTCTGCAAATCAGCCTGTGCTGAGTATGTTTCCACTACCATTTTGGATGCTCTAAACTGTTCCAAAACCCTTTTTAATATGGTAAAAGAGCTCGCTGGCGCTACCGCCTTGGCCAGGCCCCCCCTCTTAATAAACAGAAATGTGATGATCTAGCTCTTTTTTTTATCCAGAAAGTCGAAAAAATCTACTTGGATATTGCTAGTGTACAGGGCAATAACCCTCCTTTGCCGCAATTTACCAATTCTCTATTAACTGCTCACGTACTACCTCCAACGGACTTTATTCATCCTGACCAGGTTACGCCATTTTGTACCCATTTAAATAACTTAAACACCTGGCTCCTACTTAATGTGGCCTCTTTTAAAAGACTTTTAGAAAGTATCAAATCTGGATCTCCTAAAGAACCCCTGCCAGTCTCTGTGCTAAAGCAACTTGAACCATCATCCCTGCTTGCCATCATGGACCTACTAATATGTCCTTGCAGGAAGCCATAGTTCCATCAGACTGGAAGCACACTATGGTGATCCCTCTTTTAAAAAAGGCTAATGCCAATCCTGAGATACTTTCAAACTACCGGCCCATTTCGTTATTATCGTTTTTTTCTAAGATCTTGGAGAAACATATTCACATTCAACTTTCTACCTTTGTTGAATCCAGTAAGCTCCTCCACTCGTCACAATCTGGCTTTCGAGCTGGTTTCTCCACAGAGACCACGTTATTAGGGGTACAACAGCACAGCAACAGCACAATCAAAATACACGCTTGAACAAAGTCTCTGCGCCTTTGTCCCAATTATATACAAGCTGAGCCTCCTTCCAACTCTTTTAGAACAAATTATAGCACTCAGACAATTAAGTCTGCCACACTCCAAGCCCAAAGAAGCTGAAAGTAAACCACAACCAGCCTCCCTCAAACAGGTGGACAAGGAAAAACAAAAAACGATAAGCATGGAAAAAGCAGGCCCCACTGTAAACTTGCCTGTTCTACTCAATCCAACCAAACTAACAAGAAGACAAAAAAACGTGAAAGGAAAGCAAGGAACAATCAGCAGGCAACATGGAGCATGGAATCAAAGTGTTTCCTATATACAGTACAACTAGAAAAGCAGATTACACATTAAACACTACAAGATCGTCAGACGGCTCAATGGACATATTAACTGAGGCCCCAAAAAAGTGGTCCCTATTTATATCAGGAAGGGAGGAACAAGTCCCCAAGGAACAAAGAGACTCTAATGCGAGTAGCATAGTAGAGCCCACACAAAATGAAAAGGAAAAAGCAGCAAGGACCAGGAAGAGTATAGAACTTGTAGTTCAGAAAAAAAAAAACATCAAGCCTACAGAGCAGTATCCATATAGAGAGTGAAGAGGAACCAAGCCCATTTAAAGGCCCTACAGGAAATCATCAAAGAAGTGAACACCATGATTGTCCACAACTTACTGGGAAAAGGCAACAAGAAGAAACAAATGAATGGCAAATCAAAAAACTCACGCCGCATGGGCTCAAACCTTGCCCTAAACAGGAGAAGCGGAAGGAAGGGACAAAAGGTACGTTATTTGGAAAAGAAGGCTTAAACTCACAACAAAGCAAGAAACAAAGCGAGGCACCAGGGAACAATGACCAGAGCCAGTCGGAACGAACGGGAAACAATCAAGAGAAAATTGCAAATATCAAACAAAGCCTCAATGACTATGTGGGAAAAATCCAGCGAGGCAAGGACACCAAGACCATCCCAAATAAGAACGCCAAGAGCCCACCTCCTAGCTCAGCCACAAAGACCGTTTTACCACACGGAGGCCTTAGAGTCAGCATAAATAATAAGGGGGAAGCCGCCCTTTGGGATGGTGCACATGCAACCTTTGGAAAGGAACTAACACCCCAAAGTAATTTCCTCGGCGTAACTGGGAAAGAGAACAACCAGGCCAGCAGGCCACCACTAACAATTACACTACAAGAAGTCGAAATGAGCAATAAGCCTAATGGCGGCAAGTGTAGAATACAAATATCTACCCTGACAGTAACAAACCAAGAAGTCAGTAACAGCAGCAGAACAGGGAAGTATGGACAACAACTACAACAACTACTATTAACACCAGAGTATGATTCCCAGGGGTTGCATGACACCTTAAATAGGGGCAACATACTCAAACTGATTGCAACTATCCCCGGGCTAAAACATCTAAATTTAGCCCACCTACTTTCAGTGGAATTCTGCAAGGCAGGACACAACAAGACCATGGAGCAAACTCTCACGACATGCAAACGGAGGAGATCGTTCAGCTAATTATGACCTTTAAACAACAATTTGACACATGGGGCTTAAGGCTCTCGAGACCAGTCAAACCACGGTACCCAGGCCCACTAATGGATACATCGGTGGAGAAGGGAAACGTGGGGTATACCCCGGCGACAAAAGAACAGGTTCATTTAGTCCTCCAGAATGCAAGGGGGCACAGCCCACCAACAGTAAGTTGTAGCATGGAAAAATCCGGGGAGGAAGCAAGTACTGAACCCGTCATGGATCACTGGAGCTGGCTAGCAGGTACGCTGAACAACCTTGACAACAGACAAAGAACAACAGCCAAGACACCTTTCCCCTTATCTCATGGAATATAGCCAGAGCCAAGAAATGGCTAGAAGACGGCTGGCCCCTTCAAAATTGGGCATCACGTGACATAATCGCCTTACAGTAGACCACAATGATTGTAACAAATACAGTCTAAAGCCCATATGCTAGAACATGTACAATGTCAAATTAAACTATAACAATAATAAAATGATTACACGCGAAGCCTTTTGCCACGTAGGAATCTTTACACAGTATTTTGTGACCAAAACAGCGGTTCACAACCGGCACTTTGGGAGAGTTATTTACTTTCTATATATTTTTTAAAAAACGGGAACCATACGGCCGGCAAGTTATTGGATATTTAGAAATATGGTGTGTTTGCACATGTAGGCACGAAGACGATGAATGGTCCTTAAACATAAGGCGATTACTAACGTGTGTAATGAGATTTTAACCAACCCAATGGCAAAGATTAATCGACTATATTAATATATTTGGAAACCGCATTATATGATATAAGGAGTGATTAACAACGGCAACCAACCAGTACCTATAACAAGAGGGACGTTATTGTAGTCTTGATAAAGATGGAGTATTAGTTAAAACCATCGAAACGCGTCGACGCTATCTTTGACACAATCCGTATGAATAGCTTTTCTTTGAGACACATTACGATTAGATTGTTCTTAAGAAAAGTTTCTTGAAATTTTAAAAACGGATGTGTTACAATAATGACAAAATAAAATGTCTGTTTCTGTCTCTCTGTTAAGTGTATGGGTTCAGAATAGGAATCAGATAAAATTGTTTTATTGTGATGATTATATCCTATATTGGTATTGTTGTGCATTAATTTTCTAACTTCATAGGTTTGTATAATGTGATATGTAACGGTGGGATTATACTTGCTTTGGTGTTAACAAAACCCAAAAATTTTATATTGTCATTTTATATAAAAAAAAAAAAAAAATTTTTTAAATCATTTTAATATTGTTATAGTTTAATTTGACATTGTACATGTTATAGCATATGGGCTTTAGACTGTATTTGTTACAATCATTGTGGTATCTATTTTAGTTCTCTACCAGGGAATTCATCTTTTTATTTTATACAAAAATGAAAAGTCCCCATACAATCAATACCTAAAAAAAGCATTAGGTGAGCTTTGGGAAACCAACCTACCCTACTCAGCCTTTAAGCAAACTATAAATAAATCAGCAAAATTTCATTCGCTGCTAGTTGATAAAAATACTTTCAGTACGAGAAAACACTCTTGAATGGTAATGACTAACTAGAAGACACTCTCCCCAGCACCATATTTAATTATCACGTTCTCGGCCTACAGAAAGCTACAACTAATGGCCTTGCGCCCAGGCAAACTGCCGTCCATTGCGGACGAGCCATCTTGGGTCTACAAAGGGTCGAAAGAATGTAGACTATGTGGGAGCAGCAAAGAGGACCTTGTCCACCTAGTCTGCCTTCTGTCTAAATGATCACAAGCACAGGCCACTTTATTAAAACATAGCAAAACCAAAGGGAATGATGGACGGAGTGTTGAACATTGCAAGCACTCACCCCCAATCAACTGATCTGGGTTTAATACATCACCGTTCTTTAGCCCACTCTGCCACCCCAGTTCAGACATGGCCATCTGCAAATCAGTCTGACCCTGTGCCTCATGGGAACAGTCCAGCCCGAACTGCCAAGCCATGTCTTCCCTGGACCGGAGACAAGCTTCCTAGGACTGGTTTCTGGCATTTCAGCCGTCTTCAGCCAGGCTTGCTTGAATCCATTGGCAAAGTGAGCAAGGGACTCACGTCTGAGCATACCCTGACCCATGAGTGTTCCCATGAGGGACAGGGTCAGACTGATTTGCATATGGCCATGTCTGAACTGGGGTGACAGAGTGGGCTAAAGAACGGTGATGGATCAAACCCAGATCTGTTGACTGGGTGTGAGTGTTTGATTGGTTCTGATGCTCCGTCCATCGCCACCCCCTTTTGTACCGCTTTGTCCACCATAAGTTGGCAGGGTATGCTCAGACGTGAGTCCCTTGCTCACTTTGCCACTGGATTCAAGCAAGCCTGGCTGAAGACGGCTGAAATGCCAGAAACCAGTCCTAGGAAGCTTGTTTCCGGTCCAGGGAAGGCATGGCTTGGCAGTTCGGGCTGGACTGTTCCCATGAGGGACAGTGTCAGACTGATTTGCATATGGCCATGTCTGAACTGGGGTGGCAGAGTGGGCTAAAGAACGGTGATGGATCAAACCCAGATCTGTTGACTGGGTGTGAGTGTTTGATTGGTTCTGATGCTCCGTTCATCACCACCCCCTTTTGTACCACTTTATTAAAACATGCCATGAACATTAGAGGTATAAGGACTTGCAGATGGGCAATTATAGCGGGCTTCGATCCAACAGACACTTCTTTGAACTGCCAACTAATAAAGTTCCTCCCCATTCATGCTCAAGCATTAAAAACAGAATCTTGTGCATTGTTCCCGAACACCAAATAAGACGGACTGGTCAGTGGCAGATCGTGTTTTCCGAACACAAGGGAGAACAATGTAAGAACACTGGGAGGAATATTTTTTAATTTTCATATAGCGGACTACGTGTCAAACAATGCTCCGGATTCACTTACTGCACACTACGTACTTTGAAAACGTCTGCATTTTATTAATAATTAAATCGACTGAACTATGATATTTCTATATAAACTTGAGTGTAATAATTGTTAAACAAAAGATTTTTATGACTTTTAGGAGAACAAAACTTTTATTGCAGTTCTACATTTTAGTAACTGTATTGTTATGGTCTTAATTAACTGAAACAATAAAAAAAAATGACCTTTTTTTTTTTACCATTCATAGTGTCAGTTGCAGAAGTCAGAAAACTCAAATTATAATACATAACCATCGGATGATGGAGATAGCGTCAAAATATTATCAAATAATGACTCTTTCCCACATCATCCACTTAATAAAACAAAACTAAAACAACAACAATCAATAAGGAGTAAGGAGCCACAATGCAGCCAGCTCTAGGATCATTTCAAATTCAAATAATTAACCACTCCCTTTATTTCAAAACCCTGCATTGCTCCTACTATTGGGTAACATCCCCCAAACAACCTGCTGGTCTAAGAGGGTCAAGGTATTGTTACTCATGTGTGGTATTTTGCAACTCAGTATCCAACTTTTGAAGTTTTTTTGGCTTTGTACAAAAGATAACATTTACATAACCTGATCATTTAACGTACATTAGTAAAGAAAATGGTCCTCCTACAGATATATGTCCAATGTAGTGTTTTGGTCCAATTTTGATGAGATGGGGAATCTGAAAACAAGCAAGATATTTTGTTAAGATATCAGTGTGAAACGTTTCTGACAATGACAGATCTGGCTTTGTACCTTCAATATTCTTTTAATCAAGTATTTACCTCACAGAATAGTATTATGACAGCTCCAACTATAGTTATCAATTCTCCAGTTAGTCTCAAATAGTCTTCTTTTGTTACATATGACGCCTAGAAAAAATGTTGCATATCATGGTCAATATGGCAAAAATTACTTAAGGCTGAATCTTAAACAATACCCCACTTAAACTAGATATTACAGCTGAAAAAAGGTCTCCAGACTAAAACATAAGAAATAAACTGACATCAGTCTAGATGGTGAACCAACCACTGGAATATGTGTCAAAAGTTACTGTTTCTAATATATATCATTAGTAAATTTCCTTGATGATACAGAAGTCATGTTACAAGGTTTGTATGCTGTGCAATGTCCTTCATTTTCAATGGCACCTAGGAGCTGACTGGATGATTATAGAATAGTGATGAGTTGGCTCAAAGTGAGGGTGCTCCCATAGGTTGTGTGACCCACAGCGTTCAACCTGTATCTATTTTCTTCTATCCCTGGGTAGGTTGTGCTGCCCTGTCATGTGAGCACAGACCTCTAGTGTTTTAAATTTTGTTTTTTACATGTCATATTGACATTTGAATTCTGATATGTTCATCCCCCCCGTGATGGCGGACTTCTGTTGGTGTATTATCAGTACCAAACAAATCAGTGAGTTGGCAGAAATTAATGTCCACACCTGTGAAAATATAAGATGCCTATGTATTTTCAGTGGTAATTGGTGTGCGCGTCAGCATCATCAAACACCTTGATTGTATGATCACCGATATTATGTTTTGTTGAGTTGGCTGCATGTGACTTTTTATTGAGTTGCTTGAATGCTCCAATTGGGGTGCTGTGTGTATGGGCTGACCAAGAGCAGGCCTCTTGGTTGTCTTTATCCTCCATAGTCAGGCAGTGATGGTAAGTGACCAATATTAGCACCATAAGTAAGTGTGACAAATTGTTGCTTAGGGCCCCTGCAATTTTAGCCCACTCAGGTAATTGTATATACTCATCAGCATATTCAGAATTTTTAGATAGATAAGTAAAACTATTTAAAAAGCTTTAAGTAGATGAAATGGAAGCAAAATAATGCAAAGATAAGAGATCCATTTTTTATAGGATGGTGAATGATAGAGCAAATGTACACCTGAGATAGCAGGAATGAAAGCAACATAAAATGCCTGAATGAACAGAGGAAAGTAATTACAAAAATGTACACAAAGTAAAAGATGTAGCTTCAAGACTGTGGTTATGTGGGATATGCACAATATCCCACATGGGCTATATTGTCCTTAAGTGATGCCGATCTCCATATTTTAACTAACGATTTCAGCGAAGTCTGAACTTAAATGGCAATAAGTATTTTAATCTCAATGGCCTACTTCAGCCAATGTTGGGGGTATAGAAAACATGTAACCATCGCTGAACCATTGACGTCATGACCTCTAAGAAGCTTTCGCAAACTGACAAACAGATAGAGGATTGACCCAATTACTTTTCTCAGTAGAAAGATACCAATCCTGCAATTTTGATACTCCCAACTTTAGAAAGTATTTTACTGTACATTTATCTTAATGCTTGTAGAATGTCTCATTGGGTAAATATTTGGCACTGGCATCTAGAATACCATGCAGTTCATTATTATAAATCCCATCATGGTCTTCAATCCTTCTGAGGTGGTTAAAATAAATACTATCCATTTGGGTAACAGTAACACCTGTCCTTTACAGTTCTTAGAAACGGCAGAAGTGCAATTTAAAGGTCTATATATAAAAACAGGCTATTATTAGGGTTATGTTATTGCCTGGCAAGGATAAAAGCTAGCAGGAAACGTATTATTGGACATCGTACAGAAACAATGATGATACAATCAAAAAGGCTGAGATTTACTAAATGAAAATTGTGATGGACCTAACAGTGGCAGATAGCCCTGAGACGCAAGTGGAGGGTTGTCCACGAAAGGCTGAATTTATGGACCAATCAGGATGGAAATGGTGCTTCCAGACTAATTTAAGATCAGAGGAACAAGATGGTATTGGTGGTGATGGTATTGGTGGAATTATACTTTTCATATTAAGGGATCAGGGAGATTAAACAGGGGTTTACTAATACAGATACTGCTTACTAGGTAAAAAATCACTTACACTTGAACAATAATGTTTTGCAGCCATTGTCATTTAACGTTTGCCAAATCCTGAGCACCAAAGGGAAAAACAACAATCTTATGGCTTAGAAATTCTACTAGACTGTCTAGAGCTCATTAGCTCTATGTAGAGGATGAACCACCTGACTCAGGCTTAGGTGCAGGATCTGGGTGGGATGGTGAAACATGGTAGGTTTGGGTTTGTACCTTGAGTTTGGGGTAGTGCAGCTCCTAAATGGTTACATTTTACAGCAAAAAGGTTTTAATGTGTTACATTTTCCTTTCCTAGGTTGAGCCTAGCGGCAGCATGCACACGCTTCTCGCGCTGCAAGACTGCTGTAGTAGAGTATGGAAGAGAAGCCAGCGCCCACTCTCTGCCCATATTTTTCATTGGCTTGTGTTATTGTCTTTCGTAAATGCTGCCTTCGGATTCATTAATAGGCTTGTTAGTCCCTCCTTAGTACGTCTGTGTCTTCATTTGTAACCTCCCATGGCTACTGGCTCCTTTACTTCAGTTCTTACACAGGACCTGTTATTTAGTCTGTAAGCACTATTTACTTTATTGAATTTCTCTTATTATAGGCCAGACATGCGCTGATTCAGCTGAAACCACTTGTGTTTTTTAAGCAGCATAGCTGTCCCCATAACACTATTTAGAAATGATTTGCAAATGAAGTCATGTGAATTCCAGGTAGCACATAATCGTGTGCTAATGGGATGAAGCTGACAACAGCACATCTGTGTCACGTGTCATCTGCACTAAGGCCACCTGACAGGGTTTCATTAACAACACCACCACCAATACCACCACCTCCACCACCACCACCAATACCATCACCACCAATACCACCACCAATACCACCACCAATACCAATACCACCAATAGCAATACCTACAATACTACCACCACCAATACCACCACCACCACCAATACCACCACCATCAATACAACCACCACCAATACAACCACCACCAATCCAATACCACCACCACCAATACCACCAGCACCAATACCACCACCAATACCTGCACCAACACTACCACCACTAACAATGCCACCACTATCACCACCACCATTACCACCATCACCAATACCACTACCACCAATACCACTACCACCAATATCACCACCACCACTCCTACCAATATCACTACCACCACCACCAATACCACCACCACCACCAATACCACCCCCACCACCTATACCACCACCACTATCACCACCACCAATACCACAACCACCAATTCCACCACCAATACCACCACCAATGCCACCACCACCAACACCACCACCACCAATACCACCACCACAAACACCAATACCACCACCACCACCAATACCACCACTGCCTATATCACCACCACCAATACCACCACCAATACCAATACCACCACCACCACCACCAATACCACCACCACCAATACCAATACCACCACCACAAATACCAATATCACTACCAATACCACCACTGCCTATATCACCACCACCAATACCACCACCAATAATACCACCAATACCACCACCAATACCATCACCACCAATACCACCACCACCAATATCACCACCACTAATACCACCTCCCCCAATACCACCTCCCCCAATACCACCTCCACCAATACCACCACCACCAATACCACCACCACCAATGCTCCACCACAAATACCACCAATAGCAATACCACCACCAATACCACCACCACCACCAATACCATCACCACCACCAATAACATCACCACCAATACAACCACAATACCACCACCACCACCAATATCACCACCACCAATATCACCAAAACCAATACTACCACCACCAATACCACCACTGTTAGACCTGTCAGCCCTAGTGTGGTCTTACCCCATTTGTTTCCCTTTTCGCCTCATTTTTGCCACCATCTTTTTGTTGGACCTAGGCCTCTGGGCGCCTTACCACTGCCAAACAGTGCTGAGGGGCAGGTGCTCTCCCCTAATAATATGGCTGCCACAGGCCCCTGCTACTGCGGAGTGGCCATTGTACATACAAGCACCAGTAGTTAGGATCAGGCTGGGATATACTGTTACTGTATCCTTGCCGTCCCGCCTTTTTGTCACATAGACAGACATGGTAGAAGCCCCTGGAACCTTCCAGCCCAGGGGAGTTATACTTTGCCGCCTTTCAGGAGGGTCACCTGACCTAGGGGTATAAGAGGAAAGGAGGGAAACCTAACTAGTCAGTTGGGGCACCACTGGACCTGGGGGAACCTCTGCCGGAGTATAGGCTGTTAGGCCTAGGGGGGAACCTACACTACTGAGTCTGACTGAGCTTAGGCCCTGCTGTATCCAAGATAGCTGAGGGGCTCTGCCAGCCTGCTGACCTTGCCCAGTGAGTGGGAAACCCAGGAGACCAACTCCAGTGTTCCGCAGGATACCATCCTGCCTCTTGTGCCTGCCAATCCAACCCCCTACCGTTTCTCCCAAGATACTGCAACCAAAAAAACCGCAACCAAGATGTCACTACCACCTGCGCTGGGACTGAAGCGCTGAGGACCCTGTGAGCGCTGCTGCTACTGGGGGATCACCAGGTAAAGCGCTGTGCTTCTAAGTGCTGGGCTTCGATAACCTGCGCCCTGCTACAAGCGCTGTGCTCCCTTAGCGCTGCACTACCCGAATTGGCTGCCCACGCGGCTGCTGGCCTGAGCGAACTGCCCACCCTGCTGTGCGCTGTGCAGCGCGCTCCTGCTGTGTCCCGGAATCACCGCCGCAGCCCCTGCGCTTGGAAGTGTGTAAGCGCTGTGTCCAAAAATCACCGCCGTGGCCCCCGCGCTAAGAGATAACAAAGCGCTCTGCCCAGGATCACCACTGCGGCCTCTGTGCCTTGTACTGAGAAGCGATGTGTGCGAAACTCACCGCCGCGACCTCGGGGTCGCTGCAGAAAGAAGCGCTGTGTCGCGATCACCGCTGCAGCCCGGGCGCCGCTAAGCCAGGAGAAGCTGAGGCCCGAATCACCGCCGCAGCCCAGGCGCCGCGTAAATCAAAGCCGCAGTGATTGAATCCAGGCTGCGCTAGGCCTGCTGCGTGGAAAGGAGGCGTTGCCCAGCAACCAGGGCACCGGCAGCATCATCGGCCGCGCCCCCCTCAGGTTGCTGTGATTGGCTCCCGGGTCTCGAGGCCTACGGAGGCCCTGGGCCTGCTGCCGGCCACACCTGCAAGGATCTGCGAGGCTCCGGGTGGATCGAGGAGTGTCTTTCCGCCCCCTCTACAAGGGAAGCTGTAACTTTGCCAGCTTTAGCAGCGCACCGATCCGCCTCCCCCGGCCGAAGCCCCACGTGCAGAGAGGAGCGTCCTGACCGGGGAGGAGGCGTCCAGCGATATTTGTGGCTGCAACTTCCCCCGCAAAGACCAAGTGGTTAGTGGGGAAACGAGGGGACGGCGCCCCGTTTCAACATCGCGCTGAGTGTGACTGAGGGGGGCAGATGCCTAAAGTGTGCTTCCTCTGACTGCTCCCTCTCTGATTGAATGTAGAAGGCCGGTAGAGATCTGGCCTGATCACCGATTGCATCCCCATTACGAGTTAATCTTTGTGCTACATAGCGGAGGGCGCTGTGTGACCTGCCCTACCCAGGAAGTATTGCCAAAAGTGAGTTCATGCCTACCAAGTGTTCTTGGTGTTGAATGCCCACACAAGGGATGGTACACTATTGAAAGTGCCTTAAGAAATGTTCTCATGTCATTTGCAAACCTGCCTGAAGCTATTTGTTGAATTGAATGTACCTGAATGCATTGAAGCCTATGTGTTTAACCTGCACTGCATTACCTACAGTGATACTTGCAGTGAGAAGGTTGTTACTCCTGCCTTTTTACCTGCAGGAAGTTCTGCTGTTCTGATGTACTTGAAGGAATTTACTAATGTTTTGAAGTGAAGTGAATTTACTGTTGCTCTGAGATTATCTGCCCTATCGACTGCTCTGACTTGAATTAGATAAAGAGTCTTGTTTTATAAAACAGCCTGGTGTGGTGTCTCTTCATTGCGTGCACATTACTGAGTCAGTGTGAGTGTGTGCTGCACAACTGCTTAACACATTGCCTTCGGGTGCCTTCCTGCCTTGCGCCAAGCTACCGTGTCAGAATCGATGACCCCGGTTCTAACAACCACCATCAATACCACCACCACCAATATCACCACCACCAATACCACCACTACAAATACTACCAATACCACCAATAGCAATACCACCACCACCACCAATACCCCACCACCAATACCATCACCTCCACCAATACCATCACCACCACCAATACCACCACCACCAATACCACCACCAATCCTACCTCCACCAATACTACCACCACCAATACCACCACCTCCACCAATACCACCACCAATATCAGCACCACTAATACCACCACTAACAATACCACCAATACCACCACTAACAATACCACCAATACCACCACCGGAAATACCACCACCGGAAATACCACCACTGCCAATACCATCACCAATACCACCACATTACCACCACCAATACCACCCCCAACAATAACACCAATACCGATACCATCATCAATACCAATACCACCACCAATACCACCTCCACCACCAATAAAACCAACACCAATACCCCCACCACAAATACCACCACCAATACCACCACAACCACCAATATCTCCAATAGCACCACCAATACCACCACGATCACCAATACCATCACCACCAATACCAGTACCACCACCACCAATACCAATAACGCCACTAATACTACCACCACCAATACCACCACCATCAATACCACCAATGCCACCACCAATACCACCACCCTCAATACCACCAATACCACCACCACCAATACCATCACCACCAATTCCACCACCACCAATACTAATGCCACCACCAGCAATACCACCACCACCAATACCAATACAACCACCTCAGCAACTCTCGCTCACTAGTAATAGCAGGGGCACTGTACGAGGCCGGAGCTGCAGCAGAAACCATTCCTCCCTCCATGCCTGCCATAAAGCACAACCCGCCCTGAACCAGGGGGTGAAGCCAGGGCCCTACTACAGCTGGAGTGTTTTAGGCTAAAGATAGCAATGACTTCAATTAGGCCAAAGATAGCAATGACTTCACACTGCAGTCGTAAATTGCCCCCCCCGCTGAGCCTCGAAAGTGTAATCACAGAGTGAAATGTGTTGGAGCATATTGTTAGTGTTTATAGCTCGGATCAAACCTAACTCTCACTTCACACATTGTGTCTATGTAATTTACAACACTTACACATCTTCATCACTGCACTATGTATCACTACTTTGAAGACGTCGCAGGCCGGTCTCTTCCTCTGACTTTTACAATCTAACAAGCAGAAAGCTCTTTATTGCAGTGCAATAGGTCTCGCATTTGCGAGAGTTGAAGCTATTAGTATTGTAAATGACAATGCCTTTTATTTATGTTTTAAAATCCAAAACATACATAAAAGGCATTGTCATTTACAATGTCAATAGCTCAAACTTGCATGAATGCGAGACTTATTGCATTGCAAATGCTTGTTTAAATCCTCACTGCCATTCCTAATGCATGTGGCACTGAAGCTACATTTGTCTCAAATATGCTCGCTGGTCTTTAACTAAGTGATGAAAAGCATATGTAAAAAGCCATTTCCCTATCAAGCCAACTTAGATAAAGTTGTTTTTATTATACATTCCATATCAACCTTTTGCCCGGTGTCACATGACTAAAGGTGGGCATTAGAAAAAATTCCATTGTTCTAATTTCAACATAAAAGATGAGGTTTTGCTAATGGGGTTGGTGCTTGTTCTTTCAACAAATGTTTTGAGGACATTCTCAGGAGTAGAACAAGATTAAGAAGTTTCCAAAAGAGAGCCCAGACAAGGGACTAAACGTTCATCCAGACCAACATTGATGGGATAGTCAAAGTCATGAAAGCATCCAGAAGGGAGACATACCAGTCATTTGCCTACATTTATCTGCATTAGGGTTCAATTTGATCCCTTTGATTAACTCTCCTCTGATCTTGCTAAAGAATTTAATTTAGAATTGAGGATCAGACCGGAAGGTGTTAAAAGACTGTCCGAGTCGATGTTTACTCCTCTAGGTGAAGTTGATACCATCACCTATGGTTGTTTAATGCTTCTGAGCAAAGACTAAATCTGCAAGGATAACACATGCCAGCATGCAGAGAAAATTAGGTAACATTGAAAATTTTCCTTTTACCACAAAAAAACAATATTCTGAAGTTTGACAGGGAAAGAGGACACATTTTTAAGGATATCAACATCAAAAAGATCCTAAATTGAAATATGGTTTGTGCTAAATAAACATGAGTAGCACAGAGATGCTATAAATGCATGTACCTTCCCAGAATGGTACAGCAGGCTAATATTTAGAAGTGAATTGGATAATAAAGGAAAATATAATCTATTAATGTATGAACCTTCCCAGCATGCTACAGAGGGCTGATGTGTAGAAGTGAACTGGATAACAAAGGAAAATAAAATCTAGTAAAATGTAATTATTCAAAAGTTCTACTATCAAGATCGTGGGCAATGAAAGTATAACTGGTTTTAGGAATAAAACACATACAGATATGATTTATATAAAGCTAATTGATGGAATGCACTTGAAACACAGAAACATGTTTTGCATAATATCCTATCCACCTCAGAAACTGTTTCAATGATATGTAACCCATTATAATATTACACATTCTGAAAGTACACATGCCGACCTGTACATTTCCATATTTTCTTCTAACATCATAGGTTACTGTTGCCTCTCACTATTACACTCTTCTTTTCATTTTTTTAAAATAGATTAGCTAAAAATAATCCCTATTATCATCTCTAGAGTTTCTATTAAAATATATACCATTGTTTCAATATCTTCCTGCAAAGTAAAAAAAATAAATAAATGTAACTTTCCAAAAAGATCAAATCCCGACACATAAAATAATGTTAAGATGACCACCACTTAGAATGCATCTACTCACTGCAAGGGGTTTGAGTTTCATGATAGTCATGTTATCGCTTTCTTCTGGAGGTATTGGTTCCAATGGGCGGTACATGCTGATAGTAGTAAATATCACAATGTACATAATGTAGCAGCACATCCACACCATGAAGTTTTTGTACCCAAAAGATCTCCATTTCTCATTCAACAATTCCTTCACTGGAGTGACACTGAGAAGTTTCCGGACCTTTAAACAAGAGAAAAGTACTTACAATAATGCAGATTCATCAATGTATGCAAGGCCAAACATTACAAACAGTAGAGTAGTGAATTCTATCATCAACAGCTAAAAACTTGGCTGTAAAAATGGCAAAATATTTGTCAGTTTCTAGCTTGACATACACATACACACACACACACACACACACCCCACACACACCCCATCCGCAGGTCCACCAAGCACTATTCTGCACTCAGGATGGGTGCCGCTCCATGTTGTGGAGGTGGGCCCACATGCTTATCATGCTCCAAGCATCCCTAAGGAAATCACGGACACGGTGTAATCATTTTATTTCAAGCTGACAAGTTTCGGCGTTGGCCTTTATCAATACTTGTTTGAAATGCATTAACACAGCAGGTAGTGAATCGTAAATTCAGCTGGGACACTCCCATTTGTGAAATGTTCATGAGGCAAGAAGGACTCCTACCATCCTGGTGGTAATCCTACGGTTCTGGCGGACATATTTAAAGGTTTTTCCTGTTCATAAAAAATCACTACCTGCTGTGTTAATGCATTCCAAACAAGCATTGATTAAGGTCAACCCCGAAACACGGCTGCTTGAAATAAAATGATTACACCATGCCCCGTGAGTCCCCAGTGATTAGTGATTTCCTTAGGGTTGTTTGGAGCGTGATATATATATATATATATATATATATATATATACACACACACACACACACACACACACACAAACACACACAAAATAGGCGTTCGCCACTAGAGGTTATAGATAGGTTTGGGGTTCCATAAGAAATGCCTTTGACAAACCTTCACAAAGCTTTCCATAAAGTTTCACTGCTTTGGCTAATTTCTTCGTGGAAGGTTTTGGGGTGATCCATCAAGGGGAGGCAGAGAAAAAGGGGATTTGCCCAAAACGTAAAATCCCCATACATTTTCCATAGACTTTTTTGGAATGCAGTATTCCGAAAACTACTGAACGAAGTTACAGCAAATTTGACAGGAGGCTAGATCTTGGTCCGTAAAGCATGCTTTTTGCGATTTGGTGTAAATACATTAAGTCATTTTTTGAGAAATTAAGGTACAAAAGTATTTATTTATCTGGTCGGTTGGGTTTGAGGGACTCTTGAGAGAGTCCAGCTAGCTCAACCTTAAGAGATAGAGCATTCTAATTGGCCTTGGTGGCTTTTTTTTCCTTGGGCCACTTCAATCCAGGAGAGTGAGGCTACTGCATGGAGCAAACATTCTGACTGGCTGAAAACAACAAGAAAGAAAATGTTGTGGCAGCAAGTACAAGACAATTGGGACTTAGTCCCCTGTCCTGTAAATGGTGAAAAAATAGACATAAGGAGGCAGGGTAGGGATACCTTACTACCTTAGACCTTGTGGGTGGGGTCCCAGAGGTAACACCCCAGGGCTAAAATGTATAAATTCCCACTATGCCGCTGTACTTCCACAGCAGAGAAAAAAATGTCTGCCCTAATTTAAAATAAATAAATAAACATGATCCGCAGGTTGGTCAATGCATTTAATAATTTAGGGAAGGGGCCGTGCATGCAGCCACCCTTCCTGAGCTAATTATGACCTTAGGACACCATCCTTTGGCACCCGTTGCAATATTGGAAAGGGAGGGGGCACCCAGCCACCCTAGCCAGGCCAATCATGTTCCCGGGGCCTACATCCCCCAAGGCCCAATAAAAATTTGAAAGGGTATGGGGCACACGGACCTCCTCTGCGTGCCACTTAAGACCCCAGGCACCTCATCCCCTAGGGCCGGTTTTACTGTGGTGTCCTGGGGAATCCACCCCTGGGACACTCTTTCCCTGGCTGCAAGACTACAGGTAGGGAAAATCTGTTTGCCAATACCCAGGCTTCCGCCTGGTGGGAGCTTGAAAAAACAGCTGCTTCCACTATGAGGGAGGTATATGAGGAGAGCCGGCGGGGCCACGGGGGCCCTGGGGCCACTCCTGGGTGGCTTCCAATATAGTGTTTTGTTGGTGTCCCAGCTAGGCACAGGGGCACCGACCCAAGGCCCCAGGGATGTCTCTAGGGACAGTATTGGCTCAGCGAGGGAGTGAACACACCACATTCCCCTTGAAATACTGAAAATCCCCGGGGTATGGAGTAATCAAGGCATTTATTGGCTCGAGTAGGGGGTTCTCATCCCCTCCCCCTAATAAAATAGAAAGGGGGTGGAGCATGCAGTCCCCAGGGCATATAGTGGCCAGGGAGGGGGGCTGTGTACCCCGCCTCACCTAATAAAAAAGAAAGGCCCCAGGGAGGGGGTCCCTGGGGCATTAAAGGTTTTGGGAGAGGGGCCATATGCTCCCCTCCCCAATAATTATAAAAAAGGGTGGGGCCACTCATCTATTATTCATTGTTCTTTCAAGGAGCACCCCATAATGCCCAGTGAGGGCTTTCTTGTTTATAACATGTTGAGATTGGTGGCACCACCGAGACTTTTCTATGTTGCAGGGGGCTGCAAGGAGTGTAGTAGCCCACCTGCAACATAAAAAAGTAAGTCTCCTGAGTCACTAAACTATGACCCCAAGAGAACTTACCATATAGCTTAAAGCGCTCCTAGCTGGAGCACTATGCTCTTCAGCTGAAGAGCAAGGCCCTCTTATGGTTGTTTTCATGATTGCATTTTGTGGGCTGAATTTTTTTTAAAGAAAGACTCAGACATGCTGGTTTTATTAAAAAAATGTGTCTCAGATTCTTTCATTTAACTTGTTTCAGCCCACAAAATGCAATATTAAAAATGTGTTAAAAGAAATGCTGAAAGACATGTTTATTTTTATTGCAACTTTAGTAAACCTTTTTATGATAATCACTGTTATTAAACATCCTCTTGTGTGAA
Source organism: Triturus cristatus (assembly GCF_964204655.1). Taxonomy (NCBI): domain Eukaryota; kingdom Metazoa; phylum Chordata; class Amphibia; order Caudata; family Salamandridae; genus Triturus; species Triturus cristatus. The sequence continues at coordinate 1,005,802,360 of NC_140594.1, read as the reverse complement.
TTACTGAAATATACATTAGATTGAAAATATTGGTGATTTTTTGGGGGGAAAGATGAGAGATTGGCTTTACATGTATGGCTACTTTTTATATTTTGGTGTTGTGACTTTTTGACAAAGATAGTAAGTTTGCCTGAGAGTGGCCAGGACCTGGGAGACCAACCACGTGCTGCTCATGCCAGACGGCCTTGCGTTGCATGGGGTTGGCTGCTCGCAAAGGGTTGGCAGCAAGGCCTAACTGCCGTTCAAGCCCTGCAGCCAACCCCACCACCATGCACGGCAGGGTGCTGGCTTTATGTATCAAATATCACTTTATGTAAGAAAAAGATACTACAAATTAACTAAAAAAAAAACAAAGTTTAAAGTACTGTTACAGTTAGAAATTATAATTATATCTTAACATTTAAAAAAAAATCTTAGACATCCACTGAAAAAAACAAAGTTTAAAGTAATGTTATTTTTCTGTGAAAGTGTCAGTGAAAGTCTAACATTTTAAACTAAAAAACACAACAATCCACCACTTGTAGTTATCTTCAGTAACTATAACTCATGCCCTAAAGTAACTATAATTCTCGCCCTCGCCATGCACTGCTAATTAGCGCACACATCACTCATGACATGTTCTATGACTCCACTGATGACATCACTGCAATATCTGAAATGACTTCATTAATGACAAGGCTGTGAATGCGGGGATGCGTGTTATAGTTACTTAAGGGCACAAGTTAACTGTAACTGGTGAATTTCAGTGTTTTGTTTTTAGTTCAAAATGTTATACTGTCACTGAAATTTTCACCTAACCATAACTTTATTTTAACCTTTGATATTCTGCAGTGAATATTTATATATATATATATATATATACACACACACACACACGCATGCGCAGCACATATATAAACACACACAAAATGTAGAGAGCGAAAGCTAGAAATGAAACAAAAAAAGTAGGGAGGTTAGAAAAAGAAATAAAGTACGGAAGAAAGAATGTGTCATGAGTCTTGGATGTTCTGCCAGGGACTTGTGACAAGGCACACAAAAGGTAAAGAATGTTGGTAACCAGTCTACTCAAGATCACACAAGAACTTACAAAGCTCATTAGAGCAGAAAGTCAAGTGGTACTATAGCAAAAACAAATATCCAAGGTGTGCAAGACACATAGATAACAACAATAATAATGATGGGGGAAATCAGTTGAGATCTCCTCACCATAACCTTTCCTTCCCACAATAGCTTTTACAGATACTGATACATCCAACTAGCTAAATGTAGGACAATAAGCAAGGTCTGTGGAACTGATGTCTTAGTTATAAAATCTAACAAATACAATAATCACAGATCACAAACACCTCCTAGTTTGGCATCTTTGCCCAACAATCTTGGTAAATATATCACATTGGGTACAGGGTAATAAAACAAACAGGGAAAGGAAGCAAGTACATTGGGAGCTGGGAACTAAGCAAGCAAGTAAAAAAAGACACGGACTTGAAAAGGATGAACTGCAAAACAGTGCAGGTTCAGGAAACAAAGATGCACTGAAAGACAGTACTGTTCGACTGATAGCGATACATTGTTAAACAGTGCAAATCAGCAAGCATAGGTTTTAAAAGACCACACTAATGATCCCATGCCTCGGATGTGATAAAGCTAGTGCCTGCCAACCACAGGTGTCCTAATTCCTTCAACAACCTTTGGCCTGCAATGGTGTTGGCAGAGCAACTAACGGGATTCTAGGAAATGCCATGGCAGTTTAAGTATGTGGGCTGTTACAGGAACCATCATAGATCTATAAAGTAAGTTACGTATAATTATTTGTGGAAAAAAAAGGAATCCCTTTGTGCATATGCCACATGGTCAGAAAGCCTGGGAAATGTGGTGTTTGGTAGAAAAAGCCAAAACATTAATCAAAAATAAAGGCAAGTAAGGAATATTGCCCAAAAGGATACAGATCTAGCACAAGGTCAGAGCGATTATTCCAGCTTTGGAAAGATCACCAAGTATACCCCTAATGGTAGGCATGACAGCCAATGGAGCGAATCAGGACAGAAACAGAAAAATAAAAACAAGCATTGGCAAAGCTAATAGGTCTCGCCTATTCAAGAGCTATTGGCTTTGTCCATTTCTTTCAGCAATGTTGTACAGTAGCGCAGCTGTGCAGTATGGTGGATGCTGTGCAGCATGACTGAAAGTTTTTTCCTAACTTGCAGCTGCCCTGCTGTACAACATGGCTAAAAGTACACTTCTACTGTCTATAAGCACTGTAAATAATATCAGATGTTACGATTACCCAGTGTAACACTACTGATTTTATGTGATGGAAAACTGAATAGGCCTTCTTGGAATTAAAACACAGCACAGCTTGTTTCAATAGAGAGTGTTTAGCTCATTAAGCCTCTGCTGATCATCTTCCCAGCTTACAAGCACCCAACATGCACAGAAGATCGCATGAAGTGCAGCGCTTAATTTGAGCCTGTGGTGTCCGGTGCTCAGCACTGCAACTTAATTGCCAACACTGGTGCTTCGTGGCGGTCTGGCTAATTTGAAGAAGACCGTTATTATTTCATTCAATATATATTAAAAATGACTATCACCTGCCACCCAAGCCATTCTAATAGCTTTTGGGAGCCTGGAATAGTCTGAAATGTCACACTTGTAGGAGTGTGATGGTTAGTAGCTGTGTTTTAGCTTTCGTTGAAAGCATGGCACGGGCATGTGTGATGATAACTTCAGTGGCCTCCTGACGAGAGCCCTGGCACTTCTTTTTTTTTTTTTTTTTTACAAATCAAGCACTGATGAGATTAAAGCCACCGGTTGTTTTTCTGATTGCACCTTGCAACTGGGACCACATCCCACTCGGCATCCTTCAAATAGAACTATTTCTCCGTACACAAAGACCAGACTGCACCGGTGAGTCCCCTTCTCCCTAAATGCCCCCTATACACCCTGTACCTGTTGATCCCAGCAATAACAAGTAACGTAGGCCCCCTGTATCACAGTGCCTGCCCCACCCCAAACCTAATGCACTCAGGGCTTGACCCTAAAATGGCCGCCAAAAAGACTACTGCATCATAGAGACTGCAAAGACACCCTACATCTCAGAGAGACACACTCATCTATGCCCACCTCCGATGCGCCCCACCAACCTCACTATAATGCAATCGCTGGCCCGCCTATGCGCTACCTCTTTCCACTCAGATACCTCAGCTCTACTTCTTTCTACTGAACCCCACCGACGAGTCACTGACCAACCCTAAAAAAACAAAACAAAAAAAACGGTCTGGTCCACCCAACTCTGCGGCCACACTCATTAATCTCTAATCGTTTGTGACGTTAGCCCACCGCATCCCTTGCTCGCTGCACCTATCTACTTATGCAGCCTGACCACCCGGGGATAACCCAAAGAACTCTGGTGGGTTACGTAACTCGTAATTCAACGGCTAGACAACAGCAACAATCTCGCACCCCTCCAGAAACAAAACTACACAAGCCCCACCGCTCTTACTCTCTTCCTGTCCCCTGAGACCGCATGCTGGCAGCCAACCAACCAACCCATAAAGAAGCGGTCTGACCTCGCTATCAGTCCCATCCTTCACTATAACCCACCCGACCCCGGTGCTAGCGTATCACACCTAGCCCAAAAGGAACTAGCCCCACCGCCAACTTAGATAAAATGCCTTCTACAACGCCAACCCCCTCACCTCGACCTACGTAGAACCGCACGGCCCGAACTCCTTCTCGATCAGTCTCCCCCTCAACCTCTCACCCAAAGCGAAAAAAAACACGCACTGATCAGGCAATTCCCAGAGTCACTATTTGCTGACATATATCACTGCTCCTCCAAAGGTCAAGTAAAAATGGACCTCATTTTTCACACGGAAAGGCCCGACAAGTGGAACTCCATCCTTAGATCAGAACTCCACATTACCAAAACCACCAATACACCCCATAGCTGCAAACTATCATTCTCTATCCCAAACCGCACAATGCGATGTGGGAACACCTCTGTGACCATCTACTCCAGCGGCACAGTCCTGATTCAAGCTAACAATGTCAACCTTGAGGGATTTGACTTCCTCTTCCCTCACTGAGGACTAATGCCATTCACACACATCCCCCCCTCCCATCGCTCCCCTACTTCCCGGACAACCAGTCTCCCCAGTGGAACACCCACACCATTTATGCGCCCAATATCACAAACCCCCCGCTCCATCTCGAGCCACCACCAGCACCTCTAGCACCAAGAAAAAGGCTCCCCCTCCCTTGCCGGTCTGTTCCCTCGAACAGCCCCCCGCGCATAACCACCTTTAAGCAATACCGTTAAACCTCAATACTCCGTCTAAGTCTTCCACCCACCTTCCTATACCCACCTGCAAAAAAAAAGCAATTACCACAACACGACCCCACCCACCACGTGCCTAATCCCATAGCCCTAACTGATAACACAACAACTACCAGAAGACAACACAACATCGTCAGGCCTTCTCCCCTCCAGGAAGAACCCACCCAGAATCCACCCCCCCAACCCCCTCCCCCCAAGAAGAGGAAGGGCGCCGGCTCTCCCTGCTTGAAAGCCAAGTGACTATTATAATACAGGGCTTTAACGAAATCCTAAACAACCTTGCTACACTCCACAATTCTCTATAAACCCCCACTGTACCCCCACCATCGCCAACCACACACACCAAAGGCTCCTCAAGGTTCCGTGACCCATTTGGACCTCATCCCCCCTCTCGAGCCATACACCGAGGCCTAATAGAACTATGGAAGTCCTCTGATGAAGCGAACAAGCTGGCCTCCTCGTATACCACCCCCTCTACTCACATCCCTCAATCCTCGATTCAGGTAATCACTGGATTCAGAAGAGATCACTTCACTCTGAAACCCCGTCCCTCATCAACATCACTACTGCTCCCCTTGGAAACGAACCAAAAAAAACGACACCCCCTACCAAATGCATGCTCATAAACTGCAGATCAGCCATAGAGCCACAGAGCTAGCTGAATCCTTCCTCAACCATGATATAGACATAGCCTTCATCACCGAGACCTGGCTAAATTTCAGCTCTCCTCCAACCATGGATACTCTCATACCCCCGGACTTCTCTATCATCAACAAAGATAGAAAAGACCAAAAAGGTGGGGGTTTAGCAATCGTTCACAACAACAACTTATCCATGACCGAAAGTGATACCTTCAACTATAACTCCTTTGAATGCCTAACCACCAACATTAACTCCAGCAACAACAAATTACTACACTGCCATCTCCTATGCCATCTCCTATACCATCCCCCAGGCAACACCCCCACGTTCACTGAACACCTGTTAGACCTGGTTGCTCACTGCTCTCTCAGAGACAACAACAACCTAATTCTGGGTGACCTCAACCTGCACTGGAATGATAAAAACAGCTCACCAATACAAAACCTGAACAAGCTATTACATACCAACAACCTTACCCAGCACTGCTTAGAAGAAACCCATAACAATGGGGCAACCCTGGATGCCATCATCGCCCAACGTGACGTAATCACAATAGACCACATCCTACCGGTCAACTGGTCATAGCACCACTTAATCCTATTCAACATCACGCAACCGATCATGTGCCAACCTCCCACCCAAGACCCCCCCACATGGACAACAAACCTAACACAGATCAACATAGTCGACTTAGAACAAAAAATAAAAACACCCTCCTGCCCATCTCCCCAGACGGTCTCTCCACAACAGAACTCACATCCCACTACAACACAACTATGTCGTCCATCTTAGACCAACTAGCCCCCTGAAACTGAAAAAAATCCAGGAACATCCCCTCCAGATCCGGGTTCAACAAGGACATTAACTACGAAAGGAGACAACTTAGAGTTACAGAACGTCTATGGAGAAATAATCCCTCCTCTAGCCTCTGCGAGAAACTCAAAACAGCAAGAAGGAATTACAAAAAACATATCAACAGTGAAAAAAACAACTTTTTCTGCACCGTTCTTGACAATGCGAAAAACAGGCCAAAAGAGCTCTTTAACATCATCAGGCAACAAACTTCCAAGACCTCTGCAGTCCAGGCCTCCAAAGAACTGTGTGACAACTTCGACAATTTTTTCAAACACGAAATCACCAAGATTGAGCTATCACTTGACATCAACCTCAATCCCTCCTGCAAAAACTTATCCCCAACAGTTGAAGCCACCACAAGCTTCCTCCCCACAAAAGCATGGATATCCTTCGACCCCGTACCTGAAGCTGAGATTCTCAAACTAATCTCCTCCTCCAAGCCCTCATCCTCGACCCTGTAACTACCCAATTGACCCAAAAACTAAAACTCTCCCTTGCACCACTATGGTGCGAAATCATAAACGGCTCCTTGAAAACCGGCATCATACCAGACTGCCTCAAAGTTGGCCAAGTCACACCACTACTGAAAAAGCCAGGCCTAGACACCAACGACCTGAACAACTTATGACCTGTTTCCAACCTCCCCTTCCTAGCCAAATTCCTCGAAAAGTACGTTCTCCTACAACTGAATCAGCACATTGACAACATCAACCTGCTAGACCTCCACCAGTCGGGCTTCGGAAAAGGCTGTAGCACCGAAACCGCGATCCTTAACATCGTGGATGACATCCTCAAGTCCCTTGATACTGACCAATGCTGCCTACTCATCCTCCTAGACCTATCGGCAGCCTTTGACACGGTTGATCACAATCTTCTTATCAAGGCTCTCAAAGACAGAGTAGGTGCGGACGAGGTGGTCCTACAATGGTTCTCCTCCTTCTTTCACAACCGCTCCCAGAGGATAAAAATCAAAACCTTTACGTCCGACCTACACCCTGTCAACAGAGGTGTCCCCAAGGCTCAGTGCTCTCCCCTCAACTGTTCAACATATACATGGAACCCCTCACCACCGTTCTGAAAAAAGCCAACATCACATTCCACCTATATGCAGATGACACCCAGATCTACTTGGAAACCTCCTCCATTAACGACATTCTAAGACTCAACAACACTCTTAGAGAAGTTTAACAATGGCTATCAACTAACCACCTTAAACTCAATCAAGACAAAACCAAAATCCTCCTCATCTCCAATAAAGAAGAAAACCCTCAAATCGCAGAGAGGCTGAAAGCAATCAATGCTCTCAACGGTAATCTCACCCTGGCTAACTCAGTAAAATCGCTAGGAATCACCCTCGACCAAAAACTAAGCATGACCAAACACATTAAGATCTCCGAAAAGGGGGCCTTCCTCAATCTGAAGCTTCTCAACAAAATTAAACCCTTCATCCCGCCCATGGACCTCAAACAAGCCACCCAATCGCTGGTGTTATCTAGACTTGACTATGGGAATGCAGTCCTCTCCGGTACAGCTCGTTCTCACTTAGCGCCACTCAAAACAACTCTCAATGCTGCTGCCAGAATGGTCACCAGAGTAAAAAATATATGACCACTTATCTCCCACACTCAGAGAACTAAAATGGCTCCCAGTCGAAATGTGTGCCAGCTTTAGAACTGCCTGCCTCATGCACAAAGCCCTGCACAAAGGGAAACCGGAATACCTGACCTCCAAACTCAAGAAAGCCGGCCAGACAAGAAACCTCAAGAGCTCCAACACACTATTTCTCATCCCTTGAAAGTACGCAAACAAAAAACCGCATCACGATCCTTCGCTGGAAATGCACCCAAAATCTGGAACTTCATCCCAGCCGATATCAGGACTATCTCTTCCTTTATAAAATTCAAAAGACTGCTAAAAGTCCTCTACCTCAACCGCGCCTTCCCGAACTTAGAACCAAAATGCACAAGCCTGCACTCTGCAGCCACCAGGCAATGTTCCACCACTAGGGGCGTGGCTTAGCTCTGCATCAAAATGTTGGGTTCTAATTCTGATATGCCGGGCAAAGCAAACATTCTGCTATTAATCCCTCTCTACAGCTCGATATTTGGCAGCATCAGGACATGTACAGCCTGCCAGAAATCCTGCACTCAGCGGTTGTGACTGGGGCTCGCCACAGCGCCTGAGCGGTAAACGTCAGAAGAGGACAACCCGTGCCACCCATGATCCCCGGCTTCTGTGGTCAGTGTTTTTGTATTCCCTCGATAGCGGGGGTGATGCACTACACTATATCGGATGGGGACCGCTGTGATTGGAGGCGGGGGCCACTGGTGGGCACTGGACGTGCCCGGGATGGGCAGTGGTGCCTTTCGGCAGCCCTGTGCATTCTGGGAGAAGTTACGGCCTGCTGACACAGTCTCCAAGACAGTAGACAACGATCCGCATATTCCTTGGAGTGCTGTGCACCTTCCATGGCTGACGCTGGTATGTGGAGGTACCTTGTCTGCTCTTCCTTCTCTCCTCTTGCCCAGTGAGTGCAGTGAATTCAATGTTGTTCTGCCACTGCAAACTTTAGAGGCCTCACCATAGTGTAGATAACTGGGATTGCTATTCTGGCATTGGTAATGCAACACACTGCACACCTGTTGATCTATTTCTTCCTTCATCAGTGTTGTGGGTTGTAAGGAGAGGTGAGGATTGACTTCCCTACAATCTGATGTGCGCACACAGATTCTATCATCTTGGGTCTCCCCTGCCTGGTTGCTATTGCTGCCCCCCTCTTCTTTTGATATATTGGCTATCTGACTCTTCACTTTTAATAATGGGCAAAACAGATGCTAAACAGCTGTGTCTGGCTTTTAAGGTTCAGAGGCAGACATGGCAGCCTGCGACATCTGACAAACAATCGGGTGGTGAGTGAGACATGAGGAGTGATTACCCCAGCCGAGGATATTAAAGCTTTCTTGCTGGATTTGAGAAAGAGCCTCAGAGCCATTGATCACATATTAGTATTACTTACTTGGCACATGGATGACATGAAAGATCGTATAGATAAGCAATACAGGAGACTGGCTAATGCCAAGCAGCGTATTTCTGATTTTGAAGCTGTGCACATGGAACAGGCCAAAACCTTAGAGGCATTGAGGGGGGAGCAACCTAGAGTGCATCTAAAGAATGAAGATTTGGAAGCAAGTTCCAGGCAAAATAATGTCCAAATTCTTAGTATTCCTGAAACCACCGGAATGGGGTGCACTGAAGATTACATAGAGAAGCTACTCATTGCCCTGTTTGCCGCTGACCTCTTCTCTCAGTCCTTTGTGATTGAGCAGGCACATCGATCATTAGCACCTCGGCCGGTCCCAGGAGCCTCCCCTAGGTTCATTATTGAGAAATTCTTAAATTATAGGGACAGGTATCAGGTGCTTCGCTTGGCTCATGAGGCAAAGGAGGTACGTCATGAGGGTATGCACCTTTTCTTCTTTCCTGACTTCACACACTTCGTACAGGATGCTCGTAGAAAGTTTCTTTTGGTTAAAAAGAAACTTCAGGAGTGTGGCATAGCTTATGCCATGCTATATCCAGCTAAATTGCACTTCTACTGTAAAGGAAAGCCAAAGATCTTCACTGAATTCACTGCAACACTGGCTTTCCCACAGACACATCCTCTCTCACAAGGAACCTCCCCCTCTCATGACAATGTCGATAACAGTTCACCAGTAGATGAGGTGGAGTGACTGTTTACATTTGTCACTTTTTCCCATACATGCTGTAAATGCCTGGACTATTATTCTCCTCCATGATACTTGTACACGCCTGGGTTGTCTTCCATGCCTGATGATGCACTATCATTGATTACCTGTCACTTACTACCTTATTGTGTTGGTCATCTTGACTTATTTATGTATGTTACCGCTGAGTAATAATGCTTACACTATGTGTTTCGATTACTTTTTCAAGGAATAGAAAGAGAATAGGATTTCTAAAATTATCTGTATATCCCCAAAGCATTAGCACTGTGGAGAACTGCAAGTCCTTTTGATCGCAACGGGCAGTTTTGAAAATAGACAAACAGTAGAGAATAAAGATCTATAAAGTACATTGGTGGACACTATTAAGTTCAAAAGCAGATGTTAGTAGTGAATGTAGTACGTTTGTGGTACAACCCGCTGGGGTAATCAGACCACTTTACATGGGCTAGCATGAAAACTGTGGTAATCAAAGATTGCCTACTAACCATCAGAACTAAATTAACATTAATATTACCACCTCATACACCATCCTCGCCAAGCTCATAAGTTCAAGGTCAGCAACAGGTAACACTCTCTGCTTGAAAATAAATGTTATTCCATCTAGGGCAACATCTTCTAGGAGATGCACAAAGCTGGCTCTCACGTTTTTTCAGCTTTGTTCAGATGTGACACTTGTCTCCACGTGGGCACTGCTTGTGAAGTCATTCGGTGCAATAAAGTCCTAAGACTTTGGAAGGTTTAGGCTAGAGACCTTGATTTAGTGGGCACTATATGCACATTGTGTGCAATTTTAAAGGGCTGTGTCTTGTGGGCTTGGGCTTACCCAAGCATACGAGGGGTACTTTGGGGGAGACGAGGTATTGGAAAAAGCCAAAGGATTGACTTTTTTTTTTTAAGTAGGTAGCTCCCCTATCCACCTCACTGTACCCAGTCCTTCTGAAGTATGTGCCACACCACTGCAGGCATTAATTCAACTTTAGGGTCAGTATTGAGTTATGGATCTGGAAATTGTATATGCCTTTCTTGTACAAAAAAAGCGATAGGTTTTAATGGCATCATCCCTTGTTTCATTTGCCCTAGTATTTCTCTTTATGAAAGTATAGTTATTGTCTTTTTTTTAGAATGTCTAGAGATCCACTGACCAGAAGTTTTATTCTGATGATATGTTAAAACGAATAGTGCTGTGGGCTGTTCTCTTTTCTTACAATCCTCATATTCATATAAATCCTAAATTTTAGAAAGTCATCGTTGATTCCAAGCAATGAAAAAGCACAGAGGCTTTCACAATAACTACTATCTAATAGAATTTCTCGACACTGTATTATAGTTTTCACTACAAGGTAGTGTCACAAAATTAAAATGTATTCCTGTAAACCCAACATGGAGTCAAGCCAAGACATCTAAAATTGCAATGTTCTGTCTATAAATGTAATTGCCCATGATGCTTCACAAGCACTTTGCAGAAAGTATTTTTGCTGTATGTCACTTGTAGTGCTGCTTTGAACCCGTTGGCCACAGTGAATAGAGGCGAAGTAATCAATTCTAAACAAAGGTCCAAGTTTATAATTATCTGGATCTCTGCAAAAAAATAAAAATTCAAATTAACAAGTAGGGGCATGTTAAATAGAGAAAAACATTCATCTGAAACAGGTCTGGTTTTGGCACCAATTCTTAATTTGTCAGCAGTGCCTTAAACAAGACCAAATTATTTATTCTGCAGTTGTCTCCAGTCAAGCTGAACATTCTGATTTATGTAAATGGAATAGGATAGGACAGGCTGGCCACTTGGTTAAAAAGCTTTTTAGATGCCCTTCTACGAGAACAACAAACAAAAGCATCTAATCTGAACACCTGTTAATCAAAGATAAACTTTATTTGATGAATGAAGCTCCTCATAAAGGGCACATTAATTATTAACTCATTGTGCGAGCTACGTGTTATCAATACTTAACATTTTCTCCAAATTAAGCGTTGGAATAGATTCTTTTAAGACCCCCAGCACTTCAAAATACTTTTTCTTTTCCCACAATAACGTAAACTTATGTAAGTTAATCAAGGTCACTTAGTGGAAAGAATGAAAGACAAGGGAGTTATTGAATGTAACAATCTACTGATCTAAGAAGTTTACTTCCTCTTTGCAATGGCACCCTCCAGGCCATACTTATATTACAGTTATAACGCATGAAAGCATGACCTTTACGGGGAGATTTACCTAGATTGTACGCCGTGTTTGCGTCATAAACGTGAAGCAAAACGGCGCAAAATCTTATTTTCCTAATTTACTTGGAAAATGGAAATAACGTAAAAGTAATGTGAAGCAGCGCATTACTTTGTGCCATGGGGGCGTACCAAGGGTAGTGTATGGGCGTTCCCATGCAACCACCCACGGTTTCTCACGCTAAACCCAATATCCTAAATACAGTAGATTGGGTTTAGCGTGAAAAAATTGTGCCATTTTACACTAGGCGCAAGAAAGGAGAAATGCTTTTATTACGCCTTCCTTTTCCGGATTTGCATGCGTGCTGCACTGTGCAGCACGCATACAAAGTGGGAAAAGCTTTCCCTCATGTCTAGGCATAATATTTTGTACAGGAAGGGTACCCTTCCTGTATAAACCTATGCTAGACTCACACACACACCCTAGCACCATGGTTGTAATCAGCGCCGGCGCAAGGGAAAGAGGAGGAGAGAGACTTATCTTTGAAAATATGGCGCTATCATGCTCCCTTCCGGTCGCACAGCGCAGCACAGCCCTGCGGGAGGCTGCACTGCGTTGCGTGGAGATTTGGTAAATCTTCTGCTTAGTGTTTACAGTGATAATAGCATTGCATTCCCTCCTTTGTTTATTTTTCATAGTAGGAGGAGTATGGAAAATGGCGTTTATTTGAATACATAGATAGGAGAGGAAAATTATTCCATGCCTGTAAACAAAACTTATTACTGCAGTCAAAATATGTGAAGGTTCGATAATTAATAACGATGTCTGTACGACTTTTTGTTACAATAAGTGAGAACCCCCCATTTCCTATCAAATTACTTTCTTTCATGGATCTCCTTTGAAACACTGTAATGCAGTCAAAGTTCACTCGTGTGATATAACAGATTCCACCACTTCTCTACACTTGATGGATTAGAATTAATTTGACCTAATGCAATACACACTCATTGCAGTAGTAATAAACACAAAAATATATTCTTAATGGGTTTTCATCATCTGTACCAAGCATAATGCTCTTAGTAATTAAAACTATATCTAGTTCTAATAAATACAAAATACCAGCCATGACCTAATTCCAAAATTATTTCAAATGTATACAGTCTATAAACATATATAATTCATCATTTATATGATCAAATATAGGGCATTTAAATTTATTTCTAATACAGCATATTGGTTCTTTTAAACTGTTGTACATGTAACCCATTAGCACTAAATGTACTATATCTGATATCCAATTATGTAATATTCTTATCCTTGCATACATCCCTGAAATTAAATTTTAAAAAGATATCTAAAGTGTAAACAGTACCTGAGGGTGTCAAGTTGATAGCATTCAGAGGACATCAGAAAAATGCCAGGAGCACTTAAAGATGGAAAAAGTGTTGCGAACTAAGGCAAAAAGAATAAAGTTTTAAGAACCTTATGAAAGATAAGGGAGTTATCCATACCTGATATATGAAAGGGTAAAGTATTCAAAAGTTTGCAAATAGTATGGCCAAAGGAACGTCCAGCCCTTCTAGCTCTACGAATTTTAGGGACCACCACCCATCTCCTAAATGCAGACTGCAGCAGCCTTTGAGGCATACACCATCTGAGGTGAATTTTAAAAACCTGGGTCCAGTGTTATGTAGCACCTTATGGCCACGCACAAGACCTTGAACACTACGGGGCATATTTACAATAACTGGTGCATCCCTGCATATCAGCAGGGATGCGCAAGTGATTGTGCGTCACGGCTCCGCCACCATGGATGCGCCGTATTTACAATGCGGCGCACTATAGGGCAAAAACGGACAGATGCGTGACGCATCTGTGCCGTAAAGGCAGCGCATTGCTGGAGTTGCGTCGCAAGCGCGACACAGCTCCAGCAAGGCTCTGGGGAATATATGTCGTTACTACGCATTCCGTTGCAACGCATGCCTTTACCACGCATGCGTTACAACGGAATGTGTTTTCCACGCTTTCCCCTTACCCCGATTTTACCTTTACTCCGCTTTTTCTTTTTTGGGGGGGAGACCCCCCAAGCCCCCTTTCTTCTTTTTTTTTTCCTTTTTCCGCAGGTCTCTGCCGACACTGAAAACGGACTGATGCTTTTTTTTGGATTAGGATGACGTTGTTCCGGGATCACGTTGCTTGCGTGGTGAAGATGGTCGTTGAAGCATTACGCGTTGTGAAGACGTTTACGAGGTAAGTGTATCGTTGTAAACGTATTGCGTAGAAAATGCTTCGTGGTAAAGGCTGTTTCCCGGCTCTGGGGTGCCCTATTATTACAATGCTGCGTCAATCCTTACGCCTGCTTCAAGCAGGCGCAGGGTTTTGACGCAGCATGGACTCAAAAGTGACTGAGTGAAATCTTGTAGATTTCACCCAGCCACTTTTAGGACGCGTTCCTGCGACGGAACACCCTTCCCCCCTGCACAGGAACGCCTACTTCTGGTGCAGGGCTTTACAACGTGATGCATCTCCCAGATGCGTCACGTTGTAAATACCCCGCAGCATGGTGCTGGTTTTGTGCCGCCGCTGCGTTACAAAAGTGACGCAACGGCGGCGTAAAAGAGGCGCAAGGGGCTTGTAAATCTGCCCCTACGTGTTTCCTGAATGGAGCCAGTGAAGGGACTGTAAGCCCTCGGACACAGAGAGATGTTTAGGAATGTCCAGGATAAGACATGCTTTGGCATTCTGAGTAACCTGAAGTTTGTCAAGTGACGCCTCATTAATGTTCAGGTAAAGTACCTTACAGTAATCTAGGCATGATTATACCAGTCCCATGACCACCGATTTGTGCAGTTCTTCCGGAATGAACATAAATATTTTTTTCAGAGTTCTGATAATAGGGAAGCATGTGCCAGCTGTGCAACTCACCTGTGTATCAAATGACAAAGTGTCCTTGAAGATGACCCCCAAATTATTAGCCGCCTCTACAGGGGTTGGAAGGTGTCAACAGGATGTCGGCCACAAGGTCCTACACCAAATAAACTGATGTGGTCCAAATACCAGCACCTCTGTTTTTTCTGCATTAAGTTTGAGGGAATTCTCTCTCATCCGACTACTGATTTTGGATATACATTCTTGAACCTGCTTACCACAGAAATATTATTATCGATGGCTGAAACAATAATCTGGGTTTCGTCTGCATCCGACTACACTTGGAAGCTGAAGGAGCTAATCAATGATGCCAGGGAGGAAACTACAGATTGAAGAGAGTGGGGCTGAGTGAGGAGCCTACGACAATCCACACAGAAGAGTAAGGCTCTTATTTACAAGTCCCTTGCGCTGCTGGTGCGTCACTTTTAATATGTGAAAAAGTGACGCACCGGCGGCACAAGGGGATTGTAAATACGACTCTAAAAGCTTTAGTCCTACACTACCCACAGCTTACCACTTGCAATCTATCAACCAGGAAAGACTACAGTCAGCTCAGACCCTTGCCTGCCACGTTTAGTTGAGAAAGTTGTTGTATCAGAACCACTTGTGAAATCGTATCAAAGCCACGGACAGGTCAAGCATGACCAAAACCTCAGGTCCTCCGCAATCGAAGTGTCTCATGATACTGTCAGACGCCACCAGTGTGGATACCATGCTGTGAGCGTGCTCCTGATCCCAGCCTGGGAAGGATCAATGAGATAATGTGCATCGATGAACTCCATAAGTCACTGGTTCAGATGGTTTTCCAGTATTTTAGAGGAGTAGACAATAAGGAAACAGGTGGATATTTTTAAATTCCTCCAGATTAAGATTAGGCTTCTTGAGCAAAGGAGTAACAATTGCTTCCTTCCATAAACTGGGAACTGTCCTGCATCTAGTACTTGGTTGAGGATCAGAGTGAGATATTCAGCTATCATATCAGGGGTTAACTGCAGAATTCTGGGCTGGCAGGGGTCTAGCAAGGAGCCCGATTGAATGCTCAACAGAAGTTGAACATTGAATTGGGCTGCCTAGTTTCTCGGACCATTTGATACATACATTATCCAAGTCACTATCTGCATTATTGACATAGATATAAAACTCGCAAATCTCTACAGCCATTAGTGTTTTATATAATAGTTCAAACAATTTTTATTTAGTCTGACCTAATTCTTTTTTATTTAATCTTACAGCTGCAGACATTTAAAAAAAAAAAGTAACCTGTAACTCAGAAAAATATTTTAAAACCTCATTCTCCTATAACAGTCCAAAAATTGTGAGGCAGGATCAGGCCCATAATAGAAATATGTGCTCATTAAATATTCTGGGAAATGACGGATTATCCCGAAGTGGTGGGTAGCAATTGAATGGTGAAATACCTAAAAGGTTAACCCAGTTATCCCAAGTGGTCATAACCACTTGTTTAACTTTGAATCAAACTCTCTTGAAGTAATTTGGGTAAACATGAGCTAACAAGAATTCCCTTACATTGGATCTGATTCCCAGCTGGAGCATCCTAGAAAACCGGTGACATATTCCAATGATTAGTGTAGACATTTGTTGAGCCATAGTGACTCAATGGTAAATTTTGAAAAATAGAAGTGCTGACCTCCCTCTGAGAATATTCAGTTTCATTACCTATCGCAGTCAGAAGAATAGATCGAAATAAGTAAAGGAATATGGACAAAGTACTAATTTTTATGATACTACGATTCGAGCTATAAAGAATATTCAGCCCATTGTTCTAGCAAAGTTTCATGATATATTTTAAACAACCTCAGTTATTTTGCTGCTGATCTTGTTCCCAGATATGTCACTTCATGTACAATCCTTGAGTCAATAGTCGTTAGCATATAGTTAGAGATGATTTGTATCTTGTCTGAGTATAATTTTTATGCAGATACCTCCTCAAATGTATCTGCCTCAGGTTCTATTGCACCAATAGCTGCTAGTGTGTTGTAAGAGTAATTTGCAACATTATCCTTGTACGTTGAGATCTTCAAACGGATATTTTTTATTATAACACAAACTATGTTGGTATGTCTCTTGAGGATTTGTAAATTTGGGCCGAAACATAGCACAAACAGTAGTGGAAACACTGGACATGACTTGTTTCCTATGTTATAGGGGCGTACTAGAGTTGTTCCCATGGCTACCGCCACGGCCGTTGGCTGTGTATATAGTACTTGAATTTCATCAACATATCCTTTGCTGAACCCCAACTTCTTCATTACCTGCCATAGAGATTGCCAAGACACCCACATTCAAAGGCTTTTTCAGCATCCAGCATTATAATTACTGCAAGTTTGTATAGAATTTAAACTGAATCAAATATAGCTTAAGCGTTATCAATATGCAAAACAGCGTTGCATCCAGGAATAAAGCCATGTTGTTCTGGGCTGACTAGCTGTCCTATTGCAGACTTAGCAAGCCCTATGCATAGTTCTTAACATCAGTATTGATCAGTGTATACTCCATTATCTGCCCTCTGCCTGCCAGATATACAGTAAGCACAAGATGATGGACGGAGTGCTGAAACTTTTCAACCACTCACCCCCAGTCGCAGAGCTATGTATAATCAAATGTTCTTTAGCTCACTGTGCCACCCCTGTTTGGACCCAGCCATATGAAAATCAGTCTTGACCCTGCTCCTCATGGGAATAGTCCAGCTCGAACTGCCAGGCCAGGTTCTCCCTGGACCGGAAACAAGCATCCTGGGACCGGTTTCAGGGTTTCACCCCTCACCTGCCAGGCTAGCTTGAATCATGTGCACAGAGAGCAAGGGATCCAAGTCTGGACATACCCTTGGCCACTTAGGACGAACATAGTAAACACAACAAGAGGATGGACGTAGTACTAAACATTTCAACCATTCACCCCAAGTCACAGAACTGGGATTAATCCATTGTTCTTTAGCTCACTATGCGACCCTGTTTGGACCCAGCCATATGCAAATTAGCCTTGCCCCTGCTCCTCATGGATACAGTCCAGCCAGAACTGCCCGGCCAGGTCCTCCCTGGACAGGAAACAAGCATCCTGGGACCGGTTTGGGGTTTTTACCCCTCATCAGCTAGGCTAGCTTCAATCCAGTGGCACAGCAAGCCAGGGACCCATGTCTGGGCATACCTTTGGCCACTTAGGGCAAACATAGTAAACACAACAAGATGATGGAGTGCTGAAACTTTTCAACTACTCACCACCAGTCACAAATCTGGGTTTAATCCATCGTTCTTTAGTTCACTATGCCACCCCAGTTTGGGCAAGCCTTATGCAAATCAGGCTTGACCTTCCTCCTCATGGGAATAGCCCAGCCCAAACTGCCAGTCCAGGTCCTCCCTGGACAAGAAACAAGCATCCTGGGACCAGTTTAGGGGTTTCTCCCCTCATCAGCCAGGCTAGCTTGAATCCAGTGGCGCAGCGAGCAAGGAACCCATGTCTCGGCATATCCTTGGCCACTTAGGGCAAAAATAGTATATACAACAGGATGATCGACGGAGTGCTGAAACTTTACAACCACTCACCCAAGTCACAGATCTGGGTTTAATCCATAGTTCTTTAGCTAACTATGCCACCCCAGTTCAGATCCAGCCATATGCAAATCAATCTTGATCTTGCTCCTCTTGGGAGCAGTCCAGCTTGAACTGCCAGGCCAGGTCCTCCCTGGACTGGAAACAAGCATCCTGGGACCAGTTTTGTGGTTTTACCCCTCATCTGCCAGGCTAGCCTGAATCCAGTGGCATAGCAAGCTAGCGCCCACGTCTGAGTATACCCTTGACCACGTAGGGCAAACATAGTAAAAACAACAAGATGATGGAAGGAGTGCTGAAACTTTTCAACCACTCACCCTGAGTCACTGATTTGGGTTTCATCCATCATTCATTAGCTCACTATGCCACCCCAGTTTGGACCCAGCCATATGCAAATCAGTCTTGACCCTGCTCCTCATAGATACAGTCCAGCCAGAGCTGCATGGCCGGGTCCCTCCTGGGACAGGAAATAAGCATCCTGGGACTAGTTTTGGGGTTTCACCCTTCATCAGCCAGGCTAGCTTGAATACAGTGGCACAGCGAGCAAGGGACCCATGTCTGAGCATACCATTGGCCACTTAGAGCGAACAAAGTAAACACAACATGATGATCGATGGAGTGCTGAAACTTTTCAACCACTTACCCCCAGGCACAGAGCTAGGTTTAATCCAATGTTCTTTAGCTCACTGTGCCACCCCTGTTTGGACCCAGCTATATTGAAATCAGTCTTGACCCTGCTCCTCATGGGAACAGTCGAGGCGGAACTGTCTGGCCAGGTCCTCCCTGGACCGGAAACAAGCACCCTGGGACCAGTTTCCGGGTTTCACCCCTCATCAGCCAGGCTAGCTTGAACCCAGTTGTACACCCAGCAAGGACACAGGTCTGGGCATACCCTTGGTCACTTAGGGTGAACATAGAAACACAACAAGATAGTGGACGGAGTGCTGAAACTTTTCAACCACTCACCCCCAATCGCAGATCTGCGTTTAATCCATCGTTCTTTAGCTCACAATGCCACCCCAGTTTGGACCAGCCATATGCAAGCAGCAGCATCTCGCTCCCTAAGGTGACATCCGATTTTATGCCTGCAGTCTATTATCTGTCTTCATATATAGAGTCTGCTATAAACAGAATTCCCAGAAGAGATTACATGAAGTGTTTCTAATGATCATAACTGGGTTAAATCTATTCTATTGCTCTCTGTGCTGGTACTCTTACAACTACTTACATATTGACCAGTCAACACAAACATATGACTTTAGAGTATGCCAAGCCACAATTATGGAAGTACTATTCAAGTTCTTTCCCAACTATTTGTGTATAATATGTAGCGTATAATGAGAATAGGATGAATTTTTCAGAAGGACTTGATCAAAAGTTTATCTCACAGAACCATCTTTATGCCCTCCTAAATCTATCTCTACTAGACAGGGGTTGTGCTTAGATAAAATCATGAGGATATCTCAATGTTAGTTTTAGCAATCACGCTAGTTTACACAAATGTAATATCAATAGTGCCTATGATCAGGTGAGAAATAGGTAAACCCTTTTTCGGCCCCTTTATTGACAAACAGAGGTCTCTAAGACTATACACTTGTATATGCCGCTGAATGGAACTAAAAACCTGGTTTATTCTAGATGCTGCTGATTTATTCAAGAAGTCTATCCTACAGCTCATAATGCTCATCTGCCCTGACCTTCACTGCTTGCTGGGGGACTCTAAGTCCCAGGACACCTTGCTCCCAGGAGGAAGGAGCCAGTCGTCGCTGCGCTTAAAAAGCACCATCTTTCCTGTACGCTCTCCAGAACACCCTGGATCCAGTTCCGATGTCCTACTTTAAGGAAATTGAAAGTCTCCAACGGAGCCTTCTCTGGGATGGTAGACCCCGGATCGCATACACAAAGCTGACCCTGCACTGGTATGATGGGGGTATTGGTCTCCCCGACCTTAAAAAGTACTACTGGGCATCCCAGCTGGCGGCGATCAACCACAGGATCTACTGCAGCCCGGAGGATCCCGGGTACGCCATGGATAGGTGGTTGCTTCCAGGGGGCGACTATACTAGGGCTCTCTATGCCAAGCCCGGCAGGTTCCCACTGACTGGCCCCACTGCACATGCAGTCCAGGTGTGGCACGTCGTCAATAAACATTTGGGTTGGGACGGTAAGCTTACGCTGGCCACGCCGCTATGGAGCTCGGAGAAGCTGGGGAGCCTCTGGAAATCCAAAGGCTTTGATAAGTGGGATCTCATCGGGATCACACGGATCAAAGATGTGTGGGAGAGGGACACGATCTTACCATTTGCATCCCTTAAAAAACAGTACAGCATGACGGACACTGAATATTATCGGTATCTCCAGATTCATCACGCGTTGCTGGCGCAGGTCCCTAGCGATGATGCACTGCCTGAGGCCTTCCCGCTTCAGACCAGGGTGTTGGACGGGCACATCCCAGAGAGGACTATCTCCCTAATCTATAGGAAGTTAATCAATAATATGGAGGCCCCCCTGCAGTTGCTTAAGAGCAAGTGGAATAGTGAAGGCCTGGAATTGGACGATGAAGACTGGCAGGAAGCGGTCTCCTCCCCGCGGGTGGTGGCAGCCCCAGCCAGGCTTAGATTAGTGCAGCTAAAACTATTACATAGGACTTATGTAACGGGCCCCGGGTTGGTACGCATGGGACAGGCGGAGAGTGGAGAGTGTAGGAGGGGATGTGGGGACACTGGGACCTTCATGCCCATACTGTGGAACTGTCAGCGGATAGAGGCGTATTGGAGGGATATACATTATACCATGCGTACAGTATTAGGGGTGGAGATGCAGCCAGAGGCGCGACGGTGCTTGCTGAATGTCTGGGAGCCGACTGACCTCAACGCATGGGCTACACTGGCGTTCATGATTGCTAAGAGAAACATTGCGCAATTGTGGGGTGCAGTCCAGCCGCCCCTCCTGGAAAGATGGAAGGAGGATTTAGATTGGTGCATGTTTAGGGAAAAGTCAGTGTTTATTGCCAGGGGATGTCCCGGGAAGTGGAAAAGGGTGTGGGGAGCCTGGAACAAATACAGAGGGGATGTGTGTCCCCCACCCAGCCAGCAGGCGGAGGACGAGGCTTGTGTGACTCCCTAGCCGCAGAAAAACATTGCTTGTACGATATACTGTAATAAGAATTTATTGCCGGAAACCGTGAATGAAGTCGCCTGCTAAGATGTACTTGATGTATCTCAGTCGAATTGGTTTAATAAAAAGAATTTACAAAAAAAAAAAAGCATAATCATTCACCGCAGCGCGGGACGCGCCCGGGCACAGCCCGGGCCAAGGGCAGGCCCGTCCTTGCCAGGAAGAGGCAGGGCCACCCAAATTACATCCCCCAAGCTTTGAAAGTCGACCATCTATATAACTCAAAGGCCAATACAGCTAATGAGTCTCGGAACCCAAAGTCTAACATATCCAAAGTTCCCTTTAATCCAGCTACCCCTCGAGCCCTCATAGATCATGCTCGACCCTCCAGTACATTAATGAGAACACGCCCTCCAGCGAAATTTCTCCGGCAGAGCTATTATCCACGCACCTTCCCCCTGCCGCATAGCCCAAACATTTTCATGGTGAACATCCCTAGGCTCGGCCCAAGGAATGTCCCCGAAAGGGACGATTCCCTAACAAATAAAGTCATACACTGGATTCGCCACATCAGGGGCTGACGTTCAGTGATATGCGAGGACATTATCAGGGCCCGAAGAAGCTCGTCCCCTGCGCAACTACACGACTGCATCAAACTCACTTTGTCCACTGCCGATCTGCCAGAGAATCTTCTTGCATTGGATTATCAAACCTGCCCCCCTGACACCTCACCCATACAGTTTAGACGAGCACAAACAATCTTAGGGGGTGGGACACTTGCTGCCCTAGAGGGAGAGGCATCCCTAGAAGCAGTCAACTGACTACAATATTATCCCCAACCACACAAGGATCAAAGCACTATTCCCCCAAGCATCATGTGTAGCCCTCACAACTTTTCATCTCCCCCAGATGAACATGAACTACTGATAGATAATTCGGGGATGAAGGGCCCAGGCAACCACTCCGATACAGCTCAGAGGACTCAGGAGGCAGGACCTTGCATACCCCCAGATCTCACCGCAATGCCCTATCCCCTAGCGTCTCCCAGCCAACAAACATCGAGCAGCAATATTAATTCTGCCTTGGCCCCAAACCTCCATCAGTTGAAGATGATATCATGGAATGTGGTAGAATTTAATTATAAATTGCTACTCCCTCACTGGAATGAACTGATAGAGGGATTTGATATCTGTATCTTCCAGGAGACCTGGAGTTTGGTCCCACCATACAAATTCGGCTATGTTTGCTTTTGCTCTCCAGCTACTACAATGGGGAGAGGGTGTCCGTCAGGGGGACTGATTATTTGGGTGAATATTGCCCTGGGCTGCCGAATCACCATGCAGCCAATCCTGAGCCCCAATATCCTGAGTCTTACCATCAAGGGCCCCAGGGGAGGGGGCTCTTTAGACCCGTTTAATGTCTATATCAGAGGGACTAAGGGGGGGGGGGCAATCCATCGCCCACTGTTACTCTATTAGAACAAATCCTATATCGCTGCTCGCCCCACGCAAGAATTGGGGTCGCAGGGGATTTCAATTGTACCTTTGAGCCCTGGAGCTCAGAAGGCACGCTGGGGCTTGAGGGAGATGATAGAAATTGGGCTGTCCCCCCGCTCAACATACCCCCTGTCAAAAGATGGACCCACCTAGCAATCCAACTTAATGCGCTCACCATGGAGTTTGGCCTAAGGGCAGCCAATGGTAGAACTCCTTCAGACATCCAGGGAGCAATCACCTTTAACAGAGTTAGCAGCCCTTCACGCATTGACTACATCTTAATTGACGTAAAGCTCTGGGGCAAAATGACTGACATGTTTGTGGGTACCACGACCGACAGCGACCACAACCCCCTCTGTATGACTATGAAGACACTGTGGGATGTACCATGTCACCCTCAGACCATTCGAGCCCCAATCTCTACCACTGATATAATTCCCTCCAATAGCAAAAAGTACCTGAGGTGGCGCGAGGTTTCCTTGCAAGAAAATAAAATAGCGGGCATCCGGGAAGTCCTTTCCATGAACACTTTAGAGCTCCAGGCCGTAGTCGCGGACAAGGCGACTGGGCAGCAGTCCCTATCATCCACTCACGCACAATAGAACAGTTCAGCTCTTACTTTCAAGCACCTAGCAAGCACAGCAAACCGTCCATGCCTCAAAAAAGTCAGCACCCATGGTACACCAAGGACTGCAGGCTTAAAAGTCAGGCCCTAGCAATCAGAAGTAAGAACTGTCCTTTGGTCAAGACAGCAAGAAAGGACTATAGTGCTGCCCTGCGACAAGCAAAGATCGAGTGGGATGAATCACACTGGCAGGAATTGAAGAATGCCAGCCTCGCAAAGAACACCAACCAATTTTGGACATTAGTGAACCGGGGCAATAGCAAGGAATTAGGCACTTCTCCCAATCACATCACAAGCCAAGATTGGCATGACCATTTTGAGAAACTGTATTCTGCTACAGAGGACGGATGTCTGGAGGAGTCAAGCGGCCCCATAGACATCCCTCCAGCAGGAAATGCTGGGGAACCCTTCTCTTTGGCTGAAATAGAAGTAGCGATAAAGAGGATCGTCCCCGCCAAAGCTCCCGGACCAGACGGCCTCCCCGGAGATTTATTTCTCACTGACCCCAGTAGTTGGTCACGGTACATCCAGCTACTGATTAATGCTATAGCCTGTGGTTGCCCAGTGCCAGAATCCTGGAAAGGCACAGAGGTGGTCCTGATCTACAAAAAGGGTGCCAGAGAAGACCCTTCAAACTACAGGACAATAAGTCTGATCGACGCAATGCAAAAGGTGTTAGGTAGGGTGCTCCTACAGAGTATCCAAACGTGGTCAGAAGAGGAAGATGTCCTCTCCCAATACCAGACTGGCTTTAGGGCCAGTACTGGCATGATCAACCATGTATTTAGGCTACTCCTTATATACTGGAAAGTTGTGGTAATTGGCAAGGGCAGTCTCTACCTTGCATTGATTGACTCGAAGACTGCCTTCGATCTGGTACCTAGGATCAGGCTGTGGCAGACCCTTAAAGATATGGGCATCCCTTCCCTAATCCTTAATCTATTGATCCGCCCTCATGAGGGAAACTGCTCAGGTGAGATGGGGGACCCTACGCCAGGTGACGGAACAGATTCCTGTTGGCAGAGGAGTCCGCCGGGGTTGCGTCATGGCCCCCACCCTGTTCTCTTTATATGTGAATGGGGTGGTGAGTTTCCTTCAAGAAGATCCTGCTGATGCCCCAAGCCTATTTGCTGATGACACCTTGCTTGTGTATAAGACTCCAGCCGGGCTACAAAAACTAATGAACAGATATCAATCTTTTTGTGACTCTGGGGGTTTAGTCATCAACACCTCTAAAACAAAGCTCATGGTCTTCAACCCCCACAAATCCTTTAGGAATAACTATGTTGAATGGCAGCCTCTTGGAGAGAGTCAATACCTTCGACTATCTTGGCATCAATCTCTCAGATAAAATGCTCTGGTGGTCCCATTTAGCCAAAATGCTTATGAACCGCAAACGTGTGGTCAGGGCACTAAACAAAGAACATCGTTCCTCGTATAGTAGGCCAGTGGCCCAGGCCCTCGTAGTCTACGATGCTAAGGCAGTTAGCCCAGCTCTGTATGGAGCCGAGCTATGGGGGTTGACAATGTAGATGACATCAGAAGATCTGAGCGCAAGATTTTGAGGGACTTGGTGATGCTCCCCCGTAACATCCCACTAACAACCCCAATGCAAGACATGGGCAGGCAGCCGTTTAGAGATATTGCTAAGCTATGCCCATTGCTCTTCTGGCACACCTAAGGCGTACCCAGAGCTCACCAAATATGCTGCAGCGCTAACAGGGGTGATGAACCTAGATGTGGATCACAGGGTCAAATGGATATCAAACGTTAGAAAAACGATGACATTACTGGGCCTTAAAGATTCATGGGATACCCAAAAAACCCCAAGCAAGGTAGAGATCAAGCGCAAATACTGGGATTGGATGCACAGCCAGGAACTCAGCAGGCCCAACGCGGGGAGGCTAACGGAAGAATTCCTTCATTACAAGACAAGAAGCCTCAAGCCTTACCTGGATATAATCCAGGTCCCACGAGATAGGGCTTTGTGTATCCAATTTAGGCTTGGCACACTCCCAGTCCATGCACTAACATCAAAGGGGTGTTCACCCAAGCATACAATAGAAGGTTGCCCCTACTGCAGAGCCCTGTTGGAGTGTGTTGCCCATGTTATGTTTGCCTGGCCAGCCTACAACATGGCGAGGTCTAGATGTTTAAAACCGATATGCAGAAACATGGGCATCCACAACCATCGGGCTGCTTTGCGCATTCTGAAAACCGACCCAAGTGTACTCTTTGTCTGTGGGGTGGCTACGTTTCTAAGCTATGATTTGATTGTCAGGCAAAAAGCCTTGCGAGGGGTGTTTAATGTTACGCTTAGGGTGACACTGGAGGCCCCCGGGTTGCTCTGCATATACCGAAACCTGAATAAAGAGCTTTCTACTTGTGGGGTAACTAAATCTTAAGCTATCCCTAAACAGTCAGGCAAAAAGCCTTGTGAGGGAAGCCTTAATACTGTAGGCCACACCAGGACATCACCTTAACCCAAGAAAGCCTTTTAGAATATAAAAGCACTGGCACTTCATATAAGCCCGCTGGGTTGCATTGTCATATTTTTTTTATTTTTTTTAAATATCCGTTTTTAATCCATGTATTATTTTAGGTAAGAATTTGTATAATCTCATCTGTACAGCTTTTTAGATAACTGTTTTTATGTTTTGTGGTGCAACATCAAGTCTAAAAATACCGTGTAAGCACGCTCTCCAGTTCAATTATGTATCAACCGAATATTTGTATCAATTTATTCCTTTTTATTCACTGTAAAAACGTTGCACAAGGCTTTTATGATACAAGTTATCGAAATAAAGCAACTGATGATGATTAAAATCTATTAATGCTGTGGAAGAGAATCAAATATATAAGGGTTAGGAGTTATGGTCCATAAACCAGATAAATAGTACACGTCTGCTGTTTTAGCATGATTTGAATTATGACCCTTTATCCATGCCTTTTGATGACATTTCTTTACAGTTGTATACCTCCAGTTTCAAGGTCTGATATTGCAACCTCCATTGTGGATACCTGTTGGGTAGTGCAAGACAGTAAATTGTAATTTATCTGCTTCACTAAATTGCTGTCTTTGTATATGATATGTGCTTCTATCTTATGTATTATCCGTGGTTAATACATAGTTAATATTTCACAAACCAACCTGTGTTTGTAGGGGTTATTCAAACCACACACATTGTTAATTATTATAGAATAGACAATCTATATCAACACATAACATCTGTGCATTTTTATTCTCTGGTGACTGCATTTGTCTAAGTATAGTAAAACAATCATATATCTGAATTCTATCTTCACCTCTGTGTTTTATCTTCATCTTCTACCTCTTTTCTCTTTTCCACACCGTTCACCCTCGCCCCACCTTTGTGGGCTCTACTAATATATCTGATTTTCTGCTGAGTGTAGTGAGCCCAAACCCCTCAGGAAAAATCAACCTATTTGCTTTTGTGGTAGGACAGCACTATATGGCCATAGCACCTCAGTACCCCTGTCAGTCCATATATGTTTTATAAATCAGAATATTTATATAACTCCGTAGACTCAATGCATATCCTCCCTGTAGACCTTGCTAACATCATTCCTACATGAACCATGTGCCATCAATAATAATCTATACTGCCGCCCCTTGAGTTGATTACAAGATCACTCCACATCATATTACATCACCCAAAGTGTGACTTGAGCCCCCAGCGAGAGCGTTCAAATTGCGATTCTGCAGAGTGTGAGTATTTGGATTGGATTTTGACTTGCTAGACCATTGTGAGATCAGATATTTAGCCACATGCTTCTCATTGCATACATTAGTTTTACCATCCCCGATTATGGTTAGCCCTGATGGTTCTCCCAAGTGGTGTTATACATTTCCGCAGCTTCCACCAGTGTTTAATTGTCGAATGGCTAATGTCAGATCTTACAAATAAATTGATGTTACCAACTGTGATGGGCGTATTTAGTTTTGTTCTGACAAATATTACTAGTCTTAGAAATACATTTTGCACACTATAATCCTTGGTTGTCTCTCGTATGACCGAGCTCTACGAAAAGGAAAACAATGTGCTCAATGAATTCATGAATCCCAATCCCAGTCTGGTAGGTCCAGAAATGTTTGCTGAAACACACCCACTACAAAAGTGTGTGTCTTTGTAGACCCTCCTTGGTTCAAAGGATGCATAGATTGGCCCAATCCTGTCAGTTCTCTACAACTTCAATTTTGCCTTTCACAATGTGACTATGTTCTTCCACGCAGTCTTAACTTTTTTTAGACTGTCTCTTTATTCTCAGCCATTCATTGCTACAACTCTGTAATTCAAAAAAGAATTGTACCTACACCATCAGCAATAACATGCATAGCTTTCAGAGTTTTGGCATGATCAAGTTTCACCTTGGTGCACTTGGATTGTTTCCACTCTGTCTTTTTATAATATGAAATATTTGCACAAGATTATGCTCTTGATTATTGAGTGTAGTACCCTGTGGATTTAGTGGCAGCATTGATGGCTCACTATGTGCCACTTCTTTTACTTTCGCAGCCTGCACACCCTGCAGAATCTCCCGTTCAGCAACATTCTACACATTTGATCCAGGTGTTTTGGATCCTTTATTCTTGCCATGGTACTTCTCATCCTGTGAACATCTGTTGCTCTCCAACCTTTGTAAACATTGTTTAGGATCAGAAAGATAAATCCCGTGTTACGATGTACATCTTGGTTACTGAGGTTGTGGTTCAAATGTTTAAAACACCATTGATCAAGGACACTCTTTGCTTTATCGAACTTTGAATATGCCACTTGTGTGACCTGTATAGCAAAAACAGTCAACATTTGGTTTAGTTAGCAGCTTATGTCACCTGTTGGTTGCTCCTCATCTCTGTCATTACATCTTATGCCTAATTTCAACAATGTTCTTTTTTTTTTTGCATTAGTACATTTATCAATATTATTTAGTTCTTTGCAGACACTAATTTGACAACTTTGCAAGTTTACTGCATTTCTGTTCTGATTGGTAAAAATACAATTACTTGGTGTCATAAGTCTAGGTCATGTCCAGGCATGCAAGCTGCCTACTTTGTGTTCCTTCCAATATTACCATTACAGGTACTCAGTTCCATATTGAGTTAATCCCATCCTTATTAATTCCTTTATCACTGCTACTCACAGCTGGAGGACGGGCATTTGCATCTGGCATATCTCTCTGAGTCGTATGAACCATAGTGGGTTTGCTATATAAACACTATGGGCCCTATTTCGATGTCGGACGATACTGGGACCGACCGACCTCCTCTTGGCAGTCCCAACCCAGCAATTAAGATGCGACTGAAAACTGTTCGGTCACAGTCCTATTCTTTACAATGGGGGTATGCATGCCAACTGGAATGCATGCTCTCATGTAAAAAGAAGAGGTGCTGTTGATCCCTGCACACCGTGGCAGGCACCTCAAGGTGCCTGCCACGGGGTGCAGGGATCAACAGGGGGACACCATAGGTGCCCACTCGGCCACCATCTGGAGGCCTTGCACCCATGGGGCCCTGCTGGAGTACCCCCAAAGTGGACTTCCAACAGTCTTTCTGTGTCAGTAAGGCCAGCACAGAAAGGCTGTCGGAATCCGACATTGTAATCCCTCGAACGGAAAGAGCCGCCCTTGGGATTGAAGGAGGCTTACTGAATGGCAGACGGGCTCACCGAGCCCATCGGAAGCCATTTGGAAATCCAGTTTGGATTAATTTCCGATCGATTCGATCCAAATGGGCCAGTCAGAAGGAATCCAAACTGCTGATTACGATGCAGTAGGAATGGCTTCGACGAAGGGTCCGAGCCGTTCCCTACGGCATTGTAATCGGCCCCTATGTCGTCTACCTTTTACGTCAGCGACCCTAGGGTGCAAGCACAGTATTTCCCACCATTATTAGAGATATATTGCTCCTTGGTATCACTCCTCCAGTGATTATATTTGGATTCGGACATATGCAGCGAGCGGTTGGGGCAGGCCCTCCTCTCAGGCAAACCCTAATTATAACCCTCTGTTGGCACACAACCCTTCTTGATGGCCCCTTGGCATGTCCTTGGGATCAGGGTGTGCCCATCATGCCTGTTTTTGTGGGTACTGTTTTTTTCAGGAGTCGGCGACTGAGAAATAAAAAGCATGCCTTTCTTATGGAAACTCTGACATGACTAAACTACACAGTGAAGACAGCCACTTTGTAATATACATCTAACTCACACATTATTTAAATCACTAGTATGGTCAGCTAAGTTGTTGCATCCCATTTTAGTTTCACCAGGAAAATTAGTTTATGTCTACAACAGAAATTGCTGAATGGATCTACACTAAACTTTGCATTAAAGTAGAGCTTTACTCAGAAAACGTGCTTTTGGTTTATTTATGTAAATTCCTTCAGTAGCATTTGAGGTATTAGCATTAAAAAAGATACTGATGGCACTTTAGAGGGTTAACACTTTTTTTATAGCTTCACATACTGAAGGTTGAGTAGTCAATTAAATGTTGCAGGAACACTGAGATGGCATTATACAACCACATGAAACATAGTATCCGTTATGTATTTTTTATATTACTGGTTTATTTATTTTATGTCAGTTAGCTTGAAAATGCTGTTTTCTGTAAAAGGCAGCTAACAATTGACATTGATTGGATGTTTAGTGTTTGTTTATCTTTCTTTAATAAATTGTTGATTTAAAAAAATGGGTTTTGGTGAGCACCAGTTGATTTATGAGATTTGGTGGCAGCAGTGTTTAATGAGCTGTTATGAATTTGTCGCATTTTCCATCTAATTTGCCACATAATTTGCAGTTGTCAAAATAAATGTTGTGTCTCAGTCAAGGGAATGGAATGAATACTGCAAGAGAATATGCCACAATATTTTCAATTCTTACTGCATAATTTTTGATTATCTTGCTGCGTATTTTGGTCCTCTATGCTGCATAACTCTAGCAGCCCTGAAAATAGAAAAGCTCTGGAGAGTGGTTTGGGGCTGCCACCTTTTCCATGTTGCATGGTTACATGTTTAATACCACTGCACTTTATGCAATAAAAGCACCCAAACGTAAAATGTTTGGGTGCTTTTACTGCAAAAAGCTGACAAATTTCAAGCACTTTTCATCTTCGAATTCGGTGAACCACGAGAAACTCTAATTGTGTTTTTTCAGTAAATAGAAAACAATCTGAAATGATTTCTTAGTAATGAGTGACATATTGGCTTCATCCTCATGCAAACAGTCTTTAAAAGACTGCAAAGCTTTAACGCTGCCAATGAGTGTGGGATTATGTGGTAAATTCTGAATCCACAGAATTGTATAATCCTTCTATTTACTCATAACACCAAATCGTATAGTCCAGTATTTCACTGACCATTTAAAAAAACCGTTTACCTATTATGTATTGGGGGGGAGGGGTGGGTGGATTGATGGGTGGATGGGTGTGTGTGTGTGTGTGTGTGTGTGGGTGTGTGCGCGCGTGTGTGTGTGTGTATGTGTGTGTATATATATATGGCGGAGAAACACTGAAAAAACAAAGGTTAAAGGCATGTTATAGTTAGCTGAAAATGTGAGTTAAAACATACCATTTTTAACAAACTATAATTGGTGACTCAAATTCACCAGTTATAGTTATCTCAAGTAGCTATAACTTGTGCCCTAAAGTAATTATACCTCACGGACCCGCTATGTGCAGTCTTTTCATCAATTGTGTAATTTCACATGTTGCAGTCATGTTATCAATGATGTCATAGATCGTGTAATGTGTGATGTAATGGGAAATGAAATGAAAATTAATTTATAGAGCACTCTACTACCCTGGGGTTGCTAGGCGTGAGATGTGAGTGGTAATTAGGAGTGCATGGCAAGGGTGCGAATCATTGTTACTTTAGGGTTATAGCTGCTTGAGGAAACTATAACGGGTGAATTCCAGTTTTTTTTTAGTTCAAAACTTTACGTTCAAACTAAAATTTTCATCTATCCATACATTCCTATAACCTTTGTTTTTTATCCAGTACATTTTTAAGGTTGTTTTTTTTCAAATGTAAAGTAAGATAGAATTACAATTCCTAACAATAACGTCACTTTAAGTATTGTTTTTTTCAGTGAATTTGGTGGTTTTTTTTCAACAGAAAGTAATATTTTATTACCAAACTTAAAGCCAACCCAAAACTGCCTTTGGCCGTTCACTGTGTAGGGTTGAATGCATGGCCCTTCGTCCAAGCCCTCACAAATAATTAACCTCATGCCGCAGGGCCAGCTCCCAGTGAGCACCCTACCCCCGCTGTGCACGGCCTTCAGGAGTGCGCAGCATGGGGTTGGCCACCCAACCCCTTACAAGTACCCCTGCGCCAAACGCAGCATGAGGTTGGTCTTGGCTGTCCCAGCCACAATCAGGCAGACTTACTGACTTTGTCAAAGAGTCACAACACCCAAAAAATAAAAAAGGGCCTACTGGCTTTAATAAGGGGGTGAGTATATATATATATATATATATACTTCCTGGAGGAGAAGTGTATGGTGTTGCATATATATATATATATATATATATTCATTCACCAAATATGCCCTGCATATGAAGACGCACTCCTCCAGCCAGTGATTTGACAAAACCTTTATTTCAAAGGGAACAGGGTTACTTTTCCGTTTGTTTCCGTCCCGCTGCCTGACGCGTTTCAGAGCAATAGTGCTCCTTCCTCAGAGGCAGTTTGCTGGCACACCTCATTCGTGGCATCCACACAGTTCCCTGCTGCATTCCTCATTTTTATCGGCCTCCGGTGTGCCGACCCGTCTTTTTTAACAGTTTTGTTCAGGTGCAGCATGGTACTTGTGGTTTATTTATCACGCCAAAATTATTACCTCCAGTGGTTTGTGTGTCTTAGCAAACATTGAAGAGACCAATGACAGCCCTCCAGTGGGCTACAGGAAAGGAAACCTGTTCCATCAATTTTAAAACCAGCTGCGCCGTCACAGATTACTGAAGGGTTCAGGTAGGACGATCCCTCATTGAATTCAGAGGGCGGTGCGAACTCCGACGGCTGAGCCTGCCGTATGTAAATGTTCACCAAATATGCCCTGCATATGAAGACGCACTCCTCCAGCCAGTGATTTGACAAAACCTTTATTTCAAAGGGAACAGGGTTACTTTTCTGTTTGTTTCCGTCCCGCTGCCTGACGCGTTTCAGAGCAATAGTGCTCCTTCCTCAGAGGCAGTTTGCTGGCACACCTCATTCGTGGCATCCACACAGTTCCCTGCTGCATTCCTCATTTTCCTGTAGCCCACTGGAGGGCTGTCATTGGTCTCTTCAATGTTTGCTAAGACACACAAACCACTGGAGGTAATAATTTTGGCGTGATAAATAAACCACAAGTACCATGCTGCACCGGAACAAAACTGTTAAAAAAGACGGGTCGGCACACCGGAGGCCGATAGAAATGAGGAATGCAGCAGGGAACTGTGTGGATGCCACGAATGAGGTGTGCCAGCAAACTGCCTCTGAGGAAGGAGCACTATTGCTCTGAAACGCGTCAGGCAGCGGGACGGAAACAAACAGAAAAGTAACCCTGTTCCCTTTGAAATAAAGGTTTTGTCAAATCACTGGCTGGAGGAGTGCGTCCTCATATGCAGGGCATATTTGGTGAATATATATATATATATATATAT
This sequence comes from Triturus cristatus, assembly GCF_964204655.1. Classification (NCBI taxonomy): domain Eukaryota; kingdom Metazoa; phylum Chordata; class Amphibia; order Caudata; family Salamandridae; genus Triturus; species Triturus cristatus. The sequence continues at coordinate 1,005,769,231 of NC_140594.1, read as the reverse complement.
ATATATATATATATATATATATATGAAGCTCGATGGGGAGTGTCCCTCGGACGAACCGCACTCGAGCAGCGAGAGGCTCCCCCAAAGCCAAATCACAGGTATGAACAGTCAAGGTCACCAATAATGTTCCATTCGGCCACACACCAGACGCGTTTCAAGTTCACCTCTTTATCAACAGCATGCAGCAGGAAAGCGCTAAGATGGCTCCACCTACCAATTAATTATGCGCGATCACCTGCCTAAATAGGCAACTCTGAATGAGAAGGTGTTGCATCATGGGAGATGAAGTCTTTATTTACAGCATGAATTGCAGCGCTTCAATAATAAATGGTAAAAAGGCTCTGCATGAGCCCCGGTGCTTCCTTGCTGTTCTCATCCTCTTTTCGCTGCCCCACAATGTAGCTCTGACATCCAAGAGCTGCGTGGCCTCCCAGTTAGGGGTGGTGCAGGTTCAGCGGCAGGACGGCCGCTAATTATATGAAGCTCGATGGGGAGTGTCCCTGGGACGAACCGCACTCGAGCAGCGAGAGGCTCCCCCAAAGCCAAATCACAGGTATGAACAGTCAAGGTCACCAATAATGTTCCATTCGGCCACACACCAGACGCGTTTCAAGTTCACCTCTTTATCAACAGCATGCAGCCGGAAAGCGCTAAGATGGCTCCACCTACCAATTAATTATGCGCGATCACCTGCCTAAATAGTCAACTCTGAATGAGAAGGTGTTGCATCATGGGAGATGAAGTCTTTATTTACAGCATGAATTGCAGCGCTTCAATAATAAATGGTAAAAAGGCTCTGCATGAGCCCCGGTGCTTCCTTGCTGTTCTCATCCTCTTTTCGCTGCCCCACAATGTAGCTCTGACATCCAAGAGCTGCGTGGCCTCCCAGTTAGGGGTGGTGCAGGTTCAGCGGCAGGACGGCCGCTAATTATATGAAGCTCGATGGGGAGTGTCCCTCAGACGAACCGCACTCGAGCAGCGAGAGGCTCCCCCAAAGCCAAATCACAGGTATGAACAGTCAAGGTCACCAATAATGTTCCATTCGGCCACACACCAGACGCGTTTCAAGTTCACCTCTTTATCAACAGCATGCAGCCGGAAAGCGCTAAGATGGCTCCACCTACCAATTAATTATGCGCGATCACCTGCCTAAATAGGCAACTCTGAATGAGAAGGGGTTGCATCATGGGAGATGAAGTCTTTATTTACAGCATGAATTGCAGCGCTTCAATAATAAATGGTAAAAAGGCTCTGCATGAGCCCCGGTGCTTCCTTGCTGTTCTCATCCTCTTTTCGCTGCCCCACAATGTAGCTCTGACATCCAAGAGCTGCGTGGCCTCCCAGTTAGGGGTGGTGCAGGTTCAGCGGCAGGACGGCCGCTAATTATATGAAGCTCGATGGGGAGTGTCCCTCGGACGAACCGCACTCGAGCAGCGAGAGGCTCCCCCAAAGCCAAATCACAGGTATGAACAGTCAAGGTCACCAATAATGTTCCATTCGGCCACACACCAGACGCGTTTCAAGTTCACCTCTTTATCAACAGCATGCAGCCGGAAAGCGCTAAGATGGCTCCACCTACCAATTAATTATGCGCGATCACCTGCCTAAATAGGCAACTCTGAATGAGAAGGTGTTGCATCATGGAAGATGAAGTCTTTATTTACAGCATGAATTGCAGCGCTTCAATAATAAATGGTAAAAAGGCTCTGCATGAGCCCCGGTGCTTCCTTGCTGTTCTCATCCTCTTTTCGCTGCCCCACAATGTAGCTCTGACATCCAAGAGCTGCGTGGCCTCCCAGTTAGGGGTGGTGCAGGTTCAGCGGCAGGACGGCCGCTAATTATATGAAGCTCGATGGGGAGTGTCCCTCGGACGAACCGCACTCGAGCAGCGAGAGGCTCCCCCAAAGCCAAATCACAGGTATGAACAGTCAAGGTCACCAATAATGTTCCATTCGGCCACACACCAGACGCGTTTCAAGTTCACCTCTTTATCAACAGCATGCAGCCGGAAAGCGCTAAGATGGCTCCACCTACCAATTAATTATGCGCGATCACCTGCCTAAATAGGCAACTCTGAATGAGAAGGTGTTGCATCATGGGAGATGAAGTCTTTATTTACAGCATGAATTGCAGCGCTTCAATAATAAATGGTAAAAAGGCTCTGCATGAGCCCCGGTGCTTCCTTGCTGTTCTCATCCTCTTTTCGCTGCCCCACAATGTAGCTCTGACATCCAAGAGCTGCGTGGCCTCCCAGTTAGGGGTGGTGCAGGTTCAGCGGCAGGACGGCCGCTAATTATATGAAGCTCGATGGGGAGTGTCCCTCGGACGAACCGCACTCGAGCAGCGAGAGGCTCCCCCAAAGCCAAATCACAGGTATGAACAGTCAAGGTCACCAATAATGTTCCATTCGGCCACACACCAGACGCGTTTCAAGTTCACCTCTTTATCAACAGAATGCAGCCGGAAAGCGCTAAGATGGCTCCACCTACCAATTAATTATGCGCGATCACCTGCCTAAATAGGCAACTCTGAATGAGAATGTGTTGCATCATGGGAGATGAAGTCTTTATTTACAGCATGAATTGCAGCGCTTCAATAATAAATATATATATATATATATATAAGATCTACCATCTTTGTCCAAAAATCACCAATATTTTTAAGCAAATGTATATTTTAGTAAATCACACACTCAATGTTTAATAACCGTGATTATTATTTTAAAAAAAAAAGTTTTAATTAAGAAAAATATCAACATGTTTGTAGGATTTTCTTGTAACACAGATTTTATAGTCACATTTTATGGGCCAATTAATGTTAAAAGAAAGACAGACATTTTGAAGAAAGAAAATCAACCTGACTCTGAGTCTTTCTTTTTACACAGTTCAGCCAACACAATTCAACCTTAAACACAATCATTAGGAAACCATGCACTCCAGCTATAGAGCTTAAAGATCCAGCTAAAAGTGTGTTTTTTTTAAATATGGTAATTTCTCCTGGGGTCATGGATTTAATGACCCAGAAGACTTACTGGCTTTAAAAAAAATATATTGCTAGGAGGCGGCTTCACTCCCTGCATCCCCCACAACATAAAAAAGTGCTTGGTGATACCCCCTTTCCTTCTAGTAACATCACCAAGCTAAAAAAAAATAGAAATAGTACTCACAGGGCATTATGGGGAGTGCCTTCAATGAGCAGTGAATAATAAATGGACACCTGCTGCCTCTCATTTGTTATTCATTTTTTGGGGGGTTTCTAATATTTTTGTGGGTGTCCAGGTGCTCACCCAGGACACCTGCACGTTTAATTTAAGTTGGGATCCGCCAGGGGAGTTCCAGGGCCCCCGAAGCACCAGTCGGTTCCCCAGCTGACAACATTGTGTCTGCCGGCAGGAGCCGGCATGCTTGTTATTAAGTGGATGCTCAACTGACGCACCCACAGCTCCATAGTTAGTTGTTGGCTGTGGGGGTGTTCCAGGGCCGATGTGGCCTCATCCGGCTCCCCTTGCAGGAGCTGTCCACTTTATAAGTGATGGTGGGTTCACCGGTGCCCACCTGGGGCACCCACTATCAAGGTGTCATTGGAGGCCATGGTTGGGGCTCCAAGGCCCCTGTAGCCCCAGCCAGCTCCCCTTGTGGGAGATGAACATTTTAAGTGTTGGTAGGTGCCCCGGTGTTCACCCAGGGAACCCACAATGCAGTAGCCAGTGGAGTCTGCAGGGGAAGTCCCAAGGCCCCCCTACACCCTGTGGCCCCTGTTGACACCCCAGCTAGGCTATACTTGGTGCTGGCAGAAACAGGCACCCACCTTCATGGGATCAGCATCTTGTAACTGCTCCCACCAGAAGGGAGCAAATTGAGTTACCACGCCCGCACTTTCCAAGTCAGGGAACTACAGTGTCCCAGGGGTGGACTCCCTTGGACACTGTACAGTATCAGGTCCCTGGGGATGGGGTCCCCGGGGCTGGTGCTGACACAGGGAGGGAGGCTCGTTGTCCCCCATTAAAAGCAAATATGGCCCGATGGATTAGGGCACATGAGTGGCTCTGGGAGGGGTGGGCATGCCTATCTCCCCTTAAACAAATTGGCTCCATGGGATTGGATCACCAGTAATGTAAAGGGTTTGGGAGGAGGTGGCCACATGCCCCCTTTCAATTTAAAAATAATCCAGCCGTTTGGGATGGGGTCCAGGGGGCTCTGTGAGGGAAGCTGATTGCCCCCTCCCCATTAAAAAGGAAACAGCCCTTGGTAATGGGGTCCCTGGTGCCGTATTCTGCTCAGGAATGGGGGACATGCATGCCATCCCGGGGGTCATTTAAGCAATAAAAATATGGCACCTGCCATTTTGTGGTTTTTTTTTTGCAGTGATCTATTTTGGACTACCTTGTAATCGCAGCATAAACACATGTAAAAAAAAATTGGGACCCTTTTTATGGTCCCTCACACAAGGCCTGGGGGTAGGGTATTGTTTTTCATTCAATTTTAGTACAAGTGACTAACACCTGGAAGTCCAGTAATGACTGTGCCAACAGTTCCTTTAATGTTGCGGACAGCCAATCAGAGTGCTCACTCCCGTGGGACCTTTACTCCTGCGGGAGATATATAAATATATATTCAGATTACACATTCCCATCTTTTGGAGGTAGTAATTTTCTCTACGCTCTGTCATACTTCTAAATTGAGTCCTTTTTGAACACTACTGCTTGTGAAATCTTTATACCAAGACAAGGGATATATGCTAACAGATCTAGAATGTTATCATGTGATTGCCAATTTGAACATATAGCATGGAAATATTTGTAAATTTCTATCTGACCAGCTTTCGTACAGCAAACAATGCCAATGCTCTCACTTTGTAAATTTTCCAACCTGCACATCAGAAGTGGCCATATATGAAATAGCTACCTGTGGTTTTCTACTAGAAGTGATGATGTCCAACACGGAATTCGGATCTGACAAGGTGTCAATGTGTGTTAGGTCATATATGCAATAGGAAATGGTTCCCATTTTCCAGTAGACCTTCTTTTGCCTTTTCACAAAGTAATTAAACATCTGTGAAAAAAAAATAATTGCACATGATTAGATTATTGTATAAACCTCCCACTAAGACTGTTGAATATCTTCTAACTGGTGCATAAGAAAATCATATTCTGCACTGAGCAGTGCCTCCTCAAATGGGCTGTCTTAGTTCTACAAAGAAAAACACAGCATCCTTGGACAACACTGTACTCTAAACAGTCACTAGTCAATGAATCAATGACACAAGCTCCTGCCACAAAATACCACACCAGCGGATCTTAATCTTTTCACTTCTGTGCACCTTAACTGAATCATTACTAGAATCCAGTAACGGAAATAAAGTGCTAGAGAGACAATCTGAGCTCGATTATCAAGTAACTAAATCATGTAAGACTGAAAAAACTGAAGCAGCTGCTGTAGTGCTTGTAGACAGTGAATAATGTGAGTGGTAGTGAGACTCCTTATTCTTATGAAAATGCACACCAGTTGTAGTAATGAGGAAATAGGGTACTAGAGACACACCCTGAGTTCTGTTAGGAAGTAACTGAACAAGGCAAGGGTAGCAATTTCACAACTGATCTCTGACCTTCACTTGCCCCTAACCTCAGACCATACTAGATATTGCCCTCCTCTACCTTTCCAAACCACTTCGGTAACTTTTTCAATTATCTTTATGTGACTCAATTTCCATCTACTCCCACCACTGTCTGGTGTTCAGGAGCATTACATTTAGTACCAGTTACTTACTCTATGGGTTTTATGTCATCATACTACTCAAGAATCAATGTCTTATCAGCACTCACCACTCCAATAGAAAACCTTTGGGAATATATATCCTCTCCACCATATCCACCCTTGCCCAAGCATTAATGCATCTTTCTCAAAACATGGTCCACCACGTGCTTTTTACGGAACTTTGTAAGGATGCCAACTTCGCTACATAAATTAATATGTTATAGAACTATCCCTCAAAAGGATCCACCATGAATTTTCCAGCTCCCCATCTCACTGTACATATTCATTAAGAAAGTACTATTATAACTTTGTTTTCAACAACTTAGTAGCCTGCTCTACAACTTTCTGCTTGCTCTCAAGAGTTTGTAGAGAACACTCTTTCAAGACTGCTCTCAGACTGTCTCTCTCTTGTCTACAAGAGGAAATTGTCCTCTCTGCCACCTTTACATGATTAATCAGAACCATCCATGATTCTTTTTGTTTTTTTCTGACATTTCATACCTATAGCTATAAGTCACTTCATAGCAAGTAGGCTCCACGTACCGATTGTGATTGTGCAAATATCCACTCCTCTGGGTCTCCTTGGGCACACTCATGCTGTCCTGTCAATGGCTATAACCATTCAATCATTGCAAACAGCATGCAGTCTCGCTGTTCTTTCATGTGTTAATCAACATACCCAAATCAGACAGCTACCCTAAGTTAACTTCTATTCAGTAAATCAGACTTTTTCATGTCTACCTTGCTGTGCTTACATTTGATAAGTATATATTGCATGTTCAGTTTAATTATTAATGCTTCTCTATGTGCTGGTCTGTAATTCTGAAGTTATTATTGGAAATCAATTATTTGTAGTTATTTTTTTGTTTGAATTTGTTTATTGCTTTTCACATTATATGTAGTACACATCCATTCAGGAGTTACATTACTGTGCAGGGGTATCTTGCCCCTCTTCCATTTTTTCTCTTGTTTTTAGATCAATAGACAGGTCGTACATATCAATATGTATCCATAGAAACAAAATTCTTTTTTCTTTTTTTTTTTTATAACAGCTTGCAACAGAACATTAATGCAACAAGGATGTAGAACACATTTTTCTCCTATCATGTAGAGAATGTAAGGTCTTTCAGATGGGGCATCGTTCTGAACTATGCTTCCCTGACTATTTGTTGTTGGTCTGCGCGCATGTGCAGTGGACACAGCTGTGCTGCATGTCTCTGCCAAACTACTCACTAACTTATAAATGGTTATTCTGCGTCATGTTGTTGGACCTGGATGTCTGTCAACGGGGATCAATTATTTGTAGTTATGCCAGTTTATCTTTACTTCTTGTACACCATATACTTGTATAGCGCTGTCACCTTAACGTAACGTTTAATGTTGCTGTAACGTAATTGCTTGTGATGGATCTGTACTCTGGACACAATGTTTTATCCTGGCAACTTTCTTTAATAACTAAGCTTAGTGCAATTTATTTTGTGGTCTAACTTATTTTATGTCATCTCTTTCATTTTTTAAAAATCTTTTATGAATTGTAAATTTAAATAAACAAATCCAAATATGTGTGGAGTTCAATAACTTAAAAGCAAATGTAGAAACGTTCCCATTGCTCCCCTCAGAGATCATCAACTATGTTCACATAACATCAATTGAAATTAAATGACAAACACAATCAACTATGTCACGTGAGCTTGCTGCCCTACTAAACAATCTTGTCTCATTAGTGAAACACTTAAAGGAGCTTGCAGCAATACACGATACAGTGACATTTTTCAGTTTATCATACATTATTTAATTGCAAGAACGAACGGATGTTGGACACTCACAGTGATATCTCCTTCGTGAGCTGCTGTCTTCAGTGGGGTGAAGCCATCATTGTTTTTAAGCCTTTCCACAATCTGGCAAGTCTTTTCTGGCACAAGTCCTATTATCAAGTCATACATGCGGCAGACAATTTTTTTATCTGGCTGCAGAGTCAGTACATGGAACACAGTGTTTCCTACAATTATTGAAAAAAAAGCAATTCTGAGCAAACATCTAAATTCATTTGTGATATATATTTCACTGCAAATGCAAGATGAACTGTAAACATATGTAATTACTTGATGTACATAACCATGTGATTCCTTATTAAAAGTTTTCTTTTTTAGTGTGATATGTGTATGGCCATTGGAGTGGAGGTGGGAGATGTGTAGGAAGGAAATTACTAGTCCCATTCCCATATTCTGTGAAAGCACTATTGATATTTTCTTAGCCCCGCCAATCGTGCCTCTTTTGTGTGAGGACTGGCTGAGGGACTCCCTTGGCAACCTAAACGCTCCTTAGTATGTACCCTTGAGGGTACGGTACCAATATATTGTGCAGTAAATAGTGCCTCTCTAAATGTCCGTCCTAAATATTGTGTGCAAAAATATTACTCAACACGGAAAAGCAAGCACACTACCATACTCTGTTTGTCTGCCAGTGATGTCCTTCACATGTCAGTAAGTTAGAAGCTATGAATTGAATGTCGCATGTCACAACCCACATGCGATACTGGTACTGAAGAAAGCCATGCTGACCCAAAGGGCATTTAGACATTATGGCTGAAACATGTTGACCAAGACCGAGAATGTGAGAGTTTGTTGCTTTCTCGAAGCACATCTACCACTGCTTTCAAAATTGCCCTAGGTTAGCACTATTAAACAGGCCTTATTGGGTGGTAACATGGAGTCCATTTTAAATCACCTCTTTTTTTCTCTTAAGAATCATCAAACAAAACTGCTGTGCCGTAATCAGGCAAGGTAGCACACCCTTGATTTGCTAAGTGTTTCAGGTGGGACCTCAGTGATGAAGCATGCCACCAACTACTTTGGTGGGTGAGGGGTCTTTTAGGAAAACTTAAACTTTTTTTCACACGGATGTGTGAATGACATCTCAAGCACACACACACACACATAATATGGTAATGTGTTCACTATTCTTTTTTGTTTGTATTTATGAGAGAAGGTGAGCGGGCTCTCTTCTCACTCTCTTTTGTTGTTATCCTGCTGCACAAATATTTCCCCATTGGTGGTAATAATCAAAACTCTGCACCCAATTGACCATATAATTGTAAACAATATTTAAGACATTCTGATTAAGTCACTCAATATTTTTCTCAATGATATTATGCCATACCACCTCCTTGAGTCGCTTGCCCATTTTACTCATATTTGCCAAATTTATTTATATTATTTATTGGTTTTGAACACCACTTGTACCTTAGGTGGTTGATTTGAAGTACTAATAGAGAGAGGACTGCAGGAGGGAGATGGAGCAGCATAGATGGAAGGCAAACAGATTTCAGACCACATGCTTGGCAAGAGATGTAGGTCTTCAAATAATTGTGCTACATTCTAAAGGCCACAAACGTGAGAGACATACGTCAGGTATACAGTTACTCATGATTTTAAGAAGCTAACCACAGACACCTGATTAGATGATATGGGCAAATAAATTGAGGCAAATACTTGTGTGATGTGCTGTATCTTGTGCACAAGATCCAAGGGGCTTTGAATTTGATCATCTACTTGACATCACTGTAGGTGCATCAATGAAGGGAAGATGTGGGCAGTTCTTTTAAAGATGAGGAACTCTTTTGTGTCTAATTTTTGATTTTGTCAGGAAGATCCCTTTTGGCTTCATTGCAGGAGTCAATGTGTTGTGGAAATATGGATTTTTATGGTCGGTTATGTCCCCTATCTTGGACCCCAACGGTTTCATGTATAAGTCACAAGTACATGTATGTTCCCTCCAGTTCCAGTTATGAAGACGCAAATACATGTGCGTCCACCGTCAACATGTCCTCTTTCAGATCCGCCATGAATGGGCCGGATATTCTATTCCTAAGTATGAAAGGCCACCGGCTTTATATGGTTCATTTATCCCATTTTACAGTCCAGGCGAGTAGGCCCTGATTCTGCCACCAAGCCTTTTCTTGCCTTCTGCCTCTGAAAGCTCCAGTCTGAGCCTGCATCTGTGACCATGAACTTTGTCTTACTCCCTGCGCGGCTAACGGTGCCTGATCCAGCCCGTCGCCTGCCAAAAACTGTATTTCACCTTCGAGATTATCTCCTTCGCTCCTCATCCGATGCATTCCTGTCTAGTAGTTTAGGTAAACATTCCTCCAGCTACCGTGCAAAGGGCCAGGCCTCGCTGCCCTCATGCAAGTAATTCATAGCCCTGTTACCATGGAATATTCCTACCCCCTCGCATCTAGTGTAGACACTTAGACGCTTGTACACGCACTAACAGTCAGTATAGTCAGTATAGAATAAGATTCTATCCTAAGAGACCTCTCTTTTTGGATAACACAGTTCTTTAAACATAGGATATTAGATATGATTTGGGATTAGGTTGACATAACCCCAGACTTTTGTCTCCACATGTAGAGCTAAATGTCAAGTCCCTTTCTCCCCCTAGTTGCACGTCAAATCACACGTCATGCTGCTGCGCGCGCATCTCTGCCAAGTATTTTTGCTGACATTGCAAAATTCTTTCATGGAACCACCCATTTGTGACATCATACCTAATGACGTTCTTTAGTTACGCCCAGTTACACCCATTTTAGTTACGCATGTATGCCTTTATCTCTGTTATCAACTGTTACGCCTCCTGCATCTGTTTCACTGTAATGCCTCTTCTATAAAAATGATTACCTGTCAATAATGTATTGTTCCTTCCTTCCTGAACTTTCGTGGTGATGGAATAGAAGGCCCATAATTCGAATTATGTTCCTTTGTATAGGAATAAAGCCCGTTCCGAATCTCTAATACCACGGATTCTGCCTCTTATTTTATTGAGCTATTCTTATTAATTTTCCGCATTAAATTAAGTACCGGTAATTAAATTATTTACCACATATATGGCGCCCGAACAGGGACACTTTCTCATCTCACGCGCCGGAGGTGCGTTGCAGGCCCGGTCTCCTGCCACAGCTGGAAGGACAACAACGCGTACCCACAGGATTTCCTGTATCTCCCTCCTGCCGAGCGGGGGTAACTGAGGCTGCGATCAACACCCAGACGAGGCGGTGAGAAGTGCGAAGTATCCCGACCAGAGCCTAGCTGAGAGAGCAAGATCCGAGGTATACAGAGGCCCACCAAGTTCCGAAGTTCCGAAGTTTCGAGTCGAGTCCAGTCCGGTCCAAGTTCAGTTCAAGTTCAGTTCCGAGGCCTTCCGTTCCGAGCTACCCGGTGAGTACCATTGCCGGGGAGGCGTTCTGACGTGCACATAGGTTGTGCCGGTCAAGACGGGTTTGGGTACACAAATCCGGTCTGCACTGTTTCAGCAGTGTATCTGTACTGTTTAGCAGTATATCTAGTATGTCTAGTATATAATTCAGAATACCTAGTTAGTGCCGAGTATTATGCTTAGTGACTAGATCCCTAAATGGCCATCATTGTTGTTCATTAAATGTTAAATGTTAAATGTTTTAAATACGTTCTGCATATTGTGGTGTGAATGACTGTTCATTATTGTGTTTTGTTGTATTAAACGTGTTCAAAATTAGGTATCAGATCAGTTCTCAATATGCCGCTCTTTTCGAAATTAAGACAGATCAAAACTAGAAAAGGGGTACTCGAAGAAGCTGTTCCCATTCCTCCTAGGGACACTCCAGGGTACTTCATGTATCATAAACATGGCCTAGACGCCATATTATTTCTTGATTTATGGGTAGACTACACCAAGGAATTACCAGAAAGTCAGAGGTGGCCCGCAACTGGGACCTGGGATGCAGATTGCATCATGAAAGTAGAGGAAGAATTATGGAAAAAGAAAGCTAGACAATCACAGAAAGATGCCATTGAATTATGGCGTAAAGAATCGTATAGACGTACAGAAAAAGCACGCAGACAGGAAGAGAAGAGTAAGGAGAATTCAAATAAAGTCCGAGAAAATCTATTAATTGAAGAAGGTACCCGAGCAAAATCAGAACAAGTAGACAGACAAAGAAATGCCCTTATGAATGGTATGTATCCTCTTCTGGCCGAAGGGTTACCTAAGGCTACTCTGGAGATACCCAAAGACTTGCCACCTCCATTGTTTCCGATAAAAGCACATCCCAAAGGGCATCCCAGAACCGCAGAAGATGTTTTCCTTTCCTCTTATTTAGACGACGCAGCTCCCGAGTATGCTAATACTGCACCACATAGACCGCCTGCTGAGGGGGTTCAACGCCAAGACCCTCCGTCTGTACCTCCGCAACAACAAACTCCGACACAAGTTCCGGCAAGCACATCTGTTTCTACAGCTGTACCCACACCTATGGTTGCTATATCACGTTCAACGAATCCTTTCACATCCAGCACCCCAGGCGGTGCTACAGGAGGTACAACAAACATTTTTTCCACGCCACCCAGAGTAAATAAACTTTCCTTTCAAGAATTAGCCCACCAACGTACGCCCAAACTAGTAACTCCCGACATGCTTAAGGAACTTCTAGTAGATTGTAGATATGACCCTGTGCCCGGCAAAGAGGATGAAATGCTGCTGGCATCATTACGTATCCGACGAGCTGCAATATATTTAGGGAGGCTACCAGGAATGACTACACATTTAGAAAATATATATCACTTTGTCCAGTCAGGGCGAGATTCAGAAAGTATTAATAGAGCCATGGAGTACCAGAAAGTGGAGATACAGGGGGAACTGTTACGTTTCCTCATAAATTGTGTGATCAGAAATCAAGACCGACCAGGGGTAAATCCGGAAGAAATGCGAATTCTTAAAACATGGAGTCGGAATATATCAGAGGGGAGACATGATAAACTACTAAGTATAGTAGCTATGTGCCGAAAGATCCGCAAAGAAGTAGAACGAATACACGAAGAAAGATTAGCGGTAGACCAGCCTGAACAAAACGAGGAGGAGGAAGAATTAGAACTGCCCACAGGACAGTTAGAAACCATGGCCTATGTAGGTAGAGGAAGATCTTGTAATAATACTAGATGCTTTACTGATCCGATACGTCCGATACGTCCAGTTAATAACAGAGATTTCCAAACCCCTATAATAAATATAAGGTCCCCCGAACATTCGTTCCAAGCCGCTGACAAATTACTCCGAGAACGAAGGGGTTATCATATACTAGATTCTATGGACGAACAAGAATTAGCCAGGTCAGCCGTTCACTGGGTTGACAGTCCCGGAAAATATAGTGATGATACACTAGCGCACACGTTTTTGAACCTCACCCCAGATGAACAGCGTTTAGCTGGTATCTACATGATTCAACAACTCCTTATATTATATAAAAGCCAACACTCCGATCCTGGTCCCTTACCTGATATATTAACTGAATTACTCACGAATAAATGGAGAGGTTCAGGTACTGAGTTAATTAGAGAAATACTAGAATCCAGAAAGCAATACATTCTTTTTGTATGCCCCGAACATGTCTCACTGCCCATCAAGGAAAGAACGACGTATTATATGGATAGACAGAATCCCTTACGCGAAGTACACCCGATAAAAGGTGATGACAATCAGTTTAAACGTGTGTTTGTATACACACCCATATCTAAAATGGAACTATTAGAAATGAAGAAAGTGGTACCCAGTCATGACAAAGACATGTTGCTCATGGGAGAGTATACCTATCCCGACATTATGAAAATATTAAAGGTATTAATGCCTGCGGGCATTTATGAAAAACTCAAAGAAAAGGATTGGGAGGTGGGAGACCAAAAGATAGATTGGACAGCATTAGAAAACGAAGAAACAGCTCGAGGTCCAGGTTTAGGGCTTGGGGAAAAGACCAAAATACTACCAGGTTTATTAGTACAGGTACTGCCACGTTTATTAACTACGAAAAAGGAAGACTGGGGTGCAATCTCAGCCTGTAAACAAAAGCAAGATGAAGACACTAGTGATTTTTATGCCCGATTCGAAAAATGTTTTGGTATAAATAGTGGAATAAAAGCAAGTAGCGAATCGTATCCACATCTGTTTGTGACAAAATTAGTTGAAAATGCTCTGCCCCAAGTTAAGAATAGAGTATTGAAATTCGAGAGTACCTGGCAAGGTAACACTCCGTCACAAATGTTACAAATGCTACAGTACCATCACAATAGAATTAGAGAGGAACAAGAACATGAACAAAGACGCATGAAAGACACGAAAATGAAAATGCTAGTTTCCCAGACAGTTCCAGCTGACGGTCATAAAAAGGGTATGACACAGTCCAGTGTTTCAGCAGGTTCTGTAAAAGGGACATGCAACTATTGTAAACAGCCAGGTCATTATGTACATGATTGTCCAGTTTTAAAACATAATATCGCCATAGGTAATACAAAAGAAAGACCACGGCCACTTAGACAGGATCAGAACCAACAAGGAGCCCCGCAGCATGCACAGGCCATGCCAGCTCCGCAACAGTCTATGCCAGCTCCACCACCGCAGCCTATTGCTGCCACACCAACAACGACACGACAGATGTACCAGACTGCACAGTATGACTACCCTGATTATCAACGATACTCATGAAACAGCCTAGAGAGGGAAGTTGGCTTACCCCTTATCGAGGTCCCTGTAGATCAAGAAGGACCTTATGTACACAGTGAACTATTAGGCCAGGATAGAAAATTTTTACTTGATATAGGGGCAAGCCGAACAACCATAAAACGTAGTGAAGTTCCAGGGGCACCCCTCTCAGGCTCACAGAATATTTCCCTTGGTTTTTCAGGAAAACCTATCATTAACGAAGTATCACAGCCTCTTCCACTTACGATTGGTCCCTTGACACGAACTACAGATTTATTGCTTACTAAATCATGTCCAGAAAACCTGTTAGGTATAAAAACACTGAAAGCTCTAGGAGCTATAATATGTTGTTCTCCGGAAGGAGTAAGATTGTTTTTACGTGATTTCAAAGGGCACTATGTGTCCCGAGACATGGATCACCGACTGCAGACTTTACCCACACATTTATGGGCACAAGGCCCTACAGATGTTGGTTGCATGAACATTACACCATATCGAGTCACACTAAAGACAGGAGTGGTACTACCACGAATGCGACAATACAAGTTACCCCCAGATGCTGTAGTGGCTTTACTGCAAATCGTTGACGAGCTTATTACCCAAGGAGTGGTTGTGGAAACCGACTCCAATGTATGTAATTCCCCGATAATTCCGATTCTTAAACGAACTGATCCAAAAGCCCCGCCAGTATATCGATTGGTTATTGATCTGCGCGAATTAAATAAATGTATTGTACCACAATACCCCGTAGTTCCAGACATTTCTTCATTACTGACAGCCATTGATTCCGAAGCAACATTCTTTACTGTAATTGATCTCAAGAATGCCTTTTTCAGCGTCCCAATAGATCCGGAAAGCCAATACTTGTTCGGATTTAGTTTAAATGGACGAAGCTTTAAATTCACACGCGCACCTCAAGGATTCACAGAAAGCCCCAGCATCTATAGCCAAGCACTGAAACGAGAACTTGACAGTATCCACATGCCAGTCAACACTGCACTGCTTCAATATGTCGATGATCTGCTGATCACCGCTAGAAGCGAACCTGAATGTGAAAAAGCCTCACTGACGGTTTTACAATTTTTGGCCGAAAAGGGGCACAAGGTGTCCCCTTCTAAGCTGCAATTCTGTGTTCAGCGAGTTGTTTACCTTGGGCACTCGCTGTCCAAGGAGGGAAGGCAGCTTACACCAGATCGCATCCAGTTAATTGCTAACATGCCAATACCCAAGACACAAAAGGAGGTACGGGCTTTTATAGGCCTCACTTCATATTGTAGGCAGTGGATCCCTCAGTATGCATTTCTAGCAAAACCACTCATTCAGTTGACAACACAGGAGGCGGCCACATCGACTGTCCTCCCTTGGACTCAGGAACATACACAAGCTTTTGAAAGCCTAAAGAAAGCTTTATGTCAAGCACCTGTCTTAGCAACACCATGTTACAATAAACATTTCACGCTCTTTGTTACAGAACGCGAAGGTACTGCTTTGTCAGTACTCACACAGGAACAAGCAGGATCACACAAACCATGTGCTTATTTTTCTAGTACATTAGATCCCGTAGCTCAGGCTCTGCCTGCGTGCCTGAAATCAGTGTCAGCGACAGCTTTAGCAATCAGACAAAGCGATGCCATAGTGTTAGGACACCAACTGACAGTACAAGTACCACACGCAGTAGAAGTTCTCTTGAACCGCACACAGACACAACACTTGACTATAGCGAGACTCACCGGTTACGAACTGACATTGTTTCAGCCACACATAGAAATCAGACGTTGTAATACGTTAAATCCTGCCACACTGTTACCAGTGAGCGGAACAGACCCATTAGCACATGATTGTATTGAAGTTATTACTATCACGACGAAACCCAGACAAGACTTGACAGACGTCCCATTGTCAGATCCAGACCTGACGTTGTATGTAGATGGTTCATGTATGAGAACAAGTACAGGAGAGCTAGTGGCCGCGTATGCAGTCACAACAGACACTGAAGTCATTGAAACAAATTGCATAAACACCTTGTCAGCTCAAGCAGCAGAGCTCATCGCTCTGACACAAGCCTGTATTCAAGCCACAAATAAGAAAGTCAACATATACACTGATTCACGTTATGCATTCGGAGTTGTACATGACTTCGGCGTGCTGTGGCGAGAGAGAGGTTATTTAACTTCTCACGGTGCCCACATTCAGCACGGACCCCTCATTCATGCCTTATTAGATGCAATACATCTACCTACTGCAATATCAATTATGAAATGTAAAGCTCATACGAAAGTTACTGATATCATTTCCCAAGGCAATGATCTAGCTGACAGAACAGCTAAACAGACTGCTCAAACTCACATGTCTGACATGACAAAGACAATAGTTCTGACACCAACACATTGCATGACGGTTAAGGATCCCGCTCTTGACGTAATTGACATACAGACACATGCTACACCAGATGAAATAAAGAAATGGACTGAATTAGGAGGGATCCAAACAGATCAGGGATGGATGACGAAGGAAAAATCTATATGGTTTCTTCCCGACTCAATGGTCCAAGTCATCATTAACACTATACATAGTCCAGCGCACCTAGGAGAAAAGGCTATGCTAGACAGCATTCAACACATTTGGTTCAACAAACATTTACGAGCAGCAGCTAAACAAAAAGTTCGTACCTGTATGATCTGTTGTCAGTTTAACCCAGGTAAAAGCATTCCCGTTGAACAGGGTGGATTTCAGCCTCCTGATCACCCTTTTGAAGTCCTCCAGATGGATTATATCCAGATGGAACGATGTCGAGGATTCAAATATGTTCTTGTAGTTGTTTGTGCTCTTTCCCGTTGGACAGAAGCCTACCCGGTTTCAGATTACACTGCCCCGACTACTGCCAAACAGTTAGTTCGAGAATTCTTCCCACGGTACGGTTTACCACGTGTTGTCTACTCAGATAACGGCCAGCCGTTCTCATCCGAACTAATGAAACACGTTTCACTTTTGTTAGGCTATCAATGGAGATTTCACTGTGTCCGACACCCCGAGGCAGCAGGTCTCGTGGAACGACATAATCAAACTCTGAAAATTAGATTGTCCAAAATATGTAGACAGAAAGGTGTCGATTGGGTAGTAGCCTTACCAGTTGCACTCTTTTACATGAGAATGGTAGCACATTCTCGAACAGGGCTATCCCCGTATGAGGTGATCTTCGGTAGACCACCAAATATGTGGGGGACGCCTATACCACGCAAAATAACTGATGTTGACTGTAATATGCTGACAGATTACCTGGCTTCCTTGATGTCTGCACTACAATCTTGTCGTTCACAGGTAGCTGCAGCTTTTCCCGACAACACCGAGGTGAAACCCCATGACGTAGTTCCCGGGGACCTGGTGTTAGTGCGTAATTTTGACCGGAAGACTCAGCTGGATCCTAGGTGGAAATCGCCTCAACTTATACTGCTCACCACGAGGACAGCCGTGAAGCTCGAAGGTCGCAAAGGTTGGATACACTCGAGTCATATCAAGAAATTTTATGGACTACCATCCGATATAGAGACTAAACCCTGTATTTCCTCAAAGACAGACTCAAAGCTCCCTTTGGTTGAGCAATCGAACTCAGAACTATATAGACTAAAATTGAGGTCCAGTCAGTCAGACAATTTGATTGTTTAAGTCCTCTCCAAGGTGAATCGGTTGAATTTGTCTCTGACATGTATCCTCTGGACCGGAATAGAGAAAGAAATAATCAAATGCTGTTGAAAAGGCATGCGTACTGTAAATCACTGCGTAGTCATTGCACAGTGACGTTATTAATTTTGTTTTTCTTAAGTCTTTTAATAATCACTGCAAGTATATTGTTGCACATATATTATCCTATTTCTAAACATGCTTATAATATAACTGCAGAACATTCTTTTAGTGAATTTCCTCCGCATGAGTTGTCATATAGATTTGCGCTGCGCAATAACACTTTTATTAGTATGTTACATCATTCCCATCAGACTAGCAATGCTACAAATTGTTGGATATGTGGCCGACTCCCTCCCTATCAGAACTATAAGGGAGTTTTGCCCCTCTTTCCATATCCGTTCACACACAATGGCTCCTGTGGAGCATGGTTTAGTTTGATCAATTCCCTAGACTCGAATTCCGCAGTTTATCAAGACAACTGGGTATGGGGAAACCTGAACTTAGTTTTGCTTAAGGTCTGCTACCCTAACAAGGAGGGACTTCCCAAAAGAACAGGAACTGATCTAGAAAATGAAGTATACGGATTAGGTAATGTCAGTATTCCCAGTAAAAGGGGAACTATGTATAAGAAAGAATGGCTCCATACACATGGGCCATAGTAAATGCACCACTGTGATAAAATTCAGTGATCAAGGCAAGTCTACATTTAGAGCTTCTCGTCATTCCTACTTTATATGTGGCCAGACCGCATATATACGCCTACCTCTAGATTGGGATGGTACCTGTTACATAGCATTCCTCCTACCACCTGTTTTTCTAGCTCCTCCTGATTATCATAGAAATACTCATTTAGTACACAATAGACAGCAGAGAGATCTCCCAATCGTCGATTATACTGAAACAGCATGGGAAAAATACACAGATTTCAATAAAGGTTTCTTCCCCTACATAGGTACAGTCACTAATAGTAAGTTGATACGTAGATTAACCAGAACCCTTGAAGCAGTAGTGAACGAAACTATTTCCGCCTTAGGCAATTTAACAGAAGAGCAGTCTGCTATGCGGATTGTTGTGCTTCAAAATGGTCTTGTCCTTGACGTCATCCTGGCCGATAGGGGCGGAGCTTGTAGGGTCATCGGATCAAGTTGTTGCATTTTCATACCAGAAAACTCGCCGTCAGTATATAAAGCCATAACCCGCCTTCATAAGATTGTAAGCCAGATACACCAGAGTCCAGGCACCTGGACTTGGTCCGGTTGGTTCTGGGGCGTGTTGTCAGCCTGGGGATGGAGAATGCTCTCCTTCCTAGGTATTGGCTTTCTCATACTATTCAGTTGCTGCTTATGTCTACAATGTGGGCCAGCGATTTGTGGTCTGTGTGCCACCTCGTGTATCCCACATCCAAGTTTTCGTTCAAGATCCCGGAAGAAGAAAGAAGAGCAAATGATGTTATATGAACAGATCGATGGATTGATGAAGATTGATATCTCCTAAGGGCAAGTAGGGGACAAGGAGGGAATGTGGAAATATGGATTTTTATGGTCGGTTATGTCCCCTATCTTGGACCCCAACGGTTTCATGTATAAGTCACAAGTACATGTATGTTCCCTCCAGTTCCAGTTATGAAGACGCAAATACATGTGCGTCCACTGTCAACATGTCCTCTTTCAGATCCGCCATGAATGGGCCGGATATTCTATTCCTAAGTATGAAAGGCCACCGGCTTTATATGGTTCATTTATCCCATTTTACAGTCCAGGCGAGTAGGCCCTGATTCTGCCACCAAGCCTTTTCTTGCCTTCTGCCTCTGAAAGCTCCAGTCTGAGCCTGCATCTGTGACCATGAACTTTGTCTTACTCCCTGCGCGGCTAACGGTGCCTGATCCAGCCCGTCGCCTGCCAAAAACTGTATTTCACCTTCGAGATTATCTCCTTCGCTCCTCATCCGATGCATTCCTGTCTAGTAGTTTAGGTAAACATTCCTCCAGCTACCGTGCAAAGGGCCAGGCCTCGCTGCCCTCATGCAAGTAATTCATAGCCCTGTTACCATGGAATATTCCTACCCCCTCGCATCTAGTGTAGACACTTAGACGCTTGTACACGCACTAACAGTCAGTATAGTGAGTATAGAATAAGATTCTATCCTAAGAGACCTCTCTTTTTGGATAACACAGTTCTTTAAACATAGGATATTAGATATGATTTGGGATTAGGTTGACATAACCCCAGACTTTTGTCTCCACATGTAGAGCTAAATGTCAAGTCCCTTTCTCCCCCTAGTTGCACGTCAAATCACACGTCATGCTGCTGCGCGCGCATCTCTGCCAAGTATTTTTGCTGACATTGCGAAATTCTTTCATGGAACCACCCATTTGTGACATCATACCTAATGACGTTCTTTAGTTACGCCCAGTTACACCCATTTTAGTTACGCATGTATGCCTTTATCTCTGTTATCAACTGTTACGCCTCCTGCATCTGTTTCACTGTAATGCCTCTTCTATAAAAATGATTACCTGTCAATAATGTATTGTTCCTTCCTTCCTGAACTTTCGTGGTGATGGAATAGAAGGCCCATAATTCGAATTATGTTCCTTTGTATAGGAATAAAGCCCGTTCCGAATCTCTAATACCACGGATTCTGCCTCTTATTTTATTGAGCTATTCTTATTAATTTTCCGCATCAAATTAAGTACCGGTAATTAAATTATTTACCACAGTGTGATGGGCAACTTGAAGAACAAGGCTTATTTGTGGTGAGAGAGCAGAAGGTCATGATCGTTCGAACAAGGAAAAGGTGGAAAAAACTTTGTTTATTTGCAGAATAACTGGCACCTGTGAATCCAGGATGACTCCAGATTTTAGATTGAGCTGGAGGGCAGTGTTGTAAGGATCAGAAAAGCAATACTTATATAGACCTACACAAATACCCACAAGCAATGCTGAAACCTAACTAACTAATTTCAGGATTTTGTGTTAGTTGATTCCACTAACAAGGAAGGTTTTATGGAATTCGCCACAAGTCTTATGCCTTGAAAAAGTCCAGTGTAACAGACGAAACATGTGTTCATTGTAGCTGTCATTTTTAGGACTACCAATGAACTTTACCTTTTCCAATCAAAGAGAAATCGCTCATCCATAATAAAGAAGCAAAAATGAAACCACAATCAAATATTTGGACGAATGTAATTCATACAACTATTCTGAATACTTGTCAGCTATATAGGACTTATGAATGATGTGCTACAAGTTTATCTTGTTAGGAGTTATCCCTTTGTTTAGGTCTTCTGTGCCACTTTTGGTAGCAAAATGAATTGTTTGTGAGCACCCACCAGCTTTATGGTAACAATTATGTTTACTAATCACTAGATACAAATGTGCAACACTATTATACTTACCACTACAATTGTACTAGTTACAAAAACAAGTAGTACAGGAAGAGAGACTGATCTTTGGTTCATACCCTCTTAGATGCCAGTGTTCAGGTATTTTTCATGCTTTGCCATTGCTTCCATGGGTTGTCCTTCATGTCCAGTCCATTTTGTGGATTTTTCAATTGCATCACTTGCATTCCTGTAAAGCTTTTGTGATGGGGCAGGAAGTAGTTCTTTTGTTGAAGTGCAGATTATTATTAAGAGCCAGTGTGGTGTTCCCACAGGCATAATATAGGCTCCCACAGTCACCCCGGTGTGAGGGGGCCCGAACTCCAGGGCCCCCTCAGCAATGTGCTAGGTGGTGGGTAAGAGAGGGAGAGCACCTAAGTGTACTTTGCAGGGGGCCCCCTCAAGTTTTGTTATGCCACTGGGTGTTCTTTGATGAATTTACTTTACTAACAAGATGAAATTTTCATTGCTAAACTGTGGTATTCTTGTTTAAGACGTAGATGCTGTTAGTCGGGTTTGGGGTCTAATCTTGGCATAAAGAAACAGTGCTAATAACTGATGACTCTTGTATTTTCAAAAGTGTTACATTAGTTCTGGTAACCTAGCAGACACATCGTGGTCCTTCTCTTCCTAGAATGCCACACTAACTCAATGCAGACTGTGAAATTACTAAGATGATTAACATAGGCATTGGAGCTGTTGTCCTAGAAACAAGAGCTGAATCTTGATTCCAGTCTCAGTGTGGGTACACTGCACCTGCTCGGACTCACCAATGACATTTCATTTGAAATAAAGTGATGCGTTACCAAGAAAAGTAGACTTCTGTGAGATCAGAACTGCACTAAAATAGTTTCGTTTACAATCTTCCCAGCCTTAAGCTATACCTTTCCCCACTTACAGAAAAGTCAGGTCCCTGAAATACTATGCAACAAATCTCCTGCATTGAATTACAAATGCGTATAGCCCTATTTAGGTTAACTTAATCAAGGACTGGCCATTCTCATCCTTCAGCTGTCCTAGAGAAGTAGGAATGACACAGAGAAGGCTCTGGCCATATTTGATAACAGCATATCATTCAGCAGCCACCAGGTGTCCCAATATCTCATCATAACCAATTTGTCTTCAACACGTCTTCTTCACTACAAACTCCTATCAAGAACATTCAGAGTTATGGAACCCTGCTTGAACACTCTCTGGAGCCACACCTAATAGAACTAATTTTTGCTGAATGTGAAAGTCCATATGAAATATTTTTGATGGTATTTAGATAGATAGATTTGGACAGATATTGTGTCAAAAATATCAAAGACAAAAATATTGTGATCGTAAGTTTCTATAGGTAAGTAAAGTTTTACTATATATAACTCCACATATATGTACCTTGAGGATATAGACATATATATATATATTCACAGAAAAAACCATAGGTTTCAGGGGTGTTATAGTTAGCTGGACATTTCACTCATACAAAACCATAGAAATTCCCCTGTTAGTGTTAGTTCAGCTAACTATAACTCGCGCCCCCGCAATGCACTGCTGATGACGTCACATATTACATCACTCATGACATGGTCAGTGACATCACTGATGACATCTCAAATGACATCACTGGTGACATCATCCATGTGATAATTTGATGCATCTTCTCACACCCTAATATAAGCTTTGATACACCCACTCTAAATTACAGACTGCCATTCTCAAAACCATAGACACTCTAACACCAATAACTACATACCCACTTACTGATTCTTAGGTCTACATACCCATTCACTCACTCACCTGTACAGTCACTCATACTTATGTTCACTCAGTACAGGACTATCATATGCACTCAAACACCACCACTCATCCACAGAGGTACTTACACACCTACTCAGTCATGCAAATAATTAATCACACTGCCATTTACTCACCTATACAGTTATACACACACCAGCTCAATTACTCATACAAATACTAGCACATTCTTACGCTCTTATACAATCAATGATACAAGCACACACTCATCCATACAGCCACTCTCACAATCACACTCACTTATAGCCATTTATGTACTCCAACATACATATATACTGCCTTTCACATATGTAACTACTCACACATGTACCACTGAAATATACATTCACTCACTAACACAACCATACACACACTCACCCACCCATACAGTCCATCACAGATGCACTCTTGAAACCATGCACCCAGTGAATCACCCAGTCACACATCTATGCACACACCCCACCCACACAAACACTCAGGCACCCATACAAATACTTGGACAACTAATCTATAACCCCTATAGACACTCTTGTAGCTATTTGCAAACCCATGCAGCCGCTTACACACCAACAGACAGACGGATACAGACATTCACACAGTTTAGTCACTAACCCATGCATTCAGTAAGATACGTTTAATCACTCACTTATAGAGTCAGTCACGCACCAACAAAATCATCCATTCACACACTTATACACCCACTCATTCTTCAGTATGCCTTTCCCTATATATAATAAACATATTTAAACTTTACAGAAACACACAGACACTGGAGGATGTCATCAGTGATGTCATCAGTGATGTAATTTGAGATGTCATCAGTGATGTCACTGACCATGTCATGAGTGATGTAATATGTGACGTCATCAACAGTGCATTGCGGGGGGCACGAGTTATAGTTAGCTAAACTAACTATAACGTGGGAATTTCTATGGTTTTGTACGAGTGAAATGTCCAGCTAACTATAACACCCCTGAAACCTATATTTTTTTCTGTGAATTTCTAAGGTTTTTTAAATGCTAATTCCTAACTATAACGTGCCTGAAACCTATGGTTTTTTAAGTGAATTTCAAAGGTTTTTTAAATGCTAATTTCTAACTATGCCTACAGAAATAGGACATGTGAAGAAAGAAGAAAAAACACACATAAAGAAGAAAAAGAAATGCAGAAAGAAGCTACAGAAGTCCTCAAAGACAAAGAAAAGTGGCGGAAGAAGGAAGACGTGTAGAAAGAACAAACAGAGGAGGAGAAAAAGTCTTTGATGCAAAATCATCCTGTACCCTCAACTTTTTCAGATGGGTACTGGTGGTAACTGACTCTGACTAACCAGTCCTAGAGCAAGTGCTATGCAAAAAGACACTTATAATACAGTTAAAACACCTACATACACTAGGGAACACTATGCGTTGGGGTACCCCTGTTATTAGCATGACCTCCTCTGTAAGCCCCTAGTATATAATAGGGCAGGGGGATTAAAACTACCTCTTAAAACGCGCCACAGGGCGCGTTTGCACACTGGTGAAGGGGGAAGGGGCTGAGCTGACGTGTGAAAACACGCCCTATGGCTGTTTTAATTTGGGGGATAAAGTCCCCTTGAATCCTGAGTGTCCCTTGGTTACAACCAGCCCATCAGGTATCTCTAGTTAGCACCACAGAGCTGCCTTGCAGAGAAAATGGGCACGGCCTGGACCACCTCTCTGCAACGCAGCACAGTGCTGCTTACTGGAAGCACCTGGTGGACTAGTTGGCCCCTATGGGCCCTCAGGATTGAAGGGAATTATTTCCCCAACTTAAAACGTGCCATAGGGCGTGTTTGCACACGTCACCTCAGGCCCCGTCCCCTCCCTTCACCACTGTGTAAACCCATCCTGTGGCCGTTCTAAGATGAAAAATTAAGTCCCCTTGAATCCTAAGGGTCCCTAGGGTCAAACTACCCCACTAGGTACCTCCAGTAAGCGCCACAGAGCTGCGTTCCAGAGAGGTGTAAAAAGGGGCTTGGCCTCTGAACACCTGTCTGCAACGCAGCTCCCTGGCTCACACTGGAGATACCTGTTGGGCTAGTTAGCCCTTAGGGACCCTCAGTATTAAAAGAGAGTTAATCCCCCAACTTAAAACGCGCCACGTTTGCACAGTGGTGAAGGAAGGAGACGTGGCCTGAAGTGACATGTCTGCAAACACACCCTGTGGGGCGGTTTAAGTTGGGGAATTAATTCCTCCTCAATCCTGAGGGTCCCTGGGGGCCAACTAGCCCACCAGGTACCTCCAGTATGCGCCAGAGAGCTGCCTTGCAGAGAGGTGTTCAGAGGCCATGCCCCTTTTTACAACACTCTGCAACGCAGCTCCGTGGCGCTTACTGGAGGTACCTGATGTGCTAGTTGGCCCCCAGGGACCATCCGGATTGAAGAAGAATTTATTCCTGAACTTAAAACGCGCCACAGGGCGTGTTTGCACACATATCACCTCAGGCCCCGCCCCCTCCCTTCACCACTGAGCAACGCGCCCCGTGGCACGTTTTAAGTTGGGGGATTACCCCCGCTTGAATCCTGAGGGTCCCTGGGGTGGAAGTACCCCACCAGCTACCTCCATTAAGCACCACAGAGCTGCGTTGCAGAGAGGTGTAAAAAGGGGCAGGGCCTCAGAACACCTCTCTGCAACGCAGCCCCCTGGCGCATACTGGAGGTTCCTGTTGGGCTATTTGGCCCCCAGGGACCCCCAGTATTCAAGGGGAAATTGTTCCCCATCTGCAAACGCACCAGGGGGCGCGTTTGCAGAGTGCTGAAAGGGGGGCTGAATAGCCCCCCTTCTTTTTCTAATTTTTTGGCCTTGGGGACCCCATCCCCCAGGGCCTGCCCCCATTTTTTTTTTTATTTAAAATTTGGGAAGGGGGCCGCGTGGCCCCCCTTCCGAGGCCTTAATCAGCCCCGGGGACCCCATTCCCCGGGGCATGGCTTTTTAAAAAAAAAAAAAAATTTGGGAGGGGGGCTGCGTTGCCCCCTCCTCTGGCCACTAAAAGCCCCGGAGACCCCATCCCCCGGGGCGCGCCTTTTTAATTTGTTGTTTTTTGGGGGGAGGGGGGCCATGTGGCCCCCCTCCTGGGCCACTAATAGCCCCAGGGACCCCATCACCCGGGGCTGGCCCTCTCCGTTGTGGGCCGTGGGGGTCCCCAATCCCCCCACGGTCCCGCCGGCTCCCCGCCTCCTGCGGGAGCCGGCATTGCTTTTCCACATGGGGAGCTGCTAAGATGCAGCTCCCTGTATGAAAAAGCAATTTGGTTTGAATTTTGAAAGAGAGAGCAGGTTTCCCTGCTCTCTCTTCCAAAACTGCGGCTCCCGCCCTGCTATAGCAAACTACAGTGTCCAGGGGGTAGGCACCCCGGGACACTGCAGGAGCCGGCCCTGGGGGGTGGCGGTCGCCAGGGCCATCATTGGCTCTGGGGGGGCCGCGCGGCCTCCCTCCCACCAATTTTGAAAGCCCCAGGGGGTGGTGGTCCCCGGGGTTGGGGGGTCCGTCACAGACCCCCAATTTACATATTTAGAGCCCCGGGGAGGTGGCGGTCCCCGGGGCATGTGGGGGGCTTGAGCCCCCCCACTCAGGGTATTTATTTTGTTTAAATACACAAGCCACGGGGGTGGCGGTGCCCGTGGCTGCGGGGGTGCCTATCAGCCTCCCCAGCCATTAATCTTTGAAGCCCCGGGGGTGGCGGTCCCTGGGGCTGGAGGGGCAGAGAACCCCCCCACATATTTACATAAAGTCCCAGGGTGGCGGTCCCCGGGGCTGGGGGGCCCGCGCTTCGTTTTTTTTATTTTTATGTTAATCGCCAGGATCCGCGCACTCAGCGCGGATTTTGCAGATATTTTAAAAAAAGAAGAAGAAAAATGTGGGCCCTGGGGGTCCTTGTGGGACCCCCGAGCAGGCCTAGGGGGTCAGGGTGTTTCTACCCAGCCCCTTTTTGCGTTCTGCGCGTTTTTTTCTTAGATTTCTTGTGCCTCGGTTCTATTATTGACACGATATTCTGTCCACATGATATTTGTGTTTCCGATATTATGTGAGTGATTCATTTTTGATCGGCCAACCTCCCATGCGGACCACCTATAGTTTTTCATGCTTTGACAAAGGCTGCACACCATTCAGAGCTAAATGTCCTACGTTGTCAATCATTAATTCTAACATTTATCAGTAAATTAACATGAAATATTTCCCACTAATAACTTGGATTTCAAAGGTTCCATAAAGATTTTGTGGAAGGCTGTCAAGACATTTTAAAGATATTTAGGGATTTATTGAGCCATGTACCTCACAGGAGTAACCCTCAAAATACATGTTCACTATGGCACATGCTACCAAAAGGTAAAACAAGGATGCCTTAAAGGAGATCTATAGTTTATTGATTGGCGTTGTACCTGGCAAAGGAGTTATGAAAACATTGCCATATTACATATAAATGTCTTTAGCCATGTTTACAAATGCACTGAAAAGTTTTTCTCTTACTGACAGGCCAACTGCAACAATTGAACCCATTCAAACATTGACCACCAGCATAATAGGCATAGTAGGGATAATAAGGGTTGAGTGCATGCATCTATAAGCATTTGTAGAGTGCCCATCTATGTAGAGAACAATGTAGTGTTGAACAAGGTCAGGATCCCTGTGGTACAATTCAGAACTGTTTACAACAAAGCACAGGTTGCAGAGAGGTCAAGTAGGATCAAAATGCAGTAGTCATAAGGGGCGGGCGGACCTTGGATTCTCCACGGCTGAAGTATCGGAGCTAGGCAAAGCCCCGGCTCCGAGGCCTGTGAGGCCGGCGGGCGGACCGGCGGAGAGCTAATTAACGCCATGCTGTTTTAGGAGGGACAGGCGCTGGGGGATAGGCTGGCTAAAGATTGTTGTGCAGTATTGGGGGAAGGAGGGTGCAGCTACTCCTGCCTATGCCAGGGAGGCAAAGGTTTCACCGGGCCCCATCTGCCTGCTAGGGGGTTCACCCATAAGGTATCCAAGGACTAAATGGAAAGAGCCTGAAAAGTACCGCTGCCCACCAAGGAAAGTGACAACGTTTTGTCTTGAGGCTCCGGCACGAAGTGCACGAGGGGTAATTCAGGCTGCAAAGAATACACCCCTGTGGTTGGTGAGCCTGGGCGGAGGAGGCTTTGAGGGTAGCTCATCGTAGCCCCCACGATGCAACGCGGGATCCCCCCAGATCTGCCTGTCGGTCGTGGACCGGGGCCTGGGAGCACTGCGGCTGGCGAGGAGCTGTCCTGGAGTTGGAGCACAGCCGGAGCCCACGTGACACCCCAGACCAGAGGTATCCCCTGGGGTGGAAGGAGGGGGCGCCGGACCTGGTGAGCAACGTCGCAGCCCAAAAAATGAGAAGCACCGAGATAGGGCTGCTGGCAGAGGACGGATACTGAAGTGGTCCCGCGCTGCCAGAGAAACGCAAGGGGTGGAGAATTTCGGCATGAAAACCCGGCACCTGGGACAGGAGCGGAAGGGAGGTATCGTCAGCGGGAACTCCAGCTTCTCTAGCTGATCCCTCGAGGAATCTGCGGGAACCATTTGTGGCGGCCTTAGAAACTCGCCGGAGGCACAGGCTGTCGACGCGCCTAAATGGCGACGGTAGGGAAAGGTCCTAAGGCCAACGCGCAGAAACAGCTTGCCAAATTTGCCTGGTCCAAGGCGGGAGATAAAAGTGAATTACCACTGATGGAGAAAGATGATGGGGGAGCTGCCTCTAAGCAAGACTCGGAACCGACCTTACACGACGTTATGGCAGCGATCGGTGGAGTGCGGGCCTCGCTGGAATCAGTTACGGTGGAAGCTTCTCTTATCAGGGCTGACTTCCGGAAGATGGATGAAAAGGTGAAAGAACTGAAGGTAGTCACCGGCGCATTGCAGGCGGATACATCTGAACTTCAGGCCCAGATTGTCGAATTGCAAAAGAGTCAGGAGAGGATAGTGCAGCAACTTGGCGACTATGAAGGCAGGGCGCGTCACAATAATATTCGCATCCTAGGCGTTCCGGAATGGGCGGAGGGACCGGCAGTGGACCTATACGTGGAGGACTTGCTCACTAAGCACCTCAAGCCTAAAACTTTGCCCAGCTACTTCTCCATTGAAAGAGCCCACAGATTGCCAGGTGGAAGGCCAAAACCAGGAGCACCCCCGAGGCCACTCATCGCCCGTGTATTTAACTTTCCGGATGGAGATATTATCCTGCAGACTGCAAGATCTAGTCCCCCACTAATAGTAGAGAACTATGAGGTGACATTCTTTCCTGACTTTACGGCCAAGGTCCAAGCTCAGAGTCGCAGTTTCCAGGCGGTAAAGAGGGAATTGCGGGACCGAGAAGTGAAATATGCAATGCTTTTCCCAGCAAAGCTGAGGGTGGAATCGGATGGGAAATCATGGTTTTTTGACTCACCGGAGGCTGTCTGGGAATGGATGGAAGGCTGGAACAAAGTGGGTGGGCAAAGACGAGAGTGAGCGGGTAGACCTGGCCTGCAGAGAAGCACCACGGCGGAGGTTCGGAGCACTGGCTCAGCGGCAGAGGGCAGCCAGATCACGGAAAGAGGCTGAAAACCCCTATGACTAATGTGAAGAACTGGCACCCTGTTGGAAGCGCAAGTATGGGGGGGTGACAAGATTTGATCTACCCATCGGTGCCTGACATTGGAGTGGGGATAGGGCTGATCAGGCCAAGATGGGTGGGTTAATCGAAGGTGATTGAGAGAACACTGGGCTATTTGACATAAGTGGATGGCTTAATGTACAACCATTGTGATCTGTTTAAGCGGGGAGGTGGGCTGACTAACCTCATGCATCTTAAGCATTTCTGGGGGGGAGAGAGGCACTCTGCCGTGTTTGGGAGTGGGTAGTTTTAGATCCACGGGCAGGGAGGCAGGGAGGGGGGAGGGAACCAAAAGGTCAAGAAGTTGGGGACATTTGTGTGTTGAGCGTTTAATTGGTATGCATTACAATTCACAGATTAAATTGTGTAAAATAGCCATATTGTACACAGGACCTAAGTTGTTGGATGGGCAGGTACAGATTTTGTATCCGAATATGATACTCCTTAGTTATGGAAATGGTATGAGGGGTGTGTATGGGGGGGATAGAGATAGAGTGCTTTCGGTACTGGCCTGGAATGTCAATGGTGTTGGTGACAAAATTAAGAGAGGAATACTGCAACAGTATTTAAAGCGCCATTCACCGGATGTGGTCTTATTGCAAGAAACGCATCTTGTGGGCCGGAAATCCAAGGCCCTCACCAGGTGGGGATACACACTTCTGGCTCATGCGGACTACACCACGGGTTCGAGGGGAACGGCTGTACTGGTTAGGAAGAGTGTACCTCTCATTATTCACAAGACATGGGCAGACCCAGGAGGGCGATTCGCAGGGGTAGAGGCCCAATGGGATGGAAGGGACATCAATATACTCTCAGTATATCTGCCGCCCGCTCTGGGTAGGATGACATTAGAGGACCTGGGAAGTAGGCTGGCGGGACTCTGGGAGGGCACACTGATCATGGGAGGAGACTACAACATGACGATGGACGACACTATAGATCGTCACCCGCCGAGGTCTAGAGCTACCTCTAGTGTTCTCATGGCTGATTTCACAACGGCAATGGCGCTGACAAATGTGGGTCGAGAGCTTCAACCCACTGGCAGACAATTCACATATTTTTCTAATGTCCACCAGAGTCTATCAAGCATCGATTACTTCCTTACACATGTCCTCGGTTGGTAATTTCGCCTAGTATAAAGTCTTACCCAGAGGTATATCAGACCACTCCCCTGTCTGGGTGGAATATACACATTGGGAAAGACAGGCACGCACTACTATCGTTCTTAAACCGTGGCTCTTACATATACCAGATATTAGGGAGGAGCTACGTAAGCAATCAACTAATTATTTCACCGAAAATGTAGGCTCGGTCGATTCTGCACAAACAATCTGGGAAGCTTACAAAGTGGTTTTGAAGGGGCAAGCTTTGTCATTGAAAACGGGCTATCTAGCTAAAAAACGTGAGCTCCTGACCCAGGTTGAGTCGGACCTCCTTGAATTGGAACGAGAGCACTCACAAAATCCCTCACTGGAGACGAGCCATAGGCTCTTAATGAAGCAAGATGAATACAGGATCAAAACCAGAGAACACATGATGGCTAAGAACCGTGCCACCCAACATAGACTTTATGAACTAGGTGATGGAGCGGGCAGGACATTGGTGTGGCTAGAGAGGCGAGAGCAGGGTTCCAGATGATGCATGCACTGATGACTCAGGGGGGTGAAACAGTGATGCATCCGTAGGACATAGCTGAGGAATTCGCTGCTCATTTGGAGAGGGTCTACTCCCCTCGTCCCATTACACGGCTGAAGAGTCCGTCAGCTCCTCCGTGACAGTACTATACCGATTCTCACGGATGTAGAAAGGAAGTCCTTGGAGGCAGACCTCTTGATCGAAGAAATAAGCAAGGCCGTGGGGCAGATTAAATCCGGGAAGGCTATGGGGCCTAATGGCATACCAGAGGAGTTCTTGAAAGCTACCGCCTCTCTGACTGTGCCACATTTAAAAGCTATGTATGAAGAAAGTCTGAAGGTGGGGAAGCTACCACTAGACCAGAGGCTGGCCACCATTGTGGTTATCCACAAACAGGGAAAACCAGCAGATAGATGCGGCTCCTATCGGCCAATTTCACTGATTAATGTGGTGACAAAAGTGCTGGCAAAAGTTCTGGTGACTAGGCTGGCAACGGTTATTTCATCATTGATCCATCCGGACCAATCGGGCTTTATGCCGGGAAGGTATATGGCCCTTAATATACGACGTCTACATAATGTGATGGCCCGTAGGAACTACATTGAGGAGGATGCGGCGGTGTCATCCCTGTACGCTCAATGGCATTTGATTCTATAGAATGGCCATATCTATTTGAAGTCCTGGAAAAGGTGAGACTGGGCCCGAAATTCATAGCATGGGTAAAGCTTCTATACACGGATGTGCTGGGACAAGTGAGGGTTAACAGTTATACATCCCAAACATTACAGTTAAGGAGAGGTACTAGGCAAGGCTGCCCGCTCTCTTCGCTGATATTCTCCCTTCTGTTGCGGCCTGGGTTCGCGGAGATGTGATGGTGAGGGGGCTGCGGTGGGCGGACGGAGTAGAAGATCACATCTCTTTATACGCAGACGACATACTGTTATACTTAGCCTCCCCGTATAAATCAATAAGCGTAGTCCTTGACATCTTCACGAATTTCGGTAAATACTCGGGGTATGCGATCAATTGGCACAAGTTGGTACTGTTTATGCTGACTTCCGTCTGAATGCACGGTGGCGGTGGCTGAGGAGGGGGTTTCAATATCTCGGGGTTTTATCACATCAGACCCGATCTGTTTCTACAGATCCAATCTGACCACCCCCCTTGGCTCGGTTACGAGCAGATGTGAAGCATTGGAGAACTCTGCCTTTAACACAGGTGGGGCGAGCTGCGCTCTTTAAAATGCTGGTCCTCCCTCGTTTTCTTTACATACTCCAAAACTGTCCACACAGAGTCCCAGACTCGTACTTTAGGGCGTTCGAAGGTGAAATCCGAACGCTGTTGTGGGATGGGAAGGCCCCCAGGATAGCACTGACGAAACTGACCAAAGGCTGGTATGATGGAGGCAATTCTACTACTGGGCGGCGCAGCTAGTGACTGTTAACCATTGGATATATCGCTCACCTGGCGACCCAGCATATGCTCTGGATCGCTACCAAACTGATTGTTCTGGATATCTAGGGGCCCTATATACCAGTGATACGAAAAATAGGGGAATTTTTTTTGGACCAACTCAGCATACACTGGAGATATGGCGCATAGCCAACGCTAGACTGGGATGGGAAGGAGTCCTCTCACAGGCGACGCCGTTATGGTACACCCAGAAATTGGGCATGTTATGTTATCAGCCCGGTTTCGACAAATGGGACCTCATTGGTATCTCCGCGGTGAAGGATTTGGTGAAGAAGGAGCCATGCTTACGTTCGGGGACCTTCAGAGGCAATATCATCTGGCCCAAGGGGAACAGTACAGATATTTACAAATCAGTCATGCGATACGGGCGGCCTTTCCGTCTCTCAAACATATACCACACTCGTCCCCACTAGAAGACCGCTTGTTGGACGGGCCCCTCGTCTCAAAGGCAATATCCCTGACTTACAAGAAGCTAAGTAATAATTTACCAAACACCTTTCCAAAACTCATAGAGCGATGGCAGGATGACTTAGGCCCGATAGATGATGAAGACTGACAGACGGCTCTCATGTCCCCCCCCAAGAGGCGGCCATCACCCTTAGATTTCGGCTGATCAAGCTTAGGGTACTTCACCGATCATAAATCACAGGGGTAGTTCTGGCGAAAATAGGTGCTAGACCTGACGATCTCTGTGTGAGGGGATGCGGACAGCAGGCCACATTCTATCATACGTTATGGAGTTACCCAAAGATTCGTGCCCTATGGGAGGGAGCGTCAACCCATATGCAGACGGCTTTAAGGAAAGAAATAGTATTGAAGCCACAACTGGGTATATTAAACATATGGGAGGCGACTGCCCTCACGGATGTTGAACAGCAATTCACAACACTGGGGTACACATTGGTTAAACGAGAACTGGCGAGAAGTTAGGGGGGAACAGACCCACCGTTCGTCACCCTATGGGCTAGGGAAATGGACAGATGTATGCTTGCAGAAACTGAGGTTTTTAAGATGAGCGGGTGCCCCAAAAAATGGGATAAGAAGTGGTTGCAATGGAATAAGTATAGAGGAGAGCCATGTGTGTCGCCTACAATTGAACTGGAGTTGAATAGACGTGTTGAACAAGAAAGTGTTACTTAATTGCACTGTACATCTATGACTGCCCAGCTGCAATGTTGTGTATCCTGAACATGTCGTCCAACCTTGTATATGTGGCTGTAATTAAAAACCAATAAACAAATTTTTTTTAAAAAGGCAGGAGCAATTATTGCTGGCAATCGGGTAGTCATAGACTTTCTGGAGGGTGTGAATCGCTGTGGAGCAGCAAGATCTAGAGCCAGATTGGTGTTTTTTTTAACAGCTTAGTAATGTTGTTCTTATGTTAATGAAGACAGCCTGTTGTGTTGGAGGGTGATAGTACACTAATTGAGTAGGCCTTCTGTGACAGGATTGGCTGTTTCAGCAGGAGGCGAATTTGTCATGTTTTGAGAGTGCTGAAGTTTGCTTGTCTGAAGAAGCTGTTGGTGATCTTGAGGAGATGTTTGTGGACATCTCCATGGGGGTATTTCATAATGGATGATGGAAGAATGGCATATTTTTAAGTGGTGGCTTTGAGACAGTTGGAGGTGTTAGTGGGGTTGGTGTTTGAGAGGAGGTATAAGGAAAGTGGCTTTTGGGTGAAGCGGTATGAGGATTGGAACGAGTACGATTGGCTGTTTCATGGTGTCATGGTTGGTTCAGATATTAATGTCTTCCCAGCAAAGACATGATTAATAGCATGACATTAGTCAATTGCATATTTGATAGGTGGGTCCAGCATGGAATTGAAGGAGTGCTTAACTGCTACCAAGAGGGGTTTACATCTGTTGTTTGTCTTAGAAATGGTGGTCTTGTATAAGGTGACTTTGACTGTGGTGATAAGGAAGTTGAATGTAGATCTGAGTGTATTGGGTTTGTGGAGGTTGTCAGAGGCTTTGACCCATTTCCACTTGTTTTCTTGCCTTTGCATGAATTGTTGATCTCTGAGAGTGTTTGTGAATACCATGATTCTGATGCTTTGGTTGTTTGCCTTATTGTGTATTGAGTTGTGCATTTAGACCTACCTGGATTTTCGGCACAGTTGTATATGTCAAGAATTATGTTGGCATCTGAGGTAGGCTGTACTGAGTTGGAAAGCCTGACGAGTCTATGGGAAAGATCAATGAAAGAGAGGTCAGTTTGTGTTTATCTTTTTAGTTGAAGTTGGTGCATTGGTGTGCCATGATGGGTAAAGAAAGGGATGGTGAGACTATCTTTACTGTTCCGCTGTATCGGGATTTTCATTGGATGTATAGAGGTTGAATTAGTTTAATTATGATAGACAGAAGCAAGTTGGTAGCCATTAAATTGTACAGTTCCAGATCCCAACCTCTTCCTTGTGGAATGCCGCATGGCATCATCCATGTCTCCCCTCTTTTCAATATATTTGCGTCCTTGCATCATCATTTTCAACTCTCATCATGTCCATTTTTGGAAGCACGAAGATAATATTCATATACACCTACAATGTAGGAGGGATGCAGGTCTAAATTACCATCAAAGGTAACTTGTAATTGCATTCTTTGTTTTGTGGTCAACAATGGATCCATGACTAGCACCAGCTCTGCCAGCAAGTGTGAGTCTCACGGCGGGCCATAAAGTGCAATGGGATGTGCAATTATATTACCTCATGATTTTTCCCTACTTCTTATCTACTATTTCTTGCATTGTTCCTTATTACGTCCTGTGTTATCGGCATGAACTCAACCTCCCCTCGAGTGGGATTATTGCAACAGCACAAATCTCAGCTTCCAAAGGTTCTCATATTCAAGCTGCAGCAGATATAGTGTAAAAGGATGTCTGGTTTTAAAAATTGGTTAGTTAGAACGTATTGCAACAACTCTCCATTCGCTGTAATGCTTAGCAGTACCGAACCTGAAACAATTAAAATTTCTATTTATTGCTTATGAGGCATTCCTTAGAGCAGGTTCTAACTTCATAATTGAAAACACAAGCATTTTGCCTCAACCTTTACTTTACATTCACAGCTTCTGGAGCTTGTACCTGTCTCTGGATGAACCAGACTATGTGTAACTGCTTTTTCTAGTGGGCCTCAGTCCTAGAAAAATGTCATTCTCAAATCACTTTGTAACATTATTTACTTCACTTCAGGACTGTTGAAGGACCAAAGTCAAAAAAGTGACTTGGAGTGTTTGTGAAATGCAAATGAGAATAGACCTTGTACTATCACAACAGCAATCGGCAGAGATACAGCTCTGTGCACAGCTCCTGTTGTGAAAGGCCAATGAAACACTGCATTCCACACTGCATAGCTGTTTAGGACCCTTGGCTGCTTAACGGAGACGAGTTCCTGCTCACTTTTATGTACTGACAATGTGAATTCACGCTGCAGCTTCGCTGCTAAAGAGATGATCAGGGGTCCAGGTGCGATAGATTGACTTGAGTGCCAAAGTCGGTCTGATGGATCAGAACTATGAAAAACGGTTGTGACCCATGTTCCAGTCCAGTTCCTGTACTGTAGACTCCAATTCACCCTTATTAAACCACCCTCATAAGAAAACTTCAGAAAACAGATTTGTGTGCATTATTTCATCACCTGGACAGGTCTTGAGGTGCAAATGTGAATTCAACATTTGTTATGAACATTGGAAAACCTGTCCAGACCATGTGTGGTGAATCTAAGTGTCATTGGTAGATACAGGAGAAAGTACTAATCAATATTAGACATTTTAAGTTTCAGGTTGAAGTTATTGTTTCATATCACAACTATGATTGAAAAAAGATTTCAGAAGAACTGATATTATGTTCCTGGGCAAAGCAATGGTACATGGCAGTAACGACTGCTTTCGGTTAGAGACCTGGGACAAGCAACAAGAGGTATCAATTTTGAGCCGTCTTTGATTACCACAATATCACTAACATTTACTGAGAAATACTATAGTTAGATAAGTCGTCATCAATTCAAGAGAGAGACTCAAAAGGTGCTGCTGGGATTGCCATGATCAACTAATTCACACTCAGGGAAACATTCTGGAGGTAAACTCTCCAGTGAATCGAAAGGTACTTCCTAATGAACAGATACATACAATATGAAGTACATTAATTGAGAACACAATTACCTAAGGAGTCTTGTGCATCCACCCGTGCGTTCTGCTGAAGGAGAACTTTTGTTATTTCTTCATTTCCAACACATGCTGCAAATGACAGTGGAAACTCCCCTGTTTGAAATAAAAGGTAAATGATTTATCAGATTGGAAACTCAATTTAATAATACAATGCCACTTTTTTCAAAATATAAATCAATATACAACATAATGTTCCTTTTCTTGTAAAACAATGTTTTATTATATTGTGAAACATCTATATATTATACCAAGTTACGTAAGGTATGAATGGTTCTTCGTTCCCAATTACAATGGCATACATATATGGCAAAGGAATACCTAATCTCAAATGGCCTCATGCATGGTATAAGGAAAGAAAGACGCACCAATACAGAATAGGAAATACTTTTCCAATCAAAAAGGATACACACACACACACAGATGTACTTCAGTAAAAGGTAGCAAAAGGCAAGCATAAGTTCATTTCAGGGTAAAAAGGTGGAGGCAACATTCTCATTAAGATAGGGACATTCCCTGTGTGGGTAAAAAAGTTAACTATGTTAATGTGCAATTCCTCAGGATTTATTTATAGATGGGTTCCATATAATAGTACATTTTTATGAGTCAATGCTGTAAATTGTTATATTCTTGGAAATCAATGACTGATGTACACATTTTTCAAATACTCAGGGGATTCTTTGTGTACACAAGCTACTTAGACGATGAACTAGTCACGAAATTTCGAAGTGAAAATTCATTTTTGCAATTCACAAAATATTTTTACATTTGTAAATCTATTTACTCACCCATAATATTACACCACTATTTGGTAATATTACTTGATTTCAAATATGCTCTCAGGGATAGGAAAGTGTCAATCTCTGAATGCCTTGTTTTGGCATTCACAAACTCATGAGCTTGTGGGTATTAACAAACTTTTAATTGGCACCTTCTCTTTTTTTTTTTAAATGTTCTCCTGTCAAGGGGAGAAGACAATTCATATCAGGGTGGAGTCGCTTAATTTTAGCTCCACCCTTACACGTCACAGAAACATTGTTTTTACATATACTCTGTATGCCGAACTTTATTAGTGTGAATTGAAGCATTCAAATGTACTCCAGAAGTGTATTCACTGTAGAAAACTAGATCTGAACGTGTGCACATTAATGTTTAGTTTAATCATGAAAATGTGTAGTTCTCATTTATACTTATGTCTCAAGTTTTATTGCATTTATTTAAAGTCTACTGAACACATTAATCTTTTGCAGTTATTTTGAAGTTATATAATGCACACAATCATGCATTTGAAGCGCACATTGAAAATGTTTAACTAAAGTTTGTTTGACTAGGCCTCTATTTCTTAACATGAAATGTATTTTTCCTAGCTCTCCATGTTCTTTTCCTTTGCAGGTGCGTTTTTGTGATTTCATAGCTAGAGAGCGGAGTACTGTGTATAAGAGATAGTAAGGTCTGAGATGAGAAATCTTGGAAAGAAATGGACAATTTAATGAGCAGTAGAAGCCTCCTATTCATCACGTATCCTGAACAAGGGTGCCCAAGGTCAACTTGGTCGTTTGAGCTCTGAGGGATGGGAAAATCAACTGATGTTGCAGATGCACACTGTGAGAAATAGAAGAAATTGGGTTTTTGGTGATGTGTAAAGAAATATGGATACTCCTGGAACTTTTTGGTTTTAATTAGTGTTCACTCTATTAGAATGTAAAACAGATTTCTTTGGACTGTGAGAGGTACAGACCTCTTCATTTCCTTTTGTCCTTACAAGTGTGTCGCTTGATGCTAAACACAGATTTCCCTTTTTAGAAAACTTCTGTTGGTGTTTTTACTCATGCTGATATCTCCCTTCCTCTATTCCCAAATCCTTTGAGACCTTTTATTCTAAACCATCCTCATTCTAGACTTAGAACCTGATTAGATGACTTTAGACCTTATTCAAGCTTAGAAAGGAGAAGCGAAGTTTCTTAAAGGAACACTGATTTGAAATATTTGACCTCTGTATTAATCTGACTTTTATTGCATGCTTTATGCTATTGAGTCGGAATTTGTTTCAACGCTTTAATTTGCTTGTCATAATTTGTTACATTTATCGCACGTTCTTGATTTTTGATTTCATTGGAATGATTATTAGCTTGTAATAAACCTACTTAATTTTAGTTACCTATTCCTAGTCCTTATTGTGTGGTCAAATTGGATAAACAAACTTTAAGTTGTTGAATTGAATTTCGACTCCCTTTTGCCTCTCAGCCAACCAGAAAGATATATCAGGTGAGAAATGGTAACCACTTCCTGCACGCTTCCAAAGGCTATGATTGTGGAACTACCTCCTCAAAATTGACTGGGTGTAGGGCAGGGGGTCTTTCCAAGGAAGAACATATTTTCCCCATGAAATAAAAAAAGAAAAAGTTAGCATGCAGGAATCCACTTTAGGTAAGCATTTACACATGACCTGGTTACTTTCCGGCAAGCTTAATAACTCAGAGTCCTGTTCTTCCTCACCATAATCCAAACCAGGTTATGTTTTGCCTCACCCAGGAGACATATATTACATGTCAAAGCCCCGAGTAATTGAAAACCTTGAGTATATTTAATTGGGCCCTAATTGAGCCCCACCCACAGAAAACCTAATTAAATGTGACAATGACCATAATAACCTCCTGTACTACCCAACAAAGCAACTGGCCTGCTGTTCCCTCCCACTTGGGAAATGAGAGGAGGAAATATGGACTGTGACAAGGATGACAAGAATGACCAGGACTAAGAGTAATGCAGCTAACCAGTAGGTGACCAGGTGATTACCTTCTCATCTGCAGTTCGAGTCCTTGCAAAGTGAGGATGTACCCAATCATTATAAAGGAATACGGAGTGAAGACACAAAAATAGCAGAAGCCAATCGATGCAACGTCAATGTTGTTTTAGTTAAACATAGAAAGATATATTTAAGAGCCCACATAAACCAAACCTCTACAGATGCCGACTTGATACATTTTCAGGAAGAACAAACTTTTCTGGTGGATCTACCCTGAACTGAACCTGGTAGAGTTGCCCTTCTAGGCCGATCAGTCCAATAGATAGCCAACTTCCCCCAACTGTTATTCCATGGGTGATGAAAATAGCATTGTTCTAATGAAAATAAGCTTTTCAAAATAGAAAAAGTGAGACTCTTTGAACATCTAATGACCGCAGTCTCAGCCCCAGAGCCAAGAAAAGAAAGTAATGAAAAATTTAAAACTGAAATCTGGAAATGTGAAAGTCTGAAGAGATCTTGGGAAGGAACTCTCTAGAACCAAAGGGGGTTCCAAAAAAGGACAGGGTAATAAATTACCAGCTTTTGGAAAGAAAACCTCCTCAGAAGCCAAGGGATCCACCGAAGACAGTTCTAGGTCTCAAAAGACCTGGATAACTCCCCACAAGCTTCACATATTAGATGAAGCAAGACCTAAAAAAAAATCCATTTGTAACAATTTTTATAATCTTCCCCAGAACGCAAGTTGTTTGAAACCCCGAACATAAAGTCCAGGATTCAAAATAGGCCCACTGGTGAGCAAAACCTTTAAGGGTACTTAGTCACCTGGTTTCCTGAATAGAAAGAGTGACTTTCCTGAAACAAACAGGCTTCAAAGTTTAGTCTTTCAATCTGCAAACCTTCTCCCTGAGACATTGTCTAAAAGGAAAGGAGATATTTGAGGAGAAGGACAGAGTGGCAATCTCCACAAAGGAGATTTGCACTTCGTGGAACCATAGACCCTGAGGCTACCAGTGAGCTACCAAAAGAAACTCTGCCCTA
Source organism: Triturus cristatus (assembly GCF_964204655.1). Taxonomy (NCBI): domain Eukaryota; kingdom Metazoa; phylum Chordata; class Amphibia; order Caudata; family Salamandridae; genus Triturus; species Triturus cristatus. The sequence goes on along the minus strand of NC_140594.1, from coordinate 1,005,728,454 downwards.
TTGCTCTGAAATTTCCAAAGCAACGACCTCAGGAAGAGAAAGGGTGACAAAAATGCAGAAGCCTCTTTGGCCAGATCAGATACAGGGTGACAACCAGGCCCTGGGAGAAGGTTCCAGGGAACACAACTGAAGGAATAGTGCATCCCCTGTTAGGACAGAGACATGTCCAGTCAACGGACACAGTAACTTTCTGTGATGGTCCAGAAGTGGACTGGGCAGAGACCAAGATAAATTGAAGATGGGCAGACCTGACTTAAGAGATCTGGATGCTCTTTCTCCATCCCTAGAAGGCAGACTTCTGACATGGACTGAAGAAGATTTAGTGCAAAGAGCTTAGATCTTATTATACTTAAGTGAAGAAGAAGGGAGTTCTGAGAAATATCCACTGTCCAGGATCGCATTCAAATGTAACAACTATTGAGGAACTAGACACCACAGCTGAAGCAAAGGCATATAAAGGACATGGAGATGTGTGACAGACAGTAGACTTCATAAGTGTTGGGACATACATTCTGCCGCTGACTGCTTCTCCTAAGACAAGTTTTTAAAATCTTTCAGCAGAGATTGTATTGTGTATTTTATAAACTTGTTGGGTCTCTTTTACACCATGTTCGGGGTCCATATAGTAGGTAGAGCTACTAGGTCATAACTGTAGTGATTGAGGTTGTTTGCTTCTAGTGCCCTGAGATTTGTCCTACAATAGCTCTGCAAAATTGGTTCAAGTACACCCTGACTTCACTTGACGCTCAGGATAGTGAGCATAAGCAGTCCAAAACATTCCTCATAGATAGTGTGGGTGGTAGAGACTCTGAAGTCAAGCAGTCAAAGAATAGACCCAATAAGCAAATGTCCAGCCCATAGAGAAGTACTTTAATCACACCATAATTCAATACTAAACATCATAACCCATGCAGCAAGACAGGGAAGGGATAACATGGATCCTACATTGGGTACCACAAAAGATAAGCTCTAGAGACTTTATATTCCGGCACAGGTGAAGACATATTGCTGTGAAATTGAGCAGCTTTCCTGAGTTCTCCAACAAGGAAGTTAGCCCATTTACTATGACTCTGAAGTTATCTTAAGCAGGTTGCAATATATCTCACAAAAATATTTTAGTCATGTTCCCAATTCAATATTGTGCCAGGCACTGGTGTTACCCAAAGGGAAGCAAACTCAGGATCTCAAAGTGTAGATTTTCAGTCCACAACCGCATGGGGCAAGCAGTCTCACTCACAGTGACATGGGCTCATTCAGGTGGCCATACCTTCTTCTCTCCACTTTGGACAGATGAAACCTGTAGAAGCACAATAGTAAGCACTCTGATTGGGCAGGTTGAACACTCAATGCTGAGTGAATCATTTCTTCTGTCAAGGATGCAGGGTTGCAGTCTTTGAAGTGCAGCAAAGGTAGAGTCAGCCCAGTTATTATGGTCTGGGTCATCTCTGGAGTAGGCACACTGGAAATTTGTAGACTCATATTAGCTTCTAACACAATATAAATGTATGGTGACAGTGGTATACAGAACTGTGTACTCAGTATCCCAAAATTATTGGCTCTGGCACATATGCAGACTTTGCAGGACTAAAACCTTAGATTCCTGTCTTTGGAGAAGTCATCCTTAATGGAAGAGGAAACCTCACACACATATTAGTGTCATGCTTAATCATAAGAGTCCTCTCCCCACCCCATTAGGACAGTCCAACCTGGGCGGACTCAACCGCCTCGAAGACTGACTGGAGAGGAGGGAGTTCTTGAATAAATCTTACTGGACAACACCATATAACTAGGGACCCAGATGGATATTTAAAAATACCTTATTGTCCCTGGGGAATTTCTACCTGTATTAGTGGAACACTAGGTAAGGTTAAAAAATGTATGGTTTGGGTAATAGAGTTTATTGACTCATACCCAAGCATTTGCAAACAGGTTTCTGCTCACTATTGGCAGCCTTTAAGGTCTGGGGCATTCATCAGGGCATGTGGATCCCTATGGGTGAAAAGTTCCTAAACGCTTTTCTTTTTGAACTTGTGAGGTTGTTTCACAGAGAATTCCTTACTTAGGTCCTACCATGCTTTCCTACCTGTTAGTCTTTGCAAACTATATTAGAAAAATACAAAAAATAGAAAGACAACAAAACAGGGTACAAGTATTACCTGATTCTACATATAGGCCCACATGCATCAAGCTAATTTGCAATCGCAAATGTTGCGAATCGCTAAAAAATGACGTTTGCGATCGCAATAGAGCTTCTTCCAATGCATGAATCAAATTCGCAGAAACCCGTAGAATTAGCAATTTAGCGATTTCTTAAACTCCTAATCCGTAATAGCGATTCTGTATTACGGAATCACAAATAAGAAATCCCAAAGTCACATGGAACAAGAATTCGCAAATACAGAATAAGCCAAGAATCGCAAATTGCACCTCCTAAATAAGAAGAAACCATATCAGGTGGTTAAAATTACACATTCAACAAGTCAGGTGTAAAACATCAGCAAAGTACTTAAACAGTCCCAGAATGCATCAGAGTGTCCCACAATGGCAGCGCTCTACGTCATAGCGAGGAGGATGAGACTGAGAGCAGCAGCAGAGAGAAGAAGGATACAGGAGAGAATCTTCAGAGTGCGCGTTACTTTGCTAGGGCAGACAGAGGAAGAGATTTATGACATGTGTAGGCTGAATGCTGCCACAATCTTAGAGCTCATAGCTGAGTTAGACCCAATACTGCAGCGTCAACTCACATGACACATGCCATCCCCACCCATGTGCAGGTCCTATGCTCACTGCATCTCCTAGCCCCAGGGATCTTCCAGGGAGTAATTGCAACAGCTGGCGGTGTCTCACAAAGTACTCTATCGTGCTTCTTCAATGCATTCCTAAATGCCATATTGCAGAGGATACACCACCACATCAGGTTCCCCACAACACCACAGGAATTGCTGCAAACCAAATTAGATTTTTATCAGGTTGCACAATTTCCACATGTCATTGGTTGCATTGATGGTACGCATGTACCCATATGTCCCCCCTCAGTGAATGAACATATCTACCCGAACCGAAAATCATACCATTCACTGAACATCCAAGTAATGTAAAAATTATCACAGATACACTGGCAAGTTACCCTGGCAGTGCCCGTGACTCCTACATCTTCAGGCATAGTGGCATACATAGATGTCTGCTTGCAGGTGAATTTGGAGAAGGATATTTGCTGGGTAAACACATGTCATATTGTCTTGCACACCTGTCCGCCATGGTGACACATAGCAGTACTTAATGTATGTCTCTTGTTAACATCCTGTAGGTGATAGTGCATACGCTGTGAGGTCCTTCATCTTTACTACCTATCTGAATCCTACAACACGAAAGGAGCAGCGATACAATCACGCACACATCGCAACGCGAAATGTGATTGAGAGGACATTTGGTGTATTCAAATCCAGGTTCCGCATCCTCAACAAAACCGGTGGGGCTTTACGGTATAGGCCGGAAACATGCTGTAAAATCGTCGCTACATGTCCTATGTTGCACAACCTTGCTACCAATAAGGACATTGCCCTGGATGACTCTGATAGCGAGCCAGAACTAGACATACTGCCAAAACAACCACACCAAGCAGCACGCAGTCCAGACGTAGCAGAGGGGAGGCGGAGACGTGCAGAAATCACACAATATTACTTCTAAGGTGAGTAATCAAGACACAACACAGATTTTGCGTAAAGATTTATTCTGCTCGGTGGGTAGTTGTGTAGATGCACACATTCCATTGTCAGACGAGTGCAGTGTGGGTGCAGACAATTAGACAGTCATAGTCTTGGCACTGCAACATTTTTGGGAGATGGAGTAATTATTCTGGTTACAGGTGCCAGTCGCTACTTCCTCCTGGCACGCCCTCCTGTGGCCCTGTTTGTAGGCTCTGCTACCCCTGTCATGGACCCCTCTGTGCAGGCCTGACTCCTGGTACTGCGCCTCCTGTCTTGTGACACAGGTACCAGTAGGCTGCTCTGGCTGGAGCCCTCCTCACTGTACCCCCTGCACGCATGAGGCTGCCACTAGCTGCTGAAGTTTGTAGTCTTTCCACAGCAGTGGTGCCCTGGATGAGACCCCTGGCAACATCCCCGCAGCAGTGGGCCATCTTCACTTGCATGCTGACTGCACGCCTTGAAAGCTGAGCCGTGGTGTGACTCAGCCTATTGATGGCCCGAGTGTAACTTGGCATGCGTGCTGTGGAAGTCTGATGCCTCCTGCCATTTGTGACATGCTCTGTCTGAATGACCCTGCACATGTCCTCAATAGCACTCGCAACACGGTCAAGTCTAGCATTGATCGCCCTGTGCCCTTCCACTACAGCAGCAGTTAGCTCCTTCAGGCAGTCATGTATACCACCCATGTGTCTTGACATTGTTCCCAGTTGGCCCTGCATGTGACGGATGTTCTTTCCTTGCAGGAGCTGGACCCTCAACATCTTGGACTCCAGGACACTTGCTTTGCCCTCGCCATTGTCATCAGCAGGCGTGGTGATTGACCTTGGCCTGTGCCTGCGGAACTGCATGGGACTGAGCTGCATTGTTGGCTCTGGTGGTGGTGGTAGGGTATGCGCAGGCTGCTGTGTGTGGGATGCTGTGTTGCTGTCCTCATCACTCTCCAAGTCAGGGAGTGGTAGTACTCTTCTCCTGCGGTGAGTGGGAGCAGGTATGGGTGGGGATGGTGGTATTTCTAGTCCCTCATCCTGTTGTTCCACGTCTCCCTCGGACTCATGGTCGTCTGCCACATCACTGTCCTGCACTGCATCTGTGATAGGAACAGTGCAAGTTCAGTTAGTTTTTGTTTGCACTTGTTTGTAAATTTGCGTCTGCGCATTTATATTAAATCTAATTCTGTCATGTGGAACGTCTACTCTTGTCACTTCCATGCTGTACTGTGCTGCACTTGTGCTTTGTTGCTCCCTCCATGCCTTGCCCTTACATTTGTCTGCATACAACTCCCAGAATGCATTAGGGGGTTGCTTGTAAAAGGTGGACTGGACTCAGGTGTGCTACACTACCCAGGGTATGCATTTGGGGCAGTTTGTGATTACATTTGACAAATGAACATGTTTAGCTGTGCTCTTAGCTTGGGAGGTGCCCGCATGTCCTGAGGTGTCAATCTGTATTACACCAACAACTGCCTCTGCCTGCAAAGTGGATTCTACGAGGTCCTCCAGTGTGGTGTCAGGGCACACACTAGATGTTCCACCTCCTGTTTTCTTAGCTGCGGCTAGCCTTTCTGCCACCCTCTCTTTGGCACGGCTGCGAAGGTCATACCACCTCTTCTGCAGGTTCTGTATGTCACGGTGTGTCACCCCCACAGCATTTACCTTTGCTTGTATGCCAAGCCAAATCTTCCACTTCACTGACTCTGCAACATGCAGCAGGGATTGTCTCCCAAAGAGCTGGTCATGTCTCTGGACAACTTCCTCAGTAAGGATTTCAAGTTCCTAATCACTAAACTTGATTTTTCTCTTCCTGCCTTCTCCTTGTTTGTGTGCCTTTTCAGTGGCCGTGGTGGGTTTTTCTCACAGCTCCTGTTCAGCAACACTTCCTCCAGGGTGTGCTCCACCAGTGTTCCTCCTCCTCTCACTGTGTACAGGTGTGTTGATTAAGTGAATGACTTCCTGGTTTGTGATGTCTTCACAATGCAGCAATATGGGTAATTCGCAATTTCCGAATCTGTAGTTGCGAATTCGCTATTGCAGATTCGGTAAACACGGAAACGGTAAGGATATTTGCAAATTTGACCGATTCGCAAATATTTTCTGATTTAATTGCTGCAATGGATTTTGCGATTCCATAATAGAGATTCCTTATTTTTCGCTATTATGGAATCGCAAATTCAATTGTTGATGCATGTGGGCCATAGACAGTAATATGGTCATTAAATGACTCAGGACATCTAAGGTCGTGGTAGTGCAAGTGCTCTTTTTTATATATTTTTTTTTTTATACAAAAGGAAACGTATGTTACAAAAACACAACAAAGAAAAATCCTATGTGGTCTATGGTGCTATGGCATTCAGCCCGTGTTGATCTACAACATTAACTTTTAGCATCGTGGACTATACATAAGATTATTAATGTAGACGTCCCTTACCCTCAAGTATTGGGGATACCAAAGTCATGATCACAGAGAAGGTGGGGTCCTTCATAGTCACACACTGACAGAAGGAAAACCACAATAAGGAAACAATAGAAGTCATTAAGGCAGGGGAAATTCATCACTCTTATTACAATGTATGTGACTCATGTCCTGACTCTGAATAATGGACTCTATTTTCTGGCATTGTTAATTTCTTAAAAGGATATGCTATGGGTTTTGTACATTTATTCTGTGTATAATCCCTTTTATTAGTACTACATATGTAATTCGTTCAAGCAGGACTATTCTTAAGATCATTAAAAAGACTCCATTAGTTTATCAGTTTGTTTTTCCTCTATGCCAGTTCTTAAGTCACTTAAGTATCTCTTAGCTCACTGTTGCAGATGACTTAGTCATGTCAAAGGTCACCGCATGGGAAACCAACAGTGCATCAAGAGATTGCTCATAACAGCTATCTTGGTTGCACATGGATGCCAGGAGACCATAGGATACACTCCGGGCACACTCCCACAGCAGTCAGCTTTTCCTGGATCGTGCCTCACTCTGGACTTGGTAGCTTGGCGTCTCCACCTAGGCATACAACTCCTGCGAGACAAGTCGCTCCTTCTCAGCAAGCAGCCGGGCAGGCTCTTGGCCCACAGCTCTCCAGCTTAAATGGGAAGATTTGAGGTGATGTTACCTCACTTTCTGAACTGTCGTACAGCTCTGGATCACAGCAGCTCTCCAAGTACTCTGTGAGCACACAGCTCCTTGGTCAGAGAAGAAGCTTGGATTTAGAATGAAGAGGTAAAGTTTGGGTCACACTTTTACATATGATTTGCACACAGGGGATGTCTTTATCCATGGCGTCAATTGGGGGATCATCCAATTATATGATAATTTCCTGAGAAGATAGTCCAGCTATTAGGTAATGTTCTTTAACTTTAGAATGACATTTTCTGCAAAATTAGAGCAGAGATAATATCTTGGCAAGAATCATGGAAAATACTGGACATTGGACTACTTTGCATTAGTTGGAAAGCACCTTACAGACAGCCCCATAAAAAAGGTAGTCTTCCAGGTTCCTTTCTGTAATACTACTGTAAGAAATTATCCTCATCAGATGGAGGACTTGGGCCCAAGGAGGCAAGGTTTGATCTAAGATGCTACAGCATCTGTGTCAAATCAGCCCCCTATACATACCAAACTCCCCATATCTTGTATTTCTTCAGTGCCAGTGTCTCGATCTGAATCGGGCAGTTCAGCCCCCCATGATGCTTGGAGGGCGTTAGAACACTAGGGCATTTAAAGGGTCATTGACAGCTTAATCAATAAACTACTTAAAGAATTCCCTAGAAGGAAATTTCTGTGAGGGCCTGCAGCAGCCTTTTCTGGGGCTGAAGACTAAGATCCTCAGAACAAGGCTTCTTTTATTAGAGCTTTTCTTCCTCTCTGCTATATTGCACTCAGAATGCAAAATGTTCATCAAACAGCATAATCTGGCATATAAATCGATCATTTGTTCATTTCTTCAGAGCACAAACATTGGATCTCCTGCAAGACTGTCACCATCTTTAGTTCTGGGATCTGCAGCAGCTAGTTTCTAACCTAGGAGAGTCATGATGGAAGAACTTAGAGCTGCCTCTCTGCCATTCAGCAGGAAGTGACCACACACATCTTTCTAGGTGCACAAAAAGCATGTGGACCCATTTTATCAGGTAAAGAGACTGGGATAGGGATCAAGGAAATAGGACATTATTCAAACCATTTTGCTAGTGATTGGATTGGTAAAATCTGTCTTCAGTGGTGACACATGCTTGCTTTATAGGGTCGGGGACAAGGAAGGCAGTCAAGAAAGTATTGTGTAGTTTCACACCATGTACAATTACGCAAGTAAAACTACTTACACTTGTGAGCACTCCTGGTAAGCTACAATTGTGGCAGGGAATCTATGAAAATTCCAAAAAATAAGAAAACTACTTCCAAAAGCAAATGTAAACCTAGGGGCGGGAATTGGGCCCTAAGTGTGTACACAAATCAATACGCTGATGTCAAGAGGTGTACTGAAGTGCTCCTCCAGAGTAATTATTTAACAGAGGAAACAAAGCCACATTTGCAAACAAGCCCCACCGAAGTCACATGGTGGCAACAAAGGCGCTAGATATGGAACACCTGTGGGAGAGTCTGGCTTCAGTTATTAACATAAAACAATCACTGGGTTGGTGGCGTTTGTGTGGGGTGTGTCTGAAGTGTTTTGGCAAGTTTCCAAAAGGTGACTTTCAAGAACTGTAATTCTAACAGTCGGTAGCGATTAACAATTCGGTGAAACACGAGGAGGCCAGGTGTCCAGGCAAAACCCAGCTGTTTGAAGTAATAACAGCTTAAAACGTACACAAACAGCACGTTCCTCGGTGGGACGTGTTCGAGGATTCAATTGGCAGGCTTGCAAGAAGTCAAGTGAGTACACGACATTGCATTCGCACGGAAACACAGCCGGGCATGATTGTAACACACACAAACTCAGGGATAAGGACAAATCTTATCATAGCACACGCGCATGTACTCAAGTTAAGTACTCCCCATATCTTGTATTTCTTCAGTGCCAGGGTTGTGGAGTTTTTTTTTACTAGCAGAAAAGGATTTGATTTAAAGTTATGTGCCAATGGAATCAATGGCCCACCACTTCCTAATAGAATGTCGCAAAACCTAGTTTGTGTGTCGGTAATAGGTTACCGACTCGCAAAATAGGGTTTCTACATTGCACAGACCTATTGTGAGAACTTGTTACTTTACTGTTTGAGCTACAACATATTATGACGACATGCTCTGTTGATACACTCTACCAATAGTTTCAGCCTTAATGGAAGAAACAATTGAACAAGAGAACTTAGAAATGTATGTCCAGCTGAAAGCCTCATGGTCTGTGACTGTACGGTCCCAGACTATTAAGTTCTGAAGAACATTAATCAATGAGGTGGGTCTCAAGGGTACTCCAAATGGAGCTCTAATTCACCATAAATCGGAGAGAGAGAGGTAAGTGATTTCTCAACTGAGGGCCAAAAGTTATACGTCTCCATCCTGACAGAGCTCTCCAAGGGTGAAACAACTTGAACATAAACAAGGCTCCTCAGAGTAAAGCATAAGCATGTAAATTAGGTCCCTGACCATGAGCATAGATGAGAAAGACATAGGCCCATAAACTCAATGTGCTGAGCCACATACAGACAATGGTCTGTGTAGAGATATCATCAAATTTCACAATGTTCTACCAATGGTACCATAAACAGTTGTTTTGTGGTCATTGCTACATATGCACTACTTATGAATTGACTGGGCCAAGGGGTCGTAAACTTTGAATCTGGATGCATTCCCACACTAATCTCGGATTATTCTGAGGTTCCCCCGCTGTCCCTGAATGGGGAATAACTGCACAGACTGGTAGATACTGGGTCCTTTACTGGCCAGTTTTTCCTGATCCAGGCAAAACAATGGTGAGGGTTGTGAGGGGAAAAAAGGCTCGCTTGCGCCTGTCCAGGGGAAGCATTTTCTACTCCCCTATGTTGCTGCAGGGTTCAGACGGGAGCTGGGCTGTACTTAAGGACCACTTCCACCGCTACTGCAGCAGCAAAGACAGGCTCGGGATCTTCATGACCTGAATTACTGGGTACCGAGTTTGTGAGTTCACTAACTCTGGGCCTAAAGAAACTTGTAATTACAATTTGAGGAATTTCACCCAGAGTTACTACTTTAGGTAAAATGCCACAACTCGTAACAAGGGCGATAGTGTTTTATTTTCTGTGATATTTCATAAAGTGCGCACCTGATTCCAAGAAATGATTTACAGACAATTTTGTAACAGAAGGAGCTTCTCAAACATGAGGGGTGTTCACAGAAAACTTTGGGGTACGGGATCCAAAATGAAACTAGATTACAGAAACCAGGATGTGGCGGGAATAGTAGTGATACAAAGTAAATGAGACCGGGATACACAACACATTGTGCAGGTTTTTTAGTTTATAAAACCACATGTATGTACGTTGCAACATATTTTGAAATACCGTATGATAAAGCAATATATGTAGAATCACACAACTTTGGTCAAGTGTCAAAGTCAGGACTAGAACCCAGATCTCAGTTTACACGGTTAGCAACATAGCCACCAGCCCTTATTCTCTTGACTTCAAGACCTCATACTCACATTCATTTGTTTCAGGATGAGATGCTGCTGCCATCTGTAATTAAAAGTGCTCAAGATATCAGAAAGAGCTACCGCAGGTGGAAATAAGGTAAACTGATATAGGTGACTTACTATTTTTCCAACCAATGTCCCAGAATAATCTTGAAGTCAATGGTTATACCAACAAAAAGTGCTACCTTGAGACTCCTATTCAAAATTGGCTATTCAGAATTTGATTGCATTCTTCTCTTTTGCCAAGGTCCATAACACCACTGTTGATGTATCCATCCAGTCCTCTACATGGGTGACACATTTCACCAAGGCCTTTGAACCCAATTCCATAGCGAATGAGGACAGGTTTGCAGCGGACACTATTCTTACTTTTGGTGATGGAGACCAATTGAAGTTCACACTAGATGAGGAGGACATATTGGCAGTAAGACGGTGCCCCAATAATAAAGCTCCGGGACCGGATGGGGTCCTTATCCACCTCTTCAAATATAATATTGATCTATGGGACCCACTCTTGGTCAATGTCCTTAATAGTTCCATTGTGTATGCCCCCCCCCCCCCAAGTCTTCTTCTAATGCAGTCATAGTCCCAACAGTTGCGTAACATTGCCCACACAGTGCAGGGGCCGTCTAGCTCCTGGGGGCCCCCTCCAGCACTGAGCATGGGCGACGAGCACCTGGCCTGAGAGCTTCTACTCAAACACATTCTCTTCCATGGCATATACTCTGTCACCGAGCTCAGAAACATCCTACTATATTTCCTATAAGTCGTGTTTCAAATCAGCTGTAACTAAAATTATCTCTTCTTTGAGCTCTTTGAAGACTTGTATCATGAAACCTTTGGTGATTGTGTTGTCTGATCCCGTGTGAAGCAGCCTGATCCAATAGCAGCATCCTTTAGCGTGAAGCGAGCCCGACCCACCACCTATTTCTTAGTCACTCACTGTCAAACATATCTTTAATGTTACAATCTTTCCATCTTCTTTCTCTGCGTCAGACTTGCAAGGAGTGGAACCTCTGCCTTCGGACACCACTGGTTTTGTCTGGGGACAATAGGTACTGCTCAACCCAGCTGAAGGGTCGTCTTTGCATTTTACAGACCTTATCTATAATTCGTAAACCAGTTAAAATCAGAAGAAAAGGAAGAAAGTAAATAGGATGGAGGTAATGTAAAGGCTTACTGCAATGGTGTATACAAAACAGAGCAGTATGGGGTGGGTAGCTCTAGATGTTTGCGAGCACACTCCCTCTGTTCCACGCCCACGGCCACCACTTTATGAGGGGGTGTCATAGCTGCTGATCTGCCATTCTGCCTAATTCATTACACAGGCCAATTCAGATGGCTAGGGCACTCCGCTTGCTCCCACCTGCAGGGCAGGCTTTAGGGAAGTGTGATGGGGCAGTTGCACCATGCGCTGGACTTCGGTGGGGGATAGTTTATTTAAAAATAACTTATGGGTGTAAAAGCACCTGCTGCAGAGTTCATTGTGTATCCAGTCGTTTCACAGCAACAATAAAAATGTTAAGATAACTCTGGTGATTAATGTTCCTACTAGAGAGAGATCAGATTTTTTTTCTAGTGGCTGTTTGGACGCATCATAAAGTGGCGCAGAGGGTTAATGTGCCTGCTGCAAAGAAGGTGTATCATGGAGATCACAGAACTGAGTTTGAGTGAAGTACCAGTAGTGCAATAAAAAAATGAAATGTCTGGGAGAGAGGGGCAGTGTTGGAGGGTGGTAGTGAGCGAATCCATGGAGAAGGCAGTGGCATAACAATAGCCCCCACAGCCCCAGTGCTGTGGGGGAGAAGGCCTCGAACTCCTGGGGGCCCCCTCCATCACTGTGCAGATGTGGCAGGCCCCTGTCCTGGGAGCTCATGACCAGGTCCGGAGCGTGGGGAGGCCCTCCATGTACTTTGCAGGGGGCCGCCTCAAGTTTTGTTACGCCACTGGGTCTCTATTTTTAAAAAGGAGGATGGAGGGGACACCTGCTGTTACCGCCTGATATCACTTATTGATTCGACTGCAAAAGTGATTTTGCTGAAATGACTCAAGAGTTGAGCAGAAGAGAAAAACATTCTGACACCAGCCCAATATGGGTTTAGTCTGGGGACTAGAGACCAGTGCATCTATCTCCATCTCTTGATTTGTAATTACGTCCAGATCAAAGAAGGGTGCCATTGTCTTGCATTCATGGGTCTAAATTCAGTATTCAATAATGTCGACGGGCCAATTATGGTAAAAAATGGTCGACATGGGTGCTAAACATAGGCTAATAAATATTTTATCCAAAGTGCATTAGCATGTAGTGGGTAGTGTGAGATTTGGGCCCAATGGAGAATGTACACCCCTCCCCCCTATTACGATATGGAGGCGTGTAAGGCAAGGCTTTGTACTTGCCCTATTCCTGTTTAGCCTCTATATTCATGACCTGTAGACCTATCTCTCAGGGGTGTAGACTGACCCACTCAGGGCTGGCCATAGAGGTCTGCCAGTCTTTATGTACAACGATGATTGGGCACTCATGTCTCAAACTGGGGTGGGTCTACAAAGGCTCTTAGACAGATTTGTGGGGTACATGGATGGACTGGGTCTCCAAACAAGGAAGTCTTAATTGTGTATAATGGCTTGTGGTCGAACAAGGCGAGGGTTTTTTAGATCAGTGATACCAAACTAGACAGTTCCAGTTTTCACCTATCTCGGGATCTCCCTTTGATAACAGGTGCACATGGAAACACCCCACTAAAGTACACCTTGAGCTGAATAGGGCAGCCATATTTAGTTTACCCAGAGGTTAGGGTCCTCTCCTTTTGAGGTAATACATCTATAAAGGCAGGTGCATCTTGGCTGCCTCGTTCGGTGCAAGCATCTGGGGCCTCTGCGACTCGACATCATTGCAGATTGGTGAAAACAGTTTCCTGCGTAAAGTTTTACGCTTACCCTGGAGTGTACCTGCCATCATATGCCACAATGAGCTAGGCTTATACTAAGCAGGGACACAATTAAGATATCCCCGATGCTATTATGGGTTTCTATCCGGTGCCACTCATAAACATCACTCAATAAAGCAGTGATTACAGATTGTCTGGCCCTAGACAAGGTTGGTCAAATTCAATGGCTAGAACCTCAATTGCCTGCAATGATATTTTTGACAATCCACAGATTTAAGAAAGGCAGGCTAAATTACTAGTAAGAAATGAACTGTTAGCCTTTATGACAGCCAATTGATAGGATTTGGAGAGTGGCAAGTGGTAGGTAGAGGCTTAGGCCTCTCTGAGGACGACCATCACCATAACCATACCTTCTTGTCATTCCCAGCTCACAGAGAAATATCCTAGTGAGATTTCGCCTCAGTATGTCCTACTTTTTAGTTTCCTATCTCTCTCAGGTTTACTGCGAAAAAGATATGCAGCCTGCCCGCATGAATCCAACGTGATCCAATCACAGCTGCACTTTGTTTTGTAAACCTTATAGGGACTCTGGTAAAGCTATAATGGTTCCACTACTTCGAACCCTTAACATCCTTTCTTGCAGATCCAACTTCTACAAACCGAACTCATCCCACCTACAGTTTACAGGTTTATTGCAGCCTCTGTTAGAATGCGCAGACTAGTTGGGAAATGAACATTGCCAACTACAACCTATGTCTTCCGGCTGTTAGGGGCTTCCTAGCAAGAGACTATACAAACGCTTCATCTTTTTTAGCTTTCGTATGATGTGAAATTTTATGTGATGCATTGATACGTTTTGCATTTTCATTGATGACATGTTGGTGCCACGATAATCTTTCCGTGTGTCTTAAAAGTGCTTGTAAACATAGAGAAACTTAAATCACAGGACTGGGGTAGCTGCCTAACTGTTGTGTGAAGCAAATTATGCAGAAGTCATTCCACAGACATATACAGTGGCTGGTACCATTTGTTTCTTATTTAATGGCACTTATGCACTTTAAAGTCCTTTGTTACTGTTCCGTCACTTTGGGGTATCGGTATGACTCCTAACTGAATTAACTTAATGTACGGACTCCTTTGAGTCAGTGTAATGATGTGGCACATGCAGATTCGTTTAAACTTTCAATGATTTCAATAAGTGTGATTTTAACATTTTTTTCAATGTATGGTATTATGTGCTTTTATGAGATTTATTTTTGTAAAACCGAATAAAGATGTTCATAGTCATACTCATAGACATTATTAAGTGAAAGACAACAGCCAACAATAAATCAAATCTAATAAGTTACAACCTTGAGTTAACTGAGACCAGTGAGGAGCTACACTTGTTAAGAAAATATTTGAAAAACAAAAAGGGAATAGTAACCTTGAAAATCTTGTGGATTCGTTCCCATTTCAGCTTCCAAAACTGGAGACTATAGGGACATTCAAATAACATATGTTTTCACCATTTCCAATGATCGCAGTTCAGTGCAGAAGCCTCCATTGCGTGTGCACTGGGTCTGCACATCTCACTGCAGCAGCTCCATACCTCTTCACCATTATATAAGGTGATGACGTCACAGATACTCCATTACTTGCTCCACTTCCTAACCTGTAGAGCAAATGTTGTTCCACCAGGGCATCCATGATGCGTTACCACTCCACCCACACATTCTCAGTCTTGTCTTACTCACAATAGGGGTCTTCTTGTCTCTGGACTCTGCTGTCCCCTGACATACGACACTACATTACGCCCTTTTCTGAGGGATACATATGACCCAGCCTAGTCAAGTAAATTGATTTCTCCGTTCAATGACTGAGACAAACATCACTGTGTACACTGATGCTTCTGTCATGTTAGCACACGGTATCTTGGATTACACCATTGGATCTTGGTGAAGTTAAACCCACCTGCTGCAGTTTAGGGGTGCCTTTCCAGGAATTGTAACGTGGACAGGACATCCTGTAGCAATAAATCTTCTGGAGGCCTCACACCATCCTTGCGCAGATAACAGGTCAGGGGAGTCTACAATGTGAGGGGAGTCTACAATGTGAGGGGAGTCTACAATGTGAGGGGAGTCTACAATGTGAGGGGAGTCTACAATGTGAGGGGCAAGCAAGTGCTGCTGCGGCATGGCACCTTCAAAAGGTGGGCGGGCAGGGGACAGGGAGGGGAGCTGGAGCTGGGACTAAGAACTTGACCAGTTGATGGAGCATTGGAGTAGGGGACAAGAACTACTGACGAGCAGTGGTGGCAGCTCACATGTTGCCCTAAGTGGCAGCAGGAATAGATTCCTCTTCACGTCAAGGCCGATGAAGCTGTTGCTTTTTTTTCTGAAAACTTTGTGAGTTTTGCATTTTGTGAAATTGCAAAATAAAAAATAAATAAATACAGGAGGCGTGAAGTTGTGAGTTGCCTGGCTTTGCAACTTCAAAATATTCTTACACTAACGATGCCCTGTAGGAGTGGGGAAGCGAGTCACAACAGTACCCAAATCTTTAAAAAACAAAGCAACGGTACAGTACTTTTCCTTTTCCCTCTCAGTTACCCATACAGAACTGGCTTACCTTCATTGTCATAAATGGGACCACCCCATACTAGTATCCTTAATGAGAAGTCTCTATACCACATTTCAAACCTTTAAGTGCATCTGATCCAGACACTTAAACAGGGTTAGATGAACTATTCTTTCTATGTAGCCCTCAGAAACATTTACATTATGCAGGCATGAACAAGACTACACATGTGCTACTGATGGAACACAGTACAATATTTGAATATAAGGCTTACCATAATAGCATACACTTTCTTTTCCGGGCATAAAACATGTACCAGATGCCTGTGCATGGACATCAGCACCACGGTCTAGCAATTTATTCACAGTCTCTAGATCATGCTTCAGGATGGCAATATGGAGGGCAGTTTCACCTGGAACATATTAGCATGTATAGTTACTTTCATTTCCATGGTGCAAGTACACATTTAACGACACAATAACCCGTAATGGAATACAGGTTGCACATCATGCAGATCAGGCGCCTAGATGATTTTCCATGTTGCAATTATTTAAGTAATCAGTGTGTGCTGTGTCTGATTTTATCTCAGCCTCCTGACTTCCCTGTCACTGCTTTGCTGAGAAACACCAGTTAGAATTAGGATTCAAAAGCGAGGATGAGCTGTACTAAACCTGCCAGACAAATCTCTGCAGTGGATGTCCTGGTACAGAATTTTTGGGGCACCAGGCAAAACATATTTTGGGGCCACCTATTCATAATTGTACTGCTCATTTTCTGCAAAGTGAATTTGGTATGATACCAAACAAACTACTAGGAACTGGGTTATCATATAAAACGGTGAAATGTTTTTTTCCGGGGCCCCCAAAGTAGTAACGGCCGGTGTTGTCGAAAAGTTGCGAGGGGGGTAGTCGGGGGATAACGGATGATAAATCACAAAATAAAAAAAGAATTACAAAAAATGACTTACCTGTAGCTGGTCGCATCACACTCTCTGCTCCTCTCCTCTACAGGCACAGGCTCCCAGACCCCATTGCGGCTCATCCTGACGCTGCTCGCATGCTGCTGGAAGCAGCAGCAGAATTGGGCCGAGTGCTCTGAATTTGTGCTCCCAGTGAGACAGAAGGCATGTGTCTGCAGTCTCCAACCCGGCAACACAGTTCAGAGGCTGAAGACAGCTTCAGTGCGTATGACGGTTTGGCCGGCCTGAGGCGGCAGGCCAAACCGTCATGCGCACTGGTCACAGTACACTTACCGCTCCTCCTACAGCCTGTCATCCTCAAGGCCCTGCCCCCAAAGACTCGGCTGAAAAGGAAAAATAAACGATAATAACATGTTCTTTTTATCGTTTTAATTTTCCTTTCCTGCTGCTGTTTTGAGGCAGCTGGTAGGGGGGGGGGAATGCTCCTCCTCCACAGTGGAGGAGCTGCAGCTACCCTAAAATCCTTAAGATGCCACTGGGAAAAGCAAGAGAGACTCAAAGGAAGAACGAGGCAGAGGGGAGAGAGACTGAGATATGGAAATAGAGAGAGTTGAGCTGGATAATGAGAATGTTTACATTCCCAGGGGCCTCTTTGAAGGTGGGGACCCTGGGCAGTTGCCCACTTGGCCTATGCCTTAAAAGGTCTCTGACAGAATGTTCCAGGGCAGGACATCATGTATGAGGAAAGCCTGGGTGAATGTGCTGGAACCCCTCTGCTTGCAGGTTTGATGTGCAGAGTCGGGGAACTGGCAGCAGGAGTTTGGGACTTCGGGCCCCAGGAGCTCAGGTAAAAGTGGCGTGCAGCCCCGGCCGCAGGGACAGGGTTCGTTCGGTTGATGACAGTAAGGTCAGGGTTTCCAGGGATGAGTGTGGTCTACACTCTGTCTAAAGAGACCAGGAACAGGGGACAGTAGACGGCTGCTGAGCCCTTCCTGAAAGGTCCTTTTCAGAACCATGAATAGTTTCCCACTGCTGGAAAGGAGTGCTGAATCGTCACTCTTTTTTTCAAACTTGCTTTGCGAAGCTGGCAAGTTAAAAAAATAAATAAATTATTGTGTATTGGCGAGTCCCAGAACTTTGAAAACGTGCACACCCTTAGTGACAAGGTGACCTTGCTCCTCTCTAGCTCTTGATACCAGTCTTTACTTTTAATGTAATTATAGCACAGCATGGCTTTACTAAGCATGCTGTGTTGAGAGGGTGGCCACAGAGAAGTTTGCATGCCATTTGTCATCCTACCAACAGATGGCGTGACGGATAGAAATATGCGAGATGCTAGGCAATAGGCAGCACTCAGAGGCTCATGGGGCATTTACTGCTTTGTGAAATGCAGCTGAATGTGGCAGTCAGGAAGGCTGTTTTGTGTAATGCTATAATTTGGTACCTTTGTCCCCCCACACTCCAGTTCAGGAGATTGCGATAACTGCAGCCTAAGCGCTGGTGGCGCCCAGTGCACAGTATTTTTTGGCGCACCCCCCATATGACCTCCACCTCGCATTCCCTCACTACCACTTGGGGAAAAGTGCCCCTCAGCTCTCCATAGCCCCTCTTTCAAATACATTTCATTTGTTTTAAAGCGCTGGCAAAAGTTTGCTTTACTAATCCACATGTAAAACAGATCTGTTCTTTGTAGCAGGCGTGTTAACCCTCTGCGCTACTTTATGGCGCGTCAAAACTGCCCCTAGACAAAAACCCCCGTCGCTCTCTCTAGCAGGAACATTAATCACATGAGTTATCTTGACATTTTTACTGCTGCCTGAAAGCTTGACACACAAGTACTCTGTAGTAGGTGCCTTTAAATTGATTGCTTTTCCTAAACACAGCGCCCCTCCCTGAGGTCAGTGCCCCACCCCTTTTCCAGGTCAGCGCCCAGTGCAGGCGCACCAGTCACACCGCCCTAAAGCCGGCCCTGCTCGGTATTACAATGCTCAACAGCAATTATTGGTGCATCCCAACACAACATCCATGCATGTCATGGTTCTCACTTGGAGCCAATATTACCACACATTAACAGACAAATAGTTTATGACTGATTCACAAAGGTTTTGCTGTCACTCTCTCCTGCAGTTTTCAATGCAAAAACATTTGTGAATGCGGCACACTGCATTTTAACAGTGTACACACTTGCATCGCGGTTGTTGAAAGGAGGAGACTGACAATTACATGCACTATTGTAAATCAATGAGAGAGAATACAATTCCGCAGCTAAAGCAAAAGAAGGTGCCCAGATTAGAATATGAGTCAATGACCATAAGGACTGGACACCGCGAGATGGCAACCGATTTTAAAGTTATTTTGAGACTATAAACATGATTAAAATTATAGGCCTCTTCAGACTTTGCCCTTGTGAATTACACTGCATAAAGGTAAAGTATCTGGAGAAATAAGTAAGTTTACTTCATGCATCAACTAACTCATTAGGCTAGTTAAGTAATCTGGGTCTTAGTCAAGCAAATCAGTTGATATGTTCAGAAAGTAAACACATTATCTATTGCTCCAGAGATTTGCTCATTTCTGCTCTCCTGCATGGTTGTAAAATGGTTAATTTCAATTCATTCTTTTATGATAAGCTGGTGTATTATATTGATGGTGTGACACCCAGCTCTATAGAATTAATCCGGCATTCATTCATGCTCAGTTACTACACAGCTAAAGTTCTCAGTCTTTCCTAATGACGCTGGCACCTCATTTATCAGTCAGACTTGCAGGGGCACTCAGACTGGGATGATTTACTCAGTTCAGGGAGAAAATGTTGGAAAAGTTGCCTTGAACTGGTGGGTGGACCACAAATTAAGCAGGAAACACCAAGTCCCATGTTCACTGTCTACTTGAAACACACCTCAATCAATAAATCAATTAATCAAACAAACAAACATTTGTATAGCACAGCACTGTCACCCCTAGGGGTATCTGGGCGCTAGGACATGGCACGATTCATGTCAAACTACACGTGCACAAGACCTGCACTTTCCTGCAGATCCCGAGGGCTTGAGGTACTCAAGCCATATTAAGTCGTTATATCAGCGGTTCCCAAATGTTTTAAACCCAAGTCTCACTTTCTAGAACAGAGATACTCAAAGTACGGCCCGTGGACCGCATGCGGCCCGCATGACTTTTAATTGCAGCCCACCTGGTGAACAGCAGCCCTGGGCTGCTCTTCACATGGCAGATCAGGAACATTCAGAAAGCTGAGAGACGTGCATACTTAATTTGCAATTAACTAAACTAAAGGTAAAGAATCAAATAATGTTTCCAATGCATCTTATCTTTAGCATGCATCTGCTTCACGTCCTCCTACGCCCACCTTTCAACACCCCGACCCCCGCCCTGCGGGCATTGGTGCGGCCCTCGGGACGACACAGACAGTACTTTGTGGCCCCCGGGAAATGTTTCTGAGTACCCATGTTCTAGAAAAAGCTTTTATGACCCACCTAGCTTTAGTGGAGGTGAGGCGGGTGATTTGTTTATTTTAACTAGAGCACTGTAGCACAGTGTCATTTACAGACAGCACATTTCCCATTGGAATGGCCATTAAATTGTCACAGGCATACAGTTGACTGATAAAACTATATTGCAGACAAATGATAATGTGTGGATATCAGGTTTCAGTGACTAGTCATCATGTGTGCGCCACCAAGTAAAGTCTTGATTCGTTTTGATCCTATTAAAATCTTTGTTTACTTTACACTTCAAAATTACAAAAAAATGAGCTTCCTTTTTGCTCTTGTAACTGCTGAATGTGTACAGTTAATTTGCATTTTGGTGTGGGTTACAAAAAAACAACTTCGGTGTGTTTTAAATGCGGTTTACAGGACAGGGATTCTGTACAGCATACAATGCACAACATGTGGTGAATTAAATGTCACTGTAATAGCGTTTTTGCTTGCTGTCAATTGCACTTGTAATACATTTTGAAATTCTGGTTTGTACAGGATGGTTCTGCAGTGCTTAATTTTAAATATTAGGACCGTGCAGCATCGATGAATAAAGTTCTGGGTCAAAAGCCGAGTTAGTAGGATTAGCACACTCGGTAAGGCTTAAGGATGCTTCTCAAGTGAGGCAGGAAGGCAGTCTGGTGGGAGCAGAGTTCTGATATGTCTGGGGCAGGTGAGGCCTGTTATGTTTAACAAAGTAAAATCAATATGCTGTGGAATCCTGATTTATTTATTTCTGTTTTAGGCCTGTAGGGGCCTAAGCCATCAGCACTTCAGAATTCCAAGCGTAAAATACTAAGCTTCTGAAGTGTCACTTTTTTTTGGAGAATGATTAAAAAAAGAAAATGTGGCGCTGTAAGTGTATTAATACGTATGCATTTATTATGAGGAAACATTGAAGAGAGGTGATTATATTCTCTTTATT
The DNA here is from genome assembly GCF_964204655.1 of Triturus cristatus. Lineage (NCBI taxonomy): Eukaryota > Metazoa > Chordata > Amphibia > Caudata > Salamandridae > Triturus > Triturus cristatus. The sequence continues at coordinate 1,005,707,364 of NC_140594.1, read as the reverse complement.
GTTAAATTTTTGTGTGAGAAAATACTTTGTTCATGCAGTATTCTCAAAAATAAAACATTAATTCACACGTGTCTAGGAGAGTTGATGTCTAAATACAGGTGTCCAGTATTCGTGTATAATGAACAAAATGGAAAAGTGGAGAAAAGGGAAATAATTTGAGTGTGTGTGCGTGTGTGTGTGCGTGTGTATGAGAGAGAGCTGGGTGTGGCTATACTGACTATTTAGATGTTATATGGCCTTCTGTTTCAAGATTCGTTTTTTGCTACAAAGTGTGAATGAATGAATGAATGATTACGGTCTTATATAGCGCATAGCTACCCGGAGGCATCCCAGCGCTTCAACTCGACTAGATCTTGGAAGAATCAGGCAAACAGGAAGGTTTTCAACCTCTTCCTAAACCTAAGGTGGTTAACTTCCATTCTGATAGGATCGGGAAGGTTGTTCCAAAGGGTGGCGGCTTGAAGAGAAAAACGCCTGCCTCCCATTCTCACTCTCCTGGTTTTAGGGATTGCAAGCAGCTTCTTGTTATCAGATCTTAGGGCACGTCCAGGATGATATAAGTGGAACATTGATTGAGTCAAGGATGGTCCTATTTTATTAATTGCTTTATGGACCGTAATCAAAGCTTTAAACTCTACTCTCTGCTGTACAGGCAGCCAGTGGAGTTGACGCAACGCCGGCTTAGCCGAAGTCCGGCAAGGGACATTCAGCAGCATTCGAGCAGCGCAGTTCTGCACTGTCTGCAAGGTTTTAATAGTTGCTTGTGTGGTGCCTAAATACAATGCATTCGAATAGTCCAGGCGTGAAAGAATCAACGCCTGCACTAGTATTCTCCTGGCCTCACACGGAAGAAGCTTACTTATCTTCCTAAGTAGTCTAATGATGGCATAGCAAGTTCCTGCCACCTTGCGAGCCTGAACACCAAAGTTTAGGGCTGGGTCCAACCAGACCCCTAAGCTCTTAATTTGTTCTTTAGGTGAAGGCGGAAGGCCAAGATTAGACGGCCACCAGCCCTCTACCGTATTAGATGGTTTATACCCCAGCAACATCACCTCCGTTTTTGCTCCATTCAGCTTTAAGAACGATCGATCCATCCATTCTTGTACTTTGTTGAGACATAAGGAAAGATTCTCAAATGGAGCATCCTGGGAGGCCAGGGAGATGATAAGCTGCGTATCGTCTGCGTACGTTACCAGCTGTACTCCCCAGGGCAGCACCACCTCAGCCAAGGGACTCATATAAATGTTAAATAGGGTAGGGCTGAGGGTTGAACCCTGGGGAACACCGCACTGCAGACGCATTTGGGGGGAGCAGGCATCGTCCTCAAAGACCGCAAAGGTCCTATCGGACAGCAAAGAGCGCAGCCATTTTAGTGCGCCTCCCCCGACACCTACTTCCATCAGTCTGTGAATCAAGATGGAATGATTCACGGTGTCGAAGGCGGCGCTAAGATCTAATAACAGAATGGCTGCGCTGTTTCCATTGTCCACAATCTTCCTAGCTTCCTCCACAACAGTAATTAGGGCTGTTTCCGTGCCCTGCTTAGCTCTAAATCCTGTCTGAGTGATATGGAGGGAATTGCTGTTTTCAAGGTAAGATCCCAACAGCGAGTTGACGTGCTTCTCCGCGAGCTTACTGATAGTTGGCAGTGAGGAGATAGGGCGATAATTGGCCCAATCTTCCGGGTTTAGGTTTGGCTTCTTCAATAGTGCCTTCACTTTTGCCTGCTTCCAGGAAGGGGGAACCGTGCCTGATGCCAGTGAGGCATTAATCATCTCTTGAATAACCGGGGCCACAGTATCTGACACCAAGTTCAGAATGGTAGGGGGGGCGGGGTCCGCCGGAGAGCCTGATTTCAGATTTTTCAGGAGGGACATAGTTGTAGGACCATCTAGCCGGGAGAATTCATCCAATCCGGGGTTACCGGTGTCCATTGGAAGGGGCAGGATCGATTCACTGGGCATAAGTTTAAATGAAGAAAAGAGGTTATCCACCTTATTGGAAAAGAATTGTGCTAATTCATTGCAGCGCAAGTTTGCCAACCCAGGGTCATTAATCGGAGCAGGGGGAGTAACCAAGGATTTAAAGATTTTGAAAATTTCCCTGGGGTCATTGGAGGCCAAATCAATTTTTTCCTGATAGTAGGTTGACTGGGCAGATTTACTTCCTTGTTTGTATTTCTTCAGGGCCAATTTATAGGTGTCATTACTAACTTCTGAGTAGTTTTTCCGCCATTGTCTCTCCTGTTGCTTACATTGGCGTATAGGGGCTTTCAATTCTAGAGAATACCATGGTTTTTAGGTCTCGCGAGCCAAAGGCTCAAAGAGACATTTTATATGTGGGATTTTCAAAGTGCTACCCACAGTTTTGGCTGGCCTAAACCTTGAGTGCACGATCACATGCACGTGCACAGCTGCTCCCACTCCCCCCTCCCTTCTCTATAGCTTTGGCTCCTTTGAAGCACTTCAAAGGGTCCGCTCCCCCGCCCCCAAGCGCTCGTTGTTTCTCCTTTCAAGTCTCGTAAAATAAAATGGAGTAATGTCGGTGTTTTAGAAGTGGCACGTGAGCAGATTTGGGAAATATTTTATTTTACTGAGGAAACAGTGTAATTTGAAGAACTCCATTACCTTTGGCTGCATTTCTTGCCATTAAAACTTTGGCGGTTTGAGAAGTACCTTACAGCTATCCAATTAGGCCATCAACACCAGGGCTGGGAAAATTTTAATAACGTTATCGTAATTCGAATAATTTTGAAAATTAGGCATTCTGAAGGTTACACAAAATTCCCGAAATGACACCATTACGCTAAACCACGTATTTATAAGTCATTCGCATTAATAATTTCCAGAGAACGCATTCTCGGTAAAAAATACCACAAATGCATGCGAACAACAGAATGGGAACAGCTGCTGTTCACGCTGCTTTTGCCACTATTGTTTTAGGTCGCAATACATCCTTGCATCACAACTTGACACAAGGAGTGATTTCAAACTCAAATATAGTGCTAAATGATGGATTTCCATTTTTCACACGGAGTAAATTTTGGAGAAAATTCACATAATTAAGGCACACCACACGTTACACCCTCCTAATCAACGCCCAAATATTTTTATATTTCTCCAGAATGTTGTCATTTGTTGGTGATCATAATACTTCATCAAAGACGAAGTCCACAACATGCTTTGGCGGTCCGGCTTTGGGCATGGGCAGCTGGGCGCAGGCCGTCATTCTTCTGAAGGGCTCGAGCTGCGCGCGCGGAGCTGTGCGCATTAAGGACATGCAAACAGCAGCGCCCCTCCTACCTTGCACCAGCCTTGTCGGTGTCCCCTGGTTTCTCTGTCAGATTTGGCTGTTTAAAGTCGTCATTCGTTATTGTGGCGATGTTTTTAACACCCCTTCCTTGCCCTCCCTCCACCCTCTCACCCCTGCTGACAAAGCACCAACAACACCCGCCTCAGCGTAAGGCTGCTAAGCTATGGGTGATTTAGGCGACCTGTGGGGGGTGCAGCGATGCTTGGGTTCAGGCCATTCACCGCCCAGCCGGGGCGCTGTCCAGTGAGCACAGAAAGGGGCCCCCTGCTGCTTCCATTTATCTACTAGCATCAGTAAGGGCGCCACCGTTCTCTATCTCTGAGCACCAGGCCTGGAGGTTCACCGGACCTCCGTGTTCGTTAGTCAGCAGGCGCTAAAAGCACAGGCCCCTCCCTGGCCCCCTTCGTAGGCTGAACCATGACTCCCTGTGGTGGGTGTCTCCATTGGGTCGCTTTAACAAGGCACTAAAAACGGCCGATTACAAAACCTACTCGGGTTCTGTGAATGTCTGAAAGTGTCAAAAGTCGCCTTTTACACCTACTTGAAGGCTCCGCCCTTCTTTTGCGCAGCTGTACTCCAATGTCAGCTATCAGCCAACACCCGCTGCGTCAATGTCCCAGCTTAAGACGGGGGAGGGGCTCTGATTTCTAAGCACAGCTCAATCAAGCCCGACTAACTCAATTCAAGGTTTTGTTTCACGTCCAGACTCCGAGGTCATTTCTTCTTTCAATCAAATATCCAAATTGCTCATGGGGCTAGAGATATACTTATTGCATAACCAGTATAAATGGTACTGGCTTAGTGGCTCGTGAAGGATGGAAGGAGGAGTCGGATCTGCCAGGGACCCGCAGACAACTGCATATACACTCAGCAGAGAGCACGACTAACTCGCTGAGCCATTCTGCACCCACCGGGCTCCTCAGACTTCCTTGGGTTGATCTCTTTCCACTGTTTAACTCTCTTTAACCTCCTATGTGCAACTGAAGCGACATGGAGAGGGTAACACGAGAATCTACAAACAGTTCTTTTACATTCCTACTGATGTTTTATTCCATGTGCCAAGAATCCTGCAACCAGTTAGCATACATGCCAACATTTCAGTGGAGCAAAGTGGAATATTTAAAAAAAAACAAGCATTTGCAATGCAATAGGTCTCGCATTTACACGAGTTTAAGCAATTGGCAATGTAAATGACAATGCCTTTTATTTATGTTCAAAAAACAAAAATAAAAGGCATTGTCATTTTCATTGCCAATAGCTCAAACTCGCGTAAATGCGAGACCTATTGCATTGCAAATGCTTGTTTATTATTGCCACTTCTGTGAGAAAGTTCGCTTTTGGGGAGGGTGGCATCCAGAGAGGACGTTACCCATTGGTTGAATTGTGTATCAGCTACCAAAGGGTCCTGGGTGAGTGTTGGTAGTGTTTCCATCAGTTTCTTCCTCCAACTCTCAGTTGGAAGTTTGGACCAAACCCGTATGGACCTCTTCGTCATGTTGGAGGGTCCAGGCAATACTGATGGGGCAAAGGAGAGGAGCAGCAATTTATGATCGGTCCAGGGAGTATCAATTAATTTCTCAAAGCTAAGAGTATCCAGATTGATATAACAATGGTCAAGGGTATGTCCAGCTCTATGGGTAGGGCCTACCACTAATTGCCTCAACTGGAGCACTTCCAATCCTGCATTCAGACTGATGCAAGCTGGTGAGTGTGCCTCGTCTGAGTGGATGTTGAAATCACCCAGTAACGTGAAATTAGCAGTGGTACTAGCGTAATTAATAGCGCTAATAGAGAGGTCCTCGCAGAATTGGCCATAGGGACCTGGTGGCCTATAGAGCAGGAGGCCCGACAAGGTGCAAGTGGAGGAGAAGGAAATAGCAAATGTTAAGCTTTTCGCACCTTTTATAGCTGCATTTTCAACCCTGCATCCCAGTGTGGATTTAAAAATAATGGCAATCCCTCCCCCCCTACCCTCTGGGAGGTCGTGTCTCAAGATAGAATAGTTGTGGGGTAATGCTCGAACGAGATCTGAGTCTGAGCTATCGCTCAGCCATGTTTCCGTCAAAAATAACACATCTAGATCTCGTTCCTCTAAGAGCAGGGAAATCTCGGTGGCATGCCTTGGTAATGAGCGACAATTTAATAATGCAAGATGATACAGACACAGCCTGTCTCGAGTGCTGATGAAATTCTCAAGGGTGAAGTTGTAATTACATCCGGTACAGGGTGAAATATTCCTTATATGTGTTCGCAATTTACTACAGAGCAGGCTGTCCGTACCTCTGAGTCTAAGTAGCTCATCCCGGCTGTACCTAATCAGAGGACAGAGGCGGTCTGTTCTGGCAGGAGCCCTGGCCCCTGGGCCCGTCCTGGCCCGGACGGGCCCAGACGGGCTTTCCTTAGGCGCTCCTTTGGCGCGAGGATGGCGCGTCCGCTGCGCGGAGGCATACCCGTATGCTTAAATACTAGCCCCGAGTGCCTTGCAGTGCCTCAACAACTAGTACTGCACCCAGCCTGGGAGATACCTCCCTAAGATGGCCGCCGCGTTCCTTCCCCTCGCCTCCTAAGATCGAGGCCGGACTGAGCCCTTAATCAGCTGAGTCTCGCGTGAGGGTGAGGTCGAGGTAATTTAAAGTGCCAAAAAGCAAAAATAAGCATTAACGCAGGTTAAAACGAATTATTTTAAAAATGGCGCTGAGAGCAGAATTTAGTCTAAATGCAATCACAATATCAAGTGTGTGTGTGTGCAACTCCCGGCATCCGCCTCAGGAGAAATAGCGAGTCTCAGTGTCAGTGTGTTTTAAACGTGGTTTAGAGGACAGAGATTCAGTGCAGCTTTCAAACAGATAGACACAATGTAAACCGTGTTTCAAAAGCCAATGGGGTATTAAAGGCGTCGGTTTTAAACAAAGGGGCTTGGCCGTGGCGGCAATCTTTATTAAGGGCTTGTTCATAAGATTTGTGCAGGTGGGGGTCTGTGGGCCAATGCCACTGCTATCAATGGTTGATAATTTTTGTTAAAGAAGGAAAATTGATTATGTTGTTGAATCCTGATATTGTTTTGCATGCTGTGATGTTAAACATGGCAAATTGAATATCCTATTGAATTCTGATGTAGTATTGTGTACTGTGATGTCAAACAAGGCATACTGAATTTGTTGTTGAATTCCGATATTATTTTGTATACTGTGAAATTAAACATGGCAAATTGAATATGTTGTGAAATGCTGATATCGTTTTGTATGCTGCGAAGGGGTTGGGGTGGCTGAGGATTCTAGGGGTCTAACAGGAAAGGGACTGGGAGTTCGAACCAACAGTTCTCGGTTAAGATTCCAGTGGGCCTAGCAAACCTTCATCCTTCCCAGCATAATAGGCTTCTGATGTGTTAACTTTTGACAGGGTTGGTTAAGAAAAGAAAAAAAACAGCATTGTAAGTGTAGATGATTGCTGTAGCATCTTTCAATTAAATCTGTTTCTTGTTTGTGGTGCAGCCTGTACAACCCTCAGATTGGGACATTACGGAACTGCTTACCTGCACAATAGGTACAGATGTATGTTTAGGTCTGCGTAGCTCTGATTCCATTACAAGCCTTATTTGTCCTTATTATCCTGCACGCCCCACTTTGTGTCTAGCTCTGCCATGCTACCTTTCAAGCCTTATTCTTGAACCATCCAGCACGCCCCTACCATCTGTCTAGCTCTCGCATGCTCTTTCAACCCTTCTGCATCAAGCATGACAGACACCATTTCCCTTCCTCCTATGGTGCCACTTGTGTCATAGAGTGCGTGCATGCGGCATGTTCTAAAGTAAAATGAATGAGTATATAGGTCTAGAAAAGTAAAACATATCACAGATTTTAAAAGGCGATCTATTGTTCCTGTGTGCTTTTACAGGCAACGATACACCTGTTGGTGCACAGATTGTGGTGCTATATGAAATGTTTACCTCACAGAAGGAGGTACACGCGTCTCCCAGTTTAGATGGAATTCAGTGTAATCTCCCGCTTGCAGGTACATAACACCGGTCTTGTTACCTAAAGTTGTGTAAAGGTGCTCATGTGCATCTTAGACTCCCTAGACTCGCCATCCCCCTACCCCCCCCCCCCCCCCCCAAGGAATCTCACCACTGAACAACTGCCTAACAGTGGGAATGTAATGTTGATTCCTTTCTTCACTGCCACCCAGCTTGCGCTGGGATCCCAGAACTATGCTGTGCCTGTTCATAAAACAGCCCCAAACATCAGTAGTATTACACAGAAGAGCTTGCAGAGGATTGAACCTCTGTTAAAAAAAGAAAACCTGAGGATCCTGTAGACGGCCCCTCCACAAAGAAGGTTGTTCCTCAAAAGGGCACATAAGGTGTGTACTATGAACTATAGCATACTAAACATCCTAACATGTATTTTTTCTTATGGACCACATTCCTGCATCAGCTGAAGGGGTCTTCTGACAATGTAAAGAGTTATTTAGTTTTCTTTTTATAACGGTGTGACTACAAAGGCATTGAATGTCTTTTACTAATGTGTATTTTCTGATCTTTTAATCCCTAGATTGATTGCACAAGCCCTGCGGGGCTGAAACTCTACATAAACATGGTCAACAGTCGGCAGTTCATCTAAAGGACAGAGAGACAGCACTTCAGCCCCAATATTCAACACTTACAACGTTGAAATTGCACAGAAACAGGGTCAAAGGAATGTTTTACCGCAAAAGGCCATAACGTCAGCACATCCCCCGGAGGAACCAAAACCTACAACCTGTGAGGGACCCTGTGTCAAAACAGATCAAGTACTTACTTTTTAACGAATCCGTTTGAGACATAAGATACTCAACCCCCTGCACTGCCTCCCTTGGTACATCGAATGGAACTGTTTATGATTGGGGATGTAGCTTCCCTTAGCGGCCATGAGCCAGCACCAAACACACAATTGGACCTTTCCTTAAAAAAGAAACCCCAATGACTTCCTCAACATCCTGTCCCATTAGACCTAATCCTAAACCATAACCCCACCGACCAGGTCCACATAAATAATACCACACATAATCCTCCAGCCCCTAAGAGACCGAATGAAGCTTTAAACCGTGTAGGGTCTCCAGAATCACCCCTAAATGTCTTCAGTCTTCATCAACCTATGGTGTTGAAGCACATGAGGCGTCTGAGATGGCTGTTACAGTCGCAGGGCTCTTCAGAGATCTTAGCAAAGTGCAACGGCTTTCTAAAATGCTCCCCAAAGCATCAATCCCAGCCACTCTGTCTTTTAACGCAGGAGGCTAATCAGAGGCTAGCTCACAATCCTGGAAAGGTCCAAGGTGGTGTAGATCTTACCAACTGGGATAAGATTCTGCATCTTTACTAGCATGCTTTGTCCCCAGTTACACCCCCACACACATACTCCCCAACTAGCCCTGCATCAGTTGTAAACCCCGCCACAACCACCTCTTCGATCCACAACACTAGTACAGAACGACCTTGGTGTCTTAATCAAAGCTTTGAACTAGAGATCCTCCCAGCGTCATCCCTATGTACAGGGGCCGATAATCACTTGTGGTGTTCAGAGGGTGGTTGAGAGTTTCTTGAGCAGACATTGGGAGGACAACAGGAGTGTGCCAGGGGTGGTGAGAAGGGAGTGGTACTCAGTGAGATTCAGGGTAATATACACCCGAACCCTGCTCACAACAGTAACGCCCCACAATACAGGGTTTTGGACATGAAAAATTAGATGGGTGTCTGCATTAAAGAATTGCACGCAGGTCAAAGTAAACTAAAATCAGTCTGTAACACTAAAGCCATTAACTGTGGAAGAAGCAGGCATGCAGGGGTAATGAAGACTACACAGACGCTGCAAAAACATTGTTCTAAATTCCAAGAAAAACAGCCAGGTCACAATTGAACAATATTTCATGCTGACACCAGAGATACAGAGCCCCAGCGCTCCAGGGCACAGTTTTGTTTAACAGGTGAAGACAAGCAGCACATAATAAAAAGAAGGTGCAGTAGATTATTTCTAAAGCTCAGAGGTTCCTAGGTGCTATCTTGTAAAAACAAAACGGACCACATACTAGAACTGGTCTAAAACACAGAAATATCAAGCTAAAATGCAGCGGTGGAGACCGCAAAATACTAAAGGATGGTGACACGGCGATAGCTGGGACTTCAAGGAGTACTCCTGAGACTGTACAAACTGGTACGGGAACAGTGTCTAAAAAAAGGGTGGGGTGGCAAAAAACAAAAGTGGGCTACTAGTGCCAATCAGCGTTGGCTTTTAATTAATACATTAAGGAAAGCCAGAGTCATTGTCACAAGGTGGAATAAAAACGTTGCTCATCAGAACCATATTGAGCCTCCCCTAAATGATTCGGCTGAGATCGGCGTCTCCCATCCAGATCTCCATTCTCAGGATTATGAGTCAGTGTTTTTAGAGAGCGCCAGAAGGTACCAGAGAGATGTAGAGAGATTTCGAGCAACTGAGCATTATGAAGAGTTCCACCTTGCTACCTTGGAACGCATAAGATCTGCGGATCATTTTTTTTTTTTTACTTATTCACCAAGCCATACAAACTCTTATCGAGCATTTGTTGCAAGGTGTTGGGCCAAATTATTTTTTCCAGCTCCACTTCCACGGTCAGGGTGTTGACAGTCCTTTGTTTGCAAGCCATTCCTCATAGGACGTATTTGACGCTGTGGAATTTTTAGAAAACCTTGTTACACTTTTACAAAGTAAAGCAAAAATCACAGCTTTCTGCACCTTCAGAAATGTCGCCGTCGTTGCCTGGTGGTGAGAGGGGTGTGTGTACAGAACCTTAAAAATCACCCTTTACAACAGTCATTGAAAAAAGCATCAGTGGTTGCTCATCTTTAGCAGCGGTGAGAACAACGTGTGTCTGGCGGAAAGCATTGCGGTGCTACTCGCAGATTGCTGTCATACTATCTAGATCTGTCTATCATATATGGGGGTGATCTTGTCAAGGAAAAAGGGGGCAGGATCAATAAAACGAATTATACAACAATAAGAACCCCTATGCCATAAATGTATGTGTTACTTTGTGGACAGTATAGCCTGAATACGTCCAGACATGCAATTTATTTCTCTGTTTACTGTCTAAGTGTGTTTCCTCTCCTTCCACTCTATCCTTCTTTTTTGTTTTTGATCTGTGTTTATCACTCATCTCAAACCAACATCTATGTAAACAAACATATATAGGAAAACTATTGATTGATATTTTTTGGTCCAAATAGACATTAAAAATGTATAAATGTATATTGTGTAAACATTGAACACATAATATGGGTTAAACATACATTTTCTGACATCTCAATTCCATAAATATTTAAGATATCAAAACATAATTTAAACATACACTTTACCTCAAGAAAATGTTGTACATGAGCCCAACTACATATTCGCCCAGCATCTAACTTCAGATGACTCCTGAGAGTTTGCTGGGCCATCATGCATGAGTGATTTCCTCAACACTTTCATGCAGACAAAATTCAAGGGGATATACGCTGATGGCTCCGAACTCTAAAGCTTATGACTCATTCTTCATTTTACAAAATATGATTCATGAAAAAGGTTCCTGTAGATCTCATCATGCAGTGTTTCAAACTTTGAATTTTCTGCCGATAAAATTGAGTATGTTGCCAAAAGCCTTCTGTTTTCAAGGGTCTAAAGGTTATGTCCTACAGTTTTTGAATACTTGGGCAAATTATGTGGGACCCATGCTTCCGCCCGACAGTTACGGCGTAGAGTATATGATGTCCGTCGAGAAAGAGTTCTTTGAAATGGTATCAAAATAACTGTGAAAAGACCTCCCATTTGCAAGGTGAGTTAAATGCTTACTGTCAGGAAGATGTATTGATTGTGAGGAAAGCTTGCAATCTCTTTAGAGATGGGGTTGTAAAGATGACGATGCAAGAAAAGGTTTTGAACCCCGAAGGTATCAAAATGTGTGGAGTACATAGACCCTTTTCAGCATGTGATGCTTGCTTCCATCTGCATGTCTATCTACAAACACATGCTTTTACAGGCTGAAAGCATAGTGCTGGTGCCCCCAGATCTCTATAACGATAGACAAAAGACTTATTCTATACCCTCTATTCAGTGGCTCATGTACATCTCTGAAAAGGAAAACATTTATCCAACACGCTTTAAAGGGCGGTGAATATCGGGTGGGGACACATTTCTAAATGGTTGCGTACAATTAATGGTGTGCCTACAGCCTTTGAAAACAGTGTCTGTTTTTACCACAGTTGTCTGCAGTGCTACAAACCCATGAGTTCAACTCCCAGTTGGGCATCCATTTTGAGCAACTGCACAGGCGTACTCTGTTAAATGTGCAATATGTTGAGAACAGCAGATTTGTTCTGAAATCCCTTTGGGAGCATGAGTGACTAGATATGTCAAAATCTGATGTGAAACTATGCTCCTTCATTAAGAGCAGGGAAATTACCAGAACCTCTTGAACACCACAATGACTTATATGGGGGAATACTAGAGCTATACAAGTGGATGGGTGAGGGTGAGAAAATCCATTACTAAGAGTTTACCAGTTGTATCTGTACGTTAAAAAGATGAAGCTGTACCACCTAGGGTACCCGTGCATCATATATAGGGACTTTAAAGACATCGACCAGTACTTTGGGGTGAATAATGTCTATCCTCCCAGGAGTCTTTATTTCCCTGTTCTGCCACACAGAGTCAAGAGTAAACTAATGTTTCCCCTGTGTCGAACATGCACAGAAGACAATCTGAATAACGTGTGTAAAGACTCTGATTTAGAAAGGGCAATCAAGGGTACCTGGTGTAGCATTGCCCTGGAGAAAGGTTACAGACATGGAAAAATACACAAAATATGGCACTTTGAACAGACTACAACCAAGCTCCTTTCTGGGTAAATTAACTTATTTCTCAGAGGTAAGCAAGAAACGTGTCTGGCTTTCCAAATTAGTGTATTAGGCCACACAGCAAAAATATATCGACATTTACTATGCTCATGAGGGTATACAGTTAAGGTCAGAACACATTGAAGTCAATCCTGCCGGACGGCAGTTAGCTAAGCTGTGCCTCAATTCTCTGTAGGGAAAATTCACCCAACAAACAAACTTGTCAAACACTAATATCACAGATCATGATAAAAAGTATACATATCTTTTTGGCATGTGTTAGGAGGTGTTCATCTGCGAGTTTATTGATGATGAAATCACGTCTTTGTGCTGGAAGTACACAAAAGAGTATCCAACAACTTGTGACAATATAAACACCTTTATAGTGTGTTTCACAATAGCGCACACTCGCTTGGACCTTTACAGCTTCCTGGATAAGCTTCAACACAGATTGCTCTAAGACGATACAGACTCTGTTACTTTAATTAGCAAGCCCGGGGATTCAGCTTGAGGATTATTAGGGGGATTTGACTAGTGAGCTAGATTCTCAAGAACACATAGTACAGCATGTTTCTTCAGGTCCATAGACATGCTTTTTGCCAGCTGTTAAAGTCAAAGGGATCACCCTAAATGCTAATAATACCATCAAAATCAATTTTGATTGCCTAAAGGATTAGTTGAAAGAATATTCCACAGGGGTGACCTCCAAAATGGAAAAACAAATATGGTCCATCAACCTAGCATCGCCAGGTCTAGGAAACGGTGGGAAATTACAACCGCTGCTTTGCATGAAAGGTTTGCACGTTGTATTCAATTAAAGGGTACTGATTGATGACCACAAAACACTGCCCTACGGGTACTGAGAGGAATAATATCCCAGATCCGGCTATGGACACCAGGCTGCAGCACCCGTTCCAATGCAAATTAGCAGGCTCCTCAAATTGCGGGAAAAGCTATTTTATAAAAAGAGCTTTTAGAAAATGCTCCTGGTGTTATAACCTGTACTCCTACCAACATTGTATGGCAGTATTCGTGTTGGCAAGATCTTTATACAGAACTTTGCCAAAAGTTCCCACACATTAAATTTATAGAAGGCATACCGGATAGTCTGAACAATGATTAATTGCTACCCCCGAGCCGCATCAACATAGTAATTGTAGATTATCTCATGAGCGAAGACGGGGATCACCCTGAGATGGAGAAAGCCTCCACTCAATATTCTCACCATCATAAGCTAAGCATATGCTACATAGTGCAGAATTTGTTTTACAAAGGTAATAGCAGTAGCTCTATAGCTCTCAACGCCTCTTCTCTGGTTTTATGAAAAAAACTGAGACAAACAGCAGATATCCGTTATAGCTTAACAAGTGTACCCCAGAAACTCAAAGTTTTGCTTGGAAGCCTTTAACAATGCTACTGAGAAGCCCCATGGTTACCTGCTGGAAAACACTCTAGAAGACCACAGACTGCATACAGGTATATTTCCACTGATCTCCCTGTTGCTTATATGCTTAAAACCATACCTAAAACCTATAAAAAGAATCGCTAAAGATACACCAATAACATGTACATTTTAGAACTTATAGTAAAAGGTTTCAACCATGTCAGCGCATCTATGTCCAAATCTGGCCCTTCTAAAAATGCTACTCACAGCCAGCCCCCAACAAATGTGCAGATATTTATATAGCGCAAATCACCAACCGGTCTCTAAGCGCTTGCTTAGGGAACCCGTTCTGGTATTCCCCTGTGAGATAACCCAGCAGGGCATCCACAAGGTGAAAGCCAGGCATCCCGCCGCGAGGGGCCATTGTGGAGATTAAGCAAGCTATTGCCCAGAGTCGCAGAGTGTGAACCCATGAATCGAGTATGCACTGGAGCGAGAATTATCGAGTCCATGGACAATTTATGGACTCAAGACCCAGCTGAGCCGGGAATTGAACCCTGGTCCCGGGCTGACCTCTGCTTCCAGGTCTGCCTACTCTAACCAGTGAGCCACACTTCTCCACAAAGAAAGGCGATCCTGTGTTGGGCTTTGGATGCTTTAGTGGCTGCAATTTCAGAGATCACGCTAAACACCCTGAAAGGCAATGTCCCTATGTAAGAGCGTCAGTTCTAAGTTTAAAAAAAGCTTAGAAGCCTCATCAAGAAGCTCAGAAATAAATGTGCTTCCTTAATTTCTAAAACGAAATTGGTGAGACAGTCAGGAGGGTTTATAGGCTCTTTACTGAGCATTGCAATGCCTTTAATCACCAGCCCATTAAATTCAAACTGACTGAATGTACATGGTACCACAACATCTGCTAGAAGAGTTGGGGTCACCCGCGAACGATGAATGGGACATTAGGAAAAATGAAACAGCACCTGGATTGCGGAGATTAAAGCTATTTTGAATTGAACCAACTTAAAACCTTATGACAAAGCCACCTTGTTCCCAAACGCTCTTTAAAACTTAAAATAATATTATTGGCAAGTTCTGGATGAAAGAAATAAGTTGACTCTATACACCCAGGACTCTGACAATACCCAGCCGCCAGAGGCTCAAGAACCACGCCCAACCGCAGGCCCATTTGTTGAATATCTTTTAAAAAATGTATGTCAAAGGTACAGAGGCACCACCCAAATGTTGCTAAGTAAAATGACTGCTGCTAAAGATCTTACCTCCTGGAACTAAAAAGGTGAAGTCCTCTACAGAGGTCATCCCTTTGTGGGGTCCCACATGTACGACCTAGTCAAAGGCCTCACCCACCCCAAATTTAATCGCAGCAGACAGCACCTCGCAGATGGGAGCAGTTTCTCTGTGCCTCTGCAGAACTAAACATTCCTTCTGTGCTTGTAGGTATAGTTGAACACCGGCAACAACTTGAAAGCTTAAAGGATCGGCCTATGCACCTCCAGGGACCACTATAGCTTTTGTTTATCACACCTGCACAAAGACGCCCACGTCATCCTGCTTTCCCCAGCAGGCTCTACCTCTGGAACCTAAAAAGACTTTATTCAGAATAAAGATGTGGTTACCTGTCTAAAGCATCTTTGAAATGTGTCTTCAACATCTGTTTATTTAGCACCTGTGTATGTTTGCATAGATATGTTACTTGCCGTTTTACATTTTTTAATTTCTGTAGTAAATGTTAAGTGTCCTTGTAGTATGAAAACTGGTTTGTGAATAAAACCCTTTTTAACTTTTCGCCACTTCTTTGATATCTTTTAAAAACACGTGTATGTTTAAATGGAAATAAACAAACCACAGCAGATGATCAGATTTAACAGAATAGGCACCCCACACTGGATTACACTTTTGACAAACTGTGAAAGCTGATTTAGCCGTGCTTGTTGAAGACCCAGTGTTTTCTTTCATATATTTCATAACAAGACAGTCGTTGTTGGCGAGGTTGCTCGAATATAGATTTAAGAAATTTCTAAACGTAACACCCTCTGACATTTTACTAATAACATACATACAATGCTCACTGCAAGTAAAGGACAGTGTATCCTGTACCTGTATTTTGTTATATTCTACTCTTTTAGCAGCTTTTTTCAAATATGCAAATGTTGGTTTTGTATAGGTACGGTGCGTGGGGAAGGCAGCAGTTCTGCCAAACTCCATAAACGCGTCTTTTTCTAAAAACAGAGCTCCCCTTGTGAGCTCCTTCCTTATAGTTGTTCTGTGTTAAACACAATTGTGCTAGGCCTTTCTATTCCAATTTCATCTGGTAACCTATCAATTAAAAATACTCCTAAAATGTATTTATTGGCGTATCTATGTTTGCTTAAGAAACACCAAATCTGAAATGTGTCCATTTTACAATGTTTTAAAAATTATCAAACAAAATCTGGTGGGCTTGATGATTTAAATGATGCTGTCAAACACTGAGAATACAGCCATATTCACATTCGCCGCCAGGGGTTGCTAAAAATGTACTTCAACGTTTAGATTTTCATTTTTGATCAGGTCGCCGTCTTCCATATCGGGGCTCAAATCAAATGCGAACAGCGTGAATGCCTATAAACTTCTCTCGACATGCCAACCCCAGAGTCCCTCAGGTGTTTTCCTGTTTTTGAAACCAGTGCTAGATAGTCCCTAACAAAATTATTGTCTTCAAAGCTGGGTTTGTATGGTTTTGCAGGAATCACAGCACTCTTGTGGAACCATGCCGTGTAGGTGATGTGGTAGTTTTTTTTATATTGAAAGGGTTAGCTGTGTACAGGCCGCTAAAAGCAGCATAATCGACAATCCCTATGATAATGAGTTTCAGTAGTTGTCCCAAAAATACATTTTCTTGTTGGGTTAACTTCGTACCTGCGGTAATGCTGAATATCTTCAAAGATACTCTTTTAACAGTGTACTTGACATTCGATAGCTGTAAAACGTCTGCTTGTGCCAATCTGAAGCTAGATGACACTTTCACTCTCTTTACAAATAAACTAGCGGCCAGTATAACAAGTTTATACCACTCCACTTCACCGCTCATGAGACAGAACGGATCTTTGTTGCGAGTAAGTTTGGTCTTAAGATCGATACCATCGATGAGCAGCTTATCTTGAAAAAAGGTAGGAATGTAAACGGCCGAGGAGGTGAAACAGTTTACTTCGGCTGCGAAGCTCGCTCTCTTTACAAAACCTTTATTGGGACCATCCAGCGCTTTAAAATGTGCATATGTATACTTGTAGAAGAGCCCTGCTGAAAGCTGGGTGTCCAGGGTGCCCCTACTGTAATTGAGAATACTTTTGATGTAGGTGTACATGTTATCACTTTGCCTGATGAGATTATCGCCGAGGGCAATTTCTACTTGGTTAAACATGGTTGCTAAGCAATGCACAAACGCCATGGCTGCTGTTGTTGAGTTAAAAAAAATATTTACTAAGGCAGTTGTTTTCTTGTTCTTTTAGGCTCTATTCCGGCTTGCTGATCTTCTTTTGTGAGACCTTTGGAGTGCATCTCCTGTTTTTTATAGGGAGTGGGCGGACCATTCTGCCTTGATTCTTTTCACTTCCTTTTAGCTGTGGCGTTACACCTGTACACAAGCCCAGCTCCTTCTGGGTTAATTTTTTCAGCTTCAGCCGACATCACAGACCCTAGCACATCCTGGGCAATGTTTGCAGTGTCCGCTTTAACTTTGGGTTTTGCAGTTTCAAGAAAGGCATAGCTCTACTAAACAAACTACGAAAAAAAACTCCCAGCCCCTCTTTGTGCATAACTGGGTCACCTTGAAAGAATGAGGGTACGCCATATCCGGCCTGGAGTCGGTAATAGTCCATGTACAGAGCGGGGTCACCGTATGTTTTCATGAACACCATGATGACGTCTTTAATATTCGCTGTCACTTTGCTGCTTTAAATGGAGCTTGACAATCACTTCCCCGTATTAAAAGGACACCGGTTCAGACTGGTCATCGAATATCATGATGGAGATAGAATCAAAGGTTTATTTAGAAATCGGCACGTAGTCGGGCTTGATATATTGAATATTTACCAGCGTGTTATTTTCACCCTTCACCTGTACCCACCTTAACAAGGGAGAATACCCATCTCCAACCCTCTGTGGCTCCATATTATCATTATACATGAACAGCATAGAGAGCCCTCCATTGAGATCAGAACATGTAGAGTCTGGCCCCACCATGCATTTTATATCTTGTACAGTCCCTAAAACCCTGCTTCATTTAGTGGTGCAAATAAACTCTACCGAGTCTTGGCATTCTAATAAACACCTTCCTTCTGACATCATCTAAATATAACTGAATATTCGAATATGTGTCGATGCAGGCTAGGGATTTGCTGATGGCCTTGTAGTATCTGGGAGCAAATCCTACATGACGATATACAAAATTCTGGTCACGCTTCATAGTAAACGTGGTCTCTGCCCTGGTAAACGAATCCCATGTACGAGGTTATTGGATTTCAGTTAGGAAAGCCTCCCACTCCCCTTTTACGTCTACTGGTTCAGATGTTTCACTGTAAAATTAAAAATGTGATTGTTGGGCAACATGTCCTTTGATGCGTTGGAAGGTAAGGTGAGAGGAAATGACTCTGTATCTATATTTTTGTTTCGTCTTCTTGGGCGCGAGCTCTATACTCACACAGCCTTTAGAGAGCTAGCCTGCACCCAACTGTTAAATTTCTTGGGCCACCACCTCCATTTGACTAAAGCTTGCTTCTTAGCCCCTCTAACTTTCCATTTCAGAATTTTTTCAACCCTGCGAACCCGTTGTGGTTTGGCCGGCACCTTTTGTAACTCTTCATCATAAGAGCTGCCCGTAACCTCCTCACTGTTATAATCATTTAAGCAGTAAATATATTTACCTTTTTCAAGCTCAACTTGTGCCACTATAAATATTTCAGCGCTAAACGTCTACTGGTAGCCTTTTGTAAAGTCACCTTTCAACTTAGACACTCTAACATGATCACCTTCTTTTAAAAAAAGGTTTCTTTACTTTGACTACGAACTGATTGGCGTACACGGTTCTCCACACCGCTAAAGAATTTTGTGGCATTACCGCTATTGGCGCTGTTTTGATGGTTCTGTGGTAGCTGGCATTATAAACACCCATAAACGTCTGTAATGCGTCCACATAACGGTATGTGTTGTAAGCTGTGAAATATCTCCACATCTTAGATTTTGAAGTTCGGTTAAAATGTTCTATCAGCACACCTTTGACCTCTGTGTGCATTATAAAATAATTAATCAAGCGTTGTTTTAATAAGTTCTGAAAATGGTTTGTTGCTAAATTATTTTCCAGCGTCTGTCTGCAGTTTCAGAGGGGTTTGACCTTTGCTTAATATGGCTTTAAAGGCCACTGGTACGCTAATTTCAGTCTCATTGTTTAGAGCTTCTGCAAAGGCTTACTTGGACAATACGTCTATGACCGTTAATAAGTATTGTGCTCCTTTATTGTGTCTGGAGAGACCTTGAAGACCGATGAGGTCTGCCTGCCATTGATAATCTATTTGCGCATTAACAATGGTGAGACTTCTCTTGAAACGCTCCAGAGCAGGCTTATCAAGTGAATATGCCTCTTCCCCAGACAGCCATTCCGCCACTAGCTTTCTACTTATCAGCTCTCACTTTGCCACTGGATTCAAGCAAGCCTGGCTGAAGACGGCTGAAATGCCAGAAACCGGTCCTAGGAAGCTTGCTTCCGGTCCAGGGAAGACATGGCTTGGCAGTTCGGGCTGGACTGTTCCCATGAGGCACAGGGTCAGACTGATTTGCATATGGCCATGTCTGAACTGGGGTGGCAGAGTGGGCTAAAGAACGGTGATGGATTAAACCCAGATCAGTTGACTGGGGGTCAGTGCTTGCAATGTTCAACACTCCGTCCATCATTTCCTTTGGTTTTGCTTTGTTCGCCATAAGTTGGCAGGGTATGCTCAGACGTGAGTCCCTTGCTCACTTTGCCACTGGATTCAAGCAAGCCTGGCTGAAGACGGCTGAAATGCCAGAAACCGGTCCTAGGAAGCTTGTTTCCGGTCCAGGGAAGACATGGCTTGGCAGTTCGGGCTGGACTGTTCTCATGAGGCACAGGGTCAGACTGATTTGCATATAGCCATGTCTGAACTGGGGTGGCAGAGTGGGCTAAAGAACGGTGATGGATTAAACCCAGATCAGTTGACTGGGGGTGAGTGCTTGCAATGTTCAACACTCCGTCCATCATTTCCTTTGGTTTTGCGTAGTATTAAACCCTTCAAATGGTACTAGTACATGTTCCAATATTCAGTTGATGAAAAGAAGGTGCACCAGGGATGGAGTCAGAGTCATCAAATTAGTCTAACAGTTTCCTTTATTGTAGGAAAATTCTTAAAAATTGGACATATGCCAACACGTTTCGTTCCCTTGAGGGAATTTCATCAGGGCTTAAAGTGTATTGTGAAAAATATTGCCTTTTCTCTTATATGTAATCCTTTACAGGAAGTAGCCTCTCAGGCATAGGTCCACAGTAAACTGATACAATCTCCTGACGAATCAGGTGGGAGGATATTTCTCCCTTCGGAAACGTTGGAAATATAAAGGGGATCCCCCACAGTCAGGGTCAATAGTATCCCAGTTAATCTCCTTGATAAGAAAGGTCTGTATTTCCCGCAAGTCAAAGTTCGGAAATCAAGCTCAATGTATGTGCATACAGTTTAAAGAAGCAAAATAAAATATTGTACTCACTTCTGAGCACACTGCTTGTTCAAAAACACCTCTGAGCTCTTGAGAGTTATTCAGATACAGCGACTTGTAACCACTGTCAGAGCTTGCTCCTGGCTCTCGCATGATGACAACATCAGAAGACGACCGGGCCGGTGACCCCATATCTTCCCAAACAGGCAAATTAGGAGTTGTTATAGATCGTTCTGCTTCATCCATCTTTGCCAAATTGTTTCGAGCCAATGCCTCATTACTGGAGGCCACTCTGCTACTTGATCCCTTAACAAGGGATATAAGTTGTGGCAAATTGTTGAGACTAAGATCTGCAAACCTCCAGCACAATTCTTCATTAAAACCTGTGACATCATGACCAGCGTCTTTAGAACTGGTCTACGGCAAAGCCTGGGCCATTGGCATAGGTGTCACGCTGCAGTAATATTTATCAATGGTGTTCACTCCGTTTGCATCGGGCATCTTTTTGGTGATGTAGTTGTACCTCTTCATAATGGAGATGGTTTTTTTTCCAGGAAGAGAGCAGGGAGCTTCTTATACGTATTCCCTTTACGAAAAGGGGGCATACTATTCTACATCACATCCTAGTCACATGGTCTTCAGGGGGTCGCAACAAGCCTGAGCATGTTTAGACAGCAAAAGGGGGCGTCCGCTCCTACATCACATCTTAGTCACATGGTCTTGAGGGGTCAGCTGAATAAAAAGATGTCACAACCAGGGTCATGTGCTTTTCCTGGTCAGGGTTCACTCGTGGCATCACTGCCATCACATGACCACTCAACCTGACTAAGGTGATGTCACACCCCATGTGACCACAACACAGGTCATGTGACTAAGGTGATGTCACACCCCATATGACCACACCACAGGTCACGTGGCTAAGGTGATGTTACACCCCACGGGTCACATGACTAAGGTGATGTCACACCCCACATGACCACCCCACAGGTCACATGACCCACACAGTTATGTGACCCGGATATGGTGTCACATCTGGTGCGGGACCCCAGGGGGCTGGAAGTCCCAGCCACATAAGTGACATCACTTCCGGGGCAGGAAATAACCATCTCAAATTATAACTGTAATTGCACTGTGCATTTTAAGTTCTTTCTCCAGCTAGTGCTGTAAGATACCCATATGTGGAATTCCTAGACTCCCCAGATGGCATTGCGGACCCTTTTAGAGCCCATTCAAGGTCTGTTATTTTTTTAGGTTTTTGTCACTTGGATTTAGGTCTAGTAGGAGGGCACCTTTGGTGTCAAACGGGTATCTACATTTTAAGCCTATTTCATACACATTGTAACAACTCCTTATCACGGTCTATGTGTTTTTCAAATCTGTACTGTACACTTTTATGGTTCAGATGAACAGAAATAAAGTTATTTGATGATAATACCTCTATATATGTCACAATCCATTGGTTCATTAATTAAAGGAGGCACCATGTCCATAATTACTTCTGCAACTTCCAAGTTGTTGTTAAGTAGAGCAATGTGCAGAATAGTTTCTCCTAGGCTCCCTGTAAGGAAATAAAGAGGTAATGAGAAATCTACTCACTTGATCCATCGTGCAATCACAAAACAAATTCACAGACACCAATTGAAATATTTATAGAATCAAAGCTAATTTAAAATTAGAATTGCATAACGTGAGTGAATGAATGAATGACCAAGTGTGCTGCTAGTTGACACTCATCCATTGCTATTACCCACTTAATGTCATGTAGAAGTGTTTGGTGATCAATGGCATGTGACTCAGGACTGCCGCAATGCATCACGGGTGGGCTATATGGTTAGTTTTGCAGTGAGCTAAAGTTGCGCGAGGTTTCTGGAAGCTCGGTCAAGTTTATGCCCAATTATGCTTTGTAAGTGATTTTTGACTTAACATGAATATCAAAAATCAATTAGTCTAAAAACAAAAAAGATTGTGTCCAACACAAGCATTTTTACTGTTTTAAAGAAGTCGAACTTATGCATTAAAGAACTAATTTCTAAAATTAAAAATAAATGAAATGTGAATGACATCGCATTTGTAACTTGGTATTTAACAAACGGCTGGGATACGGAATTGATTGCAAATGGCCAAATAGAATATAGAAATAGAATTATCTGAATCACTGAATGCAACCTATGCACGCTTGTAGAGAAAGGACCAAAGATGACTTCGACTCAACCATTGAAAACCACCCAGAAACCGTTGCAAAGGATTGTCAGATGCTCAAAAGAACAACAAACGTGATGTCCAATCACAACCTTTTTGGTAGTGGCAGTGCAAAAACTGAAGGACCAACACACCCAACCACTGAAAGCAAATAATAGTGACCAGGTAACTGTAAGAGGAAACCATCAACTAAGGTGATTGTGCAATAAGTTGCAACTTGTGTGATCTTGCTTCCAATTTCACAGCCCATTCCTTATTCTGTGGGTATGTTAGGCTACAAAACCAGAACGGCCCACTAGTCCAGCCAACGAATGTTCCCAGAGCAGTCGAAAGTCTTGTGAACCCCATGAACTGTAATTGTAACAATCACTAACCAATCACAGACAGACCATAAAGCCTTACCCACCCAGCGAAGGCCAAAAACATCACGTGGATTCTGCCAACTAGCTTTAGTGCCTCGGAATGCACTACAAAACCACTGCTGAGGAAAGTCAAGTAACGCAGGTTTACCAGTAAAAGAACAGCTCCTTGCAGTGCCCCTCCTCAACAAACCTACAACAAAACACAATGATCCACCAACACTATCACTTTAAGTGCCACAGGCTTCCCTACAGAGCACGAATGGGTGGCTCCTAGTCCATAAACAGAAGCCTCATCACCACTGCGAAAACACACAAGCAAATGTCACAGAAGCCACTCCAAGAAAAACTCAATCCAGTAGTATTAAATTATATGTCTCAAGCCTCAGAGATTCACCAATATCCAGCGCAACCATCAATAAATTGTTAATGGATAAGATAAATGAGATAAGACACCACATCAGTAGAACCACAACAACCACAAACATTCCCCCAATCACAGCACACAGAATTCAGACATGGGATATCATCAGACCAACATAGATGAGGATAACATTATGCCATCCAATATTTTTCCATCGACATAGAAGCACTCACTCCTCTCCTCAGCGTGTCAATCTGTCGTGCAAGCCATGATGTTTCTGCAGATTGCACATGTTGGACCCTACACCCTGTCCTTTCTAAAGCAATCTATTTCCATCCAGGTCTATGTCTGTTTTCCATAAAGCTCCAAAATAACTCAGATTAATACAATGAATTGCCCAATTTTTCTAACAACAAGACAAATGCGCCTTTGATGAAATTTTCCTGATTTAACACAA
Organism: Triturus cristatus; assembly: GCF_964204655.1. NCBI lineage: Eukaryota > Metazoa > Chordata > Amphibia > Caudata > Salamandridae > Triturus > Triturus cristatus. Next base: position 1,005,683,688 of record NC_140594.1, on the reverse strand, counting down.
ACCTTTTTAACATCCTCAGATTCTTCAGCAACAATAAACCACAGGAAATAGTTAACCTGAGATATCAAACAAGCATACCAGAAGGTTCTGCAGGGCCCAGGCCAACACATTCAGGAGAGGTTCCCATAGTTCGAAAAGTTATTTCTACGTTTAACAAGCATTTGCAATGCAGTCGGTCTCACCTTTGGGACCTTATATGTATTTAACTATGCAGCACATTAGCCTGGGTGCTGAAACATCTACTGTTCTTTAACATGGAGGGAAAGTAAGCACAAAACTGCGTGACACGCCAGGTATAGGAACACATGGAGAGAAATATTGCTTTCAACGAGAAATGGTATAGTGGTCATATCACTGAAAATACAAGTTTTGAAAAAAATATTATTGTCTTCGGGTGCTCATGGATGATAATTTCTATAGACTGGAATCTAGAGAATGCTAAAGTGATTCTGACCTCTACTGGTCGTTTTCTATAAAGACAGCTAAATAGAGGTAGTTGAACAGAAAAAAGTCCCTAAGCAGAAGCAGACAAGTCCTAGGGCTGATCTCCAGAGCCCACAAAGTACATACACATATAAGTATATACTAAAGTATATACAAGAGGTCTCGAATGCTCGACCTAAAAATACATGTCATACAGGGAAAGACATGGCACAGCAATTATAGCCTCTAGTGCCTTCCAATGGTATTATCTGTTTTGTCATTAATAAACAAGCATTTGGAATGCAATAGGTCTCGCACTTCCGAGAGTTTAAGCTATTAGCATTGTAGATGACAAAAACCAACACATAAATAAAAGACATTGTCATTTACAATGCCATTAGCTCAAACTCGCGTAAATGCGAGACCTTTTGCATTGCCAATGCTTGTTCATCTTTGCCAGATATTTAATATTTTATACAATTGAAAGCTGCTGCTTTGCTTCTAACGTTTAACATTCAATAATAAGCATAAAAGAAGCACCTTGCACAAGTAAAGAGACACAAATTATAAAGGACGCACAATAGCCGACAAAGAAACAAAAACACGGTGGTTCAAGAGTTACACACAAAAGGCACATGATAAAACACAGTATCTCTCGAAGTACACCTGAAATGCTGAAGTCGTGTACTCGTGTCAAAAGTTTCAACAGATGAGATGTATTGCAAAATGTAGGCTCAGAAAAAGAGGTGAGGGCTGTCAACAGGGAAGACTCTATGGGAAACGTGAAAGTCTGGGCTAATTTACGAGTCAAAGCTGCAGACAGTTACAGGTTTCTCCTTCGAAGTTAAGCATACTTTAAAATTCCATGTAGTGAATTTGAAATATTCTCAACACAGACTGCTTTAAGGACAGATAAAAATTAAATTCAAAGACACTAATACTGATTAGCTTCAGTGAGCAAACATAGAACTAGCCGAAAAGGATTAGAGACAAGACGAAAGTGTAAGGGTGCTTCTTGACTTGGATTGTGCTAGAACCACCAGTACACGTTTGTGGGCGTTTGAGGTATTGTAGGGTGTGGCATCAGGCATTTTGAAAGGTGACACTTGTAGAGCACGGGTTCTAAAGACTTAAACTGACCCAAACATTTTTTGTTTTGTACAAGCTGCGTCACCGCCTTTGCGGGTTGTCTATGGCCTCGCCTTTAGTGGCAGAATTTGAGAATTAAACATAAATGCAGAAAACAGTTCCCTTTGTGCGTTACTGGGTATAATAAAAACATGCGTGCATGACATTACATATACTATATCCTTTCATTATATCTATTAAAGTGACAAGTGCTACATTCCATATGTGATTACTCTTGAATACATTGCACACAGGGCCAGACTGGCCGTAGCGGGCACCGGGTGTTCCACCGGTAGGCCGCCAGGGTGTTGTCTGTTTTGGGCCCCTGGCGGTCGTTTTTGTTATGGGGGGGGGGGGGCAATATCGGCCCCTTTAACAAAAGCGGCCGAAACCGGCCATAGCAAACAGCTCGGCCGCACCCCCTCTCCCCACCAGAGTGGCTGGCCGAGCAATTTGGCAGGGCTGGTTTTTGTTCCCAGTCCGGCCCTGATTGCACAACCTCTTGTTGCATAATGCCAATGAGGAACATGACACCTCATGTAGATCAGTTCCCATTAAAGTGCCGCATATTATCTCTGGAACATGGTCAGACATCCCCTGTTGATGCAGCACGTTCTTTATCAAAAGCATTATGGTCCACAGTGTTATGTGGTTGACATCCGCTAATTCAGACGGTGGCAAACTTTCTAATCCCTTTTCTGTTATGTAGGCACTGATAAATGTGTGTAAAGAACATGCACCCAGGTGGGCCAAGGATAGGAATGAAGTTACACGTGCTGACTTTGGTTACGGGGGCAAATACCATGATCCTGATCTAAAGTGCCATATGCTTAATGGGACCAGGTGGTCAAATTAAAGTGTCCCGTGCACTGTGCAGTATTGTTTTCACTATACAGACACTGATATATGTATATGAGGGACACCTTCGAGGAGAGTGAAGATAGAAATAAAGTGCCACATGCTTTCTTTGATTATGGAAACAGGTTCCTCAGGCCGACATAAAATAGCGTATACATTGTTGAATGGGATTATCTCATTGGTACCCTGCGATATATGGGGGATGCCCCCTGGTTTCCTCAAATGGATAAAACTCCTTTAGTGTCAACCTACAGCCACGGCTCTCCCTAACGGGAAGCGCTCCCCCCGTTTGCAATCACAAGAGGAACACGGCAAGGCTGCCTGTTGTCTCCGATATTATTTGCCTTAGCTATAGAACCACTTGCAGCAAAACTGAGACAATTCCATAAGGAGCGAGCACTAGCATATCGCACCAGACACCTTTTAATATCACTCTACGCAGATGATGTCACTCTCTATCTTAAACATCCGCAGGATAACCTAAACCCACTTCTACGTGAAGTTACTGAATTTGGGGAATACTTAGGCATACACATTAATTGGACTAAGTCAGCCATATTCCTACTCACTGAAAGGCCATACCATACACACTTGACTATCCCCTAGAATGGTGTAACAAAGAGATAAAATACCTAGGGATTAAGGTCAGTAGGGACAAAAACGAGCTGATGCGCACCAATTACGGAAAGACCCTAGAAATCGTCATGGACTCCTTCACACGGTGGATAGCAATGCCGATGTCCGTGGCAGGGCGGATTTCGCTAGTAAAAATGGTTATATTGCCCGAGCTGCTCTATCTATTTACAAACATCCCAAATAACCCGGGGAAATTGTTTTTCTGGGCTCTGAGAAGACAAACAATCTGGCTAGTATGGGGAGGAAGACAAGCTAGATTTAAGTGGGAAACATTGACTCTTCCATTTTCACAAGGAGGGTTCAAAGTACCAGATTTCGAACTCTACTATTATTGTGCACAAGCACATAATACCACGTTCTGGTTCCACCCTCCTCCTTTTAGGCCACACTTAGCTGTAGAGATGGGTTACACGGACCCTAATCCCCTGTCGGGCCTCATCTCCATGCACCATAAAAAACGCAATGCAAATGCCACCACAGTCACATGCACCAACTCAGCCTGGAGGTACATAGCTACTAGACTGGATAGGCAGATGTTATACTCTCCCCAATTACCCCTGGTCCTCCACTCGGATTTACAGGTCACCTACGAGTGGCAATGCAGCCAAATGCTAAAAAAACTCCAAATAGAGACGTGGGGTGATCTGTACGTTGATGGGACATTTCTGACGAGGGAACAATTCTTCCGTGAGAGGGTACCCACAACTATGGAACTCTTTATGTTTGTTAAACTTACGCCACGCCAGAGTTCCTGCATGAACCACCAGTGGTTCCACCATTACATTAAATATTACAAGCCAAACCACCCCAACATGTAACTTCGCTAATTTATCATAACACGCAAAAAGCAACTGAAACTTGCAAATTAGCATCACATGCTGAATGGGTGATGGACCTTGGTACGCTAATATCTGAGAAGCAGTAGGAATTCTGCTGTAAGCAAATTGAGGCCATCACAGCCAATAGTAGGCTGCGTCTGATCCATTGTAAGTTTTTACATAGGTTATACTATACCCCTGTCAAACTGCAAAACTTCCGACTTAGGGATAACGACAAATGTGTCAGGTGCTGCAGAGACGGGGCTGGATTTATGCATCTAGCATGGGAGTGTCCAGCGAAATATCAATACTGGCAACATGTATTTGAAGCTATGTGACAGATGGGTGGTACGGCACTCCAGATGTCCCCAGATATCGCCATACTAGGGTACATCGATGAAGTAGAAACTGTACACAAGAAATATCTAGGGTTGGGGTTCCTGATCGCAAAACGCAAAGTAGCCTGCAGATGGGGTAGAGGGCGGGCCCCTAAATTCAAAGAATGGTTGCAATATCTCATAACATGGCAGCAACAGTCATTTACGTATGCAGAACTGCTCCCGCCTACTTCCAGGCTAAAAGACATACGGGATCCCCTGAAAACATACCTTCGGTCCTCATCAGTTGACACAGAAGGTACCACAAGCAGACAAGATGAAACAGGGTCTTAAAGGCTCAAAGGATAACAGTTGAGGCTGAGCCTCCCCCCTATCGCATACTAAAGGTATACATGGGCCCCCGTTACCGAACATACAATGGTACAAGGCGAGGCTGGTGGTGTAGGAATTTTAACCATCATACGTGTACAATATACATTATCTTATGACTTCGAAAAGATTTAGTATTAACACTGATGGCAATCTGGACGATACAAAAGTGTAACACACAATGCTTAGAAATGTAATCATTTAATGCTGTGACTAGGCGCCGAAAGTACTGTTCAATGCTCTGTAAGATTGGGGAGTCTTGCTGCTTCTTTGTGTTTTTTTTGTCAGAAAAAGTAAAATAAAACAATTAAAAAATAGAAAAAAAAGATTAACGTATGCATTTTTGGACCATGTGATTCGGTTAAAGCGTCACGTGCTCTGTGCAACAATGTTATTAACAGGCTTAAAGATAAGGTGGCACATTCTGATAGTGACCGCAAAAGAAATGTTGCGGTCCCAATACAGAATGGCATATGCTTGATAAGATTATATGTATAAAATATATATGTGTGTGTGTATATATATATAATTTATTTTTGTGCCTAAGGCAGGGGTTAATTTCACGTTCATATGTACTTCTAAACATGAAAATATTTGATTTTCGCCTCCACTTTCAAAGCTAGCACAAATGCTGCGCCTCCTCGCAACCGGTCCTCTCAGTGAACTCTTTGCAGACATATCATTTGCTCTAATGGTAATCGATTTACCTTTTACGAAAGGATCCAATTTTTCACTTTGCAGTAATGACCGCATTCCAGTAGCCTCATTAGTTCTTGCAGCTTTAAATAAAATACTGCCAATGAAAAGCATTACACATTACACAGGGGCATTTAAGAGCATGAACATTAAACAGACAGGAAATGATGTCATGAACTTTGAGACACAAATATCATAAGTTAAATGGACAGGTGCTGCTTGCATGCAAACGTACTAGATTTCCCTAATAATATTTTTCAGATTAACTTCAGAATTTATAACTGAAGTTAACGCATGTACTACTCAATAAAAAGTGCTCCATGTAAAGCTATTATAATATAAATTGACATGCATTTGGAAATCTTGAGTTAATATACAATCTGTTATACATTTCCACCAAACAAAAATAACCTATCCTGAAGTGCGAAACCAATCAAACTTGAAGCTTGCAGTTTATAAACTTCTTAAATACACTGGGTCTCTAAAACAGTCTCACATTATTGAGTCCTTGGGAGAAATGTACTTGTGGATCGACTCCAAAAATAAATAAATGTTCCTTGATAATGTGAAGACTTTTTCATATTCAATTTATTTCAGAAGAGATGAGGTTTAAGGGCCAGAGCTGCCGACCCTGGGAATGTGGAATAAGGTTTGAGTACAGGTGTCAGCTCCACATCTTGGGATTCTGGCCAAATCACCTAATCTCCCATGTGTAAGAAAATGAATCTGACGTCCAGTAATATAGTTTGAGGTTGTATGATAGAGGCAAGCATGGCAAAGTCACATGCGCCTCTACAACGCTGTCCCAACAATGAATGCGTATGAACAACACAATTCTTTAGCACACATACCTTTACGACACAATTTCATGGTAAAGGCATGCTTGATAAAGGGATGTGTGCACCCCGCCCTGCACCTTAGTAAAAACTACCCCAACCCCCCTGAGCCCTAAAAATGACCCCAACCCCCGGAGCCCTAAACACTACCCCGATCCATAAACACTAGCCCGACCTGACAAGCCCTAATCACTTCCCTAACTCCCAGCCCTAAAAACTGCCCCTACCCCAAGAGCCCTAAACACTACCCCGGCCACCCCCCAAGCCCTAAAAACAACTCAACTCCCCTGAGCCCTAATTACTACCCCGAACCCTAAAAACTACCCGACCACCTCGACGCCCCTGAGCCCTACACACTACCCCTACCGCTCGTGTCCTAAACCCTACCCCGACCCAAGCCCTAAAAACTACCCGAGCCCCCCTGAGTCCTAAAAACTACCCGACCCCTCCAAGCCCTAAAAACTACCCCAACCCATAAAAATTACACCTACCCCCGCAAAACCCAGTCCTACTTACACAACCGCATCCTTTCCCAATCCTTTCTCTTCCTGTGCCCATCCATCCCAGCATCTAGACCGCGCACTGCTTTAACCATGCATATGTGTGATTAAGGCAATCGTGGTTCAGCTCTCGTTATAAAAGCTGTTCCCATAATCTGGTGATCATGTAAAACACTCTGATGCCCCCTTAGGCCATCCTGACCCTATATATAAATGGAAAAAAAGCTTTTATTGAGAACTGGTTTTGAAACATATGGAGCCGGAGCTACCACATGCAAACTCACCAAGAAGACGTTATTGAGTGTAGAAATACCTCCCCTTCATAGCTGCCAAGTTTTCAGATTGCTTATGTGTGACATTTTCATGGTTTCAGTGTACTTAGGAGTGACATTCTACAGTCCAATGAGTGACACTTATCTTTTAGTCTTTGTATAGAATTTAAGACTTGCATAGTCAATGTGGTTTCTTAGTTGCAGGATGGGACCTCGTAACACTATAAATAGACAATCCATAATGCTCTATTGTGGAAACCAGGATTCAGTTCTGTCTCTCTCTATGAAGACGGAGACAGACAGACAGACACACGCACACACACTGCATTAACCAATTGAGTTTTCACAGTATAAAAGAGAGAGCGTATTTTCCACCACTGATTACTTGAAGTTGCATTTATCTTTCATTCAAAGGTGTGTGCATCATTTTATATGTAGTTACCTGAAGGCGAAAGACCAATAATCTTACAGAAATAACTCATTTGTGCTTTTTAACTATGTGTTTGCCCCACCCACCATCACTCTCTGATACTACCCACCCTTGCACTAATTTCAGAGCTCTCATGCTGGACTCACCTGTGCCTACCAGAAGTGACTGCCAAGGCAGGATGAGGCTAAGCCAGCAGAGAGCACATTGCACTGCAGGCCATTTTCTTGCTCTGCTGGCAGGCTTTGGTGGAATTAAGGTCACACCGCCATCAGCACTGTTGGGAGGGGCCTGTGGCAGATGCCAGGCAGGCTGGTTGGCACTTTTAAAGTGGGTGCTCAGCTGCCAGCATCAGACTAGACTACAGAGACCCCAATACACATCTGGAGGCAAGATGGTAGATAAGGCCTCTAAAACATGTTGACTTTTAAGTCAACGGCCTCCAGCGCCCCAAGCCCCAAACCCTAGGATCTGGAGGGGCTGGCTGGAGAGAATAAAAACCATGTAATCCAGCTTTTGGAGAAATCATACTAAGCCGCTTCTACTGCCCATCAGCATGACCATCTGCACCAGTGCCACACAGAGCATAGTGGTCCCATGGTGCCACCATGTCCGGCAGGCATGGCTGCAAAACACAAATTTTGTGATGTTGCTATGTGTGCCCTAAGTGGCTAAGGGTATGTCCAGACATGGGTCCGGTGCTCGCTATGCCACTGGATTCAAGCTTTCATGGCTGATGAGTGGTGATACCCCGAAAAGGGTCCCAGGATGCTTGTTCTGGTCCAGGGAGGACCTGGCTTTGCCTTTGGGTCTAGACTGTTCCCATGGGTAGCAGGGTCAAGACTGATTTGCGTATGGCTGGGTCTAAACTGGGTGATGTGACAAGCAAAATAATGATGGATTAAACCTAGATCTGTGACTGGTAGTGATCATTTGAAAAGTTTCAACACTCCGTACATTTTTTTATTTTGTGATGTTGCAAAGCACAAACTGCCTGGCTGTGCCAACCATTAGGCGCCACATGCCGGTAAACAAAAAGTCACCCCGTGGGGCTGTGTCCAGGATCATCTTCTTTTTACTTAGAGTGACACCAGATTGACGTGTCCCAGAGATGCCGGGCCACTTATTTATATACTGAAAACGTGCTGCTGGAGCATTTTACTGTTGGATACATTGTTACTAGCCCAGAAGAGCTCTCCTGTACCTGTCCAGCAGAGACCATGAGGAGCTGATAATGATAATGGTGGTTCGGCAAGCTGAAGTGCACTGGCTGCCTTATGTGGATGTGGAGTGGCACATCATAATGTTGATCCCAGAAGATGAAAAAAGTGTGACTATTGTGTTTTAATTTGTTGATGTGGACACCAGCACTAAAATGCGTTAGTCTAATCACTGAGGTGTGGTAGTTACCAGACGGGAGTGGTGTAATGCAAAGTGGTGAGCTCCTGTAGAGTATGATGGTGGGCCCCAGAGTCTACCACATCTCACAGATATTCATTGGACTGGGGGTGAATGGGAGGGTTAGAGTGCCACCTGGGCCACAGGAGATGCCTTGGCCAGCGCGGGTTAATTAGAGCTGGTTCTTCTCTCTTACCGGCTCCTTTTCTTCGGCAGCATTTCTTCTGACCTGGATTCTTTCTTATTCTGCCTGAATGATTCCTTTCTCTGGGAGTATTTTGGGAAGGGCAGAGACTACGGAAGTAGCACAGCTTCCTCGAGGTCGGTCTACTCACGACAGAGCTGTGCTCTGATACCAGTGGCACGAGAATCGTCCTGGCTGTGAGGCCTGACTCAGAGGGACTCCCTGGGCTATGGAGCTCCAGAGGGTGTGTCTGTCGCCCTGACAGGATGGCGCAGAGGCAGCTTTGTGCTGCATGCTTTCGGCCATTTCTTTGTGGATTACGGGAGTGCTGTGCCTCTCTGACTCTGCGGTGCATGACAGCCAGCTGGGATGCGGTGATCCTTTCTGATGGCAAAACAGTCACTACAGGTAGGACAATCTGTGTTACACAATGTATAGTTGTGCTGTACTTTTGTGATTGGTTGTTTCCTGACCTATGGCCTGGGCCTGTTCTCATCAGTTGTTGGTTTTCCTTTGTGCCCTCTGATTGGTTTTCAGGGACCATATCAATGCTTGGGCCAGTATTTAAGCTACCTGCATGCTGGGTTTTCGAAATTCATTGGTAACCATGGAAGGCAACCGTGCAGAGAAAAGATGGCAAATTGAGTCGGATTCAGGGAGTGAGCTGGAGGCGGGGCAGGCTACCCAGTCTGTTGGTGGCGCCAGCTTGCTTTCAGCTACAGAGGTGCATGCCATGATCAATGCGGCGGGTGCCAAGGCATGGGCAGCCAAGAAAAAGTCTAAAGCTAAGCATTTGGACAAGCCCGGAGAGTCTCACTCAGACTCTGATTCGTCTTCCTCTATGCCTGAGGCTGCGGGTGGAAAGTATATTTCCCGTGAGGAGTTGTCTCTTATATTGGACCGCATAAGGGCTAATCTTGGTTTAGAGCCATCTGCAGTGCCTGAGCAGGGGGAAATGTTTCGCCAGTATTCCAATCCTGCTGGAGTGGCTTTGCCTCTGAACCCTCTGTTTAAGGAGTCTATTTTTCAAAGGGGGGGAAGGATCCTGACCATTTCCAGGTCCACAGATTCATGATGAAGGCTTATGTCCTAGAACAGGGGGGGGGAATTGCCACATTCGGTGAAGGTGGATACTATCCAGGCTTCACGGACGGGGCATTCTTCCTTGACTGCTCCCCGTTGGATCAAGTGGATAGGAAGATTGATGGGAGTTTGAAGAAATCTTTTTCAACTGCTAATTAGGCTTTGAGAGCAGTGTCTCATGCAGCCCTGACTTTTCAGTCTTTGGTTAAGGATTTTGAGATTTTGTCTGATGCCCTGCAGGAGGGCTCGGACATTTCTGATCACTTGGTGAGCATGGAGCTGGAGGCTAAGCTGCTGTCTGATATTTCGGCAGATGTGATTAAAACAGCATCGGGGGCATCCAGTGCTACGGTTATGGCTCGGAGGCATTTGTGCTTGCAGGATTGGAAAGCTGATTTTGCAAACAAGATTGCTTTCTTAAAGTTGCTGTTTGATGGGCGCTAGCTGTTCGGTGAAAGACTGGCTGATGTTATTAAGAAAGCCTCTAAGGATAAGGTGCATACGTGGTCCTTTAGTTCCCCTGCTTCTAAATCTTCTGGGTCCTGGAATAGGTCTGCCTTGGACAGTAACACGGAGTCAAAATTCTATGCGTCAAGGAAGAGGAAATATCAACTGAGAAAGGGGAAAGGTCAGGCTTTCCTGCCAAGGCTGGATATTCTGAGCAGCAGTCCTGCCTATACTGTGGGTGGTCAGATTATGCACTTTTCCCAGGTCTGGGTGAACTCCATTTCAGATCTCTGGGTAGTGAACATTGTGCAGAACTGTTATTGTATAGAGTTCAATACTTGGCCTCCAGTCTCAGGTTGCATTCACGCACACGTCCCTCGGAGGCCGGAAAAAAGGAAGGCACTGCTCGATGGTGTCGCAGCTTTACTTTCCAAATGGGCGATTATTCCAGTTCCTCCTTGGGAGCGAGGACAAGGAATATATTCTGCCCTGTTTCTGGTTCAGAAGTCTTCAGGAGATTATTGACCAGTGCTGGACTTGAAAAAACTCAATGGGTGGGTTAAGACCATTCATTTCAGGATGGTATCCCTTCAACAACTGATTCCACTAGTGGCCCAAGGGTATTTCATCACAATTATAGACTTACAGGATGCGTATCTCCATGTTCCGGTACACAAGGACTTTCAGTGATTCCTCCGCTTGCGGTAGGGGGCCGTCACTTCCAATTCTGGGTGCTTCCAGTTGGACCAAAATCAGCGCCTCCAGTGTTGACCAAGGTTCTGGTTCCTTTGGTAGACCTGCTTCATCCCCGGGAAAAGCAGTTCAGCCTTATCTGGACAAATGGATTGTGGTTGCACCTTGCTTTCTGCAAGCGGAAACTCATGTTCAGATGGTTCTGCAGTTGTTAGAGGGACATGGGTTTCTGATCAATTGGAAGAAGTCCAACCTGGTTCAGTCCCAGGATCAGATGTATTTTGGGGCTCGTTTCTGGACTTTGGAAGGGAAAGTGTTGTTGCCCAACCCCCGGGTGTTGACCCTTCAGTCCCATATCTTGGAGCTCATGTCAATGTCTCATCCTCCTCTGTCCCTCCGGATGAGGGTTCAAGGGGATTTGGCAGCTTCTCTGTTTGTGGTTCCGTGGGCAAGGTGGCATTTAAACTTCCTGATGCATTTTCTCTTAGCTCATTGGAATCCGCAGTCTCAGGATATGACTCAGGTGGTGCCATTGACTGAGGTCATTCGTCACGAGCTATGACGGTGGCTGCAGCTGGGGAACTTGGAGAAGGGGGTCTCTCTGTATCATGTGGATCCAGTAGTCGTAACTACCGATGCCAGTGAGGCAGGTTGGGGAGCTTATTTGGGGTCCTACCAGGTCCTGGGGTTCTGGTCTCCAGTCCAATTGGAGGGAGCCTCAAGCAGTGAGGCTGGGTCTTCAGCATTTTTCAGATCTTGTTCGGGGAAGGTTAGTGTTGGGACGTACGAACAACATGACTACCAACAATCGGCAGGGAGGACGAGAGCCTTGTCTTGATCAGTAATCTCAGATCTGATTTTTGATTGGGCACAGGAGACGGTTCTTTCCCTGAAGGCAGTGTACATTCCGGGGTATCTTAATGTGTAAGCAGATCAGTTAAGCAGGGTGATTCTGTCCTCCCAGGATTATTGTCTGGCTCCCCAGGTCTTTGCCCAGATTAGCATTCAGTGGGGGGACCCTTTTCTGGATCTTTTTGCTTCTGCACAGAATTCTCTTCTTCCCTGCTTCTGTTCAAAGGGGCAGGGAGTTGGGGGCTTGGGCCGTGGAGGCGACCTCATGCCTATGGCCAAGGAGGTTACTGTGTGGTTTTCCCATGTTCCCTCTCTTACGGCTGTTTTCTTATTCGGGTTCCAAGGGAGAGGGCTTTTGTGATGCTGGTTGCTCCGCTATGGGTCTGCTCTTCTTGTTTTTTCCTGCTAGTGGAGATGAGGGTGGGCCAGGAGTGGGTGTTTCCGCTAGATCCATCTCTCTGAGGTACCAGGTTCTTCCCTTGAAATCCCTGGGTAGGCTCCGGTTGGTGGCCTGGCACTTGAACAGGAAGGTTTAAGGGCGCAGGAGGTGTCGGATTCTGTGGTGCTCTCTATTCAGGCCTGTAGGAGACTGTCTACCTGGACTTCCTATGCTGGTCATTGGGCTACGTTTGGACAGTGGTGTGAAGGGCATGATTGTGGGCCTTTGCATGCTCCTCTTGTTCTGGCTCTAGAGTTCCTGAAGGATAGGTTTGCTCTAGGTTTAAGTGTTTCTACTTTAAAGTTTAAATGGGCTGCCTTTCGTGCTTTCCGTGATCCCTGGAATAATCTGAACGACTCTTTGGGGTTGGTGGTTAAACTCTTTAAGGGGTTTGGGAATTTGCGGGTTCGTCCTGTATGGATTTGTCCTTCCTGGGAAGTATCCTCCCTTCAAGCCTCTGGAGACGGTGGATCTCCAGATTTTGACTCTGAAGGTTTTTTCTTGGTGGCGATTACCTCTGGTAGGCGCCTGGGGGAATTGGGTTCTTTGTCCTGCAGGGCTCCTTGTCTTTAAATTTTTGAGGATCGGTTGGTTTTGCGGTCGGGGCCTGGGTTTGTGCCTAAGGTCAATTCCGCTTTTTATTTGCAGCAGGAAGTCAGCCTCCTGGAGTTCTTTCCGGAGTTTCAAACGTTTCTTTATTCTTAAGTACAAGAGTAAGCAGAGAAGCGTCCCATCCACAGGAAATCCAGAAGCAACTGCCCACTGGAGAACCCTGCAGCTAGGGAACCAAAACATTCTTAATTCTAGAATTACACATAAGGCATAGTAGATGCCATAGTAGGTGGATACCACACACCTTCCCCCAAACATAACAATAAGAACAAAATAAGATAAACTTTACTTGCTGACATAGTCAAACAGTTTAGCAAGAACAGAACAGGTGCGAGAACTCCTACGCAGAGGAGAAACATTTTGGGAGTGGAACGTGCAAGAGCAACTCTATTGAGATTCCAAATGCGCCCATCATCAAGTTTAACAGCATTCAGAAACAACTTACTGACTTTCAGAGGAACAGAGAACTTATTTCCCCCACTTTTCTGTGTGGATAGAACTCTCACAAAATCACCTACATTGACTAACGTGTGAGCGACAGCATGCCTGGTGTCAAAGTTTGCTTTCATTTTTTCATGCTTAGCATTCTGACGAATCCTCCACTGAGGATCCTCAGGAACACTAATGTCAGCTCCACACCCTCTCATCCAGGATTGAAATAAGAGTGTGTTAGGTGTACGTCCCCTGAACATTTCGAAAGGAATTTATTCTGTCGTAGAATGAGGAGTGAGGCGATAAGCCACAACTCTCTCAATGATAGCATCTCTCCAATCACGACCTTGCTCTTTGGCCAATTGAATGGATTCTTTTGGGACCCGATTGAATCTCTCAACCATTCCGATAAATTCCAGATGGTAAAGAGAACATTTCTTATGAACAATACCTCTCTTTAGTAGAAAGTCTTCCATTTCCTTTGAGACCAGTTGTGCACCATTATCAGTTAGAAGAGTCTCAGGAAGACCTTCCCTGTAAAATATATTCTCAAGAAATGTTACTACATCTTTGGTCTCAATACTTTGGGTGATCTTGACCTCTGGCCACCGGGAATACATGTCCATTAGAACCAAAACATAGGACTGTCCAGACCTGGAGGAAACTGGTCCCAAGAGGTCAAGAGCAATATTCTGCCAACATCTAGAGGGAGGATTGCGAATAACCATCGGTTGGCTTCTGGTTTTGCACACTTTATCAGACAACATGCATTCAGAACAGTCTCTGATCAACCGTTCCACCAAGATATCCACTCCTGGCCACCAGAAGTGCATACAAACTCTCTCTTTTGTTTTTGATATACCTTGGTGACCTTCATGAGCCAAACAAATAATTTTCTCATGAAGTGAAGAAGGTGGAACCAGACGTGAACCCCTCCACAAGAGATCGTTAAGCAAAGAGAGTTCATGTTGGACATTCCAAAATTGCTTTGCATCTTCAGAAAGAAATCTAATTCCATTCCAGCTATTAGATGTATTCTTACATACTTCAAGCAAAACTATGTCATTCCTCAGAGACTCTCGCTAATCTAATTCAGATACGATTCCTTCAACAATCTCACACACTTTGAAGTTGTCAATCTCCCAAAAATCATCAGAATCAGGTTTTTCATAACCAGGAGGGATCAGTCTAGATAGACAGTCAGCCACCTTATTTTCCACTGGGATGTATTTGACAAGTAAGTCAAAATCTTGAAGTGCAATAATCCACTTACAGATTCTCGAGGAAACTGCATTGAGATCTTTCTTGTAAAATAAATCTTTAAGAGGTTTGTGATCGGAATGTACCACAAAAGAAGAACCCCATAAGAATTTCTTTAGTTTTTTGATAGCCCAATAAATACAAAGGGCCTCTTTTTCAATCATGGAATATTGTAACTCCGGCCCTGCAAGAGCCCTGGAAAGGAACATTATAGTTTCTTCTTTGCCATCTTTAACTTGTTTGAGGACAGCCCCTAGACCCTTGGAACTTGCATCGGTGGTAAGAATAGAATTTGAAGAGGTGTCAAAACTCTGCAAGGAAAGAGCAAATTTGAGAGCTTTCTTGACCACCTCAAATTCTACTTGGCACTGAGTTGACCCCAAAAAATGTTATGCCTTTTTTAAGAAGAGATCTGAGAGTATGAGTACGGCGTGCAAAGTGTGGCATGAACTTATTATAATACTCGGCCATGCCTAAGAATGTTACAAGTTCCTCACGGGACTGGGGAACAGGCAATTTGTCTATGGTTTTCACCAAACGTTCTCTGGGACTTACACCATCACAAGTCAGCCGATGTCCAAGAAAATCTACCTTGGCAAGGTTACATTTGCATTTATTCACACAAAGAGTTAAACCCCTACTGCGGAATCGCTCTAAAACTTCTCTCAACCTCACGTCATACTCTGATTGTGAGGAACCATGAATTAATACATCGTCTTGATAGATTTTGACTCCCTTTATTCCCTTCAACACGTCCTCCATAACTCTCTGAAAGACAGAGGCTGCGGAGAGTACGCCAAAAGGGAGACGTGTGAATTTGAAAGTGCCAAATGGGGTAATGAAGGCAGTCAGATCCATGGAGTCAGTATCTATTCTGACCTGATGATATGCGGCCCGTAAATCAAGTGTCGAGAAGATACAAGAACCTTTCAATTGCGAGAGCATTTCGGAGATGTTTGGGAGTGGATACTTGTCTGCAATGACTGCGCGGTTAAATGCGCGCAAGTCAACACACAAGTACACCTCTCCTGAGGCCTTGCGAGCGAGGACAACCAGAGCCAACCATTGGCTGGCTTCAGACTCAGCAATAATACCATCACACCTTAGTTTTTCAAGCTCTAAGCACATGGATTCCCTCATAGCTAAGGGAACATTACGGACATTACAAGAGACTGGTACAGAGTCCGGTTTCAGAATAATCTTGTGGACATAATCAGAGGCAACCTAATCTTTCATTGAAGACTTCGTTGAACTCACATTGTAACTTTAAATCACTTTCACATTTAAGTGGAACTTCATCCATAACTACACTTTCAATGCTTTTTGATGGTAAATCGCTCAAAACGATACATGATGTCTGCTCCAGGAACCAGTAAGACACCAAGATCAGCCTGGTGAAACCAACTGATAATGCTGTCACCTCTGCAGGAAATGTAAATCTTCCCTGCAGTTAAACGTCCTTTATATTCAATACTACCAATAAAATAGCCAAAGAGCTTTATGGGTTGGCCTCCATAAGCCAAAGGCTTGATATCAGGCTTGTGCACCTTCACCTTTCCAAGTAACTTTGAATCAAAGAAAACCTTTGGTATAAGAGAGATCTTAGCACCAGAATCAAAGAGCATACTAATTGTACAATCATGAACAAGGACTGAGTCAACAGGACCTTTACACTTGTTAGGAACATCAGAAGATATAACCTCCCCACAATGCAAGTTCTCTTGATCATATTCGGATTCGTCACTCTCAAAGAAAACTTCCTTAACTCGCTTGTTTGACTTGAGTTTCCTGGCTCTACATGCCTTTGAAAAGTGGTCAGTTTTGCCACAGTTGAGACATTTTGACGAAAGAGCAGGGCAGGATTTATCATTGGCAAGATGACCATGTTGATCACAACGAAAGCATTCAAACTTGGTATCCTCCCTCCACCTGGATGAAGACGCAAAGTAATTGTAAGGGTGGTTGTTCTTATCCGAATCCTTTTGTTTCAAAGCATATTTTTGCGGTTGTTTGTCAATGGAATGTACCTTTTCGTGCAGTTCATCTTTACTATGGACATTCTCGTTCTCCTTTTCTTTAATAATTTCAACACAAGCTAAAGAATGTTCAATTCTTTTGGCTAAAACAATTACTTCATTGTGATTAGGATCATCTTTTTGCCAGAGTTCGTCTTTAATTTTTCCGACGTTACAGCCTAGCACGAATTGATCACGTATCCGTTCTTCCAGTGAGTTTCCAAACTTGCAAGTGTCATGATTCCGTGAGCCGTACCGCTACCCGAGGAGAAACGGGTTCGCGGTCTAGATCTTCAGAGACGGAAGCGGAAGGCTGAAAAACACACTTCCGGGCGGACACGCTTAACAGCCGGGAACTCCGGCTGCCCAACGCTTTGGATTCTCGCCAATGCCGCAGAAGGAGAGACGCCGCTCCAGACCACTCCGACAAGCCACGGACGAGGAGACGCTGTCTCGTACTCCTGCCCGCACAGGTACTGTTTCCAGCATAGGTGCACAGAGGCCACCCGGACGACTGTCTCTGCCGTCTCGCACCAGTGGTGCGCCCGTTACTCCGCGTCCATTTCTCCAGCCACTGCACACCGGCGTGTGTACGGTGGGTTGAGCACCTCACCCTTTATGTTATTATTTGCGCAGGAGCGCTGGTTAGATGATTTTGGTTTGCATCCCTAACTGGCCGGATTAGAACCCCGTGCAGATGTTAGCAAGCTTGTGAGCCTTTGGGGGATTCCCTTTCCCTCTCCTTGCAACAACACACAGGAGTGTGTGTGATAGCTGCATAGGGGGGGCCGTCTTAATATTTGCGCAGGAGCGCTGGTTTTGTCTTATTTGATTTTGGTTCACACTAACTGCAGTGCTTCACGTTCACCAGTCCGGAGGCCCACTAACAGTTCTGGGACTGGGATCTGGAAACTTTCCACGGAGGTTGCCACGCGACGTTGCACAAGGTAATCCCGTGGTCAGTGGGCTGGTACGACACAGAGTGGGTGTACGGTGGCATTTCAACAAGGTAATCGTGTCCCCTTCTTTCCCCACACAGCTCGGTGTCTAAGGCGCCTTCTGACTCGCTCCTATCTGACTTCTACCCCTGGTACCCCCTTGTCCTAGTCAGTACTCACCCCCTGCTAGGGTGAGGTGGGAAACGGGGGTGGTGGTTCTTGTCGCCTCTGCAGGATCACCCCTCAAGCAGAAGGTAAGACTTGGGGGACTCTGACAGAATCCAAAGCCCACGGAATTTCTCCTGCCCGGGCGACATGGGTGACCCCGAGATCACGCTTCAGGACATCGCAGCCATCTTGGCCACCATGCAGGCGGAAAACCGCAGTCTGCGCCAATACATCACTGCATTGCAGACACAAGTTGCGGATACCGGAACAGGGCCTTGGGGACAGTACCCTACGGCTAGGGTACTGCGAGAAGGCTTATTGAAACCTGCCACGTTTCAACCCGGTGGTTCTACTACTACTCCCATGCAAGACACCTCCATCCAGGTGATAGCCCCGCATACCGTACAGCTGGCTCCTCCTGAGCGCTTTTATGGTGATAGCACAAAGTATAGCGTTTTCATTCACCAGTGTCATCTGCACTTTATGGCACGTGCCACCGCCTTCCCGGACGTCGCTTCAAAAATCGCCTTTATCCTCTCCTATATGGGAGGTGATTCCTCCTTGTGGTCCATACCCTTGGTGGAAAATGACGACCCGGTCTTGTACAGCCTACCAGCCTTCAAAGACACCATGTGAAGGAAGTTCGCCCGCCACACCTTTGTACAGGCCGCGGATAACGAACTGCTCGGATTAAAACAGGGAACCACGGACTTGCTGCACTATATCACCACCTTCAGTAGGCTGGTGATTGAAGCCTGTTGGCCCGAGTCCAAGAAGGTGTCGGTGTTTTACAGGGGTTTGCGGGACGAGATGAAAGACCTCCTGTCCCAGATCCCGGATCCACCAGAAGACATCGGCCCTTTTATTGATTTGGTGGTGAAGTTAAACTTCAGGCTGCAGGAACGGAAGACTGACCGACACAGAGGCGGGGATCCCCGAGTTTTACCGCTGAAAGAGAAGACCACAGATGACTCAGTATCCAACCCTGACTCACCAGAACCGATGCAGATCGGAGGAATCCGGGGACCACTTACCAAGGAGGAACGGGAGAAGAGAAGGCGACAGAACCAGTGTCTGTATTGTGGCAAAAGCGGACATTTCGTGAAGGAGTGCCCGGTGAAGCCGTCAAAACCGAGGGGGAAGAGACCCTTTGCGCTTCCTGTATCCAGGGGTGACTGGTTGGGAAACGAGGAAACCCAGTAAACGGTGGGGTCCGGCTACTGGGTTCGTCATTCATCAGGATACCAACCCCGGGTAACGGCGTCGGTTGCCATCATCTTGGAGTAGAAGTAACCTTACAGACACGGTCGGGCCTGGTGTGGCAGGTAATAGCCCTTATCGATTCTGGAGCCACAGGCAATTTTATAGACAACCAGTATATGTCGAGCCTAGGTATGGCCATTGTACCAAAGAAAACACCGGAGGCAGTTAAAGCCGTGGATGGGACGGATCTTACTTCAGGTCTCATCCGTTTCCAGACCGAACTCCTCGAGATGTCGTTTAAGAACCACCACACGGAATCCATCACCTTTGATGCCATTGACGCACCTCAATTCCGTTTGATATTGGGACTTCCATGGTTGGTGGAACATAATCCATGGATCGACTGGGTGTCCAGGGTGGTGCGATTGGATTCGGATCACTGCACGTCTATCTGTTATCCCCGGCCGTATACCCCCGGATCATCAGGAATACACGCCCATGTGTTGCCCCTTACCAAAACCATCTTGACCATACACGGAAAGGTACCTGATGCTTATCTGGACCTGACCGCGGTGTTTGATAAAAAGGGGGCAAATACCTTACCTCCGCATCGCAGCTTCGATTGCAGAATAGACCTGATCCCAGGCTCTAAACTACCCTGTAGTCGCATCTACTCGCTCACCGAAAAGGAAAACGAATATCTCCGTATATATCTGGACGAGTACTTACGCAATGGGTTCATCCGCCACTCTAGATCGCCGGTGTCGTCTCCTCTCTTTTTCTTGGCAAAGAAGGAAGGAGACCTAAGAACGTGCATCGACTTCAGAGCGATGAACGCCATAACAGTAAAAAACAGGTACCCGTTGCCTCTGATCACGAACCTGCTGGATCAGGTGAAAGACGCCAGCATATATACCAAGCTGGACCTCCGGGGGGCCCACCATCTCATCAGAGTCCGAAAGGGGGATGAGTGGAAGACCGCATTCCGGACCCGGTACGGTCTCTACGAGTACCAGGTCATGCCTTTCGGACTCTGCAACACCCCGGCGGCTTTCCAGTATTTTATCGACGAAGTACTGAGGGAATTCATCGACCTGTTTTGCGTTTTCTATATTGACGACATTTTGATCTTCTCCAAAAACCAAGAAGAACACATCCAACACGTGCGCACCGTTTTACAACGATTGCTACACCATGGGTTATACGTCAAGGTGGAAAAGAGTGTCTTTCACACCACCGCCGTTGAATTCCTGGGACACATCATCACTCCCGAGGGGGTCACCATGGATACTAAGAAAACCGCAGCTATACAGCAATGGCCATCCCCTACTTCTGTGAAACAAGTACAACGATTCCTGGGGTTTGCGAATTATTACCGTCGTTTTATTGCTGGTTTCTCTAGGATCGTCACCCCCATCACCCGCCTTCTGCGCAAAGGGGTCCGCTTTGCGTGGGACCACGACGCCGAACGAGCCTTCCGAGCCTTCCGAGCCTTCCGAGCCTTGAAGACACGGTTTACTACGGCCCCTATCTTGCTTCATCCAAACCCGGAACGGCCTTTTATTGTGGAGGCCGACGCCTCCCAAGACGCCCTGGGTGGGGTGTTATCCCAAAGAGATGCCAACACGGGCTTGATGCACCCAGTGGCGTTCTACTCCAGGAAACTACAGCCAGCAGAGCAGAACTACACGATCTCAGACCGTGAGTTACTAGCCATAAAGGCCGTCTTCGAGGAATGGCGTCACCACCTCAAGGATGCGAAACATCCAATAACCATATATACAGACCATAGGAACCTCCAGTTCCTTCGTTCAGCACGGGCCCTGACCGCTCGGCAGTTGCGTTGGACCTTATTCTTTAATGAATACGAGTTTCACATCACGTACCGACCCGGCAAGGACAACGCCAAGGCCGACGCCCTGTCACGACTCACGGAGACCGACGATACCACACCCAAAGTCTTTCCTGCTCCGATCATTCCGAATCATTGTTTCCTGGGGCTCGTTCTGTCTTTTGGCTTTTTGACTCAGCTGCACGACGGCTTACAACAGAGAGTCGCCTCGTCTTGGATAGGGGAGCTTAAGGGTCTCACCACTAGGGATGGGTTCATATACCAGGGAGACCGTTATTTTCTGCCTCTACCGAACCACCAACAACGAGCTCTGTACATGTGCCATGATCACCCACTATCCAGTCACCCTGGCTGTCAGAAGACGATGGACCTACTGTTGAGGCATTTCTGGTGGCCTACCATGAACGCTGACGTCCACGCCTATATTGCACGGTGTGCCGTCTGCGCTCAGGGGAAAGGTTCATCTCAACCCTCGGCGGGATTGTTGCATCCAATCCCTGTGCCTCCATACCCCTGGCATACCATCTCCATGGACTTTGTGGTGGAACTACCCAGAACGAAGACAGGATACACCACCATCCTCACCATTGTGGATCATCTCTCCAAGATGGCCCATTTCGTTCCGTTGGAGAAACTGCCCTCAGCAGCTGCCTTGGCTGGTATCGTCATGCGCAACGTGGTACGCTTACATGGTATCCCGTCGGTTGTGATCACGGACAGGGGCTCCCAGTTCGTGCCCAAATTTTGGAATGAAGTTTGTCGCATCCTGCGCATGGAAGTGCGCTTATCCACGGCGTATCACCCTCAAACCGATGGACAGGCGGAGAGGACTAACCAGACCATGGAGCAGTACCTCCGATGTTTACTACTGTCCGTGGAGAACGATTGGTCAGAAGTCCTTTGGCTGGTGGAATACGCCTACAATAACAGCAAACATACCGCAATCGGCATGTCCCCGTTCTTTTGTCTCCAGGGGCGTCATCCCCGGACAATCCCTTGGGAGGAACCTTTGACCAGTCCTCTACCCACTGTACAGGCGTACCATGGGTTCCTTCGCGATCTATGGCAGCAGGCCCGATTTGAGTTGGCCAAAGCCAAGGAATCTTACAAGCTGTTCGCGGACAGGCACAGACAGGCTGAGCCGCAGTACAGGGTAGGTGACAGGGTGTGGGTATCGCTACAGCACATCAATGCTCACGGCTCCAAAAAACTACTGCCCCGGTACGTGGGTCCCTACGTCATATCGAAGGTGATCAACCGTGTTGCCATGAAGCTGTCTCTGCCCCCTCAGTTGAAATGCCACCCTGTTTTTCACGTTTCCCTCCTACGTGCCACTCACCCTGATTGTGTGGCCTCCGCTCCTCCTCCTCCTGTTCTTCATGGGGACCACATCGAGTTCGAGGTCCGGGCCATTCTGGGCTCCCGAAGGTCCCGGGGCCGGCTCTACTACCTGGTGGACTAGAGAGGTTATGGTCCGGAGGAGAGGTCGTGGGAGCCATTGTCGCATGTCCGCCACGCTTCCCGGCTGGTTCGGGCCTTCCACTTGGGTCATCCCGGCTGTCCTCGGCCCGCCACCCCGGTGTGACCTGCCGGCTGCCGGGTGGGGGTCCTGTTTGGTGGTGGGTGCTGTCATGATTCCGTGAGCCGTACCGCTACCCGAGGAGAAACGGGTTAGCGGTCTAGATCTTCAGAGATGGAAGCGGAAGGCTGAAAAACACACTTCCGGGCGGACGAGCTTAACAGCCGGGAACTCCGGCTGCCCAACGCTTTGGTTTCTCGCCAACGCCGCAGAAGGAGAGACGCTGCTCCAGACCACTCCGACAAGCCACGGACGAGGAGACGCTGTCTCGTACTCCTGCCCGCACAGGTACTGTTTCCAGCATAGGTGCACAGAGGCCACCCGGACGACTGTCTCTGCCGTCTCGCACCAGTGGTGCGCACGTTACTCTGCGTCCATTTCTCCAGCCACTGCACACCAGCGTGTGTACGGTGGGTTGAGCACCTCACCCTTTATGTTATTATTTGCGCAGGAGCGCTGGTTAGATGATTTTGGTTTGCATCCCTAACTGGCCGGATTAGAACCCCGTGCAGACGTTAGCAAGCTTGTGAGCCTTTGGGGGATTCCCTTTCCCTCTCCTTGCAACAACACACAGGAGTGTGTGGGATAGCTGCATAGGGGGGGCCGTCTTATTATTTGCGCAGGAGCGCTGGTTTTGTCTTATTTGATTTTGGTTAACACTAACTGCAGTGCTTCACGTTCACCAGTCCAGAGGCCCACTAACAGTTCTGGGACTGGGATCTGGAAACTTTCCACGGAGGTTGCCACGCGACGATGCACAAGGTAATCCCGTGGTCAGTGGGCTGGTACGACACAGAGTGGGTGTACGGTGGCATTTCAACAAGGTAATCGTGTCCCCTTCTTTCCCCACACAGCTCGGTGTCTAAGGCGCCTTCTGACTCGCTCCTATCTGACTTCTACCCATGGTACCCCCTTGTCCTAGTCAGTACTCACCTCCTGCTAGGGTGAGGTGGGAAACGGGGGTGGTGGTTCTTGTCGCCTCTGCAGGATCACCCCTCAAGCGGAAGGTAAGACTTGGGGGACTCTGACAGCAAGTAGCACCCAATTTACGCAAGGCTGTGATGTAAGTTTCCACAGATTCATCAGTTAATTGTACGCGTCTCCCGAAGTGGTAGCATTCCAGGATGGTACTGAGTTTAGGTAGGTAGTGTTTGTCTAACTTCTTAAGACCATTTTCATATTCATGGAGATTATCAGCTTCCTCATCGTTTAAATCTGGGAGATGTTCGAAAACGTCGTGGACCTCTGAGCCAAGACAATGTACTAAAAGTGCAAATTTTCGCTCTGCACTCAAAGACACGCCACACTCCCTAGCGTAATTGAGGAATACTTTTTTCCATTTAGACCATTGTATAGGTGGCTCACCAGGATTTGATAAAAAGAAGGGTGCAGAGGTTACATTTTGCATATTTGTTAATAAATTAAGTAAAACCTTGTTGATGTATAAGTGGATCCTAAACCTGAAAATTAGAAATTCAATGTACAATACAGAAAATGGCTTTAAGTAATGAGCAATTCAAGCAATGAATCATGAAAGTTTCAACAGAGTGAACATAAGTTAATAAAAGAAAAATATAGGCTTAACGTAAATTATCTTTAAAATTGCTGTGTTTGTCAGCGTAGCTTGACAAACAACTGTGATGAAGATTGTATTTTTCTTGTAGGAAGCTGTGTTTTTCAGCGCGATGTGACAAACGAGAGGTTGAGTTGTGTTTGTCAACGTATTAAAATGCTAATCAATTAATAAACTTTGTTCTTCAATGTGCTGTGTTTGTCAGCGAAGGATGACAAACGTGAATAAATTAAGCGCTGTTTAATTGTAGCAGGGTTTCCGCTTGACTTTGGCAGTATACGTCATTGAAATAAAGTCCGACGAGTTGCTAGGAGACTAGGCAGACACAGTCAATGACGTGCTGATGCGTAGCAGAGATGCTAGTCAGAGGCATCAATGTGTTGGCATGGAGACGAGCGTCAAAGACGTTCCGACGTGCTTGAGTGGAACGAAGCAGCGCGAGCACAGCGCATGAGGATTTCAAAACGCGCAGGTGAGCGAGCGCTTAAAGTCACTTTTAAGTTTATAAATAGAGAAATATTAAACAATCCACTGCCTTTAAAAAAAAAAACGCTTAATGAAGGAGATAGCCTTGCTGGAGCGCTAACATGTTTAGATGAAGATTAATGTAGAAATGGTGATAGCGGGCATAACGAACGCGCCTTTAGGAATGAAAGCGCCAGTACAGTACCTTGTTATCGGTGAGGTTTGTCGCAAGTTGTCACAATCACAACATGTTAGGACGCTTAAGAGGTACACTTCACCAAGTAAAAGTAGGATGTTTGAGGTTCCACGAGGCTTTTGGAAATTCTCGTCAGCTTACAAGCGCGTGGTGAAACTTCAACTCCCGGTCGTCGCCAGTGTAATGAGGTACAACAGAGAGGAGTGACGAGTTTCAAACGTTTCTTTATTCTTAAGTACAAGAGTAAGCAGAGAAGGGTCCCATGCACAGGAGATCCAGAAGCAACTACCCACGGGAGAACCCTGCAGCTAGGGAACCAAAACATTCTTCATTCTAGATCTACACATCAGGCTTAGTAGATGCCATAGTAGGTGGATACCACACATCCTCCTGGAGTTCTTTACGGATCCTCACTCTCCAGAGGAGGTTGAGTGGCAGGCATGTGCTGGATGTTCGGCGTGCTGTCCTGATTTATCTAGAGTTCAGGAATTTCCGGATGGTGCCCTCTCCATTGGTTAAATTTGGTCTGGTTAAGAAGGGTTTGAAGCCTTCTTTGCAAACTTTGTCTAGATGGATCAAGTCTATGGTGACTTTGGCCTCCAAGCAGGTTGGTCTTCCGTCTCCTTTGGGTCTCCAGGGGAGGTCCACCAGGGGGATGTTGGCATCCTTGGCTGAGAATCAGGGTGCTTCTTTGTCTAAGATTTGTAGGACTGCCACTTGGGCCATGACTAACACCTTTATTTCTCACTAGCGGGTGGTTAAGGGTTCGGATGTGGGGGAGGTTTTTGGCTCGAAAGTTCTGTCCTCTACATTATAGCTGGGCTATCTATGCTTGTTTGTTTGACAATAAAATGTGCCTTTTTTGGTTCTGGCTGTGCAGCCTTTAGTGCAGTTGTCCTGGTTTTTGTTTTGGCGTGGTATGTCTCACTGTGTAATGAAAATGAGTGAGAGGGATGAGGAGGTAATGCTTCTATTACTTAACGGTAATTGCATTACTCTGAGTCCTACTCTTGCTCATTCCCATTACTGCCCTCCGTCCCAGTTGTCAGGCTAAATGTGTCTATGGTGGCTTGGGATGAACAGGAGATGTGAGGGGGCGTGAACATTTTATAAGGGAAGGGGGTTTGTCTACGAGGCACAGGGGCCTCACTGTGTAAAGGAAATGAGCGAGAGTAGGACTCAGAGTAATGAAGTTACCGGTAAGTAATGGAAGCATTCCTCAACCATTTAGCCACACATAGCCTCGGGCACATGCAACAACTGAACTTTAAAAACACTCACAAACTGTAACAACACGCAATGTTTATCTTAACAAAACAACGTAGAGAGCTAAAACACAGCACAACTATACATAGCAAACATGGTAGAAACATACCTCAGGGGTGGGGGGGCAAGTTCTACATTTGAGACACATACCCACGATACTATAACTACAAAATAGATTACAAAAAGGAGTGCACCTGCAACACTCAGATCCCATGACTAGATAAGCACAGGTATCAACATTAACTCAAAGCACATGGAGAACATGCAACACGACTTCAGTCTAATAGAAAAGCACCACATTATATGCATGTGAAAACTTAGGAAGAGGAGGACAGTGCACAGGAAAAGGATGTTGCCAACAAAAAGTATGTTCCTGAGCAACATCAGCCCAGAATGCATTTAGAATTACCAAGGACACAAATCACAAATCTCCACACCTGGTCCTGTCCCACATTTCACCCAAGAACAATCAGCTTCACACTGTGGCCGCAGACCCATATAGCGATGCCCACTTGGTCACTACAGAAAGCACAGAGGATTACTGGTGGCAGAATCAGTATCTCACAACCGTTCACCTGCAAAAGCAATATGGCAAGTCACTGATGCATTTAAAACTCATGCAGCATGCCACAACTGCTTCAACCAGACACCAATGCAAAAACAACAATGGATGGACAGAATGCAGAACAATGTCATACATTCACCCCAGTACAGAGATCTGGGCCTAAATCCATCGTTTTTTTGCTCACCATGCCATTCCAGTTTGAACCCAGCCATATGCAAATCAGTCTTGACCCTGTGCCTCATGGGATCATTCCAGCCCGAACTGCCAAGCCAGGTCCTCCCTGGACTGGAAACAAGCATCCTAGGACCGGTTTCGGGGTTTCACCCCTCTTCAGCCTGGATAGCTTGATTCCAGTGGCATGGAGAGCACAGGACTCACGTCTGAGCATACCCGTCCCACTCGGGGTGACAAATGCAAAAACAACAATTGATGGACAGAATGCAGAACAATGTCATACATTCACCCCAGTACAGTTGGCAGGGTATGCTCAGACGTGAGTCCCTTGCTCACTTTGCCACTGGATTCAAGCAAGCCTGGCTGAAGACTGCTGAAATGCCAGAAACCGGTCCTAGGAAGCTTGTTTCCGGTCCAGGGAAGACATGGCTTGGCAGTTCGGGCTGGACTGTTCCCATGAGGCACAGGGTCAGACTGATTTGCATATGGCCATGTCTGAACTGGGGTGGCAGAGTGGGCTAAAGAACGGTGATGGATTAAACCCAGATCAGTTGACTGGGGGTGAGTGCTTGCAATGTTCAACACTCCGTCCATCATTTCCTTTGGTTTTTGCTTTGTTCGCCATAAGTTGGCAGGGTATGCTCAGACGTGAGTCCCTTGCTCACTTTGCCACTGGATTCAAGCAAGCCTGGCTGAAGACGGCTGAAATGCCAGAAACCAGTCCTAGGAAGCTTGTTTCCGGTCCAGGGAAGACATGGCTTGGCAGTTCGGGCTGGACTGTTCCCATGAGGCACAGGGTCAGACTGATTTGCATATGGCCATGTCTGAACTGGGGTGGCAGAGTGGGCTAAAGAACGGTGATGGATTAAACCCAGATCAGTTGACTGGGGGTGAGTGCTTGCAATGTTCAACACTCCGTCCATCATTTCCTTTGGTTTTTGCTTTGTTCACCATAAGTTGGCAGGGTATGCTCAGACGTGAGTCCCTTGCTCACTTTGCCACTGGATTCAAGCAAGCCTGGCTGAAGACGGCTGAAATGCCAGAAACCGGTCCTAGGAAGCTTGTTTCCGGTCCAGGGAAGACATGGCTTGGCAGTTCGGGCTGGACTGTTCCCATGAGGCACAGGGTCAGACTGATTTGCATATGGCCATGTCTGAACTGGGGTGGCAGAGTGGGCTAAAGAACGGTGATGGATTAAACCCAGATCAGTTGACTGGGGGTGAGTGCTTGCAATGTTCAACACTCCGTCCATCATTTCCTTTGGTTTTTGCTCAACCAGACACCAAAGCAAATGTGACAAGCACAGATTACAAGCACAGAGAGAGCCTCTCCTATAAAAAACCGCCATCAAAAAGACCCACTGATGTCCCTTCACCTGTGGCTGTTTCACCTGCAAAGAATACTTCATACACAACAGTTGGTACAAGATTTTAATACATGCCTGATCATAGACTCAAAACACTCCCTGGGTTGCTGGCATTACACTGCCACTCCGACTGCTAATAGACTCACAACAACAATACACAGATAGTGTAAATGTTTTATTCTTTGTGAGAGGACCATACAGGTCCCACCTCACCAAGCTAATACATGGTACTCTAAACACTTAGGGCCATATGTAGGAAGCCCAATACCGGTCGGTAACGGCCGATTTTCGGTAAAAATCCCGTTACCGCCCGGTATTCAGGCTTTTGGTATGTAGGGGACACATTTCAGGATTCGGTAATTTACCGAATCGGTAAAATTACCGATTCGGTAATTTTACCGATTCGGTAAATACCGAATCCTGAAATGAGATGTAGGGGGAGTGGTGTGGGTGTTGTGGGGATTCGTTATTTACCACCAACTAAAAGTTGGTGGTAAATGACGAATGGCTTTGGAAAAGCATTGTTTTGCACTTAGAAGTGTGCAATGTGGCAGACATACATGCCCTTAGGGCATGTATGTGTGCCACATGTGCACACATGCAGGAATCAGGGGTGCAACAGGGTGTCACTGTGACACCCTGCCACCCTTGATTGTGATCCCCCCATTACCGAATCGGTATTTACCGATTCGGTAATGGTAACTGGCTTCCCATTGATTCCTATGGGCCTCCTGGCCCATAGGAATCAATGGGAAGCCAGTTACCATTACCGAATCGGTAAATACCGATTCTAAAATACCGACCCATTCCGAATCGGTAAATATTACCGATGGATTACCTATATAGCATTTACCACTTCATAAATACAGAATTGGTAAAATTAGGTATTTATGAAGTGGTAAATGTTAGGCCACCTACATATGGCCCTTAGTGCTCTATCTTTCCACCGTATGTGACAGTGGATGCACTGCGAAGACATGGCCGATGACAACCTATCAGAAGACAACTACCAGGAAACAGGAAGGGAGCATTCCCAGACATGATGTACCATTTAACAGGCTGTTCAAGTGGTCAGACATCAATTCATGTGTCTGTATCAAGGCATATGTTTCAGCCGAGCTGAAACACTTAACTGACAGTACATTCAATAGAGATGCTTTATTCAATACAACATAAGCCTTAACAGAAATCTCCAACCACAGGGATCAAGCAACTACCCTGAAACCGGCTGGTGGCACTAGCCCTGGGTAGACACTGCTGTCACAAACACAGATAAGGACTGCACAGACACCAAAAGCTTCTAGAGGTGTGCAGGGAGAATGTGAACCCTTTGCAAGTTTGTGGCTAGTGCCATGAGATCTACACCCATGTCCATGTCTCCTACCATGGACCTCGAATACCACAGCTAGCACATTACACCACACACTACAGCTAGCATGGAGGTGGAAATGGTGAAAGGGACAACTGCAGTGGCCAAATGGCTAACCTACAGCATTAGGCACAAGGGCAGATATTTTTGGTTGTGAGGGTAATGTTTGCAGGTGATGACCTATGCAAACTTGAGGAAGGAGAATCTGTAATAACCAGTGAAAAAGAATCCTGTAAAGCCACATAAGTACTAACCTGTGCAAATGTGGAATGTCACTGTATTCTTCAAATCACAAACTGACCATTACTGCGGTCATCAATAACATTTTCAATTGTGGGCATCTGCCAAAAGGGCCAGGAATAGACATCTGATGCTTTTAGTGCATCACTTAGTTATAGATTTCCAGCAACATCACTATACTTTGTCTTGTATTTCCAGCATGTGTGTGGTTGCGTATGTGGTTGTGGGAGCTGGCACCGTAATCTTTGCCACCATGTCATGCTGTGACGCAAGCAATGGTTCCACTCCTGCTGCGTCTTTTCCTGGCACACCTTTTGCCCAACATGTAGCTCAGGCTGCTGGTTGGCTATTGTAATGATCAACATCTCCAGAATCATAGTTTAATTTTGAGTGGCTGCGAACAGTGTTGGGCCATTGGAGACCCACCAACAATTGTGTCATGATCTATGGCTCACCCGCAACATACTTGCATTGGACTCTCTTGTTCCCTGGCAACTCTGCCCTCCATACAGATAAGTCATGGGTGTCTGTCCCACAGCATCATTTGGATTACCCTGAGATTTTGATTGATGGCTGAGAGCCAGCTTGGTTCCCCAACCATGCTAGGCATTGGGCATACATTGAGAAGGATGATTATTTGATAATGAACTTTGTGATTTGAGGCTGACATCTCAATTAACATGATGCGGGAGGGAACAGAGAGCTGCCTAATACAGGCAATGGTTGATTAGAACAGTAGGAAACTCATGCACCTTTCAGACACATCAACTCTGTGGTCTTGGAAGCATTTGTATGTAGTAAACTATGGCGTCAGAATAAAGGGGAGTGAAGAAGGTAGTTGACATGAGACCTAGCAACATATAGAATTCTGAAAGATGTGAGCTGCTTGAGATACCTTCTGAATATATTAATGGAATGACATGAGCTGTACTTCCTTCTCTCACTGTTCTGTTGCAATTAGGGGTGAGAGTAACAAGTGAGTGTTGTCTTTGCTGGAGGTGGTATCTGACAGGAGATTAGCAGAGTATCACAGTTTATCAACAGAACTATTTTGCATCACACATATGTCAAGCACTGCAGACTTTGTAAGCCTGGAATCTGATGCCCTTTGCCACACTGGTGTGGAACCACAACCTTCAAACTAATGTGGACATACACAGGCATAAAGTATGACACTGCAGCCTTCATGTGCACTGTGGAATACCCCTACTATGAATCAACTAGTGAAGCAGGGGTATCCACCAACCACTACATCTGCACCATGTACCTCAAATGACACAGATGGCTATGGCATATAGAAAGGAACAACCCTTGATTGTTCTGTACTTATGTGCACCTGTCATGTGGGGCTCAGTTCATTTTAGCTCCTACTCTATAATATCACAAGCAATACCCCAAGGACGTTACTGCAATCATTCTCCATGACAGTGTAGAGTTAATGGCACTCATTCATCTGCTAAGCAGCCACTGAGGTTTAGATATAGGATGTGTGCATCTTAGCCTACTGAGGCACGCACATAGACAAGGAGGAGGATCCTCACACCTTGAACTACGCACTGTTGCCTCTTTGATCATTCCTAACTTCTCCTGTAGCTACTGTTTCGCTCTCTGCCATCGGCCCTCCACCCCACCCCTGGTTTCACCAGGGGGAATAGAAAGGGCATTCAGTGGGTTTCCTGTGTGTCCGCAGGCTGCAGCCCACTGGTGTATCCGGTGACCTTCGGGGCTTTCGCAGCTGGGAGCCCGAACTCAGATGTCCTTAAACTGCTGCTGGTGGCTTTTGGAAGCAGTTGAGGACTCGAGGAGTGGCCCCTGTAAGCCCAGTGTGTTGTTTTTGTGGTTCTGAGTGGCCCCATATGGCAGACAGCAAGCAGTGAGCTGTGGAGGGGTTGGGAGCAAGGAGAAGGAAGTAAGTAGAAGTGACCAACCACAGAGGAGTTAAACAAAGCCCAGATGCCAGCTTTATTCCTCAAGTGAGCTAGGAGATGTGCAGAACCGGGTTATTTGAAACCCACATCACACATCACTTTGTTGCGGCTACCCGGCTGGCTTGGGATTCGGTCCCCCAGCATGCTATTATGTCTTTTGCCAGATGCAAGACTGCATGAAAGTACATGGAGATTTCCCTCCTGCTCGCCATTGGCCTTGGAGTATTGGGGTATTGGTGCTTCGAAGGCTGAGTGCCTGCTGTGTGCTGGGGAGACCAAGTCTGCAGGCCCCCTCGATGGTGCGGAGATGGCCAGTATTAGGCTGGTGTGGCTTGTGCATTAGGGGTCTACTGCCTGCCCACACACATATTATTCACTTCGTGTGCTCTCTTGTGTGTCCCTGCTTCGCCCTCCAGTAAGGGGGGTTAACATCAACTTGTGGAGTTGCAGGGAGGAGGAAAAGTGGGAAAGCAGGCATCGGGTGTTCCTGGCATCTGTGGGCAAGTGGACATCTGAGGACAATTTAGTTTTTATAAGGTAACTTAGAAGATGCCTTCCAGGTGTCTGTGCTCTGGTCATTCAATTGCCTCTTCAAGCCCAACTGTTAACCGCATTAGCTCTCCTAAACTTTTTAAAACTATAAAAACTATTCAGCGAAAGAAGCCTCAGTACCAATTGTCCCATTTGTCTCTCTTGAAGTCCCATCCTTCTTTGTTGTCCCTGTTTTCAAAGCGGGGGAGGGGGGCAGGAAATAAGGAGTCACAGATGTCTTCAGGCATAAACAAAGAAGATGAGTTTAGTTTAGTTACGGTGCTGTTCCAGGACACAGTCTCATGTCAAATTATAGCCTTATAGCCCACCATAGCGGGCTATACCGGCTATTAAAGGCCCGCTCCAGCATTAAACAAGGGAGCGGGACTTTAATAGCCGGTATAGCCCAGCTACGAAAGGCTATAAGGCTATTAGAACATTCTGCCAATAGAGGGCAGAATGTTCTAACAAATAAAACAAAGGCCTTAAAAGGGGGTTTAAATCCCTCGGGCTCTGAGAGGCCTTTGTGAAAACATTGGAATGTTGCTTTGCCGGTCTTTACCGGCCGCAGTAGCACGGAGCACTTCATTGTCTTCAATTGAGTGCTCCACATTCCAATGTTCTAATAATAGCTTTCATCCATAACCCAGTGCAGCCCATTCCCCAAAGTCAGTCCAGCAAGTTATGCTGCTCAGGGGAAGCAGTGGAAGAAATGGACACAGAGGACACAAAGGCTGTTTCTGAGACGAATATTGTCAGTATCAAGTTAAATTTGGAGTCTGGGTCTAAGAGTCTTGTGGCCCTATCTGGTGGCTAAAATGTTGCTCCTGTGTCAGGAATGTTGTTGTCTAAAGAGGACATATATTTTACAATGGACTTCTTCCAGTTCTGACCTGTTTTTATGGGTTTACATTAATATGCTAAAAACCGCTATGGACTGAGGCGGTAATCCTATGAGGCCCCCTTGGAGACTGTGTCTGGCTTTTGTTGCACTTTGTCACCTTTTACGTTTAAACGAGCTGTGTGACCAATGTATTGTGAATCAACTGATGTTTTAAAAAGAAAAGAAATCCCTATTGTGTAAATTTTTTTAAATTATTATAATTATCTACAGTATCTTGTTATGGTTTTAACTAACTTAAAGAATAAAGTATTTTTGAACTTTGACTCTCAAGTGAATCATGGTGAACCCTATGGCGATATGTGTAGAGGTGTCCCAGATGTATTGGAGAACAATTCTCTGCCGGACATTGCCACTCTAAGAGAGAAAGCGAATTAAGGAGGCTAACCTAAAATCGTCAATTGATGTGGACATAGTCTTAAGTCCACCTTTGGACTGCGTACCTAGTTGTCCTCCATTACTGGCTTTGTACAGCAGCATGCTAATGTTGAGGGTCTCTCTTTTAGATTAAATGGATTCGTTGAATTGTGATCTGTCCACATCAATCAGGGGCTCAAGTCCTTGTGCAGTCATTTAATTTGGAAATCGAGGGGACATGTGGGGAGAGGGCCCACTCTGACATGCTATTTTCTGTAGAGAAGATCCTTTCCTTGATTTTGGCCTTGTTGGATCAACCAGTTGCCAATTCTAATCATGCGATGAATGTCTTGCCCCCCATTTTAAGGAGGGTGCAGCACCTCTCTTCGTTTGGTTTACGTCCAGGGAAGGAAGAAATGGGCACTGAAATGAGATCTCAGGCTTCCCGGATTACTACAGTGGCATTAAATGGGGTGGCAGAAGTTGGAATTCAGGTCAGGGACTATGATGGGCCTGGGGCCACTCCTCTTAGGCAATCCAATTGTATATTTGAGGCCATTAAGGAGAGTGTCACTATGCCCTGCTCTTTCTTCCCAAACCATGTATCAGGAGATCAACGCCAGGCAGACCAAGGGGGCAAATGTATCTGTATCTGAGAACACTCTTCCGATTTATTCGATATTTAAAAAAGGGGTTACCCTTACCCCTGGGGATATAGTTTCACGAGATGACCCTCCTGGTGCTAAACTATCAAGGGCTAAACAAGATGGTGCTTCTTATGTGAAGGGAGCCTCCTTCCCCAGGTTGTAATGGGACAAAATGCCAGAAGGAGAAAAAGAAAGGCTCCTATTATCCACCCTCAAAAAGTAGAAGCCTCAAAGAAGGTTGTTCCTCTCATAGGTCGGAAATTTGAATCCCCGGAAGTAAATAGTATGTTCCCTTATCTTATTATATCAGAAGTTCCAATTTTAAGCCGCCACCAACAGGAGAAGAGGCTTACGGATATGGGGATAACTGTTCATAATAACTGTGGTGGTTTGACATGGGAATAGTGAAGGATGACGCTGGGGATGAGATTGTATAATAGGTGAGTACAGATGTAGAGGATAATGAAGTTCCCCAAGTGCCCGGGTGGATTGCTGAAAGGTTTCCTCCAGTCTCCTCTTGTGGGGATACTTTCCCTGTATGGACTGATCTCAAACATGTGAGGACTCTCAATGGGGAGGCCCTCTGTTTTTTTCACCAGCCCAAAGGCTTAAATCGGGAGCTGGGCCAAGGCAGAGTAGTAATATAGCCGAAGGACTTGGGTCTGGCCATTTTTCTAATACCTTGAATTTTGTCTCTCTGTTTCATTGGGAATTGGGCCTACTAAATAGAAGCTCCATCCTGAAGCTCTTATTAGATTTTGAGAATGTTTAGAGATATTGATCTGGTGCTCTTGGATTCCTAAGCACACTTCAGAATTCTAGAGTCACATTTAGTTCTAGGATTGCTGTGATGCTAATCCTGGCTAATGTGGCCTATTTACGGAAAAAAGGTATTGATGTTTTCCTGTTTGAAGAGACCATTGACGCTAAGTTAGATAGTCACAGGGTGGGCATTCAGGGCCCCATCAGAGATGTATGCAATAGTAGGGGGGTTGTAAATCCGAACTATATCATAATCTCTATTAGAGTGATAAATATTGTGGGACATGAAGACCAGATGGTCAGGTAATTTTGAAAGGGAGATGAGTTAGTCCCCTGGAGTTGGGCAACAGGTGCACTGAATGCTTCCAAAGAAAACATAAAACTTCCAATTTTGCAGAGGTAGCCAGTTAGGTAAAATTATTTCCTGTAAGATGGTAGGTTTAGGACAGTCTATTTCCAAGCTAAACTTTTTTATGTGTTTTCACCCAATGATAATTTGTTTACAGAAAACTGGGATTTGTTCCGATTTTAAATATGAGAATTATTTTATATTTTAGTGTGCAGCAAAACCTACAGTAAAAGGTCACGCCAGTGGAGGTATTGCTATTTTTCTTAGTAACAGTACAAATTGAAATCCTATGGAGTTTTTCCATTCCTCAAATTTTTATATTTGTATAAAGTTAGCCCTGTGCAATGCAAAAGGAGAATCGTATTCATCTTTTCTTCTGGTAAATGTCTCTATTCCCCCGGGAAGATATCTGACTCTTTAGTTGAGTCTATGTTTTGTTTTGTGCATAGTATTAGCATCTCTGAAGAATGCACACTGATGATTATGGTGGCAGATTTTAATGCTAAAATCTCGAATTTTTCCTCTTTGACCTTTGGAAACCTGGAGTTGGATGAGGTGTGGAGTATCCCAGAGGCAATTTTACCTGGTAATATTAGATCAGAAAGGCAGGGTCTATGCTTTTTGGATTTGAGAGACAAAGACCTTGTTGCTTTAAATGGCAGATTCCCAGACGATTTTCCGGCCTCCTTCACTTTCCACTCCTCTCGAGGGCAATCATTAATTGATTATATAGCGGTTTCCTACCAAATGTTTGACGCTTGCACACAGTTTGAGGTTTGGAGGACGGATTTGAGTGATCACAGTATCCTCTCGGAGGCTATTGATTTTGAACTGAAGGTGATCAAGTCCTGGAATTCCAGAAATGATATGATTGTCTATAACCAAATAAATGGGCATACTTTTTGGTCAAATAATAACATGCTGAATTTGGCCGGAAATGCTAAAGCAGCGAGTTTAGGCCCTATAAGAGAGAACCACATTGCCTGGTTCAGAAAAGCAGGTGTCTCTGTTTCAATCTTGTGGGAGTAAGAAACGAGCCACCATTGTTAAACCCTTGGTGGTCACCCCTTGGGAGGTAACAAAGGCAAATCGTAATCTAAATTACCTAGTAAGGGAACAATTTCAGTAGCCAACGCTACTGAGGCAAAGGGGAATCAACAGGTTGAAGCAGGTGAGAATGAGACTGAAGTTGTCTGAACGTAGGAGCGAGGAGGAACAGAAATGGATTAAGCTGAGAGAAGATGCGGTTTCTGGCGACGTGCATAAATATTGGTCCTTGATAGGCAAATATTGTGATTCTTGAGTTAAGGCTGAGGCCATTTTAATATATCCGACGCAGAGTGGACCCAATATATCTCGCAGCCATATGCATCTAATTCTAGTTGCGGGTTTCTGTTGGAGTTGAACGATGAGTCTCTGTCATTGCTTGTATATGGCCCTCTTTCCTGTGACTCAGACACCCTCATGAATAGACAAATGTACTTTTTTGTGTAATACTCTTAACTTACTCCTAAATTCTAAGAGTGATCTGGGAGTAAGTTAGGAGCACAACACCAGTAAGTCCCAGCTAAACATTTGTGAATAAGACACAAAGAGCATCCCTGCGTGTTGTCCTAGCAACAATACTTGAAGGCAAATTCATATGGTACTCCTTCCCATTTGTTGATTGATTATTTCTTAGGGGAGATGGAGTGACTCTTCAAGCGGTGCTGCAGTAGGTTTTTTCCAGAGACAGCACCCTATGGGGGTCTGCACAACTTCATAGAGCTTTTATCCAATAGAGTCGTTGGCATCATGGTCAGAGGATGGAGACCGTGTAGTCGCGTCCGCACGGATCCCTCCCCCTCACCTCCTCTGCCGTGGATATGCAATAACGCAGGAGTTGGAAGTCCTCCACAAACAAACGATGCTGCCTGGCCGCACGGCGCATCAATGGTGGGAGCGTCCCGGTTTGAGATTTCTCCCGGAGTTGCTGCTCGCCGTGTTGAGTTTGGAAGCAGTCACCGGGTAGTATTGTAGCAAACGATTTAGATTCATTGGGATTCAGAAGAGGCCCTAAATCAGCCCTGAAACCGCAGGTGGCGAGTGGTACTGGAATTGGGACGGCAGCAGGAAAAAGCAAACTCCCTGGGAAGAAAGGGAGCACCGGTGAGGAGTGTAAAAAGGATGATCCTGGGGCTAGCGGAACCAAAAGCAGCCGTAAACCATTAGATTTTTTTTTAAACGTGGGCCGAGGTGCAGTTATGGAAGCAGGAGCACGCGCCCTTGGGTCAGGAGAGGTATCCTGTGGAACTCATATAGCGCATGGCGATACGGTAGAGAGCAGATTGCCAAACAGCGGAGGATTAATGGAGTCAACAAATGTGAGTATGCTTAATCTAGCCCTTACCCCCACTGTAATGGACAGGGTAAATTTGGATGGGGGTTCGACTCGAGTATGTATCTCTAGGTGCCATG
This sequence comes from Triturus cristatus, assembly GCF_964204655.1. NCBI lineage: Eukaryota > Metazoa > Chordata > Amphibia > Caudata > Salamandridae > Triturus > Triturus cristatus. Next base: position 1,005,646,086 of record NC_140594.1, on the reverse strand, counting down.
ATAAAACTATGGTCATGTCAGTATCAGAAGCCATAGACTATGTTGCAGGAAAAGGTGGGCTAGAGAAAGGAGTCCAGATTGACACCAGGTCAAAAGTAGCAGTTTCCCACCACCGAATGCTATTCGAAAGAAAGGAAAAGCATCTAAAATCAGAACCCTAAGAGGTGTCAGGTCTAAGTCAGATGGCCACACAAAAGTCACTGAAATGGTGCAGCATTTCCTCTCACTGTCTTATCTATCTGATTGGTCTTCAGAAGATTTGGAATTAAAAAATGACCCTAAGGATAGCCCGACAAGCTTTTCCAGTGGGTCAAGTGACTGTGGCAATGGGGGTGGAAGACAATGGATTAAAACATCTGTCAAACATACAAACACACTCAAAAGAGGAGCAAACCACACTGCTCCTATGTGGGACTACTCAGCGATGCCCAGTCCAGAAGGAGCATCCCTAGCGGTAATATTAGCGCAGTGGCTCAACCTGATGTGATTACCCTGGAGACTATATACCAAGGAGTTATGGCCCATCGCAATGAGACTAGATTAGATTCTCAGAGGATGCTGGCGGCCAACAGGAAGCTTCAAGGGTTCGTTCGTAAGGTGGCGAAGACCTGCACTGAGTTTGCAAGTTTTTGGTTCTGGCTGTGCAGACTTTAGTGCAGTTGTCCTGGTTTTTGTTTTGGCGTGGTATGTCTCACTGTGTAATGAAAATGAGTGAGAGGGATGAGGAGGTAATGCTTCTATTACTTAACGGTAATTGCATTACTCTGAGTCCTACTCTTGCTCATTCCCATTACTGCCCTCCGTCCCAGTTGTCAGGCTAAATGTGTCTATGGTGGCTTGGGATGAACAGGAGATGTGAGGGGGCGTGAACATTTTATAAGGGAAGGGGGTTTGTCTACAAGGCACAGGGGCCTCACTGTGGAAAGGAAATGAGCGAGAGTAGGACTCAGAGTAATGAAGTTACCGGTAAGTAATGGAAGCATTCCTCAACCATTTAAGCACACATAGCCTCGGGCACATGCAACAACTGAACTTTAAAAACACTCACAAACTGTGACAACACGCAATGTTTATCTTAACAAAACAACGTAGAGAGCTAAAACACAGCACAACTATACATAGCAAACATGGTGGAAACATACCTCAGGGGTGGTGGGGGCAAGATCTACATTTGAGACACATACCCACGATACTATAACTACAAAACAGATTACAAAAAGGAGTGCACCTGCAACACTCAGTTCCCATGACTAGAAAAGCACAGGTATCAACATTAACTTAAAGCACATGGAGAACATGCAACAAGACTTCAGTCTAATAGAAATGCACCACATTATATGCATGTGAAAACTTAGGAAGTGGAGGACAGTGCACAGGAAAATGATGTTGCCAACAAAAAGTATGTTCCTGAGCAACATCAGCCCAGAATGCATTTAGAATTACCAAGGACACAAATCACAAATCTCCACACCTGGTCCTGTCCCACATTACACCCAAGAACAATCTGCTTCACACTGTGTCCGCAGACCCATATAGCGATGCCCACTTGGTCACTACAGAAAGCACAGAGGATTACTGGTGGCAGAATCAGTATCTCACAACCGTTCACCTGCAAAAGCAGTATGGCAAGTCACTGATGCATTTAAAACTCATGCAGCATGCCACAGCTGCTTCAACCAGACACCAAAGCAAATGTGACAAGCACAGATTACAAGCACAGAGAGAGCCTCTCCTATAAAAAACCGCCATCAAGAAGACCCACTGATGTCCCTTCACCTGTGGCTGTTTCACCTGCAAAGAATACTTCATACGCAACAGTTGGTACGAGATTTTAATACATGCCTGATCATAGACTCAAAACACTCACAGATAGTGTAACTGTTTTATTCTTTGTGAGAGGACCATACAGGTCCCACCTCACCAAGCTAATACATGGTACTCTAAACACTTAGTGCTCTATCTTTCCACCGTATGCGACAGTGGATGCACTGCGAAGACATGGCCGATGACAACTTATCAGAAGACAACTACCAGGAAACAGGAAGGGAGCATTCCCAGACATGATGTACCATTTAACAGGCTGCTCAAGTGGTCAGACATCAATTCATGTGTCTGTATCAAGGCATATGTTTCAGCCGAGCTGAAACACTTAACTGACAGTACATTCAATAGAGATGCTTTATTCAATACAACATAAGCCTTAACAGAAATCTCCAACCACAGGGATCAAGCAACTACCCTGAAACCGGCTGGTGGCACTAGCCCTGGGTAGACACTGCTGTCACAAACACAGATAAGGACTGCACAGACACCAAAAGCTTCTAGAGGTGTGCAGGGAGAATGTGAACCCTTTGCAAGTTTGTGGCTAGTGCCATGAGATCTACACCCATGTCCATGTCTCCTACCATGGACCTCGAATACCACAGCTAGCACATTACACCACACACTACAGATAGCATGGAGGTGGAAATGGTGAAAGGGACAACTGCAGTGGCCAAATGGCTAACCTACAGCATTGGGCACAAGGGCAGATATTTTTGGTTGTGAGGGTAATGTTTGCAGGTGATGACCTATGCAAACTTGAGGAAGGAGAATCTGTAATAACCAGTGAAAAAGAATCCTGTAAAGCCACATAAGTACTAACCTGTGCAAATGTGGAATGTCACTGTATTCTTCAAATCACAAACTGGCCATTACTGCGGTCATCAATAACATTTTCAATTGTGGGCATCTGCCAAAAGGGCCAGGAATAGACATCTGATGCTTTTAGTGCATCACTTAGTTATAGATTTCCAGCAACATCACTATACTTTGTCTTGTATTTCCAGCATGTGTGTGGTTGCGTATGTGGTTGTGGGAGCTGGCACCGTAATCTTTGCCACCATGTCATGCTGTGACGCAAGCAATGGTTCCACTCCTGCTGCGTCTTTTCCTGGCACACCTTTTGCCCAACATGTAGCTCAGGCTGCTGGTTGGCTAATGTAATGATCAACATCTCCAGAATCATAGTTTAATTTTGAGTGGCTGCGAACAGTGTTGGGTCATTGGAGACCCACCAACAATTGTGTCATGATCTATGGCTCACTCGCAACATACTTGCATTGGACTCTCTTGTTCCCTAGCAACTCTGCCCTCCATCCAGATAAGTCATGGGTGTCTGTCCCACAGCATCATTTGGATTACCCTGAGATTTTGATTGATGGCTGAGAGCCAGCTTGGTTCCCCAACCATGCTAGGCATTGGGCATACATTGAGAAGGATGATTATTTGATAAAGAACTTTGTGATTTGAGGCTGACACCTCAATTAACAAGATGCGGGAGGGAACAGAGAGCTGCCTAATACAGGCAATGGTTGATTAGAACAGTAGGAAACTCATGCACCTTTCAGACACATCAACTCTGTGGTCTTGGAAGCATTTGTATGTAGTAAACTATGGCGTCAGATTAAAGGGGAGTGGAGAAGGTAGTTGACATGAGACCTAGCAACATATACAATTCTGAAAGATGTGAGCTGCTTGAGATACCTTCCGAATATATTAATGGAATGACATGAGCTGTACTGCCTTCTCTCACTGTTCTGTTGCAATTAGGGGTGAGAGTAACAAGTGAGTGTTGTCTTTGCTGGAGGTGGTATCTGACAGGAGATTAGCAGAGTATCACAGTTTATCAACAGAACTATTTTGCATCACACATATGTCAAGCACTGCAGACTTTGTAAGCCTGGAATCTGATGCCCTTTGCCACACTGGTGTGGAACCACAACCTTCAAACTAATGTGGACATACACAGGCATAAAGTATGACACTGCAGCCTTCATGTGCACTGTGGAATACCCCTACTATGAATCAACTAGTGAAGCAGGGGTATCCACCAACCACTACATCTGCACCATGTACCTCAAATGACACAGATGGCTATGGCATATAGAAAGGAACAACCCTTGATTGTTCTGTACTTATGTGCACCTGTCATGTGGGGCTCAGTTCATTTTAGCTCCTACTCTATAATATCACAAGCAATACCCCAAGGACGTTACTGCAATCATTCTCCATGACAGTGTAGAGTTAATGGCACTCATTCATCTGCTAAGCAGCCACTGAGGTTTAGATATAGGATGTGTGCATCTTAGCCTGCTGAGGCACGCACATAGCGGGCTATACCGGCTATTAAAGGCCCGCTCCAGCATTAAACAAGGGAGCGGGACTTTAATAGCCGGTATAGCCCAGCTACGAAAGGCAATAAGGCTATTAGAACATTCTGCCAATAGAGGGCAGAATGTTCTAACAAATAAAACAAAGGCCTTAAAAGGGGGTTTAAATCCCTCGGGCTCTGAGAGGCCTTTGTGAAAACATTGGAATGTTGCTTTGCCGGTCTTTACCGGCCGCAGTAGCACGGAGCACTTCATTGTCTTTAATTGAATGGTCCACATTCCAATGTTCTAATAATAGCTTTCATCCATAACCCAGTGCAGCCCATTCCCCAAAAACAGTCCAGCAAGTTATGCTGCTCAGGGGAAGCAGTGGAAGAAATGGACACAGAGGACACAAAGGCTGTTTCTGAGACGAATATTGTCAGTATCCAGTTAAATTTGGAGTCTGGGTCTAAGAGTCTTGTGGCCCTATCTGGTGGCTAAAATGTTGCTCCTGTGTCAGGAATGTTGTTGTCTAAAGAGGACATATATTTTACAATGGACTTCTTCCAGTTCGGACCTGTTTTTATGGGTTTACATTAATATGCTAAAAACCGCTATGGACTGAGGCGGTAATCCTATGAGGCCCCCTTGGAGACTGTGTCTGGCTTTTGTTGCACTTTGTCACCTTTTACGTTTAAACGAGCTGTGTGACCAATGTATTGTGAATCAACTGATGTTTTAAAAAGAAAAGAAATCCCTATTGTGTAAATTTTTAAAAATTATTATAATTATCCACAGTATCTTGTTATGGTTTTAACTAACTTAAAGAATAAAGTATTTTTGAACTTTGACTCTCAAGTGAATCATGGTGAACCCTATGGCGAGATGTGTAGAGGTGTCCCAGATGTATTGGAGAACAATTCTCTGCCGGACATTGCCACTCTAAGAGAGAAAGCGAATTAAGGAGGCTAACCTAAAATCGTCAATTGATGTGGACATAGTCTTAAGTCCACCTTTGGACTGCGTACCTAGTTGTCCTCCATTACTGGCTTTGTACAGCAGCATGCTAATGTTGAGGGTCTCTCTTTTAGATTAAATGGATTCGTTGAATTGTGATCTGTCCACATCAATCAGGGGCTCAAGTCCTTGTGCAGTCATTTAATTTGGAAATCGAGGGGACATGTTGGGGGAGGGCCCACTCTGACATGCTATTTTCTGTAGAGAAGATCCTTTCCTTGATTTTGGCCTTGTTGGATCAACCAGTTGCCAATTCTGATCATGCGTTGAATGTCTTGCCCCCCATTTTAAGGAGGGTGCATTACCTCACTTCGTTTGGTTTACGTCCAGGGAAGGAACAAATGGGCACTGAAATGAGATCTCAGGCTTCCCGGATTACTACAGTGGCATTAAATGGGGTGGCAGAAGTTGGAATTCAGGTCAGGGACTATGATGGGCCTGGGGCCACTCCTCTTAGGCAATCCAATTGTATATTTGAGGCCATTAAGGAGAGTGTCACTATGCCCTGCTCTTCCTTCCCAAACCATTTATCAGGAGATCAACGCCAGGCAGACCAAGGGGGCAAATGTATCTGTATCTGAGAACACTCTTCCAATTTATTCGATATTTAAAAAAGGGGTTACCCTTACCCCTGGGGATATAGTTTCACGAGATGACCCTCCTGGTGCTAAACTATCAAGGGCTAAACAAGATGGTGCTTCTTCTGTGAAGGGAGCCTCCTCCCCCAGGTTGTAATGGGGCAAAATGCCAGAAGGAGAAAAAGAAAGGCTCCTAATATCCAGCCTCAAACAGTAGAAGCCTCAAAGAAGGTCGTTCCTCTCATAGGTCGGAAATTTGAATCCCCGGAAGTAAATAGTATGTTCCCTTATCTTATTATATCAGAAGTTCCAATTTTAAGCCGCCACCAACAGGAGAAGAGGCTTACGGATATGGGGATAACTGTTCATAATAACTGTGGTGGTTTGACATGGGAATAGTGAAGGATGACGCTGGGGATGAGATTGTATAATAGGTGAGTACAGATGTAGAGGATAATGAAGTTCCCCAAGTGGTCGGGTGGATTGCTGAAAGGTTTCCTCCAGTCTCCTCTTGTGGGGATACTTTCCCAGTATGGACTGATCTCAAACATGTGAGGACTCTCAATGGGGAGGCCTTCTGTTTTTTTCACCAGCCCAAAGGCTTAAATCGGGAGCTGGGCCAAGGCAGAGTAGTAATCTAGCCGAAGGACTTGGGTCTGGCCATTTTTCTAATACCTTGAATTTTGTCTCTCTGTTTCATAGGGAATTGGGCCTACTAAATAGAAGCTCCATCCTGAAGCTCTTATTAGATATTGAGAATGTTTAGAGATATTGATCTGGTGCTCTTGGATTCCTAAGCACACTTCAGAATTCTAGAGTCACATTTAGTTCTAGGATTGCTGTGATGCTAATCCTGGCTAATGTGACCTATTTACGGAAAAAAGGTATTGATGTTTTCCTGTTTGAAGAGACCATTGACGCTAAGTTAGATAGTCACAGGGTGGGCATTCAGGGCCCCATCAGAGATGTATGCAATAGTAGGGGGGTTGTAAGTCCGAACGATATCATAATCTCTATTAGAGTGATAAATATTGTGGGACATGAAGACCAGATGGTCAGGTAATTTTGAAAGGGAGATGAGTTAGTCCCCTGGAGTTGGGCAACAGGTGCACTGAATGCTTCCAAAGAAAACATAAAACTTCCAATTTTGCAGAGGTAGCCAGTTAGGTAAAATTATTTCCTGGAAGATGGTAGGTTTAGGACAGTCTATTTCCAAGCTAAACTTTTTTATGTGTTTTCACCCAATGATAATTTGCTTACAGAAAACTGGGATTTTTTCCGATTTTAAATATGAGAATTATTTTATATTTTAGTGTGCAGCAAAACCTACAGTAAAAGGTCACGCCATCGGAGGTATTGCTATTTTTCTTAGTAACAGTACAAATTGAAATCCTATGGAGTTTGTCCATTCCTCAAATTTTTATATTTGTATAAAGTTAGCCCTGTGCAATGCAAAAGGAGGATCGTATTCATCTTTTCTTCTGGTAAATGTTTCTATTCCCCCTGGGAAGTCATCTGACTCTTTAGTTGAGTCTATGTTTTGTGCATAGTATTAGCATCTCTGAAGAATGCACACTGATGATTATGGTGGCAGAGTTTAATGCTAAAATCTCGAATTTTTCCTCTTTGACCTTTGGAAACCTGGAGTTGGATGAGGTGTGGAGTATCCCAGAGGCAATTTTACCTGGTAATATTATATCAGAAAGGCAGGGTCTATGCTTTTTGGATTTGAGAGACAAAGACCTTGTTGCTTTAAATGGCAGATTCCCAGACGATTTTCCGGCCTCCTTCACTTTCCACTCCTCTCGAGGGCAATCATTAATTCATTATATAGCAGTTTCCTACCAAATGTTTGACGCTTGCACACAGTTTGAGGTTTGGAGGACGGATTTGAGTGATCACAGTATCCTCTCGGAGGCTATTGATTTTGAACTGAAGGTGATCAAGTCCTGGAATTCCAGAAATGATATGATTGTCTATAACAAAATAAATGGGCATACTTTTTGGTCAAATAATAACATGCTGAATTTGGCCAGATATGCTAAAGCAGCGAGTTTAGGCCCTACAAGAGAGAACCACAGAAAAGCAGATGTCTCTGTTTCAATCTTGTGGGAGTAAGAAACGAGCCACCATTGTTAAACCCTTGGTGGTCACCCCTTGGGAGGTAACAAAGGCAAATCGTAATCTAAATTACCTAGTAAGGGAACAATTTCAGTAGCCAACGCTACTGAGGCAAAGGGGAATCAACAGGTTGAAGCAGGTGAGAATGAGACTGAAGTTGTCTGAACGTAGGAGGGAGGAGGAACAGAAATGGATTAAGCTGAGAGAAGATGCGGTTTCTGGCGACATGCATAAATATTGGTCCTTGATAGGCAAATATTGTGATTCTTGAGTTAAGGCTGAGGCCATTTTAATATCCGACGCAGAGTGGACCCAATATATCTCGCAGCCATATGCATCTAATTCTAGTTGCGGGTTTCTGTTGGAGTTGAACGATGAGTCTCTGTCATTGCTTGTATATGGCCCTCTTTCCTGTGACTCAGACACCCTCATGAATAGACAAATGTACTTTTTTGTGTAATACTCTTAACTTACTCCTAAATTCTAAGAGTGATCTGGGAGAACGTTAGGAGCACAACACCAGTAAGTCCCAGCTAAACATTTGTGAATAAGACACAAAGAGCATCCCTGCTTGTTGTCCTAGCAACAATACTTGAAGGCAAGTTCATATGGTACTCCTTCCCATTTGTTGATTGATTATTTCTTAGGGGAGATGGAGTGACTCTTCAAGCGGTGCTGCAGTAGGTTTTCTCCAGAGACAGCACCCTATGGGGGTCTGCACAACTTCATAGAGCTTTTATCCAATAGGGTCGTTGGCATCATGGTCAGAGGATGGAGACCGTGTAGTCGCGTCCGCACGGATCCCTCCCCCTCACCTCCTCTGCCGTGGATATGCAATAACGAAGGAGTTGGAAGTCCTCCATAAACAAACGATGCTGCCTGGCCGCACGGCGCATCAATGGTGGGAGCGTCCCGGTTTGAGATTTCTCCCGGAGTTGCTGCTCGCCGTGTTGAGTTTGGAGGAAGTCACCGGGTGGTATTGTAGCAAACGATTTAGATTCATTGGGATTCAGAAGAGGCCCTAAATCAGCCCTGAAACCGCAGGTGGCGAGGGGTACTGGAATTGGGACGGCAGCAGGAAAAAGCAAACTCCCTGGGAAGAAAGGGAGCACCGGTGAGGAGTGTAAAAAGGATGATCCTGGGGCTAGCGGAACCAAAAGCAGCCGTAAACCATTAGATTTTTTTTTAAACGTGGCCTGAGGTGCAGTTATGGAAGCAGGAGCACGCGCCCTTGGGTCAGGAGAGGTATCCTGTGGAACTCATATAGCGCATGGCGATACGGTAGAGAGCAGATTGCCAAACAGCGGAGGATTAATGGAGTCAACAAATGTGAGTATGCTTAATCTAGCCCTTGCCCCCACTGTAATGGACAGGGTAAATTTGGATGGGGGTTCGACTCGAGTATGTATCTCTAGGTGCCCTGATCAAACTATGGTCATGTCAGTATCAGAAGCCATAGACTATGTTGCAGGAACTGGTGGGCTAGAGAAAGGAGTCCAGATTGACACCAGGTCAAAAGTAGCCAGTTTTCCACCACCGAATGCTATTCGAAAGAAAGGAAAAGCATCCAAAATCAGAACCCTAAGAGGTGTCAGGTCTAAGTCAGATGGCCACACAAAAGTCACTGAAATGGTGGAGCATTTCCTCTCACTGTCTTATCTATCTGATTGGTCTTCAGAAGATTTGGAATTGAAAAATGACCCTAAGGATAGCCCGACAAGCTGTTCCAGTGGGTCAAGTGACTGTGGCAATGGGGGTGGAAGACAATGGATTAAAACATCTGTCAAACATACAAACACACTCAAAAGAGGAGCAAACCATACTGCTCCTATGTGGGACTACTCAGCGATGCCCAGTCCAGAAGGAGCATCCCTAGCGGTAATATTAGCGCAGTGGCTCAACCTGATGCGATTACCCTGGAGACTATATACCAAGGAGTTATGGCCCATCGCAATGAGACTAGATTAGATTCTCAGAGGATGCTGGCGGCCAACAGGAAGCTTCAAGGGTTCGTTCGTTTCGTAAGGTGGCGAAGACCTGCACTGAGTTTGCAAGTAAAATGTCTGAAATGGGAAGGCGGGTGGTCGTCTTAGAAACAGAAACCGTAACTAACAAACAGATGGGAGAAGATCATCAGGCATGCTTGGTGGACACTCAGTGGAAGCTTGAAGAATTTGAGAACAGGTTAAGACAAAATAAACCCAGAGTTCTGGGAGTGGAGGAAGGGCTAGAAAAAGATGATACCAGAAGCTTTATCGTCAATATGTTTAAAAGAGTTTTCCCGGAATTACAAAAGTGGAACTGGGAAACAGAGATCCAGCAGGCACACTGTTGGACCTAACGTCCTTTGGGTAGCTTGGCTCAGGCCAAAAGGCTTTTATTCCAGTAAGGCATATCGTGCTTGCATCACACCCAACTCACAACCTAACGCAACACCACTTAAAAATGACGCTACAACGAATTTTGATGAAGTTTAGAAGTCGTCTTTATCTTTCCCTCTTCAACATGACTAATCAGTTTCTTTTCATCCAGCACATTTCAGGGTAAAACATTTCATTACATTTGACTTGACAGTAACATTCCCCTCGTGTTTTACTTTAGCACAGCAGATACTTAAACACTCCCTGAGACTTCCACCCTGCCTTGACTCTGGAGTGCAAATTCAAATCCTCACAGACTGCGCTCCAAAGAACATTTACATAATACACGACTTCAGATGTTCATCTCAGTCTATACGGCGCTCTTCTGATAGATGGTTTCCCTAACTGCTATACTTTCTAAACCTTATACCGTCATTAATAATCAGCCCTTTACATATTGAGGTACTAAGTTGGAGATCAACAATGCTGCTGGCAGTCAATTAGGCACATCTAGGCAATTTACTTGCAGGTTACTTTCTAACCAATACGGATCCATTACAGTTAAGCAGTGCATATAACTTATTCTGTTGCTAGACTTCAGACTGCTACCTCCTGCGCTATGCTTGAAATCGTCAATGTGTTAACTTCAGTCACACGTGGGGAATTTTGCCAAAGTGCCGGTATTAATAACTTGAACCGGTATTTCTCCAAGGGACCAGTAACTGGGTTTCACAGGTCTTCCTTTGGCCTAAAACGTGTACTCTCCAGAACCTTCCCCCTGTTATCATGCCCAGCTTACTGTGTACACCTGGAATCCTCCTCACGAAGCGGTGCTCACTTGTTGGCCAAGAGGGAGACTTCCTTAGGGGGTTGAGGACAGTGCACACCCACCGACCACCGACCATAAGGGCTTCCCCGTGGGGTGATTTCCTCAGTTGGCGGGGTCCTCGCTCTTCCGCTAACTTCCCCGCTGCCGCTCCACTCTTTAGCGGACTCCCAGGCCAGGCTCCTACTCGATTCCGCTCCACTTCCTCAGTCAAGCGCACCCGCAGCCGCCAGTAGCAGCACGGCTTGCGGGGGCGCGGCCTCCACCCTCGGCTGGCAGCAGGGGGGCGGCGCTTCGGCGTCTGCCCTGCTCACGTGACTCCAGGACGTCGGCTTACAGGCCGGTCCCGTCCCGTGCTTCCTGGATGCAACTTTCTCCTCAGCTGACAGACGCGATGCTCGCTGGCTACACCGAGGAGTTCTGACACCTCCCCAGACCTCCCGGCGATCTTAGGCCACTCCCTGGGGATCTCAGGCAATCCTACAAACCCGGAGCTGTGGCGGTGAGTGTACCAGGTAGAGATCAGTGGCAGGGGGGCAGAAATTAAGGGCTCAAGGCTCACATTAGAGCAGTTGAGTAGGCCCGCCAGTCTTTGGATTATTGGGCACGATCCCTTCCCCTAAAGCCAGGCAAGGTGGACAGTCGCTAGGGCCAATTGGGTTCAAAATCCCAGGCAACAACAAGGATGAGGGCAAGGTAGTCCCAGACGGCGATTCTTCCCCTTGGTCCTACTTCAGGGTTTCTGACCACGCTGAGGGCCCCAAGATGACGATGACCCCCAGTCATTAGCTGTGTTCAGGGACCGGTCAGAAGGTTGAGGGTGGTGTCAGCTGATGCGGGAAGTCGCGCAGACCCGAAGACCTGTCAATTCCCTATCTAGCGCAGCCACCTCCCCACTCAGGTGCCTTACTCCTGACTTCCTCACAGCTCAACTAAGTCCTAAAATGGCCGACCCCCCCCTCACCTCTATTTATAACCTGGGGCCTGACTGGCCAGAGTGGCCCAGAAGGTTCCGGAACCTCTCATGGCAGTCTATGGCCCAGGTTCTGAGGCGACAGTTGGAACCACCATTTTGTGAAACTACCCTCCCTCTTTCTTCATTTCTTCATGGAAGCACCTTGCGCCTCTCCCTCGGATAGTGAGAGTGGGACGCCCAGAGCCTCTACACCAACACCAAAAAGAAGTTAGTGGACAGGAAAAAAAATGAGGGAGTAAAGGGAAAAAAATAGAATGAGGAGGGAACAGCCAAAGGGCTGACAGGTCTAACACGCGTCCCCCCCATCTGAAAGTGGGGAGATCTACCCAATCCCTTGGGAGTTCTCTTCACTAAGGCGGAAATACCTGGAGAGACCGTCAGCATTGGCGTGGTCCACTCCTGGGCGATGTTCCACCCTAAAGTCCATTCCCTGTAGGGAGATGGACCACCTCAATAACTTGGGATTCTCGCCCCTCATTTGCATCAGCCACCTGAGGGGCCGGTGGTCGGTCTGAACCAGGAAGTGCGAGCCAAACATGTATGGCCGCAGCTTCTTCAGAGCCCACACCACCGCAAAAGTCTCCCTCTCAATCGCACTCCACCTCTGTTCCCGGGGGAGTAGTCTCCTGGACAGGAAAACCACAGGTTGGTCCAGACCCTCCTCATTGAGTTGCGACAGCACTGCCCCGATACCATGCTCCGACGCATCCGTTTGGACGATGAACTCCTTGGAGAAGTCAGGGGCACTGAGGACAGGCGCCGCACATATCGCCTTTTTCAAGGTGTCAAAGGCTTGTTGACACCCCTCGGTCCAGACTACCCGTCGAGGGTGCTTTTTAGAAGTGAGCTCAGTCAAGGGAGGCACGATAGTACCATACCCCTTGACGAAGCGTCGATAGTAGCCAGTGAGGCCCAGAAAGGCTCGGACCTCCGTCTGAGTCTTGGGGGGTTCCCAGGCCATGATGGTTTCAATCTTGGCCTGGAGGGGTTGCACCTTGCCCCGACCCACCAAGTGACCGAGGTACACTACCGACCCCTGCCCGATCTGGCACTTACTGGCCTTGATCGTCAGACCCGCTTGCTGCAAAGCCTGAAGGACAGCCTGAAGGTGACACAAATGGTCCTCCCAGCTGCTGCTGAAGACAGCGATGTCATCCAGGTACGCAATCGAAAAGGCCTCCATCCCGGAGAGGACCTGGTTCACCAGCCGCTGAAAAGTGGCAGGGGCGTTCTTGAGCCCAAAGGGCATCACACAGAACTAGTAGTGACCCTCGGGTGTGGAGAAGGCTGACCTTTCCTTTGCTCCGTCTGTCAGGGAGATCTGCCAGTACCCGGATGTAAGGTCAAAGGTACTTAGATATTGGGCAGCTCCCAACCGGTCTATGAGCTCATCCGCCCTTGGGATAGGATGAGCATCGGTCTTTGTCACAGAATTCAGTCCCCTGTAATCCACACAGAACCGGAGTTCTGGGGTGGTGCCCGGCGGGGCAGCTTTGGGTATTAGTACCACCGGACTGGCCCAGGGACTGCTTGAAGGTTCAATCACCCCCAACTCTAGCATCTTGGTGACTTCTCCATGGATGCCAGCCTTCTCCTTATCCGATAAACGGTAGGACTTGGACTTCACAGGTGGGCTGTCCCCTGTGTCCACATCATGGGTACACAGATGATTCCTTCCCGGGATAAGGGAGAACAAGGAGGCATACTGCTCCAAAACTTGGCGGCAGTCCCTCCGCTGTTCGGGAGTTAGGGATGGTGAGAGGATCACTCCCTCCACCGACCCATCCTTTTCCTGGGACGCAAAAAGATCAGGAAGAGGCTCACTTTCCTCTTCCTCTGATCCATCAGTCACCATCATCAACGTGACCTCTGGTCTCTCTTGGTGGGGTTTGAGGCGGTTGACATGGAGCACTCGATGGGGCTGCCTGGGGGTCTTAAGGTCCACCACATATGTGACCTTACCCTTCTTTTCAATCACCTCAAAGGGGCCTGACCAGCGATCCTGGAGGGCACTAAGCTCTCCAGGCTCCATAACCCACACCTTCTGGCCAGGCTCCAGCTCCACCGGGTGAGCATTTCGGTCATACCATTCCTTCATGACCGTCTGGCTGGCTTCTAGATTTTCGGAAGTCTGTTTCCACAACTGAGCCATTTGGCTACGAAAGGCCAGCATGTAGCTTACCACATCTGGGGGAAGTTTTCTGGGAGTCTTTTCCCATCCATCCTTCACCAGGCTGAGGGGTCCACGCACAGGGTGTCCGTACAACAGCTCGAAGGGGCTGAAGCCCACTCCCTTCTGTGGTACCTTCCTGTGGGAAAACAGCAAACAAGGTAGGAGGACGTCCCATTTCCTCCGCAGGCTCTCGGGCAGACTCCTGATCATGCCCTTTAAGGTCTTGTTAAACCTTTCCACCAGACCATTGGTCTGGGGGTGATAAGGGGTGGAGAACCGGTAAGTGACTCCACACTCTTTCCACATAGCCCGCATGTATGCCGACATGAAGTTGGTACCTCTGTCCGACACAACTTCCTTGGGGAACCCCATCCGGGTGAAAATCCCCATCAGAGCCCGTGCCACCGCAGGTGCAGTAATGGTCCTCAGAGGGATAGCTTCTGGGTACCGGGTGGCATGATCCACCAGAACCAGGATGAACCTGTGACCGGCAGACGTTGGTGGATCTAATGGCCCAACAATGTCGATGCCCACCCTTTCAAAGGGGATGCCAAAGACAGGCAGTGGTTCCAGGGGAGCCTTCAGCTTCACCCCTGTTTTCCCACTAGCTTGGCAGGTTACACACGTCCTACAAAAAGTGTTGGACGTAATCCTCATCTGAGGCCAGTAGAAATGAGGAACAAGTTGAGCAAAAGTCTTATCCTGTCCCAAGTGTCCTGCCAAGGGTATTTCGTGAGCCAATCCCAACAGGAAGGCTCGGTAACGCTGGGGAACTACCAAGGCCCGGGATGACCCATGCACCGGAGCCTTGGGTTCGCTATAGAGGAGACCATCTTCCCAATATATGTGGAAGTTCCCCGAATCGTTACCCGCTGCCTGGGCTTCGGCCTGTCGCCGCAAACCCTCAAGGGTAGGGCACTCCTTCTGGGCCCAACAAAGCTCCTCCCTAGTAGGTCCTCCCTCCACCTGCCATTCTGCAGGGGTAGGTAAGCCCTCCAGGGAAGTCACATCCTCCTCTGTAGACTCCGGGACCACTTCAGTCGCCCCATCCACCTTCTGAGGTTCAGATGCCGGGGCAGGCTTCCCCTGTCGCCGTTTACCCTTTCTGGCAGCTGGTTGGGCCTTTGTCCCAGGCTCCAACCTCTGTGAACTCCCTCTTCGGGCAGTCACGAACCGTGTGTTGGCACAAGTCCACTCAGGTGTCCCCAACATCTCCATGTGAGCCTTGAACTCGACCTCCTTCCATGCCGTGTGTTCAAGGTCATTTCCCAGCAGACAGTCGACCGGCATGGCAGGGCTTACCGCAACTCGTAGAGGACCCGCAACCCCTCCCCACTCAAAGGGAATCTGGGCCACCGGATAGTGACCCTCTCGGTTGTCAGCCATCACAACTGGGTGGACTACGTTGGGTACTACCTGCTCCGGGACACCAGCTGACTCCTTACCATAGTCATGCTGGCTCCTGTGTCCCTCAGAGCCTCCACCCTCTGGGCATTGATGGTGACCCATTGCCTGTACTTAGTAGTATTCGAGAGCACATGGGTCTTAGGAACCATCTCACAATCCCCTAGGGACACTAAGGTTAGCCCTGCCCACTCACCTCCCTTATCTAGGGGCAACTCCTCCCCGAGCACTACACTCGCCACCCCAGGGGTCTTTCCTCCAAGGGGAGGGTGTGGTCTCTTGGGACACTTGGCATCCCCCTTGTAATGCCCAATCTCGCCACACTCATAACAACGGACAACCCTAGGCTGCTGACCACGGTCAGGATAAGGGGGTTTGTGGGGGCCAACCTTAGGAGGGAATCCTAATCCCTTTCCTTGCGAACTCTTTTGGGGGCCTTTAGGGAACTTCTTCTTTTTGTCTCCCCCCTCTTTCTTCTGGGAGGGCGCCCTGACCAGCCCCTTGGAAATTCCCTCCAGTCCCTTTTGAGGATACCCGGGTACTGGCCCAGATATCTGCCTCCTCTGCAAGCTTCCTGGGATTAGTTAGCTTGCTGTCCACCAGGTGTTGACGCAGCTCCGGAAAACTTTTCTCGAGGAGGTGCTCCCGTAAAACCAGGTTATACAACCCCTCGTAGTCTTTCACCTCACTGCCCTGTACCCAGCCCTCCAAGGCCTTCTTGGCGTAGTCCAGGAAGTCCACCCAATTTTGGGTGGCCAGCTTTTGACTACCCCGAAATCTCTGCCTGTATTTCTCAGGGGTCAGCCCAAACTTCCTAATTAGGGCGACCTTCATGGTGGGGTAATCGGTCTGTTCTCGCTGTTCCAGAGCTAAAAGGGCATCCCTCCCCACCGGAGGCATAAACCTATATAGACCACCCCCCCACTGAACTTCGGGGATCCCATGGGCTCGTAAGGAGACCTCATAGGCAGCCAACCATTTAGCAATGTCATCCCCGACACCATAGCTGGCGACTACGTCCTTTGGCAGATAGGGTCTGGGCTCTCTGGTGATCTCTCTATGTACGCTGCCACCAATGGGACTGCTGGGGGTTCCAAGCTGTAAGGCCTTGAGATCAAATTCCTTTAAATGGAGCTCATGGAGGAACCTCCTCTACTCCCTTTCTTTCTCCAAGCTGGCTAGATCCATTTTGAACTGCCTCTCTTCCCTCCTGTCAACTAAATCAGCTGAAGACAGGCTCCCCCCCGAAGTGCTACTACCCGCTCTTGAAGGGGCACTAGGTCCTACATCCATGGTGCCGCTCTCAGGGGGAAAAAGTGATTCTGTCCCTTCCGTAGTGTCCGGTCCTGGCCCCTCCCCTTTTCTACTAGGGTGGGCCATAACCCAGGCTCTCAAGCTAGTTTGGAGTTCTATTTTCTTCGCCCCCGGCTTGAAGAATACCCCCCTCTCCTGGCAGAATTCCTTTAGCTGGGTTACAGTATACTCTTCCAGCCTACCCAACTCAAACTCCACCCTGCCAGGTGGGCCCCAACACTGCAGAGAAGAACTTCACGATAGGAGACCCTTCCTTTAAGAAGAAGTACACCACAGGACAGAACAATTTCGAAAAATTCCAATTAGGGAGACAACCTGGAGAAAACTCCAATAAAAACAACAATCAGGTGTAGGTTGTGGCGCGCGCTAAACTGCTAATGAATGGATGCAAGCACAGACTCAGTATCCCACCGCTGAACACCAACTTGTTGGACCTAACGTCCTTGGGGTAGCTTGGCTCAGGCCAAAAGGCTTTTATTCCAGTAAGGCATATCGTGCTTGCATCACAGCCAACTCACAACCTAACGCAACACCACTTAAAAATTACGCTACACCGAATTTTGATGAAGTTTAGAAGAAGTCTTTATCTTTCCCTCTTCAACATGACTAATCAGTTTCTTTTCATCCAGCACATTTCAGGGTAAAACATTTCATTACATTTGACTTGACAGTAACATTCCCCTCGTGTTTTACTTTAGCACAGCAGATACTTAAACACTCCCTGAGGCTTCCACCCTGCCTTGACTCTGGAGTGCAAATTCAAATCCTCACAGACTGCGCTCCAAAGAACATTTACATAATACACGACTTCAGATGTTCATCTCAGTCTATACGGCGCTCTTCTGATAGATGGTTTACCTAACTGCTATACTTTCTAAACCTTATACCGTCATTAATAATCAGCCCTTTACATATTGAGGTACTAAGTTGGAGATCAACAATGCTGCTGGCAGTCAATTAGGCACATCTAGGCAATTTACTTGCAGGTTACTTTCTCACCAATACGGATCCATTACAGTTAAGCAGTGCATATAACTTATTCTGTTGCTAGACTTCAGACTGCTACCTCCTGCGCTATGCTTGAAATCGTCAATGTGTTAACTTCAGTCACACGTGGGGAATTTTCCCAAAGTGCCTGTATTGATAACTTGAACCGGTATTTCTCCAAGGGACCAGTAACTGGGTTTCACAGGTCATCCTTTGGCCTTAAACGTGTACTCTCCAGAACCTTCCCCCTGTTATCATGCCCAGCTTACTGTGTACACCTGGAATCCTCCTCACGAAGCGGTGCTCACTTGTTGGCCAAGAGGGAGACTTCCTTAGGGGGGTTGAGGACAGTGCACACCCACCGACCACCTCCCATAAGGGCTTCCCCGTGGGGTGATTTCCTCAGTTGCCGGGGTCCTCGCTCTTCCGCTAACTTCCCCGCTGCCGCTCCACTCTTTAGCGGACTCCCAGGGCAGGCGCCGACTCGATTCCGCTCCACTTCCTCAGTCAAGCGCACCTGCAGCCGCCAGTAGCAGCGCGGCTTGCGGGGGCGTGGTCTCCACCCTCGGCTGGCAGCAGGGGGGCGGCGCTTCGGCGCCTGCCCTGCTCACGTGACTCCAGGACGTCGGCTTCAAGGCCGGTCCCGTCCCGTGCTTCCTGGATGCAACTTTCTCCTCAGCTGACAGACGCGATGCTCGCTGGCTACACCGAGGAGTCCCGACACCTCCCCAGACCTCCCGGCGATCTTAGACCACTCCCTGGGGATCTCAGGCAATCCTACAAACCCGGAGCTGCGGCGGTGAGTGTACCAGGTAGAGATCAGTGGCAGGGGGGCGGAAATTAAGGGCGCAAGGCTCACATTAGAGCAGTTGAGTAGGCCCGCCAGTCTTTGGATTATTGGGCACGATCCCTTCCCCTAAAGCCAGGCAAGGTGGACAGTCGCTAGGGCCAATTGGGTTCAAAATCCCAGGCAACAACAAGGATGAGGGCAAGGTAGTCCCAGACGGCGATTCTTCCCCTTGGTCCTACTTCAGGGTTTCTGACCACGCTGAGGGCCCCAAGATGACGATGACCCCCAGAGTCATTAGCTGTGTTCAGGGACCGGTCAGAAGGTTGAGGGTGGTGTCAGCTGATGCGGGAAGTCGCGCAGACCCGAAGACCTGTCAATTCCCTATCTAGCGCGGCTACCTCCCCACTCAGGTGCCTTACTCCTGACTTCCTCACAGCTCAACTAAGTCCTAAAATGGCCGACCCCCCCTCACCTCTATTTATAACCTGGGGCCTGACTGGCCAGAGTGGCCCAGAAGGTTCCGGAACCTCTCATGGCAGTCTATGGCCCAGGTTCTGAGGCGACAGTTGGAACCACCATTTTGTGAAACTACCCTCCCTCTTTCTTCATTTCTTCATGGAAGCACCTTGCGCCTCTCCCTCAGATAGTGAGAGTGGGACGCCCAGAGCCTCTACACCAACACCAAAAAGAAGATAGTGGACAGGAAAACAAATGAGGGGGGTAAAGGGAAAAAAATAGAATGAGGAGGGAACAGCCAAAGGGCTGACAGGTCTAACACACACAGATTCCCTTTTAAGCAGCATCGGCACCAGAACTCAGAAGGGAGCAGACCTAGGGCTATCTTGGTGTACATTGGAAACTATCTTCTGCGTCAAGTTATCTCTGATAAAGCTCAACCAGGTGCAAAACGGGTGGTTGACGACTCTTCCTTTTTAGTGTGACAGGACCTTTGCCACGCTACAGTGGAGAGATGGTGGCGGCTTTGACAGCTAATACAACCCATAAAGTCTTAGGGGGCACAGGCGTATCTACTCATCCCGGGCGTTAGAACTGGGGGTCTCTAGTTGGCTGAGGTAGGTACCTTAGTCCAAATAGGGACCCTTGTTTCTAGTCAGGGAAAGGAGGGACACACTCTTAGATAACCCCTGCTCACCCTCCGGTAGCTTGGCACGAGCAGCCAGGCTTATCTCCAAGGCAATGTGTAAAGTATTTGCAACCACACTCCCAGTAACACAGTAATAACACCACAAATGGACACCACACTGATTTTATAAAAATAGCGGTATCTTTATTAAAAGAAATATGATGAGACCAAACAATAGAAATCCAACATATGCGTATTCATAATATTCCACTTTTCCGGTTATAAGGCCAGCAATCACTTGTAGGTTCTTGCAGTAGTAATGAGCAGTTCACAATGATCTAATGCAGTCCTAATGCAATGCTATGCAGTTCGTAATGCAGTTTGTAATGTAGAAATAAGCCAGTCCTTAATGCAAGTACTAATGCAGTTCGTAACGCAGGAATAATGAAGTTCGTAATGCAAGAATAATGCAGTTCTTAATGCAAGAATAATGCAGTTCTTAGTGCAAGAATAATGCAGTTCTTAGTGCAAGAATAATGCTATAAGCCAATCTAGACCGGTCAGCTCAGGCACCACTAGGCCCCAACAACAGAGACAACGGTCGTAAACTTAACGGGGCGGCCCGGGTTCTGCTGGGCAGGTACGGGCCGCTCGGGGACTCAGCGCGTCTAGTGCGGTGCAGCGGGAGAGAGATCGGAGCACTCCTGTACTCATCCTACATGGTTCCCCAGGTCACACACGCTTGCGGCTCCCGACCTGAGTCCAAGCCTTACCTGGGGGGTGCGCTGCCTCGCTCTCTCTCTCCCCGCTCGTCGGATGTCCTGCTGGGTAGTCCCGATGACGTGGCAACTCTTTTGCTAGGCGAAGCTGTAGCCAGGCGGGTTACGGCGCTGCTTTCTCCTTTGTTGACGAGCTTGGGCAGATTCCTCTGGGCGAGCAATGATCAGGATCCCTTTCACCTTGCAGCTTCTTTAGTTCAAGAAATCCTTTAGCGTGCGATCCTTACTCACAGCCTCAGTTATGATGACGGCTCGGGCCACAAACTGCAATGCAGCAGCGCGGAAGATGTTTCACGCTGCGGGGGCAATGCGGTCACGGGGCACCTCGTAAACAGCACCACAGACCACACGGCAGTCTCAGGCGTGCAAAAGCACACGCACCAAGTGTCGCTGAGACATGGTTGGAAACTTTGATGTTCCTGAGTTTCCACAACAGAGGACCAGCTCTCCTTGGGCCCTTGGAGACAAGTTACTTCAGGACACAGCACACAGCAAAGTCCTTTCAAGCCGGGGGACACAGCACACAGCAAGGCCCCTTGTCCTCTCCTTAGTCAAATCAGCAAACTGCAGGCCAGCCCCAGAACACACAGCAAGGGCAGTCCTTCTCTTAAGTCTCTTCAGCTGTTCTTCTTTGGCAGAGGTTCCTCTTGATCACAAAGTATTTTCAATCCTTTTTCAGTCTTGAGTTCGGGGGTTTCAGCTCTCACATTTATACCCCTAATTGCCTTTGAAGTCTTTGTGTTCAGGGGGCTCTGAGCCCGGTCCAAACCAGTTCTGGGTGTCTTCCTGCCAGTGCACACCCTCTTCTTTTGATAGTGAGGGTCCGGGCCGCAGACGCTCCGCAGGAGGTGGAGCCATCCTTTTGTGGCAGCAGCACAGCCCTCTTCACATCCAGGGGGCTACTCCTCCCACCACACCAAATGCAGGCCAGCCTGTTGCTGTCTCACCTTCTCAGGACACCTCCCCGGACCCTGCCACATCCAAACCCAGACAGTCAATACACAACCAGGCAGAGGCACGCAGGATGGTTAGTACAAGAAACCAGTCACTTCTAAAAGCGTGGTTTCTAAACACACAATTTAAAAACCATCTTCACAAAAAGATGTGTTATTAAATTCTGAGTTCTGGCACACTAAACTCCATCTCTCCATCTTATGCCGCTGGGAAGATATGCTGGAAGCATGGTACACAGCATTCCCCATTTTGTCCTATGGGCAAGATGGCCTTGCAACAGTGAAACACGAAATTGGCAATATTTCACTGTCAGGACATGGTACACACCTCAGTACA
The DNA here is from genome assembly GCF_964204655.1 of Triturus cristatus. Classification (NCBI taxonomy): domain Eukaryota; kingdom Metazoa; phylum Chordata; class Amphibia; order Caudata; family Salamandridae; genus Triturus; species Triturus cristatus. The sequence continues at coordinate 1,005,624,254 of NC_140594.1, read as the reverse complement.
TGTCCTACCTTTCACATACACTGTACCCTGCCCTAGGGGTTCCTTGGGCCTACTATAGGAGTGTCTGATGTGCATAAAAAAGGGAAGGGTAAAGCCTGGCAAGTGGGTGCACTCGTCAGGGCAACAAGGCAGTTAACAAACTGCGTGCAGGCACTGCAGTGAAAGGCATGAGGTCTCTTTTTAGGGCTACTTATGTGGGTGGCACAATTAGTGCTGCAGGCCCACTAGTAGCATTTGCATTACTAGCCCTGGCACACATAGTGCGCTTTACTAGGAACTTTACTAGTAAGACAAACATACCAATTATGGACAACCAGTTACCATAACACTTTACACAGAGAGCATATGCACTGTAGCACTGATCAGCAGTAGTAAAGTGCCCCGAGTCCTAAAACCAACAAAAACAGGTCAGAAACAATACAGGAGGAAGGTAAAAAGTTCAGGGATGACCCTGCAAAAAGGGCCAAGTCCAACATAACCCCCTTACAGCCAAAACACAGGGTAGACCGATCACTACCTTGATGAGCTTCCCTGCTTTGGGCGATAGAACACGGACCCTGGCCCGCAACTGCAGGGGCATATTCCAGTTCTACGCCAATCTGAACCCAGTTGGATCCATCTGTCCATACTATCAGGGCTCCCTAAGCTAACCCAGGGAGGACCCATCTCCTTACCTGGGGACCCCATCTGTGCAGTGCCTAAACTTTCTTTGCTCACAGATGTGTCCACACTGGTGGACAGTACCCACATGGCCACCCTCGAGGTGCGACTCCAGCCCCCCTCCCAGGGGCAACTCTGTCCACCAGGACAACCAGCCAAAGTGGCCACTGACAGCTGTCAGTGATGAGAGCCGGGCCTCATGCCTTTCAGGCCTCTCTAACCTCTGTGGTGTCAGAAAGCAGGGGGCAGTAGCCCCAATGTGCCTGGCACCTTTCCTCCACTCTCCCTTCTGCCAAGTCAGGTATGGCATCCTGACACTGGCCCGCCAACCCAGGGTCTGTACCCTCCGGCTGGACAAGAGACTGGGGTGGGCTCTCCAACAACCTGCCTTCCTATCTGGACCCATGCACCCTCCCCACTGGAGCGGTGCTACCAGACACCAGAACTGGTGGGATGCTGGTTACAGCAGTCCCCCTCAGTTCACCTGACACTTTGGGATCCCCCTCAGGAAGTGGCCTCCCGGTACAGACTAGGCTCCCCTCCTGGTGTTCCCTTACGGAACCAACCAGGTCCTGGGACTGGGTATCGGGCACCTTGGGACACAACCCCCTACCACTCCTTTTCCTCTGAGACAGGACGTGGGACCCTCCACCCCTCCCACTACATTGGGACCTATCTGGGCTACCACAAACCTCCCCTACCTCACTTGGTTGGGGAAAACCTGAATCACTTCCAAAAGCTTCCTCAGACCCTTGGGAATCCACCCAAAGGTCTGCCTCCTGCGCAAGATCCCTGAAATCCGAGAACTTGCACCCCACTGGGTGTTGGCATAGCTCTGGAAAACAGGGACTTAAAATATGCTCTCCAACAAATGAATCACACAGCCCCCCACAGTTGTCAACCAAGCTATCCTTTGCCTCACCCTCCAGTGCCTTTCACAAGTACCCCACACCACTCTCCTGAGATTGTCAAGACAGTGTCTGACTGTCTCCGTCACTCAATCTAAACTCTTCTGGGCGGTCTCCACACTCACACACCAAGTTTTCTACCATGGGGGAACCCCTCCCCCTGCACCTCTCATCTAGGGGCAGTAGTCTGTCCCTCCCACCACTAGGAATATGATCCCTGGTGTCAGTTCCCCAATCTACTTCAGGGACACTGCACACCACTGGAGCTACCTCATAAACCTGAACCCCCTGGTGTATGTTAACCCCCTCCCTCAAGTAAGGCGCCACCTCTCTGGGTGTATGTACTTTTCTCTCAGCACTAGACACTACATTTTTGCTGCCACTATCTGAGCTGGACTTCACCTCCAACCCAACATGTGTAGAGTGGAGATCACGATTCTTGGGTATGTACAATATGGAGAAAAATCTCTACTAACAAAAAGGGAGGAGGGCACGGAAGCAGGGTAGATTGATTTGGGCTTCAGTGGAGGAATGGATGGAAGTGATGAGTAGTGATGTAGCAACTAACTCGGGAATAACGGACGAATAGGGCTTAAACAAGACATGTATCCAGAGCTTTGAAGGGTTTAAGTGGTTATGCATATGCAAAAGTCACGTTAAAGCTTCAGATGGTATACAACGGGCCCGCATTTTATGTATCGGAGTGTTTTTCATGCACTTAACAGTAGAGTTTAGCTCTACGGGGCTATTATGCCATTGTGAAATGCTACTGTCTGCTGCTACTCTAACCTCTTAAAAAAGTTAGATAACGCTTAGCGAGCCAGTGGCAATCACTATTTGCAATTTATTGTCCTTCAAGCACTTTATATTAGGAGGATTTAAACTGGGGGGCTGCTATATCACTATTATATTGCCTTATGAGTATAGTACTGTATGTCGCCATGAGATGGCGACATATAGTACTATACCCCTTTTATCGTATGTTTTGATACTGAGCTGTGTTTTTTTATATGATGGTGTTTTATCTTAACTTTGGAGTTGTATTTTATTGCAATATGGGATATGAAATGATTATTAATGACTTCTGAATATTTTTTATAAATAATATTGTGAGTGAATTGTTACCCATACTTTAAACATATTACAAATATAAAAATAAAGGTTTGTTGTAATCACATTGGCCAGACACTGCTTTCTATATACGCTGACATCCATATACCAAATAGTCTTACTCATGTAGTAATTCTGGCTCACTACTGAATTCCTGGAATACTCTTGGCTTACTCCTGCCTTACTCCTGCAATTCAGGAGTAAGCCAGGAGTACTAAAAGAGCAGGTCACTGCAATAACTTTGCGAATCAAGCCCATTGTTTCGTAGCCAATTGGTTGTTCCAATTTGAAATTCAGAAAACAGACAAACAACAGCTCCTTTTATGAATTTTACAGTGGCAGGCTTTCAACAACATCGCTCCACTGAGCCTAAGACTTTTAACACCAATTTAAATCTCAAATTCTCATCTTGTATTTCTAATTTGAAATCATTCAGGGAAGTAAACTAGGAGTACTTCTCTCTGCTGTCGCACAATAAAATTGTACATTGTGTTACATTAAATAATAGTACTACTGTACATTGTTTTTGTATAGTGCTTCATACTGCACACTTCTTTCATTTCTAAGCCCTGCAAATAACAGAGGTTACTATTACTCAATTTATGGTACTTAATTTTTGATACTCAATTCCCCTACCTTTAATGGAGGGCTATGTTGACTTTGCCAGGATTCAAACTTGCTAATGCCTTTGATAGAGCGTCATGCGATTCTGAAATTTGTAGGGGTGCATCATATTCACCGTTAGTCAGCACCCGCATATTAATCGATGTGTGCTAAGAAGTGCCATAGAAATGTATTGCTGTAATTGTTTAACGTAGAGGTGATTAGAAATGTAATAATGCTTTCCGTGAAGAGTAAAGTTGCAAACTATCGTGAATGTATTTAGTAAATGCATAGTGATTAGTTTCGTGCAATGCAATGTCCTAGGTTAAACGTGTGCCATGTTAAAGTTACATGTGTAGGTTGCTTATTCACATATATGAGAATAATGAGCTAATGCTTAGAGTGTGAATTAGTAATGTGTTTAACAGTGTAAAGGCCTGATCACCTATACTTTAGAAGAGAAGGGCCTGTTCATTTTCTTATGTTAGCTAACGTTGTAGGCCAAAAATGATTTCCCTTGGTAAAGGCTTTAGGTTGCAGGGAGATGTAGAATCTTGGAGACTTGAAATGTGTTTCTCGTTCCCATGTTTCTGTTGCAGGTGCAAGGACATTTAGCTCATTGGTGAGACTAGGTCTTTGTTTTAGGAGTTAGGATGCTGCAGAAGCCAACAGGGGAGTGCATTGGATTGTGGAGATTATACTTTCAGCGGAGAAGGTGCCTGGGACCCAAGGTCAAGCTAACCGTCGTTAGATGCCTTACAAGTTTGACGGAAAACTACTGGGAGAAGACCTGGCTGAAGAGGTGTGCCGAAGGGCGTGTTCTACGATTTTGGGGTTTTGTATTAGGGACAGTGCCCGTGGGTTGAGCAGTTGAGGTTTAGACGGGAAGCTAGAAAGAGCATCTTAGATCGAGCTCTGCCTAAGTGAATGTACTTCTTAGGAAGTCTTCACTTCTGACACCTTTAATTTCCTTGCCTGGGAAGGGCATGCTAAGTAGGGATGTCACATTAGAGTTAGTGTAGGGATAGATTAACGCTTTTCCTTTTTAGACTAATGATTCCTAATTTGGATATTGGCTTAACCATTGCTTTCTTGATGATCTTGGAGTCAGTGATTCTTTTTGTCTTGAGTTGGATGAGAATCCTCCGTAGACTTGCTTTTGTATTAGTGCCCATTTATCTTCTAAACCTTGTATTGAGGTGTTTGTAGTTTGGTTGTAATAAAATCTTATAAATTTTAGATTCGGAGTCCATGGTCCTTTCCAAATGAAATCTAATTTTGGTGATTATGTTCTGATAATCATATTTCCTCCCCTCTACGCTATTCAGCAGATAAAAAGATCCTGGCGACCTGAGAGGATTCTTGGAGATAACTAGGTAGGCAAGAATCCGGCCCCATCACCTTTCACCCCATACTTTCAACTACTACAGGTACTAATGATAAATTGTCTTTTCATACCACTTCAACCTGGTGTTTTCACATTTTAAACTACTGTAAATAGCAGGTGGTACATTCACCCAGTCAAATGATACTCAATAGTGGCTTCTGGTGCTCAGCACCAGCACTTAATCATCAGCACCAGTGTGCTTCATGAGCACCAATTAAGGACATTTATGGTAGGCATGGGAAGATTAAGTGATTTACCCAGAATCACAGGATGTTGAGCGGGTGCTGAGACTCGAACCTGGTTCCCAAGCTCTGAGGTCGTCAGCTTTGGCCATTACTCCACATCCTCTCCCCATTTTCATGGTTTGTAGTTGGTTCTGTTTTGGCGGCACTAGCAGGGGAATGGGCTGGGGCAAGCTGCCTCCTGACGAGAGCTTAGGTACTTAATTTTACAAATGAACAACTGTTCAAAACACTGCTCACCAAGAGCGTACATCCATCTCCAACATTCTGGAAATTCAAGCAACTGCTATCATTGAAAGTAAAATCAACACAACAGATCTTCCCCTGTTCCATACAAACTATGTACAATAACAAAATAACACAAAAGGTGATATCCTAAAAAGGTTGAAGAACAGGATAAAATATATATTATATATACACATATAACACTAAATGTTTAACATTGCAAGATAATAACTAAGACATTACAAATTATTCACTAAAGAGTAAAAATAAAAACATAGACTCAATGATCAACACCTCAAAATACTATTCACCACTACTTTCTCTGCTCAACCATCCTCTTCCTCACAGACATATTCGGACATCCATTTGGGTCTTTTCCTAGCTCTCTTATTCACATCAGAACTGCAATTACGTCCAGAGTCTTTATTAAGATATACATCTGATACACACCCTTCCTCATTCACAGGCAACTCATTGACCATCTCCTCACATCCACTGGATTGAACCTCTGAAATGCCAATTCTACCAGTGTCATCTGCAATCATCTTCATACTCACATTCAATGCTTTGTAATTAACAAGTGTTTAATTTTACCATCTCCTCCAACAAGGAATTTGTTTACTCCATGTCACAGTGATTACCCATATTGCCACTACAAACATACAATTTTTTGTCACCTTTCACAACAGAACTCTTTAAGTTCTATACCTTCCCTTCACTTAGTAAAACTGCATTCCTCAAAATGTCAATGGCCTTTAAGGATTCTGAAAATTGACTCTCTCCTTTTCTTACTTTCCATGCTTTTTACAGTGACAAACATTCCAACCTCAATTGTAGGTTCTTCCAATGATCCCCACTTAGAATCATAATACTTCTTGTATTTCTTAGGAGTATTTACAATTCTTGTTCTCACATTAATGGAAATACTACATCCCATGTTGATTTTACTACCCATTCCAGGTTGTTTTCGGATCTTGGTTGTCTGTATCTCATTATCTCATAAGGAGAACATCCAGTCATATCATTTTCTGTGGTCCCATACATCCACACTGTTCTCAAAACATCTAATTCCCAATCTCTATTATCTCTCAAGGCTAACTGAATGGCTGCTTTTAACACCCTGTTGAACCTCTCGATCATACCATTCCCTCTAGGATTGTATACAGAAGTGGTACGATGTTTGACCCTAATCCTATTAAAGTACACCTTAGCTTTGACAGATACAAATTTTACCCCATTCCCATTGATGACCAGCAGAGGTGACCCTTCACTAACAAACACCTAGTCCAGGAATTCCATCATATATCCATCTCCAATTCCCTGTGGCAACTCTTCGATTCCAGCACCAACATTCCGGAATCTGAAGAAGCTGCTATCAGTTAAAGTAGAATCCACACAACTGGGTGGCTTGCAACTTTTGCTATTTCCACAATGAGGTGTTATATGCAGGCTTTTAACTTCACATTGGAAACAAGCATTAGAAATGTATGTTTCACCTTTGAGACCTATTGGTTTTACCAATGGTTATAGCCATGCTGCACAGCTTCCCTTATGCTGTGCAAAACATGGCTTAAAATAAAGTAAAAACCCTTTGAAGCAGACAGCCATGTCTTTTTGAAGGCGCATGCGCCAAGCATGCAGACACCTGCAAAATTACATAAGCTACTTTTTTCTCATTGTTTATCGACCCACGTTGGATCATTAATCAAAGAAGAAAGAAAAGTAGCGTGGGTGCATGGAAGGAACAAAGGTGGCAGAAGCAACTCAGACAAAGGGCAGAATAATGGGGGGAGGGTGTGTGGATGCAATATAAGGGGGAGAAGGAAGCAACATGGAGCGGGAGAAAGCAACGCATGGGTGCAGCTGTGTGGGAAGCAACCCATAGGGTGTGGGGAGGAAAGCACAGCATCTTGCAACACACAGCGCATGCTCGGTAGCAGAACACAAAATGATGGGGTCCCCCTGCAGAATGGGCTCAATGAGAGCACCCTGGACAGTTGGGCCTCCCCTACACCGCAGGGGCCTGCTTGGTAAAGCAAAGTGACTTTCCAGAGCGTTGAACTATTTCTTATTTCAGGCCATTGCATCCCTTGCACGCATACTGCAAGGCATGCAATGGCATGGCTTAGAGGGTGAGGGGGCCCACCTTCAAAACAAGAAACCCTGAGGGCTATACGCACAGGGGTGGGGCTGTGGAGGTCTCAGTTACACCCCTGCCCATGCGCTGTGTAGTGTGTGAGATCTAGAAAGTAGCCTGATGTACAAGGTATATTTCTTTTATTTTTCTTCCCATGGGGAAAAATATTTTTCCTCCATAAAGGAACCCTTTCACCTAAGCCCTTGCAGGAGATCTACAACTTTGTTACTGGACACAGCTGTGGCGTAAAAATAGTAAAACCAATTACAGTTGACAGTTATCGTTTTGCGTATTCAGCCATAAATGTATGTGTACAGCCTTAAGCCGCTTTGTTATTCTAGCTAGATATGCTTAAATCGATAGTATCAAATATCAGAAAAAATACTGTTTGTAACAATTTCAGATTCTTACTTAATTCATACTAAGCCGTGGCTCCTAAAAATGTTTTCCTTTTTTTAATGTATTTTATTAAAAAAAAAATTAAATGTCATTTACATAATTCTTTCTATCAAGTTACCTTGAGTCTTGCATAATGGTAATATGTGTGCTTCTTCAAGAGGCATTCACAACCTAAGAAAATACAAAAGACATTCGTTTTTACAATCATTCTTTTTTACCTTGGACCAGCATCTTGTTTCCAATGGGCCCACAAACACAGGTAGCTGTTATTCCGATACAAGATGTAGTCTACCAGTATATTCTAATTACCAGTGGCATATACACATTATAGTTTCAAAGTGAATAATATATAACGTGCATCAACTGAAATATCCCCCGGCTAAATAACTTTAAAAAAACAATCTGTGCAGAGCTGAGAAAAGTACTGATGGAGGAAAATGATTCACAAATGTTAATCAGCCCAACATGAACTATGAGGGCCTCCTTCTTAAAGACATTAGTATATCTGCGTAACGTTTACACATTGTAGGATTTTACAGGTTACGTCTGGAAACCAGTGCCACTCAGGTTTTTCAGGCGTAATACTGGAAAGGTTTTGTAAACTTTTTTTTAAAAGCAAAACATTTTTTGACATGGTTTATAGTGTCACATGTAAAAAAATAGCACATCAAATGCATTTACTTTTTTTTTTTAAGTTTAGAAAGCTTTATTGAACAAAAAGAGGAAACATGGTACAAAAATATAATACTAAGAATAAATTACTTATCCACCTAGTAACATATAAAACTACTTATGAAGAAAAAGAGAAAAATCTAATACAGCATAAATGTCTAGATTGCAACCACTATAAAAGGAAAACATAAGCGCAGAGTACCATTCTTGAAATAGCATTTTTGATTTAGCTTTTTTGGGTGAGAAAGATAGAAAAAGGGAAGAAGATATAGAAGAAAGAAAGAGAAAGAGAGAGAAAATAAAAGGGAGAGGAGAGAGGGAAAGTAAAGAGTAGAAAAAGGATATCATCAATTGTATATTGTAAAAATTGGTAAAGTTTTCCAGTGACTCAAAATATACAGAATAAAGAAACACAATAATGAATAAAAAATCCTAACTATGCAAAACATATATGTAGGAATAAGCAGAGCAATTCAAGGTGGTTGAAAAACAAAATTACTGGCATTGGCATGTAGTGCAGGAGAAGAAACATAGGGCCATATGTATCAAGCAAAATTGCGATCGCAACCGCCGAAATTTGCAGAATTTCGGCATTTGCGATCGCAATTTTGCTAAGTGGTATGTATGAAGGCAAATCTGCGTGCAAAATAACGAATCAGAAAATTTGCGATTCCTTATTTTGCAATTGCATTTAAGGAATCTCAAATTTTGCGATTCCTTAAATGCAATGTAAGAAGCACCAAGAAAGTGCAATTTGGCCTTAAGGAATCGCAAATTACCACCAACTTCAAGTTGGTGGCAATTTGCGATTTCTTTGAAAAATTCACTTTTTTGCATTTTTCAAAGTGCAATGTGAAGCACATATATGCCCTTAGGGCATGTATGTGCGCCACATGTGCACCCATGCTTATTTCAGGGGTGCTTTTAATTTAAAGAACAATGGTCCTTAGCATAAATTGAATTGGAAAAGAACTGTTGCAGCATAGACTACAATGAGACCTATGTGTGTTCTTCCTAAGTCCAGCCGGACAAAGGAACATTTATTCTAAAGTTTTAATAGAAATAAGGAAATGAAGAGTAATCAAACAAGGGCACAATCCTGTACCAAGTTTTCAAAAAAGGAGACAAGAAAGTCAGATTAAAGTGGAAGAAAATAACAGGCAAAAGGTTTTAGGAGCAAACAAGGGGGCTTACAAAACAATAATCAACTTAAGTAAGCACAACCCAGCAGATACCACAAAACATTTTCGCAGTGGATAAAATTGTGGTACTGTAATAGAAAGTCAACGACGTTTCGATCCCTAGCTCCTAATACAGTGGGATCATCATCAGGACTAAAATTTGAGAAGGAGTTGCCTGGTATAAATTGGCAATGCCTGTTGACATAAATTTGGGAAGAAGGGGGAGAAGAAAACAGACAAAACAATTTGTTCAGCAGTTCAATTTTGACGTACATAAAAACAACAACAGTTGTGAGGTCCAAGGACGTGCCTCATGCATATGGTGAATGTTGGCGCTTTTAGAACGGTTCATGAGCGCGGGTGTGGAGGGAACATCCATTAGGTAGTGCTGGGCGCCGCCGCTGAAAAAGCTTGGAATACGAGGCTGAAACTCAGGTGAGTCGTGGAGGTAGTGGTTCGCGTGCGTGGCCAGGTTGCGTTCATGTGGCTAGATGCTGATCATGCGCTGAGCATCTTAGGTGAAATCATGCCATCAGGAGAAGTTGATTAAGGCTTGGCCGGAGAAGTTAAAGTTGTTGACTTGTAAGGTGAAAATTCTAATGCGAAAGGGTGCCTTACATACAACACGCAGTTAAATTAAAACAATTTACCTAAGAGTGTCGGCGAGAGAAACTAGTTTACACTCGCGGCAGGGCTTGATTGAGCAGGGCGATCAATTGCTGTAGGCGGACACTGTGAATGGGAAGGAAGAGGGACGTTTGAGGGATGTGGCACAGGGGGAGATGCAAGAGCCGTGAGTGGGAGGTCTGACGGCTTACCGTTGGAACAACAAGGATTATGTTCCGATGGGGCGGTTAGTAGGACGCGATCATCCACGTGAGAGATGGGCGATAGCAACAATGGCTGCGTCTTGTTTGAAGTTACAGAGCTGAAATTAGGGGGGGAAAAGAGCGAGGTAATAGTGAGGGACGGGAGATAAAACCGTGGTGTTAGGCCAGGAAATTAAATGAGACAGGCTTACCTGCTATGGTTGGCTCTGTGGGAAAAGGTGAGAGAACGTCCAGAGGATACAGCGAACGGCAGCTACAATGGCTGTCCGTTAGTAGATACGAGCTGAATTGGAAAGGAGGAGCTCGTTAGAGGACGTTTAGGGATGGGATAATAACGAGTGTATTTTCTCATGTGAGCGCTTACCTCAACGGAGTCTCAATGGGACGTGTGTGGGCGTCCGATGTGGCCTTCGATGTGGACTGGGCTCGGAGGCATTGGTGCGGTTTAAAACACCGCGAGAGAGTGAAGATAGTAGTAGGACTGCGCGTAGGACCGTGTGAGGGAGTGGAAATAGTGGTAGGACTGTGCCAGGAAGTAAAACGATAGCGGGGGACATTGTGAAGTGGGGAAAAGTGAATGTGACTGTTTAAAACAATGCGGTTATACTTATTATAATCAACATGAGTTAATTACATAAACAGGTGATTAAGAATAGAAACCAAATTGAATTGACAGCAAGATTATTCGGTTGGGCTACCTCTGTAGCTAGGATGAAAGGCGATTAACAAGAGCGCCAAATTAGAACATCATGAGCAACCATGAAAAACCTTGAATAAACAAGTACAGGCGGAATTTTTGAGCAAATTTAAAAAGTATAAGAAGTGTGATTGCTGGAAGGGAAAGTTCATTAATATTTGAAAGGTTCTTAAAGCAGTGTTGTCCAATCTTCTGTCCTGTTCAGGCCATTGCGAATTGAGTCATAGGTGATGATAGATTTAAGTTCTTCTCGGTTCAGTAGTTGGGCAATGTTGCCTCCACGCTGTGGTAGTTTCAGAACTTTTAAAACTGTCCAGCGAATTTCATCTTCATTGTGATTGGCCTCTGTGAAGTGCTCGACCAGCGGCGCATTTGGAGTCCTGCATCGTATTCTGCTTCTGTGTTGGCAGATTCTTGTCTTTACTTTCTGTGTGGTTTGCCCAATGTAGATTTTCTGACATGGGCAATAGATGAGGTAGATTACATTTGATGTATTACAGTTAGAGAAAGAGTGGCAAAGTGAAGTAATGTTATTGAAAGTGAAACTTTTACCCTCAATGGTAAATGCACAAATATTACAACAACCGCATTTGAAATGACCAATGATGGGGGAAAGGCCCCAAACAACATCAAGAGTAGAAGCATTGACAGGAGAAGGCAAAGAAGCTCGGATAAGATGATCCTTCAAATTTTTGTTCTTTTTAAATGCGAACAAAGGTTTCTCTAGTGCTAGATTACCTACATTCAAGATTGGCCAATGATGGAGTATCATCTTCCTCAATTTGTTTGAGACTGGAGAGAATGTTGTCACACATGCTATTCTTTGTGTTTCTTTTTTGGGTTTGGGGGTCAGCAGGATTTCCCTTGGGCAATACCATGCGCGTTTTGAAGCATTTTTCACTATTTTTCTAGGGTAACCTCTAGCTTTCAATTTTGCCGAAAGATAGTTTGTGTGACAACATTCTCTCCAGTCTCAAACAAATTGAGGGAGATGATACTCCATCATTGGCCAATCTTGAATGTAGGTAATCTAGCACTAGAGAAACCTTTGTTCGCATTTAAAAAGAACAAAAATTTGAAGGATCATCTTATCCGAGCTTCTTTGCCTTCTCCTGTCAATGCTTCTACTCTTGATGTTGTTTGGGGCCTTTCCCCCATCATTGGTCATTTCAAATGCGGTTGTTGTAATGTTTGTGCATTAACCATTGAGGGTAAAAGTTTCACTTTCAATAACATTACTTCACTTTGCCACTCTTTCTCTAACTGTAATACATCAAATGTAATCTACCTCATCTATTGCCCATGTCAGAAAATCTACATTGGGCAAACCACACAGAAAGTAAAGACAAGAATCTGCCAACACAGAAGCAGAATACGATGCAGGACTCCAAATGCGCCTCTGGTCGAGCACTTCACAGAGGCCAATCACAATGAAGATGAAATTCGCTGGACAGTTTTAAAAGTTCTGAAACTACCACAGCGTGGAGGCAACATTGCCCAACTACTGAACCGAGAAGAACTTAAATCTATCATCACCTATGACTCAATTCGCAATGGCCTGAACAGGACAGAAGATTGGACAACACTGCTTTAAGAACCTTTCAAATATTAATGAACTTTCCCTTCCAGCAATCACACTTCTTATACTTTTTAAATTTGCTCAAAAATTCCGGCTGTACTTGTTTATTCAAGGTTTTTCATGGTTGCTCATGATGTCCTAATTTGGCGCTCTTGTTAATCGCCTTTCATCCTAGCTACAGAGGTAGCCCAACCGAATAATCTTGCTGTCAATTCAATTTGGTTTCTATTCTTAATCACCTGTTTATGTAATTAACTCATGTTGATTATAATAAGTATAACCGCATTGTTTTAAACAGTCACATTCACTTTTCCCCACTTCACAATGTCCCCCGCTATCGTTTTACTTCCTGGCACAGTCCTACCACTATTTCCACTCCCTCACACGGTCCTACGCGCAGTCCTACTACTATCTTCACTCTCTCGCGGTGTTTTAAACCGCACCAATGCCTCCGAGCCCAGTCCACATCGAAGGCCACATCGGACGCCCACACACGTCCCATTGAGACTCCGTTGAGGTAAGCGCTCACATGAGAAAATACACTCGTTATTATCCCATCCCTAAACGTCCTCTAACGAGCTCCTCCTTTCCAATTCAGCTCGTATCTACTAACGGACAGCCATTGTAGCTGCCGTTCGCTGTATCCTCTGGACGTTCTCTCACCTTTTCCCACAGAGCCAACCATAGCAGGTAAGCCTGTCTCATTTAATTTCCTGGCCTAACACCACGGTTTTATCTCCCGTCCCTCACTATTACCTCGCTCTTTTCCCCCCCTAATTTCAGCTCTGTAACTTCAAACAAGACGCAGCCATTGTTGCTATCGCCCATCTCTCACGTGGATGATCGCGTCCTACTAACCGCCCCATCGGAACATAATCCTTGTTGTTCCAACGGTAAGCCGTCAGACCTCCCACTCACGGCTCTTGCATCTCCCCCTGTGCCACATCCCTCAAACGTCCCTCTTCCTTCCCATTCACAGTGTCCGCCTACAGCAATTGATCGCCCTGCTCAATCAAGCCCTGCCGCGAGTGTAAACTAGTTTCTCTCCCCGACACTCTTAGGTAAATTGTTTTAATTTAACTGCATGTTGTATGTAAGGCACCCTTTCGCATTAGAATTTTCACCTTACAAGTCAACAACTTTAACTTCTCCGGCCAAGCCTTAATCAACTTCTCCTGATGGCATGATTTCACCTAAGATGCTCAGCGCACGATCAGCATCTAGCCACATGAACGCAACCTGGCCACGCACGCGAACCACTACCTCCACGACTCACCTGAGTTTCAGCCTCGTAATCCAAGCTTTTTCAGCGGCGGCGCCCAGCACTACCTAATGGATGTTCCCTCCACACCCGCGCTCATGAACCGTTCTAAAAGCGCCAACATTCACCATATGCATGAGGCACGTCCTTGGACCTCACAACTGTTGTTGTTTTTATGTACGTCAAAATTGAACTGCTGAACAAATTGTTTTGTCTGTTTTTTTCTCCCCCTTCTTCCCAAATTTATGTCAACAGGCATTTCCAATTTATACCAGGCAACTCCTTCTCAAATTTTAGTCCTGATGATGATCCCACTGTATTAGGAGCTAGGGATCGAAACGTCGTCGACTTTCTATTACAGTACCACAATTTTATCCACTGCGAAAATGTTTTGTGGTTTCTGCTGGGTTGTGCTTACTTAAGTTGATTATTGTTTTGTAAGCCCCCTTGTTTGCTCCTAAAACCTTTTGCCTGTTATTTTCTTCCACTTTAATCTGACTTTCTTGTCTCCTTTTTTGAAAACTTGGTACAGGATTGTGCCCTTGTTTGATTACTCTTCATTTCCTTATTTCTATTAAAACTTTAGAATAAATGTTCCTTTGTCCGGCTGGACTTAGGAAGAACACACATAGGTCTCATTGTAGTCTATGCTGCAACAGTTCTTTTCCAATTCAATTTATGCTAAGGACCATTGTTCTTTAAATTACATGATATACCCGTGGTCCTAAGCTACCTTTATCGGGTCCCCCTTGTTAACTATATCGTATTTCAGGGGTGCAACAGGGTGTCCTTTTGACACCCTTGCACCCTTGAAATTGCATTCTCAATTTGCGATTCTCTAATTGCTAATCGCAAATTGAGAATGTCTTCCCATTCATTCCTATGGGCCTCTAGGTCCATAGGAATGAATGGGGAGGTATTCCTTAATTGCGAATCGCAATGTGTGATTCGCAATTAAGGAATATGTAGGATTCGCAACATGTATTGCAAATCCTACATACATAGCATTTTCCGATTCTCAAATAGCGATTTGCAAAAAATTGCTATGTGAGAATCGCAAAAGAGGATTTTGATACATATGGCCCATAGTTAGTGAGAGGGGACCAAAAGGCCTTTTTACGGATAAGCTGCTGAGATGTGGTTACAAAGGCTCTGTCTAGCCTATGATGCTGACACCAAGCTGAGAAGGAGACTTTGGAGGCATCCTTCCAATTCGAGGTTATGACCTGAAAGGCAATAGCAGTGGCTAAATCTATAAAAGTGCCAAGTTTTCAGACACCCATCCCGCATGTGAAAGAACTACCCAAAAAGATTGAAGTGATATCAAAGGGAAAATGAATAGAACAAATTGAGGCAATTGACTTGCAAACTTTTGTCCAAAAAATTGAAATGTTAGGGCAAAGGAAAAAGGAATGCAAATAAGTACCAGGAGTGTGCTGGCACAACCTGCAATTAGGAGATAGGGCAGGATTAAATTTGGATATAGCCAAAGGGGTGAAAAAAATCTCTGATAAAAATGAAAAAGTATTTAAGTAGTACTAGCATTGCATGAAGTGTGATGTATCCGGGTCCAGACGGAATTCCATGTATGTATAGGAAAAGTTTGTTGCAGATCTGTTTCCCATAAAAGTTCAATCCTACTTTTGGGACGGGGAGATAAGGGGGAAAAAAAGGAGTTTGTAGATGTGAGAAGCCCTAGCTTCAGGAGAAAAAGATAGCGATTGAGCAGAAGAATCAAAAGCAGAAGAAGAAGCATCCGATAGAAGTGAGAGCTGCTGGGTTACAGTCAGTTTCAAAGACTACAATTTTGAAAGAGATGTAACCGGTAAGGTGTATTTAGAAGTTCCTGGAAAGATAAAAACTGCTTGTTATGCAATAAGTGTCTAACCTATAACACACCTTTGATAATCCAGTCTTTACAAAAAATAGTACGATTGGAAAGTTTAATAGATTTGTTGTGCCAAATTGAAGAGTCTAGAAATAACTGAAGCGGAGAGAGTGAATTATTACGAATCGGATAGAGAATAGATATAAGGTATGAAATAGTAGGGGATTTAAAGGAGCGAGGAGGATGAACAAAGTTATCTAACGAAGAGAAGGTGAAAGGATAAATAATTGATTCCTCTAATTTATGCCATACTGACAAGGGAGGATTGTCAATTGAAGAAAAATAGGGCATGACTTGACGAAGTAAAAAAGCGGAATGATATTGGTGAAAATTAGGAAAATTAACTCCACCTCTGTCTTTAGGAGCGGAGAGAGCAGAAAGAGAGATACGAGCTTTCCGATTGTTCCAAAGGAATTTACTCATTATACTGTCAAAGGTTTTTGAAATTTTTTGAAGGGAGTCGTATTGGTAACATGGAAAGATAAAAATTGATTACCGGCAACATCATCTTGGAAGTATCCAACCTACCCCACCAGGATAAGAATAAAGGAGACCACTTCTCCGTCATGGCGGTAATTTGAGATAAAACTTCATCCAAGTTCAATTGAACAGTTTGAGCTATGGATGCGGAGTATTTAATCCCTAGAGAGGTGATGCAATTAGTATTCCACTTAAAATCCATACCCTCAAACATACTTCTATGACAATATTTACTGAGCGGAAGAATCTCAGATTTGGGAAAATGTAACTTGTATCCAGAGATGGCAGCATATGAAGACAGAAGATCAACAAAAGCGGGCAGAGAAGTAGAGGGTTTAGAAACATATAAAAGAATATCATCTGCGTAGGCGGTGAACTTTCTTTCAATAGAATTATGAGTAAAGCCGCGGAAAGTAGAAGAATTTCTGAGAGAATAGAGGAAAGGTTCAAGAGACAATATAAAAAGCCAAGGAGACAAGGGGCAACCTTGGCGAGTACCTCGTTGGAGAGTAAAATATGGAGATTGAGCGCCGTTAACAAAAACCTAAGTGGTGGGCGAAGAATACAACAGACTAATAAGAGAAAGAATAGCAGGACCGAATCCATGCCATTTAAGGACACGCATCATGAAAACCCAGTGAACACGGTCAAAAGCTTTCTCCACATCTAGAGTGATGGCTGCAAAAGAGGTAGAGCTCTTGGAAGCAACATGTACAATGTTTTAAAAAGTTCTTGAGTTGTCCGCAAAGGTTCTGCCTTTAACAAAACTTGTTTGTTCATATCCAATTAAATCAGGAATGACCTTGTTAATACGAAGAGCAAGGACTTTGGCAAAAATCTTGCAATCTAAATTAATCAAAGAAATAGGACGATAATTAGCACAAGAAGAGGGGTCCTTGCCTTTCTTGGAATTAAACATATCATTGTCTCCAAGAAAGAGCCACGGGCTTCCTTACAAGACAAGAAATATTGGAATAGAGATAAAAGGTGAGGGAGTAAAAACTGGGAAAAACAAGAATAAAATTCAGCAGTAAAGCCATCTGGACCAGGAGATTTGTCCTTTGGTAACAAGAGCAGAGCGGACTTCAGTTCAGAGAGAGAGAGAGAGAGAGAGAGAGGTCTTCTTCTAAAATTGAGCAGTCGGGAAATTCAGAGGAGCGCGGAGGAAGATTTCTGGAGAAAGAGTCCAACTCCAGCTCAGAGGAGGAGGATTCTGGAGTGTACAATGTCTTATAAAAGTCTGTAAAACAGTTTAAGATTGTCATCTTTAAAATGATCCATGCATCTACCAAACCCCTTGAGTGAATTGTAGTAAAAAAGGATTTTTGCATTTTGTTGGGAATGTATCTAGCCTTGGATTTCCCATCTATGAAAGGATCCATAATCTGATTACAATCCCCACCCACCACTAAATTAACCTCAGGATAAGAGTGAAGTGTGTGTGACATATCCTTCCAAAATTGTACATTTACACCAGTAGGGCCATAGATATTTAGCAAAGAGATGGGGGACCATTTATAAGGAGATGTAATAAAAGCCATCTACCTTCTGCATCCTTCTCCTCCTTCTCCACAACAAGGGAACGTGATTTATGAATTGGAGTAATTACTCCGTTTTTCCTATCTTTGGATGTCGAACAAAAGACATGGCCAACCCATTGCTTTTGAAGGGAATTAATCTCGTTTTCATGAACATGAGTCTCTTGAAGCATAGCTATTTTACAATGCAGCCTAGACAAGTGAGTGCGTAGTCCCTTAACATTCCATGAAATAATGCAGACATTTTCAGTCATGATAATCGGAAAAAAAACAATCATACAACAAATTAGGCATTGGGTAACTTTAAGCAATAACTGTAACAGATGGTGAAGCTGAAAATAAAAATGATTACAAGATAAACATGGAAAGATAAAGAATAGAAAATACCAAGGAAAACGGAATGAAGAGTAACGAGGAAAGAAAATAGAAAAATGGTAAAAAAGGAATCGAAAAAGGATGTTAATAGCAACACATATTGCATTACACAGTGAGGAGAATCTAGAGTCAGAGGACAGTAAAGAAAAACTAGAATGGAAAACCATGAAGAAGAAAAAGAAAAAAAGAGAGAGGAAAGAGAGAAAAGTGATAGACAAGTGAAAGTTGATGAAAAGCCGAAAGACTTTAGTCAAGAATGACAAGGTATGAATAAAAAGTAGAGAAATAAGCATGAGGAAGCGGGAAGCCGCGAAGGAAAGAAAGACGTCCAAATCAGCCAAAGCAGCGAGAACGGTCAGAACCAGAGAATAGAAAGGAAGAAGAGCAAAAGCTCAATATAACAGAGAGCCTATAAGAGATTATAGACACCAGGGACAGCCACAAAAAACACATATCTAGGCAATATGCGCAAAACAAACATATAATGTAATAAAAAAGGAGAGAACAAGCACTAAACACTTACCAACATGAGGGCAACCGTAGACAACTAGGGATGAGGTAGGATCGTAAGGAGAAAGCAAACATTCGGGATAAGGGTTGTACAAGAGGAAAATACTTCTGTGAAAAGAGACGAAGAAAAAAGAGTGATGAGAGATGCTCAGTCTATAAGACATCGTCCCACATTAAGCTAAAGAACAACAACAACGAACCAAAACAGACAAAAAATTAACAAGCAATGGGCACTGAATAACAGAAAACCAGCAACATTAAACTTGAGAACAGAGGCAAAAGATTGCTAGAGATGTTCACGCCACTCCAAAATCCATTTTGTCTGCTTTATGACGAGAAATAAATTGGCGTAAGTCTTCAGGGCGATCAAAGGAGTAGGACCTCTCCTTATAACTAACTTTGAAGAAACAAGGATGTACCAGACCATATCTAGTGTTCATGGAGCGGAGAGCCAGACGAAGAGACAGAAATTCCTTGCGACGAGCTGCAGTAGCACGGGCAACAACCTGAGAGAAGTAAACCTTGTGACCAGACCATAGTATCTGCTTGCTTTGTTTAGCCGCCGAAAGTACCAATAACAGGTCAGTATATTCCAAAAACAGTACAATGATCCCTCTCGGATGGTTGGAAGGTGACGAAGCAGATGAACCTCCAAAATTGGGACCAATGCGATGAGCACGTTGCAGATTAAGAGTATAACCATACTGCAGTCCAACCATTTTAGGGATGTGAGTTTTTAAGAAGGCCAGCATGTCTGACCCTTCCTTGCCCTCAGGAATGCCAAAAATACATAGATTATTGCGATTTTCTAAATCTTTTGTTTGTGACTTAAGAAGAGCAATCTCTTTAGACATTGCCGCAACCTGAGGTAACACATCTTGAACATCACTGACCTTCTGTTCCACCACCGACATTCTGGAATGAAGGTTTGACCATTTTTCATCCAATTTTTGAAGAGTGGCATTGGTATCAATAACAAAAGGTTTAATCAACTTTATCTCCTCCATAAGATCTTCCAACGTGATAGGTAGTGGAGATTTGGTAGGAGAATTGGGCTCTTTCTTATGGCGCTTAGGAGGAGCGGTAGAGTTAGAGTCCTTACGAAGAGACGACATATTAGTGGTGCTTTTCTGCCCAAAGGGTGAAGCAGGATCCATGTGGGTGAGAAAACTACACACTGAGCAACACTTAAGCAGGAAGAGCCTAGTTCACTTCACCTACTATAAGATTGAGCTACAGGTCAGTGCCAGGGCTTAAGAGAGACCTCTGCATGAAAAACAATGACCACAAGTAGAAAGGAAGGCCCACGCAGCATGACAAACAAAAGAACAGTCTTGTCTTGTAGTTGTAATCACCAAAAACGTCATAAGCATGAGAGGTTGTGCAATGAAGCACAAAAATAGAATCAATGAAGCTCCATTGCCTGAGGAGCAGCTGATACTTGTGAAAAAAAACCTTTAAGCGCACAATTTTGCTTAAAGGATGTCAAACCTGCACATTTGGGGAATTAATCACTCAGACGACAAACGGAGACGTGGTAGGCACAGCTCCAAAAGCATGACAAACAAAAGGCAAAAGAGGCTCCTCACTGTGAAGCATCTGGTAAAATTACAGTCTCCTCAGCACATAAAACGATTTAAAATGTGCTAATCTCCATAATACTGCAGATTGCTTTAATCACAACATGAGGGATGAAAAAAACATGTAAAACCTGCGCCGCACCTCCAGCGACACGGGCAAGCCCAGAGATCACTAAGGTAGCACTCCGTCGGATGCAAAATGGCGGGGGCTGCCGATATTTCTTGAGGAAAGCGGAGCGCGGCGGAAAAACGGACACTTGGTAGCTTCGAGATAAAAAAAAGACAAGCATTGGCATAGCCAATAGGTCTCGCCTTTGGGACCTTATAAGTGTTTAGCCATGCAACAGTTAATGTTGTTGCAGTAAGGATATTGTGCTGCATAACTAAATACTTATAAGGTCCCAAAGCGAGAGCTATTGGCTATTCCAATGTTTGTTTCCCCTTTGATATGAGCGGTGCCCTCAGCAAAATCTTCTCGAGACAGTAGATAACCGTGGTAATGCTTACTGGTTGGTGTCATCATTCTTTGCCAAATGTTTTCTTACAGATGCCTCATTCGATCTGCACACAAGGATCATTACACACCAGACAGGGACTCCATTACCAGAAAGAAACGAGAGCAAACATGCTTGTTATCTGGGGCTCCAACTACCAGCCCCAAATCCTTTTGTTGGAAATGCTGCCACAGTAGAGGACAGCATGGCCTGCACAAAGTAACCCCCCCCCACCCCCCCCACTGCTCAGTCACCCTGCTCTCTCTGCTTCAACAAGTAATTTGCCTAATATTCATTAGACTAGACTCAGAAAGTTAAACTTGTTAATGGGGAAAGTTTCAGCCAAATTCGCAATGGGAAGTCCTTACTACAGACGCTAACAAGTGCAAAGAGAAAGTGAAAGGAAAGAGAGAAAAAGATATGAGACGAGAGAGAGGAACAGGCAGAAGAAAGAGACAGATGCGTGAGAGGAGTGAAAATAAAGCGGACGAGGAGGGAGTGGGAGAAGAGAGGGGGAGGTGATAGAAAGTGAAAGGAAAGAGAGAAAAAGATAAGAGACAAGAGAGAGGAACAGGCAGAAGAAAGAGACAGATGCACGAGAGGAATGAAAATAAAGCTGACGAGGAGGGAGTGGGAGAAGGGAGGGGGGAGGGGAGGGGATTCACGCTCTGTAAGGCTGTAAGGCTTAATGAGCCATTACAAAAAGTCAGATGGCCTGTGCACGTTCACGCGCACATGCACGCAAGCTTGAGGCCAGCAAAAGCCTCTGGTAGCACTTTGGAAACACCCTTACTAAAAGTCGAGCAAGCAGCGCATGCGCTGCTCTAGGCTCGACCTAAAAAACGGCTACCTGTCCCCCCGCGCTCGCTCTCCAATTTCCGGCTGTTCCATTCCTCCGAGACCGAACATGAGGCTCCGGTGCTAGCAAAGGTTCTGCCCGAAGCGCGGAGCCTCAGCTGACTGCGGCCATCTTGATGGTGGCCCAAGCCACGCCCCCCAAAAATGCATTTACTTTTAATTGTATCTTTTGTCCACAAGGAAAATAAGTTTCACGTCAAGAAAGCTTCTCCTCCTCCAGTGATTTTTGTGGAGGGGAGTGTCCCTTCCTCTTCCCACCAATGAAAATGTCACAGATTTTGGAGGAATTATGCATTCCAACGTGGAATATACTTTCACCCATTTACAGAGGGGGACTCGGTAGTAAAATGCTTTGTGAACACTCACAAATGTGTAGGTTCATGGGTATTTATCAGACTGAAACATGCAAATATCTTTAAGAATGAATTAAATCCTGTGGGTTTATTGGAGCACATGCAAAACCCTTTCCCAGCCCCCCTCCCTTCAAGCTCTTGGGACATTATCAAGACCTAATGCATTATATCTCCTCAGATCTAATTGTGAGAGCTACTAGGCAGTAAGGGAATTTCCCACTTCTGCAGTCAGATTTTTTTTCTTATTCTTTTAATTTTTATTTTTACTCAATCTAAATATCCTATCAGTTTTAACTCATTTTCAACCTTTCCTTTTCTCCACAAACAGTACTTACTAGACCTGATAGCTCAAATTCTATTCAATTTTTATATTTGTCAAATTGCACTTTTCATAATATTAATATTTGGTTCCCATTATTTCCTCAATTCCATTAATAAGCCATTAGAATTCATGTTTTACTCATTGCTTACTTCTGGAGTTCATGAGTAAGTCAGAAATACTACAAGCATGAATCACAACAAAATCTTACTGAATCGGGCTCTATGTTTGGGATATGTATTGCAGGGTGTATTGCATAACTCCTATCCCTTTTTTAAACAAGTTTTTATTTAACATTTTCACAAGTAGCAGATGGACATAAAAGTGCATTTACATCACTCCTATCTCTTAATTGAGGAAACCAGTGTCATGTCGGAAAAAAGTAATTCATGCCAAGTTGTGAAAATAAAAAGAGGTTCTCGAAGTTTTCACAGGATCTGAACTGGTGCATCACATAGTGCTTGCCTTACATCCCAGAAAGCTGGAACCCTGGATACATTACACCAGGCACCATCAGCTGAAGGACGTTTCCACATATTGAAAGCAAACCTCACTTAGAAAAAGCAGGTTGGAGCTGGTCATAAGCAAGCAGGAATTTTTTGCCTTGTTTTTCAACAAGCAGGTTCTACTTTTCATGCAAGTGAATACGAAATCACTAAAATGTGTTCCATTTTGAAACAGTGCGAGATAGCTCAACTGGAATCCTGTCAGCCAGTGCAAGATCCAGTTGAGCAATTAAAAATGGTTTATTGGATCTAGTTCCTGATTTATGAGATTTTGTGCTTTAAGTAAACTGCAACGAAAATTCCAGTTATTTGCAGTTCTACTTTGGAACTTGTCATTAGTGTCTGATGCGGTCAGTTGTTTTCTGATGATATATGCTTTCAAGCAACAAATATATTGCAACAATTGCATCCCTCAAGTAGACCTAATAGAAACATTGATCAACTGGTCAACTGAAATTTTCATCAATGTACCTTTAAGCTGTAGGTATTAGACAAATAGGGCCTTATTAAGATGTTGGTGGACCCTTGTGGAATCGGGACCAACCGACTTCTGGTTGGCGGTCCTGACTGGAGTATTACAATGCGACCGCACATGGCGCGGTCGCATACTCCAATTTCCCTATGGGAGCTTGTGCTTTGGCCATCAACCGGCAGTAGCTTTAGCTCCCATAGAGAAAAGGGAGAATCTGTACATACCTGCACCACATGGCAGGCACCTCCAGGTACCTGCCACATGGTGCAGGGTATAACAGGGGTTGCACCATAGATGCCCCCTTTGCCCCCAACTGGAGGCCGCAGGGAATAGGGGGCCCTGCTAGGGGCCCCCAAAGTTGCTTTCCAACAGGCTTTACATGTCGGAAAGCCCAAAATGGAAAACCTTTTGGAAACCAACATCGCAATCCTGACTATGAAAAAGCCGTCCATAGGGATGACGGTGGGGCCACTGACTGGATGACGGGCTCCTTGAGCTCATTGTAATCCAGCCAGAATGACCACCTGGTATCACTTTCGACCACCTGCATTGTAAAGAAGTAGTCGGAAGTGAAACCGAAGATGTGACTTGGAGTGGTCGGAGGCTTTCCGAGTCACATCGTAATGAGGCCCATTGTGTTGAATTAGCCTTTTTTTAAGATAGAGATACAGAAAGTATGCTGTTTCTAATTACAAGACAAGGGACAACTAGGGGAACCGGTTTTGCGTGGTCATGAGAATCAGAAGGATGGGGATTCCTCCTCTTGGAATTTGGGGCCCTCACACACACGGCTGGGTGTCATGCTTCATCATAGGGCTGCTCCTCGTCAGGTCGGCGCTGCAATACCAGATTGATTGACTACCAGGCAAGAAACATGTTGACCACACAATAGAGCAACCCTTCCCGAGACATAACCTAAGACATGCGCCTTTGTTTCCTTCAGGTTGGGAGACCTATTGATCAAAATTGTTTTCGTTTGTACTTCCAAACCTGTTTTAAACTTCCTTCAGGTTGCACACCTCCACTCACTCATCTACACTGGTTAGACCCCTCACCCACACGGCAGCTAATGGCAATTTGGAATAAAAGATCTCCATCAAAGAGCCCCTCATAGGGAAGCCGTCAGGTTTTGCAGCGCTGACCTGACAAGGAGCAGCCCTATGAAGAAGCATGACACCCAGCCAGGTGTGTGAGGGCCCCAAATTCCAAGAGGAGAAATCCCCGTCCTCCTACTTCTCATGACCACGCAATACCGGTTTCCCTAGTTTTCCCTTGTGTAGTAATTAGGAACAGCATACTTTCTGTATCTTTACTAAGTTTGGGCACGTATGCTGGACCTGTCCAAAAAGCTCAGAGCTCCTCCTTTGTGATTGGCTTTTTTTTTTTAAGACATCATCCATCATAGTGTCTGTTTTCTGCCTCTAAAGACCATTAAGATTCAAGGTCCTTGCCAGAGCTGAGCTGTTGCCTCATCTGTGGTGAACCAGTTTGGCATATCTATAATGAGCCAGTCCACAGAGCAGCCTTGTCCTGTGCGATGTGTGCTGCAGTTCAATGTTTGATTGTGCAGGAGCTTCTTAACCCCTTGAGTGCCTCGCCCTTTCCCCGCCCTGTGCCGGCCCTTTCATTAGCGGGCGGGGTTCATGACGAGATAGTCTCGTCATGGGCACAGCGCAACCGCGGCCCATGACGAGACCATCTCGTCATGGGCACTCAAGAGGTTAATATAAATGAGCATTTTAGTGCTAGTATAGCACAGTCCTTCAGTTGCATTCCCCACTTCCCAGCAGTGATCCTGTTTTCATACTGTGATATCCAGCTTTCAAATAAGAGGGCCTATTCCAATACATATTATAATAATCTTTTTAATGCAAGCTGATACAATGAAAATAGGAATGACATTAAACTATTTTCTATGCAGGAAAATAAAAGCACCTAAAATATTGTTAACATCAAAAACTCAAGTAGTGCGATTCGGTAAGAT
The DNA here is from genome assembly GCF_964204655.1 of Triturus cristatus. Lineage (NCBI taxonomy): Eukaryota > Metazoa > Chordata > Amphibia > Caudata > Salamandridae > Triturus > Triturus cristatus. The sequence continues at coordinate 1,005,599,006 of NC_140594.1, read as the reverse complement.
TTTCATGTAAAGCACTCCCTTGCAGCTCATGGCTAGGTCTTTGCTATATAAATACTCCATATAAAAATATAAAAATAAGATAATTAATAGGGCCTGCATTTATTTTAAAAAATGGACTAATGCAAACAGTAAAAATCTGAGAATGTAAAACAATTTTAAAGACTCTTTACACATCTAAAAGCACGTTTGAAGACATTTGCTACATCATAATAAGTTAAGTTGGCATTAATCAAGAGTCTAAAATTAATGTACTAAACGTGTTAACTTAACTTCAAATATTCTTTTCAAACCAGTGATATGAACGAAGATTTTGAAATATTACTGACATACCTGGTGTTCTCCTCCCAATAAGGAAGCTACGATGCAACGCAAATCACATGCAGCACGACAGGTCAGATTCAGGATGGAGTGGGGCTCTTAAGACTGAAATTGTCCTGTGTTTGACCTACAAAATACAATAAAACATCTCTACGAACCGCAGGCTGAATTTTAAGGAGGGTAGCAGGAGAAAATAGAGCATTCTTCATATACATAACATTGTATAGGAGAGAAGCACTGTGCTTCGAAAGAGAGCCCATGAAAATGTGTACCCACTTATGTGTTCACTGTCAGGATGGTGTGTTGACTACTGAGACCAAACTGGCAGGAGAACAATTGTTGATACTGGCTCTTTGCCCTTATAGCTGTTGTAGGAGGGTGGCAATTGGCCAAGAAGCTTCCAAATTGGTGTGCACCACTCCTGCTCAACTTGTCATTCTGAGAGGGAAGCCACCCGGAGATAAAGGAGATTTTAATACCCTCAATGTCTGTTTGACTTACATTATAATGTAGACATTTTGTCTTAAACCTTGCTAGAGTTGGATCTTATAGTTGGTCGTGGACAGTTTTCAAAGGATAATGTCCAATTTCACAATCAATAATGTTAAAATAATGTATTGTGCACTACTATAGTTTTGCTGTTTTGGGTCACTTCTTGCCTGGTAGAACTCCTTCTTGAACAATCACATTCAGGAAGACTCCTTTGTATGTGACATCACTTCCACTGACTGCTGTAAGCAGGGAGCAGCTCTCACCAATCCACTTTAGTATCCTCGCATGCGGGAAGCATGTTATTTCATGTACCCCAAGTATGCAGACAACACTCTGATCTAACTTAATTTAGAGCAAGGATAGAATTTTCAGCCGTGCCAACTGTGTGGTAGACATCGAAAAGGATCAAGGCTGCAACACTACCTGAATCTAAGACTTCACAGAGGTCATCTAGGACCATCTAAGACCACCACCAGTACACATTCTGTATTGCAGGGACTATGAAAGCCCACATATGCTGAACTCTTACAACAAATGAGTAATTGGTGTGGTTGCACCGGATTGCATGATTTTAGCAAGGCTGGAAAAGCAGAGAAAAGGGGCATAATTTACAAAACTTTAGAGTATGGGGTATGTTTCTATGTGTGAAAGACTGAAGTAAATTGCCGAGTTTTGGAGAAAATGCAGTAAATCTGAAAAGCGGCTTGTTCAGCGCAAGCGTTATCCTGGCCAGGCGAGAAGGTCAAGAGATTCTGGCACTCACCAACAGAAACAAACCATATGATGGTTTGAAAATACATGGTTGTGTTAGGTTTTTCATAAAAGCCAGGGGTGATCCCTGCAACCAAAACACAGGCAACCTCGCATTTTTCTTTCAGCTTCTTTCCAAATTTCTGAAATTTACTGAGGGGCGCCCAGAACCCATCGAAAACCCAATTATGTCTGCTAACCCCCAGACTCAAGAGCCCCAAGGGAGCAACATTAGGGGCAAGCCTTAGCAGTAATAAGTTGCTGCACAAGGGAAACTGGATAGAATTATGTTGATATGGGAAAGATTTGCTAATAACGAGACAAAGGTCATAAGCAATGAAATCTCACAGCCAGCAAATCAGAGATGAAGGTCTGGCATCCATGAAAAGAAATGTTATGATTTTAAAAATATATTGTTGAGGTATGTTTCCAAACAGCCAGTGGGTTATACCAGTGACCAAAAAACAGGGAGGCTAAAGGAGCGTTACACTTACAGTTGCTTTCCAAATGTTCAAAAGGCACTGCACAAAGTGTATCGCCTGTGGACATCCTGCTTTAACACATAGAAAACCCATACATGTCTGGTACCCCATCCTAAGGAAACACAGAACAATAATGTTGGGAGTCAAGCCTTGGTAGGGATATGATCCTGTGTAATGGAAAGTGGAGTGAATTGCCATGTTTTGGATAAAATGCTGAATATCTGATAAAAGTTATGTTCAGCATGGTATACTGGTCAGCCAGTGTAGACAAGGGAGATCTGGCTTGCACAAATGAGATCTTTAGTCATAAGAATTAGAAAATATATAGTTGTTATGCTTTCCACATAGTGCTGTCAAAGAACAACGCAACATAATCTGTGATTCGTTTATATTGTGATCTGTGCTAGATTTCATAATTGATTGGGCAGAAGTCATTTCCTAGGATAACCCACACATATTTGGTATTTGTAAGAAACTGAGTTATTCGTTAAGGGGGTGGAAGCACCACTCGGGCAACAACCTCAATCCTTGTCAGGGTAAACCACAAAAGTCACTACATTAACTTGTGTCCTAACCCTTTGGTAGAATAGCACAAAGCAGTCAGGCTTAACTTAGAGACACTGTGTTAAATATTTATGTAGCACAAAAACAGTAATAAAATGAAAACACAACACAATAAAAATCTCGAACCAATTTAGAAAAAGAGGATACATTGTAATAAGTAAAATGGTACCAAAACAACAAAACTCCAGTCAGTTGAACTGGAGATTTAATAGTACCAAAAGGTGCAAAGCTCCAACTGAGGCATCTACTCACGCTGAGCCTGGACAAAGTCAGACGTTTAGGCCACCCGCGATGGAGTGTAGGGCATAGGACCAAGTTTGTACCGCTGGGAGTTGTGCCTTATGTCCCTAGTGCAAGGTCTGTACAGCAGCTACTTTGTGAGGTTTTGCATCACTCTGCATCAGTTCCAATGAAACTTTCAGCTGTGTGTTGAGGCTATGCGTCGCTTGGCATCAGTTTCAATGAACCTTTCTGCTGTGCGGTGAGGCTCTGCAGGACTTGGTGTTGTTTTGCAGCAGATTTGATGGAACCTTCAGTTAGGCAAGGTGGGATTCTCTCTGACGCCAGCTAAGGGCCAAGTACCTGGGAAGTTACGTCTAGGGGATTAAGGGCTTACTTCAGCAAGGTCAGCAGTGCTTAGGGAGGTCCAATTGCAGGTCCAGTGCAGAAGGTCAGCTGCGCAGCTACAGGGCATTGTGTGCCTGTAACTCAGGACAGGAGGCCAGCGAACTGACCCTTGGAGTCATTCAGGTTAGCCTGGGATGAAGGGAGAAGGTACTGTCTTCCTTCTCAGGGAGCAGGGAAGGTCTGAAGCAGAAGGGCAGTCCTCTGGGTAACATGACGGGCCTCAAGCAGCAGAGCAGTCCTCTGGTGACAAAGGCAGTCCTCCTTCTGTAGTGTCCAGAAGTCCAGGAGTGTACTGAAGAGTGGTTCAAGAGATCCAATATTTACACCTGGTGCCATCCATTAAAATGGGGGAACCCTCTAGGCTAACCCCACATCAGGCTCTTGAGAATTCTTTCCCTGCCAAGGCTGCAAGAATACTGGAGCGACAAAAGGTGAGTGTCGGGTTCCTTTGCGTGTGCTGGAGGCAAGCCTTTTGAAATGTAGGTGGGGCAAGGAATTACCCCACACACCTCAACAATGCAGGATGGCCCATCCAGCCTACATCAAGTACCTCTTTGTCTCATTGTCTGGAGGGAATACACAAAGCCCAACAGCTAAGATATTCATAGTCGTGTGACTCAGGACACTGGAAGCAGGCCCAAATGGTGAGGACAAGAAAATGCCAGCTTTCTAAAAGTAGCATTTTCAGAATTGTGACTGAAAAGACAACTTGACAATTAAAGAGGATTTAAAATTACAATTCATATTAGCCCAAACTGGACATCCCCATCTGTTCACAATCAAAAGGTAGCTCTAATTAAATGTAATAAGGTAACCCCATGTTACCCAACAGGAGAGATAGGCTGACTGTAGTGAAAAACGAATTTAAGATGTGTTTCACCACCAGGACATGTAAAACTTAGGAACACAAGTCCTGCTTTTTACATACAAAGCGCCCTCTGGTTCTTTAAGGCCTACCTTTAGGGTGACTTGTATGCATTAAAAAAGAATGTTTAGGACTTGCAAATGGTTTCTTCCATAAGCTCAAAATTGCAGTTTAGCATTGCACTACAGGCTGCAGTGGCAGGTGTGAGACATGTATTAAAAGGTCATTTTAGTGGGTTGCACTGGGTACATGTAGCACCATTTACTAGGGACTTACACATAAATTAAATGTGCCAATCAGGTTTAGGCCAATTGTACCATGCTTTATGGAAAGAGCACAACCACTTTATCATTGGTCAGCCGGTAGTAAAGTGCACGGAGTCATAATGCCAACAAGAACGGAATTCAGAAGGCAGGAGGGGAGAAGGCAAAAGGTTCCGCGGTGACCATGCAGATAGGGCCACGTCCAACAGTATTGCTGCACTCCAGACATTCAAGGCTACATTCCTTGGTTAGCGTTTTGGGATTAATGATTGATCACGTTGAAAATGCAACAGAATATTCAATAAATTTGTGACAAAAAATGAAAATAGCTCCATATTTTTCAGTGTATCAATATAATATATAGAAGTTGCAATAAGATAGTGATGCCAGGTTTGCACCAACACATAGCCCTGAATGTATCAAAAGCACATATTGTTTGCATGGGTGCAGAGAGAGAGCAAAAAAGTACGCGTTTTAACAACCTAATACTGAATGTTTGGATAAAGCTCCGACACAAGTAAACACCCATGCAGTGAAAGGGTTATTTGCAGTGCTCTAACATTCATTCCAATATACATGTGGGTGACAGTCACTGCAAAAATAGTAAACACAAAATAAGGAGGATATCATAGCAAAAATGGTAAAGAAACTAAATATAGACAAAAGCTTACTGATGGTTGTGTTTTTGATTCGTAATACTAATAAAATGCATTAATCTTGAGGTTTATTTATTTCAATGAAAGAACAAATTATTTTTTCTAGAGTAGCCTAATAAACACCAACAACAGACTTAATATGTCTGTCTGTTAAAGATGCATATTTTCAAAGAGGAAATTAATGGGTGGGCAGGGATAGCAGGTCCCTGGAGATAGAGCCCCGCAACAGGTTTTTGCTCTAGGCTGCCTACAACGTCTGTCTGGCCTGTGCTTGAGTAACACTTGTTAAAGGAGTTCTCAAGGAACACATGTGCTTCTGCTGTTGTCCAATATGTTGCATACTGCTGGGAACAAAATACAGCTTACCCCCAATTCATTGGTGTTTCCCTGCATGAACTGATCTCAGCATTGCTGAGTAATTATAGGCATATAGACATATATAGATTAGGTTTACCATTTTCATGATGTCTAGGCATTGATAGTAAGTTATCTAACTCATTGATACTCAATCTATTGACCTCAGAAGGATGAGAGGCTGATTGTACCTACCAGGCTTAGAACCTGTGACATTTAGGATAAACATTAATACCTACCAATGATGGACTATTTCACCCGCTAAGACGGAAAGAAAGAAGGTAAAAAAGCAAAGAAAAAGAAAGAAAAAAATGAAAAGGAAATGAAGTAAACAAGAAAGGAAACCCGGAATAAAAAAAGAGATAAAGTAAAGAATAATGAGAGAGGAAGGAAATGTAAGTGAGGACATTAAAAGGTGATAAGAAAGACAGATCACTACAAACAGAGCAAAGAAAGGGAAAGGTGGAAGGGAAAGAAGGATAAGGAAATAGAAAGAAAAAAGAAAAAAGAAAAAGTAATTTTAAATAATAAGAAGCGCCTAAGATAGGAAGAGGAGATGGGCAAACAATTCATCTAGAAAGTGGGCAAAACTGAAAAAAATATGGGGCAAGGACATAAAGGAGCTAAAAAATTAAATACCTCAAATGTAACAAATGTGATAATGGAAATGATGAATTGGGAAAGTAAAAGATGGGAAGGTAGAAAAGGCTGAAGAAAAAATGGAAGGGAAATGAAATGATAGAAAACAGCAGAACGTGTAAATGAGCAAAGTATCAAAAGAAAAGATAAGAATGAAGGAAATACAGTTAAGGAAGAGTTACAAAACGTAGGAAAAAGAAAGTTATGTAGGAAAAAGGAAGTAAAGAAGGAATGGGGTGAAATCACAAGAAAGCAAAGTGGAACACCAATATAAACACGATGCCAGAAGACAGAAAATCTAGGTGGAGGACTGGGAGAAAGAACAAGTAGATGTGAGAATGATAAAAAGACAATAAGAAGACTGAAGAGAAAAGCTTTCAAAATAGAGGTGAAAGAAACTGAAGAAATTAGGGGTTTGAACTACAGCACATTGGAGATGGAACCGAAACTACAAGGTTTAGGTGACATTGACAGTGGTAGAGACTAGATCAGCATATTCCACATTAAATTGGCCCTAGCACAAAGCATACCTAAGCATTATAATCCCTGCTTGGTATGCTGTGGAAGTTGCATGAACTATACAGAGGTCAATGATATCTACCTACAATAATATTAACTCCATTACATTATCCACTACTACATTAAGGTAGGAATTTAATTATCAATCTTCCCTCTACATTTACCTCAGCCAAACTTAGGTTATGAATAAGTTTGATTGATGTAGTGGGTACAATATTGTTGTCATGTGATATAACACATGCAATATAATCAGTGTATCTCTCTGTGGGTGTTCTAGGCATTGTGGTGGCTCTGATAAGAGGAGACTTCCATTGGCATATTGTAGGAATCCTAGACTTTATATTGACAATCGCAGGATAACATTGAGGCCCTTGGCATCAGATGTCTAAGGCTTGAATACTGTCTGCATCCTTGTGATTGCTGTGGCTATCAAAGGGATTGCTGTGACCACCACTGACATGCATGGCTTCTGTTCCATATCTAGGCACCAGGAGGGTGCCTAGCTCTAACATATGACGGGCATTTCTCTCATGTGACTGTGATACATGAAAATGCGGGTCAAGCTCAGTACTCCCAGGTCGCTCTGGGACAGTAGAACATGCGTGTACGTGGTGAAAATGTCAAGTTGGTGTTTGGGACAAAACTAGTGGTTTCAATGAAATAAGAGGCTGTTGTTTTGATGACTAACTTACTTTAAAACGTGAACCCTATTTTCGAATTGGCATTGGGTTTATTTATCCAAAGGGGAAACAAGATGCACTTGGGAACACATTTGTTCTTATTTCAGAATCCCTCTAGTGCTTGGGGACAAAGTTATTGCCCTTCTATATTACATTACAAGTGGGCATTTGAAGCAAAGCCAAGCTGCAGACATTTACTGTTGGTGATATCCCTTGATACCATAGGAAGACGTAATTGTACTGTAATTGCATGTGTGTAGCGCCACTGCCCCTTATGAGGTTCTGAAGCACTTTACAGTGAGGAGCACTCTACTCTGGAACCAGGGTTAGTGGTTACTCCAGTGGTAACTGTGATCAGTCGTGTTCTCAGGGAAAGCATTCCATATATTCACTTTTTGTGGTAGATTAAGTTAATAGGAGTTGGGTGCGACCATTAGTACGGTCTATGCGAGTTAATTCGAACTGTTTGTGGGATGAACAGATAGGGTAGAGAAGATGCAGTATTGTAAAGCTGCCGAAATATGGGCGCAAAGGAGGAGGAAATGTGATCTATGAAATAAGGTGTCGTCAATATGTTGAAATATAATTATAATGAGTAACACGACTAAGAGTGTGGTATACCCCGCGAGAGTGAGCGTGCAGAGGACAGAAAGTAAGGGAAGGGAACAATCGGTAGTTTTAAGTCAAAGTCAGCTCTTCATGCAGGGTTTTTAGGAATATAGTGGAAGGATAAAGCATGCAAACTGAGGACATAAAGCTATGGAAAGGAACAACAATCATGAGGTAGTGCTATAGTAAGTACTGTTGCTACATCATGGTACCAGACTATAGAAAGCTGAAGCGCTACTGAACAAAGAGGTGCAAGCCTTTTAGGACTTGAACCACTCCACGTGTCCTCCTCCCCCAACAAACAACCCACAAAAATAAAGAAAAAGCCAGACCCGTCCTCTTTTCCCCGAGTGTCCCAGTGCTTATGTATGTCCAGTTAACGCTGGGTATGCGCATAGATAACTGGACTGCAGAACACGTTCATTTTCCCCATGGTTGACGTGGTTAAAAAAAAATAATTCTAAACTCAATTCGAGTTATAGCTTTTTACACAGAAATTGATAAAGCTTGCTGCGCAGACGATCTATATATATAATGTTTTCGAACACTGCACCTCCTGCTATTTTTGTGTGTGTGTAATACGACAGTTGTATACGAGAAAACCAATGAAAATATATATATTTTTAAAAAGATCATGTTTGCTGCGATACACCAAAGCTGACAGAATGCACACACCACACACAAAAACGATTAAATAAAATACCCCAACCCCAAACGTTGTTTTTCTTCATAAAATGTACATAAAAATGCAAAAACGGTTACCGATATAGTTACTTCTGAATTACAAATTAACAATATAAAAAGAAGGCATAAGAATTTGACAGCTTTCTGTAATATCTATCCCCTTGAACTTCAATATGAAGAAACAAACCTTGATAAATGTAGGCAGCGCTTCCTTGTGATAAATTCTTGTCCTGCGCGAGCGGTTCCTCTCTTCTGGGGACGGTGTGACCAGCAAGTCCTTGTGCAAGGGCAGATTAGATCAACCAGGCTGTGTTCACAAAACAAAAAACCGGTTTATATGAAGTAGGCAACGACAGCAAAGTTTTCAAGGCAGACTCTGCCGAGGAAATCCGCACTGTATATTTCAAACAGAAACATTATTTGTAACTGTGTGCACTTTAAGACGCCATCCTATACCAAGTATGGCAGCCGTGCAGCAGAAAATCTTCACGCCTGTTACGTATTACGCAATAGGAGGAACGTGTCACTTCAAGTCGCCAATAATAGTATTTTCGCAATTTCACATTAATTATGAACTACGACAGGTGTGTTTTTTTTTCAGAGTTCCCCGAGGAATTTCCTATGTCCTGATAAAAGTCGATCTCTAGTGATACAACTAATGTTTAAAGTTAACTGCATGAATATTATTTGAATCTTGTGGAAGACCGCCTCCCAGACCTCATGTTATGGCCGTTTTTTAGGTCAATTCTACCAGACAGGTTGCGGAAGACATATTGTGGGCTTACCAAGAACATAGAAGGGCTTGGAGCCAGTTAATTCCTTACAATGGGTTGGCTTTCCTGTCACTATCATTTGCCTGCTTCTAATTTGTGTCCAGTTTGAAAATCTTGTACTTGGCCCTCCTATGGAGCACAGCCTATATACCATCTCTTTGATTGGCAGGCTTTCATCCTTTCATGCTTTTCAGCATTAACTTAAGCGGACAGGACACTGCATCATGGCGAGGAACCTTGCCTCTGCAGCTGTGTCTCATGTACTGTTCCCCAGTGCTGCTGCACTGTTTACAGCCCTTGCCCACTTAGCATGAGCACATTACCCTGTACAGTGCCCCTGGTGTGTGTGTGTGTAATGTGTACAGGGCAACAGTGCAAGTATCAGAACTGTACACAGTGCTCTGGTGCCCCTGCCATGTGTACATTGCCCCATATGGTGTGCATACCCTTAGCATGTGTATACTGCCTCGGTGCCAGTGCAATGGTCATGCACAGTGCCCCTTCCATGGATGAAGTGGCATGTGCGGTGCACTTGACCATGCCAATAGTGCACCAGCATCAGTGAGATGATTATGTAGGCATACAGTGCTCCGTCCAGTGTCCGTGCGCCTGCAATGTTTGCAGTATCCTGATACCTAGTGCCTTGTGTATCGTACTCTGGTGCTGCTGTGTTTTTACAGACGCACAACATCTTCCACGTGTACAGTGCACAAGTGCGTTGTGCCCGTTTTGTGTACAGTATCTGGGCACTGCTGCTTTGTTTATAGTGCTCTGTTATTCTCTGTCATGTGTACAGTGCCCCAAATCGAAGAAGTCAGCCAGTGTCTGTACTCTGGAGAGGTTTTCTGTGTAGAAACAATAGGTGTCTGTGGAATAACTGAAGACAGACAGAAAAGAAGAGAAATAATATGTCTGGACCGGACACTGAGAGAAAATATTTACTCCTGCTCAGCAGTAACAATACATTTATTTTGTACAGCTTTTCTAACTCCTGTTCTTACACCGCAATTAAAGTGAAGTGTAACTCAACCGGAGATGAGGTGTGACATACACAACAAACAGACTGAGTACCCTGAGTATGTATATCTGTGTATTATCTACTGGCGGTCGCCAGTAGATAGTTATAGTTAGGACCTTGTTTCTATTCAAAAAGCGTTTTTTTCTTTTCCCTATAACTTTGGCGCCGGTTGACTTATCTTCGCAAAATTCTCAAAACCTTGGTCCCGCTCCGGTCAGTTCCAATCCTGTGAGTTTCGGGGTGATTCGCCAAGCGGGGGCCGAGAAAAAAGGGGGGTCCCAAAACGTGTTTTCTCCATGTTAATTCCCATAGGACATTTTAGACACGACTACAGCCCGAACTGCTGAACGGATTTACACCAAAATTGGCAAGGAGGTAGCCCTTGGTTCAGAAAGAGACCTTTTTTTTTTTTTAAAATGGTGTAAATCCGTTCAGTAGTTTCAGAGAAATTCAAAAAATAGAGGTCGGAAAATAATTTTTCCCATAGGAAACTTTAGACACGGTTACAGCCAAAACTGCAGAACGGAATTACGCCAAATTTGGTAGTGCTTGATTCAGAAAGCGCCCTTTTTTAAATGGTGTACATCTGTTTGGTAGTTTGAGATATTAAAGAAAAAAAACCTTTATATATCTGGGCAGGACCCAACTACACAATTACGAGCTTGGCTCTAATTGGCTGCCAACACTTCAATCCAGGAAGTGTTGGCAACCGTCTTGGTGCAATGCTTTTTAGGTCTCGCCTAGCGACGCAGCGCATGCGCTGCACACTAAACAAACACCACTGCACTGCCCTAAACCCTGAAACACCACCCCCCTGCATGACCCCCTACACTGCCCGAACACCACTGCACTAAACCCTGAAACACCACCCTCAGCATGACCCCCTACACTGCCCGAACACCACTGCTCTGCCCTAAACCCTGAAACACCACCCCCAGCATGACCCGAAACACTGCCCGAACACCACTGAACTGCCCTAAACCCTGAAACTCCATCCCCAGCATGACCCCCTACACTGCTCGAACACCACTGCACTGCCCTATACCCTGAAACACTACCCCCAGCAAGACCCCTTACACTGCCCGAACACCACTGCACTAAACCCTGAAACTCCACCCCCAGCAAGACCCCCCACACTGCCCAAACACCACTGCCCTGACCTAAACCGTGAAACACCAGCCCCAGCACGACCCCCTACACTGTCCGAACACCACTGTACTGCCCTAAACCCTGAAACACCACCCCCAGCACGACCCCCTACACTGCCCGAACACCACTGCACTGCCCTAAACCCTGAAACACCACCCCCTGCACGACCCCCTACACTGCCCGAACACCACTGCACTGCCCTAAACCCTGAAACACCCCCCCTGCAAGACCCCCTACACGGCCCGAACACCACTGCACTGTCCTAAACTCTAAAACACTACCACCAGCACGACCCCCTACATTACCCAAACACCACTGCACTACCCTAAACCCTAAAATACTACCCCCAGCACGACCCCCTACACTACACAAACACCACTGCACTAAACCCTAGAACACTACCCCCAGCACGACCCCCTACACTACACAAACACCACTGCACTACCCTAAACCCTAAATCTACCCCAACCACGACCCCCTAAACTACACAAACATCACTGCACTACCCTAAACCCTCACCTGGAGGAGGGTGTCCACCTGACTAGACCAAAAAATCTTGCAAAACAGATCGAGCAAAATGGCCATCCCTCCTAACCTCCAAATCCAATAATAATCAAATAGTTTTTAGTGAAAATTATATTGAAAATAATACTTTAAAAATACTTTTATTAATAAATTTAGACGAACACTTAAAGGAAAACTTTTATTTATAATTAATTTAAAGATATTTCATACTTTACAAATTACACCTAAGTCGCGACCCCAGCGCAACTGTTCAAAATGGCTACCGGAATGCACGCACCCATCGTGTAGGGTGCGCGAAGGGTGCGCAACTTCTGTATAGTATTTTTTTTTTTAAAGAATGAATATAGTTATCCTAACTAAAAATTATTCAATTTTTTTTTTAAATATATCAACGAAAAGGCTCCTCACCACTCCAGAGAGACCGAACGGACACAACAGGGGACCAGTAAGAACAACTTTATAATATATATATATAAAATAAAAAAAACATATGATTGAGGTACATTAGACTTACAAATTTTCACTTAAAAAACCTTTGAAATTCACTGGAAAAACCAAAGGTTTCAGGAACGTTATAGTAAGAAATTAACATTTAAAAAAACATAGAAATTAACTGAAAAAACCATAGGTTTCAGGAACGGTATAGTTAGTTGGACATATCACTCGTACAAAACCATAGAAATTCCCCTGTTATAATTAGTTCAGCTAACTATAACTCGCGCCCCCGTAATGCACTGCTGATGACGTCACATATTACATCATTCATGCCATGGTCAGTGACATCACTGATGACATCACTGATGACATCTCAAATGACATCACTGATGACATCACAAACACTGGTCTGTTGCTAGAATTCGCTCTTTATTGTGGGATCAGTAGATTCTTACGATCAATTTCATCCGGTGTTTCAACTGCGGATTTGGGTATCTGAACTGGATATTTTCTTTCTTTGAACTTCATTAAGATCTTGTCCATGTTATTATCGTACAAGTCAGGAATCGAAGAAATTCTTTTGATTCTCAATAGTTGTGAGTAAGGCAGATGTCTTTTTAAGGCCATTTGATGGCAGCTAATAAAATGGAGAGTGTTGTTCCTGTCAGTGCTTTTTGTGAACACATCAGTTTCAATTGTACTACCATGTCTGGTAACTAGTACATCAAGGTATCTGATCTTCTCCATACTTGTGGCATAGGTAAACTGAATGTGATCATCGATATTATTGATATATTCAATGAATTCTGGTATTTCATTCAGAACACCTTTCCAAATAAGAAAGATGTCGTCAATGTAACGCCAATATTTCAAGATTATCTCTGACCACCGGGGGTTGAGGAGAACGTTGTCATATTCAAGCTGGTACATGAACAGGTTAGCGTAGCTGGGGGCTGCGCAATTGCCCATAGAAGTGCCTGACAGTTGTAAAAAGAACTCATCATTCCATCACAAGTAACTGTGGTATAAAGGATATTGAAGCAGTTCTAACAGAAAGATTTTTAAATCCTGTTTCATGTCTTGGTCAATCAAAAATGACTCAATTGATTCCATGCCTCAGTCATGTGGAATTGACGTGTATAATGAACACACGTCGATGGTGCACAAGGTCATTTCTGTTTCGGCATCCAACGACACATTGTTGAGTTTGTTTAAGAAATCTGTCGTGTCACGTAAGTAAGTTATCTTCTGTTTAACAATCGGTTGTAAATGTCTATCCAAATATTTACCAGTAGGTCCGTGGATTGATTTTTTTGTAGATACCATTGAGCGGAATGGGGGTTCGGATAAAAATATCTGATTAAAAATATCTGATCAAACTATTTTGCCAGGTTATGGAAGGGACGTATTATGACACGGAACTGTTTTAAGTAGATGGTTGACGTGTTTTTCATGTATTCTTTCCTGTTTTTACACAATTAATCTATGATGTAACTCAGGTGTATTGTTGTTTTCAATCTTTGGTGGTATTTGTCTGCACAGATGCAGCGGAAACACTGGGAATGAAAAATGAGAAACGCAAAAACCAACAAAGAATAATCATGCTGATGATGTATATTTCTGAAAATTTTGAACCATCATTAATGAGTTATTTCATTGAATTGAATTCAAGTTATGCCCATGTAATGTATTCACCATCTATCCAATGATGATATTGAGCTGGCAAACAGAGGCAGGTTAAAATGGCCAACATAGAAACCTTGAATGAGCCACCATGATAGTAGTCCCTTTTTTATATTTTTATGTTTGTATTTTTCAATGGATTTTGAGTAAACAAATGAAATTGCTTGATATTTAATTTAAACGTGGACTAATGTTGCGTTATCTAACATTGACGAAGGCCAGGTGGCGGAAACACGTTTGTGTTAGCTTACTACAATGGAATAAGCTGCAAAAAACATTATATTCCGTATCAGCCTGAGCGCGCACCCTTGTTTGTCCTTGGACATTGGTTTTTGGTGATATATACATATATATTACCTACTGGCGGTCACCAGTAGGTAGTTATAGTTAGGACCTAGTTTCCATAGCAAAAGCGTTTTTTATTTTCCCAATAACATTTCATATTCAGGCTCCCTTTAGCCGGTGGGACTGACGAGCCCATGGCTACGCACCTGCGCGCCTTGAGTGGTACTTTACCTGAGAATACTTTTTATGGCAGCCTACGCAGCAACCCTACACACATACCTACTCCCTGCTGACGAGAGGCAACTACCTCGAAACACGTGTCCAGGGATGGCTAACGCGACACTCATTGTCACTTTAAACTTTGGCATAAGCGTACTCGCCGACGCTACTTCATGGACCACAATGCTTTGGGCTAACACGCTGGTAGGACGAGCAGAGTGCGGCCCATCGGACTTTTGTTTATATTCAGGCTCCCTTGAGCCGGTGGGGCTGACGAGCCCATGGCTACGCACCTGCGCGCCTTGAGTGGTACTCTACCTGAGAATACTTTTTATGGCAGCCTACGCAGCAACCCTACACACATACCTACTCCCTGCTGACAAGAGGCAACTACCTCGAAACACGTGTCCAGGGATGGCTAACGCGACACTCATTGTCACTTTAAACTTTGGCATAAGCGTACTCGCCGACGCTACTTCATGGACCACAATGCTTTGGGCTAACACGCTGGTAGGACGAGCAGAGTGCGGCCCATCGGACTTTTGTTTATATTCAGGCTCCCTTGAGCCGGTGGGGCTGACGAGCCCATGGCTACGCACCTGCGCGCCTTGAGTGGTACTCTACCTGAGAATACTTTTTATGGCAGCCTACGCAGCAACCCTACACACATACCTACTCCCTGCTGACAAGAGGCAACTACCTCGAAACACGTGTCCAGGGATGGCTAACGCGACACTCATTTTCACTTTAAACATTGGCATAGGCGTACTCGCCAACGCTACTTCATGGACCACAATGCTTTGGGGTCACACGCTGGTAGGACGAGCAGAGTGCGGCCAATCGGACTTTTGTTTATATTCAGGCTCCCTTGAGCCGGTGGGGCTGACGAGCCCATGGCTACGCACCTGCGCGCCTTGAGTGGTACTTTACCTGAGAATACTTTTTATGGCAGCCTACGCAGCAACCCTACACACATACCTACTCCCTGCTGACGAGAGGCAACTACCTCGAAACACGTGTCCAGGGATGGCTAACGCGACACTCATTTTCACTTTAAACTTTGGCATAGGTGTACTCGCCGACGCTACTTCATGGACCACAATGCTTTGGGGTAACACGCTGGTAGGACGAGCAGAGTGCGGCCAATTGGACTTTAACTTTGGTGCAAACTCTCCCGAGCACGAGCTTCACTGTGATTGGCTGTCAGCACTCCAAACCAGGAAGTGTTGGCAGCCATCTTGTGACTCGGTAGAACCGAGTCACAAGTAAACAGTGAAGAAAATTTTTGAAAACAAGAAAAGGGGGCTGGGTAGAAACACCCTGACCCCCTAGGCCTGTCAGGGGGTCCCACAAGGACCCCCAGGACCTAAAAAAGCCTTTTTTAAATAATTTCGGTGAAATTCACGTTGGGGTCAAAAATCCCGCCGAAATTCTTTAAAAAAATGAAGGCATTTAAATGAGGTCCTTGGGTGGGCCATGTCCCGGGGGCATTGCCAAATGAATATTAGCAGGGGCCCGCTGGGCCCTGCAGCCCCGGGGACCGCCACCTCCCGGGGCTTTAATAAACAAACGCGGGGGCATGCGGCCCCCCTCACAGCCCGGGGACCGCCACCTCCCCGGGGCAGGTAACTAAAATGTGTGGGGGGGGTCCCAATCCCCCATGTTGCCCCGGGGACCGCCACCTCCCCGGGGCTCTTTTTTAAATAAAACCTGTGGGAGGAGGGGCTTGAGCCCCCCCACCCCCCTGGGGACCACAATCTCCCCGGGGCACTAAATTGGTAAAGGCTGATGTCTGTTACGGACCACTGAGCCCCAGGGGCCACCACCTCCCCGGGGCTTTACAATGGTAGGGAAGGGGGCCGCGCAGCCCCCTTCATGGAGCCCTGCATGGCCCTGGGGACAGCCACCCCCCAGGGCCGGCTCCTGTAGTGCCCCGGGGTGCCCACCCCGGGACACTGCTGTTGGCTATGGCAGGGCGAGAGCTGCCTGCCGTATCAAACTCTGGTTTGGATTTTGGAAGCGAGAGCAGGTTTCATGCCCTCCTTCCAAAATCCAAAGCAGATTGCTTTTCCACAAGGGGAGCTGCATGTTAGCAGCTCCCCTTGTGGAAAAGCAATGCCGGCTCCCGCAGAAGGCGGGGAGCCTGCAGGACCGTGGGGGCATTGGGGCTCCCCCCACAGTCCCCAACAGAGTGGCCAGGCCCCAGGGGATTGGGTCCCCGGGGCTAGAATTGGCCCAGGTGTTTTTTTTCAGTGAATTTCTAAGGTTTTTAAAATGCTAATTTCTATCTATAACGTTTTTAAAACCTATGGTTTTTTCAGTGAATTTCTAAGGTTTTTGAAATGCTAATTTTAACCATAACTTTTTAAAACCTATGTTTTTTCAGGGAATTTCGAAGGTTTTATAAATAATAATTTCTAACTACAATGTCCCTGAAACCTATATTGTTTTTAAATAAAAAATTTTTTTAAACATGCATACTTTTTGTAATGAAAAACTAACTGTAACAGTAGTGTGTTATAAGTTATAATTTAACACTGTTTAAAATGTATTTAGCACTAATTAACATCTAAGTGTGGAAAAAGTGTGACGCAGCAGCTATGATACCTGACTTCGAACAACAGCGTTCACAGTTCGATTCCAGGCTCCGGCGGCACGTTAGCCCACCACTATGTCACTGTGTGCAATACCTTGCTTAATCTTCCCGATGCCCCCGAGCGCTGGGACACCTCTCTGGAGGTAGCTGTACGCTTTACAAATACTGACATTTTTTAAATTTAAAACCATAGTGATGAGAAATATTAGCACGTATTTTTTTCTCTTCTATTCTGAACGATATTTGTTTTATATCTTCTATTTACAATTACGGCAATTAATAGATGTTTTTAGTCACGAGAAAGGAAATGACACGGTTTGCTGGGTAACAGTTTTTAAGCTCTCCAATGTATGTACATATTAAGGAGCTTATACTTGTGAGGATCGAAATAGAAACCTTTACCGCTTCACATTTTGTAACTTTTCCCAACACGTGCACAAGTTAAACAGTCAAAATGTGAGCACGTGTCAACTGTAAAACGTGACATCTGAATAGGCGGAGACGCATGTTCCTTCCATAGACTACTACATATCCAAAAAGTATATAAACCACACCCGTTTATCGATTAGTTTTGTTTTTGCAAGTTTTTTACGTGTGTCTATTCTGTGATGCAGGTTCTGTTTCCTAGCGTGGGATTCTTCTTTTGCAACAACAAAACATATTACGGAGTTGTAAATTGTTGGATTATGGCATAGCAGATATTTATAATACGTAGCTATTTGTGATTATTTAAAGATTTGTATTTAGAAAAAAGTGTTATTGATTGTTTTTGCCATTTATATGTAACGTCATCAGCTTGTATTCAGAAACCGCCAGAATAGAGAAAACACTGTTCCTTTTCTCGCTCCTATGAGCTCATATAGTGTGACTTTGTATATTATAATATTGACACTATACTTGACCTCAGAGGTGTTGGTGACCTGTGGGCGCGAAGACTAAAGATTTATATGGACCGTCAGCAGCTTCTGCTTCTTACTCTGATTACCCCCTGAGATCATATAGTGTGAATATGTATATTGTAATATTCACATTCATACTGACCTCAGTGGAGTTCATGACCCGTCAACGCGAAGACGAAAGATTTCGAAGTCCCGGAGAAAAGAAGCTTTGAACATTTTCAAAGCTGGAAAATATTTAGTTAATCATCTTGTTTTGTTTTATTTTCCTTTTCCTATTGTCTGGTATCAGTGACACTCTGTATATTGTAGTAAAGTGTTATTTTTTCAGACAACAAGAGTTGGAGATTTGTTGGCGCCCGAAGTAAACCATCTGAAATACACTTACTGACCTTTATAACTTACTTGGTCAGATATTTTTTGGAATTGCACTTTAAAAAAAGATTGTTTGCATAGATACTTTCTTACTGAATGCCATTGATAAACCCTACATTTCTGAATGATAGTTTGGTATTTCTCTTTTTCTCTGTTGTGGTTCCTATTCTCCTTCTCCCTATAGAATATATACCATTTGTAGTGTATATTATACTACTATTGTATATGTTCTTAAAGGAGTAGGTGATCTCTTAGCGGAGCAGTGAGCGACCTCTAAGCACTACGACAGAACTTTCCTGAGTTCTACAGAATAGAAATTGTAAAAATGTTGATTCTTTTTGTTGTGGTCCTCGTTCTTGTTCTTCTGTGGAATACTATAAACTCACCCTGTATATTTTAATACTGTAACTATAGTAGTTCAAAGGGGTTGAAGATCTATCTGTGTGAGAAATTTACAACATATACTACAGTTATTTCCGTTGATAACTTATTACCTCACAGTTTGTAACGCTGCTAATGTTTTATAAAATAGTAGTTGCTAAAAAAAAAAAAATTGTATACATAGTGCTTCATTTAATATTTTGATAAAGCGTACATTTCTATGTAATGACGTCATTTGTGTTTAACTGTTTTTTTACTACTTATTGTTGTTGTGACCTGAGATGATGTAGTGCTGGAGTGTTTCTTGTAGCACGCTCATGTTGCCACACTGTTCGTGTGATCAAGATATTAGATTGTCGAAACGCGTAACAAGCAATAAAGAGTTTCCTGCTTGGCACTTAAGACTTTGAGAGTGTGTTTTATGTGATGAAATTGTTGGAGTATTATAGCCGGATTTGGGCGTACTGGCATTATGCACCACCTGACTACGGGCTTGTTCCCGGAATGACCCTTCTTCGTGGTTTCGTAATATATATATATTAAAGCACTGAGTCTTTGATGCCCTATTTAATGTTTAAACCCTCAGACGAATCCCTAGTGGGGCTAGCTGGTACCCGATCAATTTAATTATACGCTCCAGCGCACCTCTTTATTTTTCCTGAACTTTTTGTGCTAGTAAATTGGGGAACAATAAAGTTCTGTACATTGTGAATGAAAAAACACTGATTTTGCTCCGCTTGCCGGGTGACATAAAATAATTGCTCTGTACCAACCACTCGTACATCATCTAAAGTGTTAACAATAGCAATAGTGCATCAGTAGCTTTTAATATCAGTATGATTTAAATACTGTGTTTCATTACACTATGTTGCAATGTTTGCCTGCTATACAGAAGTCTGTTTTCACTTTCTTTCTTTTATGTCACAAGTCACATGTGGTTTATTTAAGGCATTGCCAAACAGAACCTCAACACTTGTGAACAAGGAAACCTGGTTTCCGAAACGCGTCGAGTCGTGCTGTTGCCAAATAAAGTCTGCTTACAGCCTTGGAGTGCCGTGGATCATTGTTTGTGGCATGGGAATAATGGACATTGGATGTTATGGGTATCGCTGGCCCGCCGTCACTAGAGGCTCAGGTTGAAGCGAAAAATCATTGTGGAATATATATATACATATATAGGCACGCAGTATTCCTCAGTTTTGCGCAAACAAGAATACACGAACTCCTCTTCGTCGGTGAACACTCTTTATTTCAAAAAGCATAAGAGTCTCCCTTCTGTCATGACGCGTTTCGCCACCGGAGTGGCTTGATCACATGTATATATTATCTACTGGCGGTCGCCAGTAGATAGTTATAGTTAGGACCATGTTTCCATAGGAAATCTCAAAATTCTATTTTGAATAACTTTGGCGCCGGTTGACGAAACCTCGCGAAATTTTCAAAACTAATGGGGCGCTCCGTTCAGCTCCTACCCTGAAAGTCTCGGGGTGATTCGTCAAGTGGGGGCCGAGAAAAAAGGGGGGTCCCAAAACTCGTTTTCCCCATGTATTTTTCCATAGGACATTTAGACACAGCTACAGCCCGAACGGCTGAACAGAATTACTTGAAATTTGGCAGAGAGGTAGCCATAAGGCCAAGGAAGTGCCTTTTGCAGGTCTGGTGTAAATCTGTTCAGTATTTCCTGAGAAAATAGCATTTAAAAGCATATCAATATCTATACGCGCGCAGCGTGCGCGCACTGAGCAAGCCCCGTGCGCGCACCCTGCCGTGCGCAAGCGTAATTCTGATTGGTTGTTACATGTTAGTAAACATTCGAATCGGTCGAAATCAGGAAGTGTCGGCCGCCATTTTGTCTGTCACACTAAAAAGAAAAGGTGGAGACCGTGAAAAGGGGGCAGGGTAGGGAGTTCTAGACCCCCTAGCCATTGTCAGGGGGGCACAGTAGGACCACGAAGGGCAAAAAAAAAAGATTTACATTTTTAAAAAAACATCGCGAAGTGCGCGCACTCTACGCGTACCCGAAAAAACCTTTAAAACATCACGACGTGCGCGCACCCAGCGCGCACCCAAAAAAAAACATTAAAAAAAATAGAAATAAAAATCACATTTAAGTGTTTAGATATTAGGTGGCTCTAAAAAGAGCCCTTGTGTTCATTGAGTGTTTTTCGGTACCTACAAGTAAGTACCGATGCAGAGTCTAAAGTTCAAGAGGAAGACTCTGTTCCCTTCATCTTTGAAATGTACACCGTCTCCTCTATAAATGTCTTGCATGTTGTAACGCAAGTTGTTGTGGTATATAGAACCCATACCATAGTCTCTGAGGAAAGCAGAAACAGACTTATTGACGTGCTTTCTTGCTTTGTCAATCTGTGGACAAAATTGGTTGGACCAGTTCCACTTTTGCCTTTGGCATATGTTAGAATATACAAAGGCAGATTGAGGAAAAAGCGACATCAATTGCACAAAGGTATCCTTAATAAGCATTTCCAGACCTACCCCAGTTAACGTGACTAGGTCATTTCCACCACAGTGCACAATAATAAGGTTAGGCTGTGGGAGATGTAGAAAGGTTTTCACCAAAGGCATTAATTGGTGCCACTTTAACCCTCTCTGACCAATCCATTTAATGTCTACATTTGGCAAAGCAAGGTCTCTCACCATACCTCTTTTTTCTGCAAATTTTTCACTCCAGAAGACATAGCTATGACCTACAATCCACACTGTGAACATCTTTCAAGGAGATCTGGATGCACTCAGAAGGTGTCTTTCAGTAGAATGGCAATATGAAAAGAAACACAGTTGAAAAATGGAGGCATACATACTTTTTTTTTATAAAAAGAACTCATTGGCTGATTTAAACCATTTTACAGTTAAAACTAGGCTGTATGTTTACATTTTTAAAAGCATGTTTTGGATTGGTACAGAAAAATGTGTTCCCACTGAACATTACTTTGGATTTGCTGTTAGGTTTGAAAAGTCAAGCACTCTTGCTCTTTTAATTTGAAACAATGTCTGCTGAACTTCTGACCTCTCTGCTCACACCTGTGTTCCATGAGCTGTTGCTATGGTAGCAGGCAGAAGTCATGTTGGGGGAAGGGATGATTTGCAAAGGGGTTGAAAGTTGCAACCAATAGAAATGTGTGATTCCATTTGAAAAAATGTGGGAAGGACTGTGATTTTACATTAACATGTATATGTGGGAAAAAAGAGAGGGAAAAATTGCCATTTACTGGTTGTGGAGAGAGGAGAGAGGTGTATAGCTCTGAGATTCTGGCTCTGATAATCTGCTGTTTGAGTCCCACATTTCTTTCTCAACTAATTAATTTTAAAGGTGAGTTATGAGTTTGAGAGGGGAAGTATGTGGTGTATTTTGATATAAATAATAAAATTGTCATTCTTGTTTTAAAGTTGTGTTTTACATTTTGTGATTTAGGAGAAATTTAACTGTCTTGAACTAGTAAGATATTATGGAGTATGTCTTCACTGTAAGTTAAGGTGTAGTGGTATTAGTGAGGAATATTGTTTTGTGACTAGAATTACATCATGAGTCTGTCTGCACACAAGATTTGTTGACAGAGATTTAATTTGTGTTGCTTTTGTTCTGTTAGCCTTGCACTCGCAGAAAAGGGGTAGTTTGTTATGTTAAAGTGTGATGGTTAGCATTCAGCAGAAATCATTTACTGATCAGTGAGAGGCAAATGCAAACACATTTGAAAATAGTATGGTACATATTCCTACCACTTTAAAAGTTGTGTTTTACATTTTATGTTAAGGAAGATATTTAAGTGGCTTGAACATGTTATATATTATGGAGTATGTCTTCATTATAAGTTAATGTGTACTGGTATCACTCAGGAATACTGTTTTCTACCTAGAATCATACCATGAGACAGTGAGCACATAGGAAATGTAAAGAGAGATTTCATTCCGGTTGGTCTTGCTCTATTACCCTTGCACTCGCAGGAAAGGGGCAGCTTGTTTTTTGTAACACTCTAGTCTAATCAGTCACCCTCTAACACATGGTCATGGACTCAAGGAGCTGTTAGGACATGTGCTCCTTTGTGCTTGTCTAAACTAGAAGGAACATGTGTCAGTCTGTTACAGTAATTATCACTTGCTCTACCCCAGTAGTAAATGTGCTTTCAAATTGCCAAAGGAAATATTGCTTTCTGCCTAGAATGAGACCATGAGTCAATGTGCATACAGGAATTGTTGTTAGCGTTTTAATTTGTGTTGCTGTTGTTCTGTAAAACTTGCACATTCAGGAAAGGCTCAGCTTGTTTTCTTCCAATGTGTTGGTTAGCCCTCAGCAGAAATCAGTATCTCAAAAATGTGAGGCAAATGCAAACACATTTGAAAATAGCATGGTAGATTTTTCATCAATTCTTGCAATGGCTGAGGTGGTTCCTACATGTTGAAAACTCCAATTAACCCTTACCACACATGTACTCTTACACACATGTCTGTACTCTTCATGCAGTTGTGGGAGTCTCCATGCAGATGTCTCTTGCAGCTGACAATACACAGTCTCCAGAAACACACTCTTTGCACACACGCAGCAGCTTCTGCTACACTCCCATGTGTATTAGTCAGCTCTGTGTGCTGTTTCAGATAGCAGTGTGTAACGCAAACAGATTCTAAATCACCAAGGCTCATTTCCTTTGCTCTGGTCTAATCAGTCACCCTCTAACACATGGTCATGGACTCAAGGAGCTGATAGGACATGTGCTCCTTTGTGCCTGTCTAAACTAGAAGGAAAATGTGTCAGTCTGTTACAGTAATTATCACTTGCTCTACCCCAGTAGTAAATGTGCTTTCAAATTGACAAAGGAAATATTGCTTTCTGCCTAGAATGAGACCATGAGTCTGTGTGCATACAGGAATTGTTGTTAGTGTTTTAATTTGTGTTGCTGTTGTTCTGTAAAACTTGCACATTCAGGAAAGGCCCAGCTTGTTTTCTTCCAATGTGTTGGTTAGCACTCAGCAGAAATCAGTATCTCAAAAATGTGAGGCAAATGCAAACACATTTGAAAATAGCATGGTAGATTTTTCATCAATTCTTGCAATGGCTGAGGTGGTTCCTACATGTTGAAAACTCCAATTAACCCTTACCACACATGTACTCTTACACACATGTCTGTACTCTTCATGCAGTTGTGGGAGTCTCCATGCAGATGTCTCTTGCAGCTGACAATACACAGTCTCCAGAAACACACTCTTTGCACACACGCAGCAGCTTCTGCTACACTCCCATGTGTATTAGTCAGCTCTGTGTGCTGTTTCAGATAGCAGTGTGTAACGCAAACAGATTCTAAATCACCAAGGCTCATTTCCTTTGCTCTGGTCTAATCAGTCACCCTCTAACACATGGTCATGGACTCAAGGAGCTGATAGGACATGTGCTCCTTTGTGCCTGTCTAAACTAGAAGGAAAATGTGTCAGTCTGTTACAGTAATTATCACTTGCTCTACCCCAGTAGTAAATGTGCTTTCAAATTGACAAAGGAAATATTGCTTTCTGCCTAGAATGAGACCATGAGTCTGTGTGCATACAGGAATTGTTGTTAGTGTTTTAATTTGTGTTGCTGTTGTTCTGTAAAACTTGCACATTCAGGAAAGGCCCAGCTTGTTTTCTTCCAATGTGTTGGTTAGCACTCAGCAGAAATCAGTATCTCAAAAATGTGAGGCAAATGCAAACACATTTGAAAATAGCATGGTAGATTTTTCATCAATTCTTGCAATGGCTGAGGTGGTTCCTACATGTTGAAAACTCCAATTAACCCTTACCACACATGTACTCTTACACACATGTCTGTACTCTTCATGCAGTTGTGGGAGTCTCCATGCAGATGTCTCTTGCAGCTGACAATACACAGTCTCCAGAAACACACTCTTTGCACACACGCAGCAGCTTCTGCTACACTCCCATGTGTATTAGTCA
The DNA here is from genome assembly GCF_964204655.1 of Triturus cristatus. Lineage (NCBI taxonomy): Eukaryota > Metazoa > Chordata > Amphibia > Caudata > Salamandridae > Triturus > Triturus cristatus. Next base: position 1,005,574,229 of record NC_140594.1, on the reverse strand, counting down.
GCTCTGTGTGCTGTTTCAGATAGCAGTGTGTAACGCAAACAGATTCTAAATCACCAAGGCTCATTTCCTTTGCTCTAGTCTAATCAGTCACCCTCTAACACATGGTCATGGACTCAAGGAGCTGTTAGGACATGTGCTCCTTTGTGCCTGTCTAAACTAGAAGGAACATGTGTCAGTCTGTTACAGTAATTATCACTTGCTCTACCCCAGTAGTAAATGTGCTTTGAAATTGCCAATGGAAATATCGCTTTCTGCCTCGAATCAGACCATGAGTCTGTGTGCACACAGGAATTGTTGTCAGAGATTTAATTGATGTTTCTTCTATTTTGTAAGAGTTTGACTCGTAGGAAAGGATCAGCTCATGTGATAGGATTTGAAAAGTTTTTAAAAAGAAAATGTAATGAATTGAAATTACATAAAGGTATTTTTTTTTTTAGTTTTTTGCAGGTATTGGTGAGCAACAGTGAAAAAATATAAAGATACCTATAAAGTCAAGAAAAAGAAAAGAAAAGAAACAACAACTATATTTGAAGACGACTGATAAAAAAAATAAATAGGAGGCGAAGCACGTGTTGGAAAACAGAAAAAGTCTTCTGGTAAGCAAACTAAAGAATTTTTTAAAAATATCTTCAAAAAAAAAAATGATCGAAAGATACATTCAAACAGTGTTTCAAGTACAAAACAAAATGCAAATATAGACTCAGAAGTTAGGAAGAGTGACTTTAGACGGAAAATAGATTTTAAAAACATTCGTCGAAAAATGTTTCAGAGAAGAGTGATGTTAAATTTGCTGAAGGATGTGAAAAAATATAAGAAAAAACAAAATTTTATAAGAAAAAGAAATGTATTGAAAGTATTGCTACCATGGCATTAGAAATAAAAAAAAACTATTCATTTTAATTTTGAACAGGATGCGTAGATTAGATAAATTAGTGAATGCAATGAAGTCACAAAGCAAAAGGAAAAGAGAAGTAAAAAAAAAAACGTTTGTAAAGTGTTCTTAGGAGAATGGAAACATAGTTCAAGTACTGAACCATTTTTTAATGAAGAGAGTTATTTTCAAAGTAATAGTTTGTTGCATGCAGTTGACACCAATGGTAGAGCTTATGAAGTTAAGGATGGTTGTGTAATGGAAAAGGAGAAAATGGTTCCAAGAAATGAGGAACAAGTGATGGCTGATGAGGTTATGAGAAGACGTCCTAAAGCCCCAGTGTACACTTGGAATTGTAGTAGTATTTGTACTGTGCGTCAGGAATCTATTGATAAATTACGCGACTTTCTAAGAGAATATAGTAAAGAGTGTTAAACAGAAAATTAAGGTGCTTCAAAGACTAGATCCATGCAGAGTGAGAGAGAATACTGGTTTGCAAGGACATTCTCTGGCTTGTCTATCTAGGAAAGTGTGTCAAAGTGTTTTTCACCATTTTAGGATGCTGGCTGTTCATCATACTGAAATGAGAAAGTTTGTGAGAACATTGTATTTTGCTAAAAGTCCAGCACTAAAGTTAAATGAGTTGAATAGTGCTCTGTTCCGTGGATCTGTATCAGATGTAGTGAAGGTTACTGATGAGATTCAGTTTTGTTACTTTGGTCCAGAACAAGAAAGTGCAGAAAATGACACAGTTATTGATGAAAATGTGGAAGAGAATGTAATACTCACTGTTAGTAAAAATTTTGATGATGAAATGACAAAATTTGCTATCATCTCTAATGAAAGACCAAATATTACTTGTATATGTTGCCGGAGAAGCCATTACAAAAATCAAACAAGGAATGTTGATCTGTATAAAAAAAGTGAAAATGAAGATAATTATAAGTGGAAAGATTTTGCCACATATATATTTCTGGAAAATTGTTTTGATTTGGGTGAAGATCAGCGTATTTGTAAATACTGTTATAACAAGTTAGAAGAAAATAGAATGCCAGCTAGAGCTGTACATAATAATTTAGAATTGGTTGATATTCCTCCAGAATTTTCTGATTTAAATACGTATGAGTCTATACTCATTCAATGTGTCCATCCGTTTCATACCATAGTGCGTATGGAGCCAAAAACTGGTAAATTACCTCCTTCGGATTTACAAAGAGGTTTAAAAGGAAGAGTTGTGTATTTGCCATTGGATTTGAAAAAAAATATGGAAACAATTGATGCAGATACTTTGGAAACTGAACCATTAGTTATTCTGGTTAATGGTGTACCTACGAAGAATAAGAAAATTTGGCAGGAGCTGGTGGATGTACGAAAAGTGCAAAGAGCAAATTTGTATTTGAAAAAAAATAATAAATGGTATGAAGCCATTTATATGGATGAAGATGAAGAAGAAATACTAGAAGACACAGGAATACCAACTGGGCAACTTGAAAAAGTGGGTAAGTCAAAAGAAGAAGAAATTTATGAACATTTCAGCATACATCCTCTACATTCTAAAGAAGTTATGGGAAACACTATTGATCTGTTTCAGATGAAGAAAGCACAAGGAACTCCCATGAGTGTATGGGAGGAGAGCTTGGAAGCTCGTTGTTTTCCCCAGCTGTTTCCTACAGGAGAAGGACGATATGATGAACGTCCAGTACAGATTCCTGCTTCTGAGTATCGGACTACAAGACTATATGCAGAAGATCCGAGATTTCGTCAAAGTATTCCTTATTTGTTCCATCTTTTATTTGAAAGTGACTTGTCAGCACTGTCTTATGCAGTAAATCACATTTTGAAAACTGGAGTACATCTACGTAATGTGACTGCAAAGGATTTTATGAACAAAGTGCAACAGCGAGATGATCATTTGGAATCTCAATTGATCAATTTGATGGCTTGTCAGCGTGGGACGAATGAATATTGGTACCGACGCCATGGAGAATTGAAATGTATGTTACAGAATTTAGGAACTCCTACATGGTTCCTTACCCTAAGCTGTGCTGAGTACGCTTGGGATGATCTTCTGGATTTTCTAAGAGAGGCAAATTCAAATATTGAAAACATCCAATACAAGACAGCAGGAGAATTGTGCTCATTGGATCCGGTTAATGTTTGCAGATATTTCAATCATAGATTTGAAGCTATGATGTCCTTCATCTGCAATAAAAATAATCCACCTCTTGGAGAAGTTGTCGATTTCTTTTGGAGAAAAGAGTACCAGGCAAGAGGTGCTCCTCATATTCATATGCTGTTGTGGATCAAGGATGCCCCAAAGTTTGGAACAGATACTGATGAAGCAGTGTTATCTTTCATTGAAGAATATGCAACATGTGCTATACCTAAAAGCACAGAAGAGAAAAATTTAAAAGAGCAAGTTTTACGTTTCCAAAGTCATCGGTGTGGAAAATACTGTCGACGGAAGTACAAGAGTAAAGATAAATTCTACACAAAATTTCGATTTGGATTTCCACGTCCTGTTCTTTCAAAAGGAAGAGTAAACAGTTTTATGTCAGCTGTGCAACATACCATTACAAGAAAATCACCTAAAAATACCTACAACCTAAGAAGAAAAGAAGAGTCAAAATATATAAATGACTACAACCCAGTCATTTTATCCATGTGGAATGCTAACATGGATATTCAGTATGTAGCTGGCAATTCTATTGCTGTTGCTCGGTATGTCATATCTTACATCACTAAATCTGAGAAAACGGAATTGAAGGAAATGTGGGAAGAGATTTCTCACGAGAAGACTGTCAGTAAGAAGCTATACAGTTTCAGTTTAAAGATCTTATCGCATCGAGAAATTGGATCCTACGAATGCTCAGATAGGTTATCATCTGCAAGTCTGTACTCAAAATCTAGAAGAATAATTTGGGCAAGTTTAGGCCTTGCAGGAATGCGAAATCGGGTACTGAAATCTATTCGAGAAATTGAATATTTAGCAGAGTTCGAACCAGAAAGTACAGACATTTTAAGAACAAACATGTTGGACACATATTACCCACAAAGAAGTCATCACCTTGAGAACATGTGTCTCTATGAAGTGCTGCAGAACTTTATTTTTAAACGGAATGTCACAGAAGATATCAACAATGGAAAATATAAAGTCATTGGTGAGGAAGGATGTTTGGTGAAGCAAACAAAAGGAAGTTTGATAAATCACCGGAAGCTGAGTTGCGACACTCCTGATAAAAAGGAATTTTACTACTTGGCACTTTTGCAGCTGTTTAAACCATGGCGTTCAGAGGAGGAACTACTTGGAGAATTTCAGAGCTATGAAGATTCCTTCAATGCTAGCAAAGACAGCGTCGAATGCAGTTCTTTCACAACTTATGTTCAAATGTTAAATGAAGAAATTGAACAAGAAGCAACAATTGCAGCTGAAGTAGCTAGAGACAGTTCTCAAGACAGTCAAAGTTCTGGGACATTCAGTCAAGATCCTCCAGGACAACCGATCATCGAAAATGAAGCAGCAATAGCTATGAACGAAGTGGAAACAGCTATGAATCAAGCTCAGTAAGATTTAGTAGACTTAACATATTTGGAGGAGCAACTGAATGAAGAACAAAAACAAATTTATGAAGAAGTCAGAGAAAAAATTGATCACGGATTACTACATGAAAATAAAGAGTGCTCATGCACATCTTTTGAACCAATGAGAGTGTATGTAAGTGGACAAGCAGGAACTGGAAAAAGTTTCTTAATTAATGTAATTAGAAGCTACCTACAGAAGAAAATGGATTTCATTTTGTCTTGTGTTGTTACTGCTCCAACTGGGTTAGCAGCGTATAACATCAAAGGAGTTACCTTACATCGTTTGCTAATGTTACCAGTAGAGCATGAGAACAAAATACAGTACCACAAACTAGCAGGAGAAGCATGCTTGGAAGTTTCAAGAGTATTGAAGAAATTGAAAGTACTGATTATTGATGAGGTAAGCATGGTATCAAACTTAATGCTTGCCTTTGTGCATTTAAGAATGCAGCAAATTCTGAAGACAGACTTTGACGTCCTATTTGGAGGAAAACACGTCATAGTTTTTGGAGATCTTTTGCAACTTACTCCAGTTAAAGGACAACCGGTATTCCATACACTAACACATGAAGACACAAAAAAGTCACTAGGAAGTATAGGCAATGTAAATATTTGGACATATTTTGAGTATAAGGAACTCATTACCAATACGAGGCAAGCCAATGATGAGGACTATGCAAGTATTCTGAAAGATATAATGATTGGACTACTCACAGAACATGGCAGAAAAGCATTACAGAGCCGATTGCTGAGTAATTTGTTTCCAACAGAACAAATAGTTCCAGAGAAAATATACAAGGAAATTGCAGAAAAAAATACTGTAATCTGCTTAATGCCAACACTACATGAATGCTCTGTATTCAATCAAGAACTTTTGAAATTGGAAAATGAAGAGATCATAAAACTGGAAGCTGTGGATAAAATAGAACATGAACGAATAACTGTTATATTGACAGGCAAATTAGGTACTAAATTGGATTCTCTGGAGAAAAACATTTCAAAAACAGCTGGTTTGGAAAAGAATCTTTATGTGTGTATGAACTGTAGAGAAATTTTAAGACGGAATTTGGATGTAGAGAAAGGTTTAGTGAATGGAGCTATAGGAAGAGTTGTGGGTTTTATTAATTACCAGAAAAAAGTTGGAATTGAATGTTTAAAAATAAAATTTGATCAGATACAAGAGGTTAAAGACATTTGTCGTTGTTCAGTTCGTTTCTTGCTTGTGAAAGACTTATATGTGCATAGGAAGCAGTTTCCGTTTTCTCTAGCATATGCTGTAACTATTCACAAATCTCAAGGATTAACTGTTGATAGTGCTTTTGTAAACATTGGATCTAGTGTGTTTAAAGAATGTATGGCATATGTTGCTTTGTCACGCGTGAAAAAATTATCTGGTTTATTCATGATAGACTTTGATGACTCAAAAGTAAGTGCTGATGCAAACTGTGTAAAGGAGTATAATAGATTAAGAAGAAGCTATGCTCCTCATTTAGGTCAGTATCCTGTGTTTGAAAAACGTGTTGTTTGTCGGAAAAGGAGATTTGAGGATATCTGTAATGAGGGTGTACAGAAGAGAAAACAAAAAGATATTGATGTGACTGCAAGCAAAAAGAAAAAGGACAATGCTGAAGAGGTTGTTGGTTGTCATTTTGAAAATAGCTCTGGTGTCAACTGCTACGCAAATGTAGTGCTGAATGTTGTATTTTATCTTGAATTTTTGCAAGAGCAGATAACACTAAATCATGAAAAAAGATTCTGTTCTTTGCTGAATCTCCTCTATGAGAAGCTGAGTAATGATAAAACTAAAATAGAAAGTGCTTCTGATGTTAGAAATCTTTTAGATGTATGTTCTGAACGTACACAGTTTACACAAAATGTCCAGCAAGATGCACAGGAATTCTTGATGTATATCCTGCTGGTACTGGAAGATGAAGGGGTAGAAGTAGAAAATGTATTTGGTGTCTCTTATAAATGGGAACATTCTTGTGATAACTGTATGAACACAAGCAGTAGTAATGTTGATTCTGAAAGGTTCATATATTTTAGTAAATTAGTTAAAGATGCTAATCACAACATGGAATATTCTCAATGTAAATCAGACAAGTTGTCAACGTTATTTTTAAAGAAATATGGACAGTATGTAATTTTAATGATGCAACGTTGTAGAGCTGATGGTTCTAAATTGGACACTTTAATAAAGAAGTTTACCGGACAACAATTATCAATATCTGGAAAAACTTTTGTTGCAGTTGCAATAATTTTTCATGATGGACCTTCTATAATTCTGGTCATTACACAGTTTATCTTAAATGTGAAAAAGGATGGACACTGTGTAATGATTCTCAATTGATTTTCAAGCAACGTTTGCCTTATGATTTACCCAATTGTTACCTAATTTTTCTGAAACTCAAATTTTAAATACTAACATCATCATTGGAAGAAAGCATTATTAAAATTTAAAAGGATTTAAATTGGATATTTCGCTCAAAAGAGATTTTAAACTTATCATTTGGCCGTAAGGAAAGGTAAAACAAACAATTGTGGACTTCTTTGACAGATATTATTTTGGAAAATGTTCTTTTGCAACAAGGTTTACAGACGTTATTTTTTGGAAATTGTTATTCTTCTTAAAAGGTATTTTTAACATTTCTATTAAAGTATGTTTTAGTGAGGATACATTTGGGGCTTTTTTAAACAATCTTTCAGATTGTTTTTTTTTTTGCCCGCTGTTAAATGATGAATACAATTGATTTCACTATTTTCAGTTAAAATCAAAACATTCTGAAAACAGCAAAAAAAAGGGCAAAAAATTGCTTTGCTAAATACGACAAAACATGTACTGTTTAATAAAATGTATTGTTGAATATTAATACTTTTTTCTTTTTTTCAGAACTAGAAAGAAAATTTAGAAGATGTTATTCAGTTATCTTTCAATTAAATAAAAACATTTAATTCTAAATTATTTATTTTGATGGTCAGGTAAGTTTAACATATCTGTATGTGTCACTGGTTTCGTTTCATGCTTCCTTTTCTTCACCTCTCCTTACTCTACTTTTCTCATTTCTCTTCTCACTCTCTCTTCCTGCTTTACTTCTCTTTTGTAACTTCCACACTCCTTCTATACTACTCCCCTACCTTTATTACATCCATCACTAATTTTTCATCATGTTTCTGAGCTGCCAAAGATGTGCTCGGCTGAGCTGCTGCAGATGTCGTCGGCTGAGCAGGTGGAGGGTTTGCTCCAGAAGCTCGATGAAAAGTCACTGGATGCATTACCTCAACGTGCCTCGTCATAGTATGAATACTAAAAGAATACTTCTTGTTAGGATTCCCACGTGACAAGACGCGCTGACACAGTTTGCAGGTGACCTTTGGTGCATTCACCTTCTTTTGTCCCTCTGGAAAAGTGAAAAACTGCCATATAAAGGAGTCTTTCTGCTTCCTCTGCCTCTGTCTCTCAAGAGTGTCCTGCTCACTCTCAGAAGATGGCTGCTGCTCTGCCATTGTATCTCAACACACAGATAGCTCCTTCTCCTAGGGAATCAGAACTAACAATGAGGGGGGTGGGTGTGATTTTGGAAGAATCTGGAACTGAAAGTACTTTGAACCAACGAAAAGTGATGTTTCTGGATCACATGACTTGCCATGAGGGGATTGGGTGTGGTGTTGAAACAATCTGAAACTGAAAGTAATGAAAACCAATTAGAAGTGTTGTTTTATTCATCACATACCCCGAGGTGCGCGCACCGAGCAAGCTCCCTGCTCGCACGGTACAATTACGCATGCGCGAACGCGTATGCGTGCATGCGCTTACGTACTATGCGCGTACGTAACGCGCATACGCAGCATGCGCGTATGCGTAAACGTCAGCGCGCGTACTCTACGCGTATACGGAAGTGTACCGCGTGGAGTACGTACGACGCACGTAAGCATGCGTACGCACGCATGCGTACTAGGTGCGCGCTCCGAGTGCGCAGTAAAACGTATGTATGCGTACGTAAATAACGTACGCCGGAATTCATGAAAAATGTACGCAAACGTACTAGGTGCGCGCTCCGAGCGCGCATTAAAACGTATGTATGCGTACGTAAATAACGTACGCCGGAATTCATGAAAAATGTACGCAAACGTACTAGGTGCGCGCTCTGAGCGCGCACCCCAAGAATTGATATAAAAAAAAAAAGTGGACATAACTTAATAGAAGATATTAACTATGCTGTTCAACTTTATCTTAATTAAAACTTTTAAAAAAAAATGAGCCACACCAAATTGAAGGATACAGAAAATATATAAATGTATACATAAGGAAGTTTTTGAAAAAGAAATATTTAAAAAATATAATTAAAAAATACAAAAATTAGCATTTAAAAAACCTTTGAAATTCACTAAAAAAACCATAGGTTTCACACACGTTATAGTTAGGAATTAGCATTTAAAAAACCTTGCAAATTCACTGAAAAAACCATAGGTTTCACACACGTTATAGTTAGGAATTAGCATTTAAAAAACCTTGAGATGTCATCAGTGATGTCATCAGTGATGTCACTGACCATGTCATGAGTGATGTAATATGTGACGTCATCAGCAGTGGATTGCGGGCGCGTGAGTTATAGTGAGCTGAACTAACTATAACCGGGGAATTTCATTGGTTTTTTACGAGTAAAATGTCCAGCTAACTATAACGTGTGTGAAACCTATGGTTTTTTCAGTGAATTTGCAAGGTTTTTTAAATGCTGATTCCTAACTATAACGTGTGTGAAACCTATGGTTTTTTCAGTGAATTTGCAAGGTTTTTTAAATGCTAATTCCTAACTATAACGTGTGTGAAACCTATGGTTTTTTCAGTGACTATATATATATATATATACACACACACACACACACACATCACCAGATACGCTACCAATAGTGATCACAACCTACAGGGATTTTTTCCCTGTGGACACTGTAAAGCGTGCAAACACAGCACGTTTTGCAAAGAAGTCACTATAGGCTCATGCAAAAAGGTCATCACACAATTCCTTACTTGCAGCACCACTTTTGTGATGTATGCAATTGCGTGTCCATGCCAACAGTGGTATATTGTCAGTACTATTTTGATGGCCAAAAAACGTATACTTGAACATATGCGGGCCATAACCAACAAGGACCCCAAATATCCGGTAGCCCGACACTTTCAAGCCAAACACTTTTCCGACTCTTCAGTCCTCAACTTTTGCATTCTGGAACAAATTAACATAAATCCCAGGGGATTGGACAGAACACTTAGATTAAGACAGAAAGAGTCCAAATATATAGTCGACTTTCAAACCAAGATGCTGGGGTGGTTGAACCAGGACAAGGAATTAGCCATTCACCTGAAAGAACTATAGTCACTCACCTGGGCTTATCCTTGTATTTTTCCTCTTGTGTACTGACTGTGATCTGTTCCCCCTTTGCCTATGATGTCAAGTTACGACTTGTTTTTCCTCCTTAGTGCATCTAGATAGGCAACATCTTATTTGTTTACTTGATCCCTAATTTTATTTAGGGTCCAGTTTTTTCTAACCTGTTTTTTTCTTTTCTGATTTGCAGGAGGAAAGGAGGGGGCCCATTTCACCAGATTTCACCTGACACCACAAGCATGGGCCGCCTAACCTTTTCTTCGATTATCACTTTTTCTGGCTAATTGCGTCACATGGTAATTTCGCTGAAGTGGTGGTAGGTGGGGCTCTGCCTTGTATAATTTTTTTCTGCCATGTCTGCTATGGTACCCCCACACACCCTCCAGACATTTGGTCCACTTTACTCTTTTCCTATCTGACACTTGCGGATCTCACTACAGCACCCAAAATTTACACCAGGGCACTGGCCCGTGATATCTTTGACATCTTGCTGAGGTGTGACCTCTTGTTAGGGTCATCATTGCCGTTCGGGAGGGGATGGACACATGCAACTTTGCACATGCCCACATGGACTCGATCCCACTCCCTCACTGAGTCACTTTGGTTGACCTCATGCCAGGACACTTATCCCACTCTGCGTAGTTGTACAGACAGGGGTGCATGTCATGCCACTGTGAGATCTTCTAGATTAAGTTTTTAGCTTAGAGTCGCATCGCACTGTGCGTTTACGTTCCATTCTGACTTTACTTATGTGTTTGATTACACTGCATTTCGCAAGCTAAATGTTTATAATGTTAGATGTATGTTGCATATGTACCATCATTACAATGACAGTTGACCATTCCAACATGGCTGCCATTTTCACTCGTTACACCACTTCCTGCATAACGTTCCCATGTGCTGTTATTTAAGCCAATCATGTATTTTTGCACTTTACATGTGACCAAGACTCCGGCAGTAGTCGAAACGCGTCATGTAAATTAAATGCTTTTGCAAGTTACTTTGTCCCGGATCCCTTTCATCCTGAGAGCGCACGTACTCTGGACCTTTTTAGGATGGATGGATATATATATATATATATATATATATATATATATATATATATTAAGGTCCACAAGTGTCCACAAACGGAGCGCACTCCACACCGAGTAACCAAAGTTAAATCTGATGGCAGGTAGGCTGGCACGTACTGTTGCAATTAATTGATGCCTAACGCGTTTCAAGCTCATTAGCTCTTGATCACAGGCAAGCAGCATCCAAAATGAAATGTGCGGCTGCTGGTCGGCATTTTTAAATTCATTTTAATTTCCCGCAGGTGAGTTGGAAAGTTCACACAATTGCACCATGGGACTGGTAGTCCATTTGCATATTAACATTCGTCATGTGATGCCACTTCAAATTCTTCTAAATAATACCTGAAATAGGTCAAACAGTTCATGACCCAGTGTCCCTGCATATAACATCTCTCAGTGTTCCCCAGCGCCTCGTTGTCCACGAAGCTGGGGCCCGCCATACATCCAGGGCGGTGGTGCAGCTCCAACGGCTGGACTGCCGTTCATCATTAAGGTCCACAAGTGTCCACAAACGGAGCGCACTCCACACCGAGTAACCAAAGTTAAATCTCATGGCAGGTAGGCTGGCACGTACTGTTGCAATTAATTGATGCCTAACGCGTTTCAAGCTCATTAACTCTTGATCACAGGCAAGCAGCATCCAAAATGAAATGTGCGGCTGCTGGTCGGCATTTTTAAATTCATTTTAATTTCCCGCAGGTGAGTTGGGAAGTTCACACAAGTGCACCATGGGACTGGTAGTCCATTTGCATATTAACATTCGTCATGTGATGCCACTTCAAATTCTTTTAAATAATACCTGAAATAGGTCAAACAGTTCATGACCCAGTGTCCCTGCATATAACATCTCTCAGTGTTCCCCAGCGCCTCGTTGTCCACGAAGCTGGGGCCTGCCATACATCCAGGGCGGTGGTGCAGCTCCAACGGCTGGACTGCCGTTCAACATTAAGGTCCACAAGTGTCCACAAACGGAGCGCACTCCACACCGAGTAACCAAAGTTAAATGTGATGGCAGGTAGGCTGGCACGTACTGTTGCAATTAATTGATGCCTAACGCGTTTCAAGCTCATTAGCTCTTGATCACAGGCAAGCAGCATCCAAAATGAAATGTGCGGCTGCTGGTCGGCATTTTTAAATTCATTTTAATTTCCCGCAGGTGAGTTGGAAAGTTCACACAATTGCACCATGGGACTGGTAGCCCATTTGCATATTAACATTCGTCATGTGATGCCACTTCAAATTCTTTTAAATAATACCTGAAATAGGTCAAACACCACCGCCCTGGATGTATGGCGGGCCCCAGCTTTGTGGACGACGAGGCGCTGGGGAACACTGAGAGATGTTATATGCAGGGACACTGGGTCATGAACTGTTTGACCTATTTCAGGTATTATTTAAAAGAATTTGAAGTGGCATCACATGACGAATGTTAATATGCAAATGGACTACCAGTCCCATGGTGCAATTGTGTGAACTTTCCAACTCACCTGCGGGAAATTAAAATGAATTTAAAAATGCCGACCAGCAGCCGCACATTTCATTTTGGATGCTGCTTGCCTGTGATCAAGAGCTAATGAGCTTGAAACGCGTTAGGCATCAATTAATTGCAACAGTACGTGCCAGCCTACCTGCCATCAGATTTAACTTTGGTTACTCGGTGTGGAGTGCGCTCCGTTTGTGGACACTTGTGGACCTTATTGTTGAACGGCAGTCCAGCCGTTGGAGCTGCACCACCGCCCTGGATGTATGGCGGGCCCCAGCTTCGTGGACAACGAAGCGCTGGGGAACACTGAGAGATGTTATATGCAGAGACACTGGGTCATGAACTGTTTGACCTATTTCAGGTATTATTTAAAAGAATTTGAAGTGGCATCACATGACAAATGTTAATATGCAAATGGACTACCAGTCCCATGGTGCAATTGTGTGAACTTTCCAACTCACCTGCGGGAAATTAAAATGAATTTAAAAATGCCGACCAGCAGCCGCACATTTCATTTTGGATGCTGCTTGCCTGTGATCAAGAGCTAATGAGCTTGAAACGCATTAGGCATCAATTAATTGCAACAGTACGTGCCAGCCTACCTGCCATCAGATTTAACTTTGGTTACTCGGTGTGGAGTGAGCTCCGTTTGTGGACACTTGTGGACCTTATATATATATATATATAAAACAATATTGAATGTTACAGGAAAATCTCTCCTTCAAAATTTAAAGACACACAGAAACTGCTATTTTCACAACTGTTGGCATGGAAAAGTTTGGGTCTACTAAGTTGGGAGGAGTATAAATATCTCAAAAAGCAGCACCCGACTATCCCAGTGATATACTTTATACCAAAGATTCATAAAAACATCAGTAAGCCACCGGGTCGACCTATAATATCAGCCTGTGATGGTCTGTTGGAGAATCTTTCCAAGTACATTGATTTTTGCCTGCAAGACTTCATGAAGGGTCTTAAATCATTTGTGCAGGACACTTGTGATTTCCGGAGGAAAATCCAAAATATTTTATGGAAACCTACTTATCTATTGATTGCGCTTGATGTTTCATCCTTGTATACGTGCATCAAAAATAATGATGGGATGCGGGCAGTTGAATATTACTTAATGAATAGATCGATTGTTTTCTCTCAACATTCTAGAATGTTATTGAAAATGTTGCTGTTCTGCTTGGAAAACAATTTATTTTTGTTTGATGGTAAAATGTACTAGCAGATTCAGGGTGTTGCTATGGGGGCCAGCTTTTCTCCCAGCTATGCCTGTTTGTTTATGGGATGGTGGGAGGAGCTGGTCCTCATGCAACAACATGAATCTACATACAGCACCAATGTCGTAACTTGGTTACGTTATATTGATGATCTATTCTTAATATGGGATGGTAATGTTGACAGCGCATCTACTTTTATTGACTCACTAAATGATAATGCAGTCAATCTACATTTGACTTCTGATATCAGCAAAGATTTGGTCTCATTTTTAGATGTAAGGATTCAAGTAATCAATAACCAATTGTCAACAACCCTTTTCAGAAAACCAACAGCAGGTAACACATTGCTACATGCATCAAGTGCACATCCGCCGCATCTCATCAAGAGTATTCCTTATGTTGAGATGCTACGTATTAGGCGAATATACAGTGAGGAAGATGACTGTAAACATAAACAGATGGAAAGTTGTGAGAGGTTCCTGGCCAGGGGCTATATAGCAGAGATAAATGATGCAGCAATTGCCAAAACAAAAACCATGGCACGAGGAGAGTTGTTGAAATATAGAGAGAAAAACCTAAATGTCACTGAGGAACCTACTAGATTAATATTGTCTTTCTCACGACAAGAAAAACAGATCAGGGCAATTGTAAGACAAAATTGGCCAATCGTGAGAGATGACCCTGTGATAGGGAAATTATTGCCATATAATCCAGCTGTTTCTTTTAGGAAGGCAAACATCATGGGTATGTCCCTCACAAGAAGCAATCTAGAAACACAAAATAAGGGTTCCTGTTATCTGCACGTAAAGGATTCTATAAATGTTCGGTATGTAAGGCCTGCCAATATGGTGTTAATACTACTACATACACAATGGCATTCAACACTAGAATATGTAGTATCAAACAACATCTTATGTGCAAATCAGAATTTGCCATTTATGTATTAACTTGCAGCTGCAATCTCAAATACATTGGCAGCACAAAATTGGCAGCACACAAGAGGATCCTGCAACATATTCGTGCTATCGTCAACAATGATGATAGCTATCCAGTGGCCAGACATTTCAAGATCTGTCACAATAGCGATCCTAAACATCTGAAATATTTTATTGTAGAATCGATAGCCCCCCAAAAAAGAGGAGACAGGGAATTAAAATTAAGGAGACTTGAAACAACTTACATACTACAATTTGATTCCAAACAACCCAGGGGCCTTAATACTAGTGAAGATTTACATACATTCTTATGATAAATATGGATAATACTGCTGTAATTGGAACTAGTGAATAAAATGGAATACTCTGACCTATAAGATATGACTTTCACCAGATTCGGTTAGAAACAAAATTTTCTCTGATTTAATATGATATAAAAAAAATATTTTTATTGGTATTTTTTAGGAAATTTATGTATTTATGATATTTATGGTTGGATTTTAGAAAACATATTTAGAAAGTATATTTAATACTTCTATTTATTCATTTGTTTATCTGAGGGACCAACTATATCTAATTTATGACATAAATGTAATTTATCCTTTGCACTTATGCACTTTAAATATCATGCACCTTATTTACCTTATTCCTTGGTCTATTAAATCTGATTTAAGGGCAGATTTAAGGATTTGATTCGTGAAATAGCTGTAGGCATTATGTGCTCCTCGAACAAAATATTTTAGGCTAAATGCTATACTGGAACCTGAAACTGTTAAGTGTTTATATTCAATTTGATTATACATATAGAAATTTAATTATTTGCACAATAAGAAAAATATGCACTTTATATGGTTTTTATTTGGACATGGTCATATGTGGTGATGTGATTCGAGCATTATAAGCCGATATTAATATGCATTACTAACATATATTTGTACATTTATGAATCCGTCTCTCTCCCCTTTTTTGTATTTTTATCAGCCATTTAACAACATTTACGTAGTTAATTTTGATGGACTGATTTACATACAAGTTAAAAAAGTATTTTTTCCATGTCCATTGAATGGCCAATTTGCACTTGCACTTTAAAAGGCGATGTTAAAAGACAAGGAGTTGTCATGTGATCAAGGGCGGGATCGCCCGAAACGCGTTATGGCAGAGCTGGCAACTGAATAAATAAATATAGCATGGAATCCGGGTCCACGCTCGTTTTTCCTGGAAAGGTGGATGTGGTGAGCGAGTTCAAGGATATATATATCTATATTCACTTAAAAAACCATAGGTTTCACACATGTTATAGTTAGCTGGACATTTCCCTCATAAAAAAACAATGAAATTCCCCCGTTATAGTTAGTGCAGGCAACTATAACTCACGCGACCGCAATCCTCTGCTGATGACGTCAGATATTATATCACTGTATTTAGACACCTATTTACCCATGTCTTCTTCCATTAATCTTTAGCTATACATATATTACAAATATTTATTTTTCAGAAAGACACATATGTAATCAGTGATGTAATATCTGACATCATCAGCAGAGGATTGCGGTCGCGTGAGTTATAGTTGCCTGCACTAACTATAATGGGGGAATTTCATTGGTTTTTTACGAGGGAAATGTCCAGCTGACTATAACATGTGTGAAACCTATGGTTTTTTTAAGTGAATTTGCAAGGTTTTTTAAATGCTAATTCCTAACTATAACGTGTGTGAAACCTATGGGTTTTGAAGTGAATTTGTACGGTTTTTTAAATGCTAAGTCATGTATTTATTAATATTTTTTTTTTCAGGTTTTTCACCGTGCGCGCACCGTGCGCGATTCCCAACTATAACGTGTGTGAAACCTATGTTTTTTTATGTGAATTTGTATGTTTTTTTAAATGCTAAGTTATGTATTTATTAATATTTTATTTTCAGTTTTTTCACCGTGCGCGCACCGTGAGTGCCCGGTGCGCTTCGCGCACCGTGCATGCGCTGTGGGCACTCGGTGCGCTGCGCGCACCGAGCACCCACGATGCGTTGTGCGTGCCGTGCGCGCACCCCGCGACTGCCAGTAGATAATTTATATATATATATATATATATAAAAGCAAGAACAAAGCCGCACTCTTCCTAGATATGATCATAGTAATTTTAATGACCTCCTCTCCACCAACGCGTTTCGTTGAGTGCTCCCCCGCAAGGGCGCTTTGTATATTTTATATATATATATATATATATATATATATATATATATATATATATATATATATATATCTTACCTCCTGGCAGTCGCGTGTAGGTAGTTATAGTTAGGGCCTAGTTTCCATAGGTAAAGCGTTTTTTGATTTGCCAATATCTTTGGCGCCCTTTGACGAATCTTCGCAAATTTTTCAAAACTAATGGAGCACTTCGGTCAGCTCCTGTCTTGAAAGTTTTGGGGTGATTCGTGATGCGGGGGCTGAGCAAAAAGGGGGGTCAGAAAACGCATTTTCTCCATGTTAATTTCAATAGGCAAATTTAGACAAAGCTACAGCCCGAAATGCCGAACGGCATTACACCAAATTTGGCAAAAGGGTACCTCCCCGGGGTATTTAGTAATAATGAGCGGGGGACCTCGTAGGACCCCCCCCTAAGTCCCGGGGACCGCCACCTGCCAGTGGCTTAAATAATATAAAAGAAAGTGTGGGGGGCTCCTGCCCCTCCCCACACTGCCCCGGGGACCACCACCTCCCAGGGGCTTAAATCAGTTGGGAGGGTGCCACGCAGCCCCCTCTAGGAGCCCTCCACGGCCCTGGGGACCACCACCCCCCAGGGCTGGCTCTAGCAATGTCCCGGGGTGCCCACCCCTGGGACATTGCAGTTTGCAATGGCAGGGCGGGAGCACTGCTCTTGCCCTGCCATTGCAAACTCCTACTTCGCTTCATGGATGCGAGAGCAGAAAACCTGCTCTCGCTTTCATGAAGCGAAGCAGATTGCTTTTGGACAAGGGGAGCTGCATGTCAGCAGCTCCTCTTGTCCAAAAGCAATGCCGGCTCCTGCAGGAGGCGGGGAGCCGGCTGGGACTGCGGGGGCATTGGGACTCCCCCCACGGTCTCTAACATAAGGCCAGGCCCCGGGGGATGGGGTCTCCGGGGCCATAATTGGCCTCAGGAGGGGGTCCACGCGGCCCGTCTCCAAAATAAAAATAATTAAAAATCAAGGCTGGCCAAGCCCCGGGGCCAATTGGCCTCAGGAGAGGGACCACACGACCCCCTTCTAAAATAATTTAAAATAAAAAAAATCAAGGCTTGCCAGACCCCAGGGGAGGGGGTCCCCAGGGCCATGATTGGCCCAGGGGAGGGGGGCCATGCAGCCCCCCTCCCAAATATTTAATTATTTTAAAAAAAAACTAAAACGAAGGGAATTCCCCTGGGGATGGGGTCCCCGGGGCAATAAAGGCCTCAGGAGGGGGGCCGCGCGACCTCAGGCCACTCTCAGCAATCCAGCTGTGTGGGGCTGACTGGAGGTACCTGGTGGGCTAGTTGGCCTCCAGGGACCCTCAGGAGTCAAGGTGACTTCTTCCCCAACCAAAAGCACACCAGCAGGTGCATTGGCCCGTAAGGACCCCAAGCAGCAAAGTGGACTTTAATCCCCAGACAAGAGCGCGCCAGGGTGCATGTTTGCAGAGTGGTGGGGAAAGGGGGCAAGGCCTGCTATAAGAACTTAGCAATGCTGCTGTGTGGGACTTACTGGAGGTAATAGGAGGGGTAGTTGGCTCCCAAGGATGTCCTTGGGGGCCAACTACCTCTCCTGTTCCTGCTACTAAGTCGCACACAGTGGAATGCTAAGAGGTGTTTGGAAGCCACACACCCCTTTCTCCACCACTCAGCCAACACACCTCCTGGCATAGTGCTGGTTGGGGGATGAAGTCCACTTTACTCCTGAGGGGCTTTGGGGGCCAAGAAGCCCTCTTGGTTCCCTCTTGGTTCCTTCTGCAAGTCCTATGCAACGGAATTCCTGAGCGCGGCTGCCTAATCTGCAGATTTGAACAAAAAAAGCCTTGTTTCTAGCTCAAACGGCTCAAACATTACCAAAAATGTAGCAACAAGTGTTACAAAGTGGTGGAAGGTCCTTTGCAAACCTAGTACAGGTACTAATGGTGTGGAAGCCAGTCTTGCTTCTTTCTGCACCCCTCTTGCCTCCTTCTGCATTTCTGTTACTTCTTTCTGCACCTTTCTTTCTTTTTCTGCACCCCTCTTGCTTCTTTCTGTACCCCTATTGCCTCTTTCGCAAACCGTCTTCCCCCTTTTTTCATCCGTTACTTCTTTATGCTCTTCGCTTGCCTCTTTCTCCGCCCCATCTATCTTTCTGCACCTCTTAGGCTTCTTTCTGCACCCCTCTTGCCTATTTCTGCACCTCTGTTCCTTCTTTCTGCACTTCTTTTGTTTCTTACTGCACATCTCTTGCTTCTTTCGGCACTCCTCTTCTCTCTTTTTGCACCCTTCTTGCTTTTTCTGCCCCTCTGTTCCATCTTTCTGCTCTTCTTTTGTTTCTTTCTGCAACTCTTGCTTTTTTCTGAACTTCTCTTGCCTCGTTCTCCACCCCTCATCCCTCTTTATGCACCTCTGTTGCTTCTTTCTGCACTTCTCTTGCTTCTTTCAGCACCTCTGTCCCTTCTTTATGCACCCCCTCTTCCCACACCCCTCTTGCTTCTTTCTGCACATCTGTTCCTTCTTTCTGCACTTCTTTTGTTTCTTCCTGCAGCTCTCTTGCTTCTTTCTGCAGCCCCTTGCCTCTTTCTCCACCCCTCTTTCTTCACCCCTGTTGCATCTTTCTGCACCTCTGTTACTTGTTTCTGCACTTCTTATGTTTCTTGCTGCACATCTCTTGCTTCTTTCTGCACCCTTCATGCCTCTTTCTGCACCCCTCATTCCTCTTTTTGCACCCCACCTGCCACTTTCTGCACCTCTGTTGCTTCATTCGGCACTACTCTTGCTTCTTTCTGCACCTCTCTTGCTTCTTTCTGCACCACTCGTGCTTCTTTCGGCACCCCTCTTCCCGCAACCCTCTTGCCTCTGTCAGCACCTCTGTTCCTTCTTTATGCTCTTTCTTTTGTTTCTTTCTGCACCTCTTGCTTCTTTTTGCACCACTCTTGCCACTTTCTCCAGCCCTGCTTCCCATTTTTGCATCTGTTGCTTCTTTCTGCTCTTCTCTTGCCTCTTTCTCTACCCCTCACCCCTCTTTCTGCACCTCTGTTGCTTCTTTCTGCACCTCTGTCCCTTCGTTTCTGCAACCATTGTGCCTCTTTCTGCATCCATTTTCCCTCTTTATGCTCCCCTCTTGCCTCTTTCTGCAACTCTCTTGCTTCTTTCTTTATCCCTCTTGCCTCTTTCTCTACCCCAAATCCCCCTTACTGCATCTCTGTTGCTTCTTTATGCACATATCTTGCCTCTTTCTGGACCTCTCTTGCTTCTTTCTGCACCCCAAGTGCCTCTTTCTGCACCCCTCTTCCCTCTTTCTCCACTCCGCCTGCCTCTTTCTGTACCTCTCTTCTTTCTGCACCCCTCTTCCCTCTTTCTCCACTCCGCCTGCCTCTTTCTGTACCTCTCTTCTTTCTGCACCCCAAGTGCCTCTTTCTGCACCCCTCTTCCCTCTTTCTCCACTCCGCCTGCCTCTTTCTGTACCTCTCTTCTTTCTGCATCCCTCTTGCCTCTTTCTCCACGCCTCTTGCCTCTTTCTCCACGCCTCTTGCCTTTCTCCACACATCTTCCCCCTTTTTAATCTGTTGCTTCTTTCATCACCTCACTTGCCTCTTTCTCCACCCCTCATCAGTCTTTCAGCACCTCTGTTGCTTCTTTCTGTACTTCTCCTGCTTATTTCTGCACCTCTCTTACTTGTCTCTACACCCCTCTTCCCGCACCCCTCTTCCCTTTTTTCACCCCTTTTGCCTCTTTCTGCACCTCTGTTCCTTCTTTCTGTACTTCTTTTGTTTCTTTCTGTACCTCTCCTGCTTCTTTCTGCAGCCACCTGGTGGGCTAGTTGGACCCCAGGGACCCTCAGGATTCAAGTGGACTTAATCCCCCAACTCACAACGCGCCAGGGGACGCGTTTGCAGAGTGGTGGAGAAAGGGGCATGGCCTTTGTCTACCTCTCACCAATCCCACTGCATGGGGCTTACTGGAGGTAAAAGGTAGGCTAGTTGGCCCCTAAAGGACCCCCAGCAGTGAAGGGGACTTCAATCCCAATCCAAGAGCGTGCCAGGGAGCACGTTTGTAGAGTGGTGGACAAAGTGGGCGTGGCCTGGTACGAGTACTTACCAGTGCTGCTGTGTGGGACTGACTGGTGGTAATAGTTTGGGAAGTTGCCCCCCAAGGATGTCCTTGGGGGCCACTACCCCTCTTGTTACCTCCAGTAAGTCCCACACAGTGGGACTGCTAAGACGTCTTCGGAGGCCATGGCCCCCTTTCCCTACCACTCTGCAAATGAGCTTCGTGGCAGACTACGGGATGGGGGATGAAGTCCAATTTAGTCCTGAGGGAGTTTGGGGGCCAAGAATCCCTCCTGGTACCTTCTGTAAATCCTACGCAGCGGAATTCCTGAGCATTGGTTGGACGCCCAGCACCCTTTCTCTGCCACTCTGCAAACGCAACTACTAGTACAAGTAGCATATTTCTGCACCTCTGACATAGAGGTAGTTTTAACCCCCCTGCCCCATTATGTACTAGGGCCTTACAGAGGAGGTCATGCTAATCACAGGGGTACCCCAACGCATAGTGTTCCCTAGTGTATGTAGGTGTTTTCACTGTATTCTAAGTGTCTTTTAGCATAGCACTGGCTCTAGGCCTTGTTAGTCAGAGTCAGTTACCACAAGGACCCATCTGAAACCGGTGGGCACAGGATGATTTTGCAACAAGGCCTCTTTCTGTTCCTCTGTTGGTTATTTCTGCATATTTCTTGCATCTTCCTGCACTTTTCTTCGTCTTTGTGGACTTCTGTTGCTTCTTTCTGCATTTCTTTTGTTTCTTTCTGTGCGTTTTTTCTTTCTTCTTCACATGTCCTACCTCTGCAGGCATAGTTTGAAACTAGTATATAAAAAACCTTTGTAATTCACTTAAAAAACATAGGTTTGAGGCATGTTATAGTTAGAAATTAGCTTTTAAAAAACCTTTGAAATTCACTGAAAAAACCATAGGTTTCAGGCATGTTATAGTTAGAAATTAGCATTTAAAAAACCTTAGAAATTCACTGAAAAAACCATAGGTTTCAGGAACGTTAGAGTTAGCTGGACATTTCACTCGTACAAAACCATAGAAATTCCGGCGTTATAGTTAGTTCAGCTAACTATAACTCGCGCCCCCGCAATGCACTGCACATATTACATCACTCATGACATGGTCAGAGACCTCACTCATGACATCTCAAAGGACATCACTGATGACATCATCCAGTGACTGTGTGTTTCTGTAAAGTTTAAATATGTTTAATATATATAGGGAAATGCGTATTGAAGAATGAGTGGGTGTATAAGTGTCTGAATGGATGATTTAGTAGGTGCGTGACTGACTCTATAAGTGAGTGATTAAACGTATCTTACTGAATGCATAGGTTAGTGAGTAAACTGTGTGAATGTCTGTATCCGTCTGTCTGTTGGTGTGTAAGCAGCTGCATGGGTTTGCGAATAGCTACATGAGTTTCTATATGGGTTATTGATTGGTTGAGTATCTGTATGGGTGCCTGAGTGTTTGTGTGGGTGGGGTGTGTGTGACTGTGTATAGATGTGTGAGTGGGTGATTCACTGGGTGCATGGTTTCAAGAGTGCATCTGTGATAGACTGTATGGGTGGGTGAGTGTGTGTATGGGTGTGTTAGTGAGTGAATGTACATCTCAGTGGTGCATGTGTGAGTAACTACATATGTGAAAGGCAGTATATATGTGTGTTGGAGTATATAAATGGCTATAAGTGAGTGTGTGATTGTGAGAGTGGCTGTATGAATGAGTGTGCTTGTATCAGTGATTGTATAAGAGCATACAAATGTGCTAGTGTTTGTATGAGTAATTGAGCTGGTGTGTGTATAACTGTATAGGTGAGTAAATGGCAGTGTGATTAATTATTTACATGACTGACTAGGTGTGTAAGTACCTCTATGGATGAGTGGCGGTGTGTGAGTGTCTATATACGTGTACGAGTGCATATGATAGTCCTGTACTGTGTGACCATAAGTATGAGTGACTGTACAGGTGAGTGAGTGGATGTGTGTGTAAACCTAAGAATCAGTGAGTGGGTATGTAGTTATTGGTGTTGGAGTGTCTATGGTTTTGAGAATGGCTGTCTGTAATTTAGAGTGGGTGTATCAAAGGTTATATTAGCGTGTGAGAAGATGCATCAATTTATCACATGGATGATGTCATCAGTGACGTCACTGACCATGTCATGAGTGATGTAATATGTGACGTCATCAGCAGTGCATTGCGGGGGCGCGAGTTATAGTTAGCTGAACAATCAATAACGGGGGAATTTTCCTGGTTTTGTACGAGTGAAATGTCCAACTAACTATAACTTTCCCTAAAACCTATGATTTTTTTAAATGATTTTCTAAGGTTTTTTAAATGTTAATTTCTAACTATAACATGCCTGAAACCTATGGTTTTTTCAGTGAATTTCAAAGGTTTTTTAAATGCTAATTTCTAACTATAACGTGCCTGAAACCTACGTTTTTATACGTGAATATATATTTATTTAACATTCTTGAACTTTTTAGAAACACTCAGTCGCTGGAGGATTTCATCAGTGAAGTCATCAGTGATGTCATTTGAGATGTGATGAGTGATGTAATATGTGACGTCACCAGCAGTGCACAGAGGGGTGTGAGTTATAGTTAGCTCTACTAACTTTAACAGCCAAATTTCTCTGGTTTTATACGAGTAAAATGTCCAACTAACTAGAACGTCCCTGAAACCTGTGTTTTTTTTGTCAGTGAATATATCTCTCCTTGTTTGCGGGGTCGTGGGAGACCTGAATACAATAAATTGGCCTTATTCCTACCGGCCATGTGTATATTAGCAGACAATTAGACCAACTCGACGAGTTTCGGGACCAACTCCCTTGTTCACGAGTACTATGGTAACATCTCATTTGCATTTAAATAAACATGTCCTCTGTTCATAACAAAACGTGAAGAAAGACTTAAATAGCCAGAGTTACTTCACTCTACCAATACAAAACTTGTATTGGCATGTTACATGAATGAATTGTTCTAAATTTGATTTCTTGAAATAAAATGACTTCGGTTATAAAAATAATTTAAGAACCCGCATATACGAATTTAACAATGCGAAAAACCTACTGTTATAGAAAACAGACTGTAAAGATTGATTTTCCATTGATCGGCTAGAAATATGAACAATTGTCTCATCACCATTCCAGAATCGTCAAATTCTTTAGATAGATACCATACTTAATTCGGGCATGTATGTTTCCTGTCACCATTTTACTAGGATCAGTGTAAATATTGTTTCTATGAGTGAACTTCAATTCTGCCCAAGTGGGCATATAATTCATCCAATAATTAACACCACCTATCTCATTACTATACACAATTTTGTACAGGTAGAGTGAAGTAACTCTGGCTATTTAAGTCTTTCTTCACGTTTTGTTATGAACAGACCACATGTTCAAGCTAGCCTGGCTGATGAAGGGTGATGCCCTGAAACAGGTCCCAGGATGCTTGTTTCCTGTCCAGGGAGGCCCTGATTTGGCAGTTAGGGCTTGACTATTCCCACAAGGAACAGGGTCAAGACTCATTTGCATATGGCTGGGTCCAAACTGGGGTGGTGTGGTGAGCAAACGAATGATGGATTTAACCCAGATACTTGTGACTGGGGGTGAATGTTTGCATTGTCCAGCATTCCGTCCATCAATTGTTTCTTTTGCATATGTCGCCCTAAGTGGGAAGGGAATGCTCAGACGTGGATCGCGTGCTCACTACACCACTGGATTCAAGCTAGCCTGGCTGATGAAGGGTGATGCCCTGAAACCGGTCCCAGGATGGTTGTTTCCTGTCCAGGGAGGTCCTGGCTTGGCAGATAGGGCTGGACTGTTCCCACAAGGAACAGGGTTAAGACTAATTTGCATATGGCTGGGTCCAAACTGGGGTGGTGTGGTGAGCAAAAGAATGATGGATTTAACCCAGATCCTTGTGACTGGGGAGAATGTTTGCATTGTCCAGCACTCCGTCCATCAATTGTTTCTTTTGCATATGAAAATGTATCTATATAAAGCAGCACGGTACCTTTGTGGTACTTACGTGCAGTATCGCAAGCTCAAAATATGTGTGCAGTGTGGGTAGACAGCACATGGGGGGTTGGGCACAGGTCAGGCTGCAGGAAGTGTATGGTGGGTGGTTGTTAGTGGGGCCTGGCTGATTTAGGTGTGAGTGGCAGCGGTGTTGGGAGCCCACAGGGTGAGGGTGGGGCTATGGTTACAGGGCCTGGGTGAGAAAAAAAAGAGTGCTCACTGACAAAAGATTGAGACGGGAAATATCGTGGGACATAAATATCCAACACAAAAATATATTTTTCCTATACTTCTAAATTACAAAAATATGGAAATCAAAATATCGATATAAACTAATACAGAAGACAAACATTGTTTACCACACACAAACATATATATATATATATTCAAAATTAATAAACACGAATATATTAATATTTGACAATATAATTGAAATTAAATAGATTTAAATAATTACAAACTATATATTTATATATATGTAAATGTCAAACTTATTAAAAAAAATATATCAATATATGTATTGTTATATAAACATATAATTTAAGTCTATTACAATAATTGAAATTTATATGATAGGTTACTAAAGTTTTGTAAACTTTGACACACACATATATATATATATATATACACACACACACACACACACACACACACACACACACACGCACACACACACGCGCGCACACACACGCGCACACACACGCGCACACACACACACACACAATGGTAACAAATTAACTGAAAATAATTTAAAAGAAACAAATGTGAATATACCTAAAAACGTTAATATAAAATATTACATTTTAATAAAAAGATATCAAATATTACAAACATTACTAAATAAATATTGTATAATGTTTAATACACACAAACATACTAATATAAATGTAAATATAAACATAAGTATAAAATTGTTGGAATAATACATATACTGTTCTAACCCCAATCTGTGCAACAGTAGGGAAACGGACTCAGAAGGGTAAAATTTAATATTCCCACTTCAGTCTGTGCAACAGTAGGGAAAGTGTTGGACCTAGAAGGAGTACAAATTACTATTCCCACTCCAGTCAGCCCAACAGTAGGGAAAGGGTTGGACTCAGGAGGAGTAACATTTACAATTTCCACCCCTTTGTGTGCAACCATAGGGAAAGCGTTGGACGCAGGAGGGGTACAAATTACTATTCCCACTCCACTCGGTGCAACAGTGGGGAAAGTGGTGGATTGCAGACAGATCAAATTACTATTCCCACTCCAGTTGGTGCAAAAGTAGGGAAAGAGTTGGACTCAGGTGGGGCAAAATTTACTATTCTCACTCCAGGCTGTGCAACAGTAGAGAGAGAGTAGTTGATGTCAAACAAATAACTACATTAAACAACAAGAAACTGAAAAATGTAATAATAAAATACATATAAATTAAAAAATTACAAATGTATTACAATGTTTAATAAATATTTTAAATTACAGCAAATATTCATAGGATTAAAGTGACACTATATTCTCATAATAATAACAAATATGTAATTTGCAATTAAAAACAAAACATAAAAAGCAACACTTTAAAAAACAAACTATTTTTACATTTATAGCTTAAATAACTTCCTACCTTATACCTCTACAAACTCAACACACCTACAACATTCCCTAAAAATTAGATTTGAATATTTTACATAAGCAAACATTTAATTAACTAAAAATAACATTATATTTAATTTTCATTCCCAAGTAAACACTCACCTAATATAGAACTAATAAATAATATTTTTTTACAAAATGTACTTATCAATTAAACAATAATTTAATTATATTTAACTTACCACCCCTTACCCCCACAACCCCAGTAACCCACACCTTATATTTAATTAACAATTAAATAATTATTAATAATTATTATTATTAATTTCCTTCACACCATTTACCCCTAGACAACACTCCCAAAGTATAAATACAAAATTAACTTACACCTTTTACATAATTATCAATTAAACAATTAATGTTTAAAAATTAATTATACATTAATTATAATTAATTTACTTCCCATGCTATACTCCTATAAACCCCACAACCTGCTAAGGCATTAAAAATGACATTAAGCTAATAAATGAAATTTAAAAACTATAAAAAAAAATACAAACTATATTAAAAACATTAACAATTATAAAAACAACTCATAAAATATACAATCAAATTATATACAGAAATACATAAAAATAATTTAACAATATTAACAATGATATTTTTGTAAACGATATTAACAGATATTTTTAACATCAATATTACTTACCTTAAAATCGATCTTCTTGTCAACAATCTTTGTGAACACGATATTTTTGCATCACAATATTTCAAACTCTATTTTTGCCTCAATATTTTTTTTCGGTATTTTGTCTGAATACTAAAAAGGAGAGGAGTCAAAACGCGATTTACATATGCAATATCCATAGAGAAATGGCACCATTCATTTACACCATGGGGGTGGGTGGTGGGGGTTGGCCACCCACAGGGGATTAGGTATGCTAATAGTATCTTAAGTTACGGGGGAAAAAAACCTCTTCAAATGCGCTGAAAGAATACAAAGGTTAAATTAACGTTATAGTTAGGTGAGAGGGTCAGTTAAAACAAAAGTTATACTAAAATCAAAAAATAAATATTCACCAGTTCTAATTTACTGAGTTAAGAACTTGTGCATGCACCATGCTCTGCTTATGACCTCACAGATTGCAACAATAAGGACATGTTCGATGACATAATTAATGAGAAACTAATAACATCTCAAAATTGCATCATTGGTGACAGCACTGGGCATGGTGGTTGCTCTTAAAGCTGCATTACGTGGCCGGAGGGGTGTAAATAAAATAGTCTGACACTTTGGGCCTGATTTGGATGTCAGTCAGAGGCTTTTTGACCGACATCCAAGGTTTAAACTCTGACTGCCTCATTACAAAGACGGTGGTTGGAGTTTAAACCGGCCGGCTTCTGACGGGCTCAAGGAGCCTGTTGAAATGCGCTTTTCAATGAGCACACCGGTGCAGGGGTTACCCTTCTCTGTCCACAGGTCCTTAGACCAACAAAATAGAGATTGGCACTGAAGCTGGAATTCAAGCAACAAGTTTATTAATCACTAATGAGTGGGACTACGTCCACACAGCACCTTCAAGTGCTGCCTGAGGTAGTACATTGAAGTCACAGAACACAGGCCTTATATACAGAGTTTGTTGCAGAGTAAGCATGTAGTTACAAATAGAAGGTCCAAGCATACACAGGAATAACTACCAACAAACATGGACCAGCAAAGTGGGAGGGGAGCAGGAGTGCTTATGGCAGCACTAAGAGATTGACAGTTGAGTCTGAGACCAGGTGTTCTGGCAGGTACAAACTCTTTAGTATGCATATTGCTTTTAGCTGAGTCAGGAAGTCAACTAAAATAGACAGCATAGGCAGGGAAAAAGACTAGCAGCAGGGATGGGAGAATTACAAAGCCAACAAAATGGATGCCATAACCAAGATGGCTTCAGCTCATGCTAACAGAAATTATTTCAGATTTCCACAAGCCTGTTGGCCAGTCGGAAGCCGCACACAATCCCTAACGAACAGCGTTTCCGCCACCAGGATTATGATGTCGGTTTCAGACAGGCTTTCCATGTCGGGCTTTCCGACATGGAGAACCTGTCGGAAAGCGACAGTAGGGGCCCCTAGAACGGACCCCTTCCCTCCACGGCCTACGGTTGTGGGCCTGGCGGGCACTGAAATCCCGGCACTGTGTGACAGGCACCGTGAGGTGCCTGCTACACGGTGCAGGAATTTACACAAACTCCCATTTCTCTATGAGAGATTGTGCTGCGGGCGGATTCCGCCCCCGCCGCACAAGGTCCCATAGAGAAACTGGAGTTTGCAATTGACCCATGTGCAGTTGCATCGTAATACAGTATTCGTAACCGCCGACCTACGGTCGCCCGCTTCCCACGCCAAGATGTGTCGGTCGTTGACAACTCTGACTGACACTGTAATAGGGCCCTTAATGATGTTTAAATAGAAATGCTTAATTTAAAGGTTTATTGACAAACATTGTAACACTTTTTATTGGAATTAATGTCTTTGAATATGGCTTTAATGTTGAATCCTAATATGTGAATAGTCTTTTATGAAGGTAGGGACCGGTTGAATAGGCCATACTTTATATATTGATGTATTAACCTCTTGACAAAGCCAGTAGGCCTGCCTTATTTATAATGGCACCACATTATATTGATTTGTTTTATCTGGTAAAGGTGGTGGGATTGTTATCATAGGGGTCATGACACACTGGGGGCCAGATGTGATATGAGGGTGCCACTGAAGGTATTTAAATGTACAGAATGTATATATTTGTAATTTAATGTTTAGTATTTATTAATAATGTGTGTGTGTGTATATAACAAATGTACTTTTAATTTATTAAAACAAAAAGCACTGACTGGACAATAATTTACTGATTGTTGGTGTTCCATGCCAACGTATGGGGATTACTAGTCCACACCACCCCGCCTGGGTGGTGTGGACTAGTGTCATTGTCAATGTACCATGCACTATCATTTATTCTAAACCCCTTCATTCCTTATCTGTTTGATTCCAATATAATTTTAAAAAGCATATACACCTGCCTACATTATTTATTCGATTTTTATCCAATAATTTGCGTTCTTTAGTATTTATTATAACTAATAATTTGTGCTCTTTTGTAGTAAGAATAATTAAGTTGAGATGTCACTCTCAGACATCACCCAATAATCAAAATATTCCCATCATTCCTGATGCCAAAGGAATCCCTTGTTCATCCTTTTATCTACATTATCATAGCTATCTAAGCTCACAAGGGAATACTGGGTTGCCCTTTTGTGGACTAGAACTTTCTAAAAGTGGCATTGCAAAATTGCAATTTAAAATCAGACTTCACCATAAGAAAGTATGTCAAATTGTGATTCCAGAGACACCAAACATGAACTGGTTACCTATTTCCATTTGAAAATGACACTTATGAAATGTAATAAGGTAACTCCTACGTTATCCTACGGTAGAGGTAGGCCTTGTAGTAGTGAAAAACAAACTTTAGAGGTTTTCACTACCAGTAGTAAAATGTAAAAGAATATGTCCTTTTTACCACCAGCTTTCCCTCTCACTGGGTGCCCCGCTGGGCCCTAAGTGAATAATACATCCTCCTTTTCACATGGTTATTGAGCACTTTACCGCCTGGCATTATTGGGATATTACTTTTCATGTGTCCCCCATCAGTAGGTCCTGTTGAGACCCCCCCCATTTTTCAAGGGGTTGAAACGCTGTAGACTATTTGAACAAATGAACCATTCACAGCCTCTGTAATATGAACTGTAGGCTTTATCTTAATAATCTGTATTATATAATGGTTGCTTAGTTGTATTTAGAAACCTTGCTGTCAGCCCCAATTTGCCACTTTTTAGGTCTCGCCTGGCGAAAGCAGTGCATGCGTTGCTCTCGCTATTGCGAGTACCTTTTGGAATCAACTCTGCCGAGGGCTTTCATGCACGCGTCTGCATGGACAAACATGGCTGCTCTTGCCATTTGTCCATAGCAAACAGCATGCGCATGCCCGTAGGGACTGTGAACAGTCCGACGCCATTTTCATGTCGATCGCTTTCACTTTCGCGATCGCTTTCACGGCCGCAGTCCCGCACCATTTTGTTGTCGATCGTTTTCACTTTCGCGATCGCTTTCACGACGAGGCGCAAATTAAGGACTTCAATTACAAATAGTCAAACACTTTTAAATGTGAGCCTTGAGACACAGATGTGCTTGTCACTGTGTATGCAAAACTGTTGGAAGCAAGGTGTGCATGTCACCGAGAAAACAGGCAAGCCAAACACATGAAATGGAAAGATGCTTTCTAAAGAAATAGTATTGCCACTTAAGCACCGGCGATACGAGGAAATCCGGGCGTTCCCAACTGCCCTACTGAAAGAGCCAATAACCGGGAAAGTGAACGGTTTGCGAGCGTGTGTTAGGACTATTCAAATGCCCAAACCGAGATACCCGCCGAGGCGTCCTCTGTGCGATGACGTCATGAAGGGTTGTACTCTGACCTCCGCGTTACGCTCAGGAATGCGTGAGCTGTCCAAACAGCTCGTAGCACCACAGCAACCCCCCTGTCGCTGAGCCTAGCAATGCTCCTCAACGCCGTGATGAGCTCATCAAGAATAGTGACCCCCACCACTCTAGCGTTACTCACGGCCAGCAGCTGCCTCCTGTGAACCTGCCAGGACATCACCAACGAGGAACCTTTTGAAACTGACTAAAATGAAAAGTCGTGGTTGGTGGGTGTATAGCATGGGAATCCCCTCATTGTCAAGTTATAGTAAGGGACACCGAAGACAGGTAAGTGTTCATGGAAGGTTATTCCAAAAACTAGCTCCCACAACTAGGAGTGTTCGGCATCTGCGAGGTACATCAGCAGCTGACTAACGTCGCAATGGACCTCACAGAAACCATTCCACCCCAGAACACGAAATGCACATCAAGCACAAAGAAGGTCCCCTCGGGCACAGAAGTCACACAAGGGAATACAACGCCACGAAGACGCTCAATACTATACCATTTTACCCCCCTCTTTTTTTTCCCCCTTACATATATATCAGGATCACATTGCAGTAAAAACCTAAAAAAAAACAACTAAGAAAGCTTAAAACTAAACAGACTAACCCACATTGCACGTCAGAGTTGAAGTTAAACAACATTAATTTAACACAAGAAATTTCATACCAACAACTAGTGAACAAAAAAAAATGACTCCACCAGCTACAGTTGTAGAGAGGTTAAAAGCATATAAGGTCAAAACAAATTAGACCTCGCAGCTACCATTTCACCCCAGAACATGGAATGCACATCTAGCACAAACAAGGTAACGTCATGCACAGAAATGACAGGTGGGCATACAACGCCACATAACGAGGACGCTCAATACTACACAGACCCTATTGGTTTTGCCAAAACTTGTTTGTGTCCACAAGCAATTAATTTGGAAGAGAAGACACAATTCGCCATTTTCTGTTCATTTTCCCTGCAAGACCACTAAAGAAAAAGACACGTTAACAGCTGTGGAGAGGCTGCAGCCGCCCCGACGCTGTGTCATACAGGAACCCCAGCCCGGCTGGCCTCCCTTGAGCATAGCCCCATGAGAAGGCAGTGGCGCACCTCACAGGATCCCAGACCTGCCATCGCCGTGTCTCTCTCTGTGCCGGAGCAGAACCCCGCCACTCCCCATACACCATGGAGCCAGGGCTGTAACTCAGAAGCGTCCTGGTTTGCTGCATCATCGTGTTCAGATTAAGCGTGGGCAAAGCACTACGCTACGCTTGCCTAGTTTGTGAAGTTTGCGCTACTTCGCACTATGCGAATTGCATGTAGCACAGTGGAAACACACGTAGCGTAGCATAGTGCAGCGGTCATTTTTTGCTTGCTCGCGGTCCTCAACGTCAAGCTGGCGACCGCGAGCAAGCAAAATGACATCCTGGCGAGACTTTTTCCTTGTTCGCGATCTGCAACATCAAGTTGCCGATAGCGAGTGTGGAAAATAAACCTCCCGGCGAGATTCTCAACGCAGGGAGGTCAGGTTTCTCATTGGGAGTGGTCGCGTATGCTCGCGACAGCTCGCGATGAGAAACTACCAGTCCGCATTGAGAAAGCTGCTGCTCGAGTAAAAATCTACTCGAGCGGCAGAAAACGACAGCTCGCACTGTGCAAGTTGCTGTTTTCAATGATTGCACAGTGTGGACAAGCATCCAGCACTGTGCAATCATCACGAACAGGGTACTATGCAGTTCGCGTAGTGCTACGCGTAGTGCGAAATGCACTTCGCGTAGCGCTATTTCGCAAACTACGCCCAGGTTTAGTTCAGATCAGGTAAGGAAAACCGCTTCTAACATGACATGCATGAGCTGGGAACTTATGAACAGGCACGTGCTTTCCCGTGTGTGCGGGCGAAAGGGGTTCCAAGACAGTTTCACAAAGTTTGAGGAATGCGATATCGACACACACAGAGGGGAGGTGCAGTGAGGCTGCGGACAGCTGTGCGGGCTGCTGATATGTGCTATGGTCACTGCTGGCGTGTGTCCTGCTCCCTGCAAATGGGTGCCCTGTTGATGAATGTCCTACTGAGGTGTTCCTTGCTTCCTGGTGCTGTGTGATTGCTCCTTGGAAGAGTGTGCCCTGCTCCCTGCTGGTGTATTTCCATCTCCCTGCTGTGTGCCATGCTCCCTAATGTTGTACGCCCCGCTTCTTGCAGTGGTGTGCCCTGCTCCCTTGTGTGCACTGCTGGTGTGTGCCCTGCTCCCTGCTGTTGTGTGCATTTCTCCCTGCCGCCCTGTACTTCTCCCCGCTGATGTGTTCTCTGTTTTGGGTGCTCTACTTTCTGCTTTGTGTTCCCTGATTCCTGCTTTGTATTCTCTGCACCCTGCTGGTGTGAGACTCGCTCCGTGCTTTGTGTGTTATGCTCCCTGCCTTGTTTTCCCAGTGTCCTACAGGTTGAGTGACCTTTGACCTGTTGAGATGTAATGTATGCAGGCCCTCAGGAGGTCACCGTTGCTGGCTTTCTACTGTCTCCGCGCGCCCTCAGGAGCTGTAACAGGAGTCTCTTGTAAAATGCCAGGAAAGATAGAATTCCAATGAAATGTCACATAATGCACAGAGGCTAATATCTGTTTTCCTGATATTTCTTCCCTGGTTTATACTTTTAAATGCATCAAGGAACCGAGTCATGGCCGTTTTAAAAAATAATTGACTGCGCCTCCCGTTTAAGTTTAGATCATTTACGGTAAAGACTCGAATCTTCTAATGAATGTTTTGTGGGCGTGTCCAGAAGATGTTTTAACAATTATTTAAATACCAATTTTTCTTAGTGGTATATGCTGAAAAACACGTTGGGCTCTTGTGGAATCGTAAGTGAAAACGTTGTTACACTTTACCTTACATACATGTTATGGTCCAGGTTATATCAAGTTGCAATAACAGTGGTCGAGGTGTTACAGGATTGTTTTACACCTTAATGCAGTTACTGGATCTGTCTGAGTGTAAGGTCGACCCCACTTTTATCCGAAGGGTGCAGGTGTTATAAAATGTAGGCCTGGGCTAAAATTCCGTTCCTTTCGCGGAAATTGCGAGAATTTGGCATTTTCGCGTTCCGCGGAAAGCGCGAAAATGTCAAAATTTCCGCATTCCGCAGCTTAGCGATAAGTTGTTTCTTGCTCATGCTGTAAAATAATACATTCTCGCGTGCGCGCGATCGCCTTACCTGAATCCCCGCGTTCGCCGACAAGTTTTCCCGATCCGGTCGCATTCTCCACGAGATGTTGGATTGTTGGTAGCCATTTGCGCTGTCTCGCGACAGTTCGCGCCCGCAGTAACGTCATGCGTCGCGCGATCACGTCTTTCTTCTCGCGATCATGCACCGCGAGACAAGTGAAAACAAGATGGCCGTGCCCGCGAGCAACCGCATGGGTAAGTTGGCGAGCCGCGACCACGCAGATAATACCGCGAACGGGCGGGAAAAAACTTCCGCTACTTCGCGATATTTCCGCGTGTTTGCGGAGATTTTTAACATTTTCGCGATAATTTGCGAAAGTGAATTTCGCAAATTCCGCCCACCCCTAATAAAATGCAAAGGTCAGACTGTAAATACGTATATCCTCGTGGAGAAACGTGGAGTCGATCGTGCTCTATTGGGGAAAAAGGTGCCGATAATAAATCAATATATTGCACTATCACTGCTAAGTATTAATAGTGCACGCAGTATTTCGACGATGGAGGATGAGAGGGCGAGTTGGTCCAGCAGAGATTCAAATTCCTGAGCTGTAGAACGCACCGCTTTCCTCCAGCAAACCTTTAACCTCCACCGTCACCCCAGCTGCTGTCAAAGATTAAAAGTCCTAGCTGAAGTGAACTGAGTATCACATTTTAAAACTCTACTACCGTGAAGAGGAAAAAGTAACCACCAACCTGCCATGAGGAATAAAATCGTTACTGTATTTTTGAGAGATGTAAGCTTCCGGATAATGTTACCTTCTTCCACTTTTGCGCCTATCGGCTTTTACTTTAACCATAAGTTGTCTCTTTTAAACCGGATCCTATTGCCACTTTTGGCATGTTAAAGCTATTGTGACATCACTCATTAGATGTCCCAGTAAATACAGTTCTTGGACATATGCTAGCCAAGTTCAGGACGAGTGACCAAAGGCTGGAATTAAAGACTGGCCCTTCTACATAGTTCAGACCACCGTCCCTGATGGATCAGAATCTGCCAGTAGCCTGGTCAGGGGAAAGTGGGGACCCAGGCCCTGTATTCTACACTGCTATGCCTTTATTTGGGAAACTCGCGTGTTGTGCGTAGGAAAGGAAAGGTTTCCTTGAAACTGCAAGGAGGCAAAACTCACTCTCATCCTGAAGAAAATATAGGAAACAGCAAAAACATGTCTTTTCCAAATATGAGGTCTCTGATACTAGAGAGAGGGGTTCCCGAGCCAAACTGCAAACAGTGCCTTGGTGCAAGCAAGGAAAAACAAGCATTAAAAATGCAATAGGTCTCGCCTTTTATTAACTTAAAGCCATTTGCTTTGCTATACAATACCATTAGCAAAGCAAATGGCTTTAACTTAATTAAAGGCGAGACCTATTGCATTTTCAATGCTTGTTGTTTGTTGGTTCTATGTTCAATTGGGACACTGAGCACAATTGATCTGCCTTTTTCATATATATTACTTCAA
The DNA here is from genome assembly GCF_964204655.1 of Triturus cristatus. NCBI lineage: Eukaryota > Metazoa > Chordata > Amphibia > Caudata > Salamandridae > Triturus > Triturus cristatus. The sequence goes on along the minus strand of NC_140594.1, from coordinate 1,005,538,660 downwards.
ATATACCGGATTATTTGTATACACAGTTTGGTCTTCTCATTTCATTGTGTCTGAAGGTTTCTTCCTTAGCATCCTTTTGCCTATAGTAACTGCCATTGTGCATATACACTATCAAGTATTCTTCATATTGTCCGCAGGAACCACTGTTTTTCTATGTACACTATATACCCTGGTACTGTGAGGGTAGGGTCACCCTTGTCCCTTGAACACGGCAGGCCCACTAGTAGCACTTAATTTACAGGACTTGGGCACAGATGGTGGCACTTTACTACGGACTTACAAGTAAATGAAATATGCCAATTGGGTACAAGCCAATTCAACATGTTTGAAGGAGAAAGCACAAACACTTGCCACTGGTTAGCAATGGTAGAGTGTGCAGAGTCCTAAGGCCAGCAACTAGACAACCTCATAAGAGTAATTATTCGGACACAGGTGGGTAAGCCTCTGCTGCACACATTTTTAATCCTGTGCACAATCCCTCTATGTAGAGAGCACTCCCTCTAGACATCCTAGGCCCCCCCTTAGGTGGTAGAGCCCCTACTATGCACAGCCTTCACCCTGCACCAAACACTTTGCAGATAGCCGACCTCGGTCCCATCCTAGTCGCCAAAATTATGTTGTAAAGAACATCACAACCACTAAGTTAATGAGCAATGTGGTTTGTTAAGAGTAGAGATAGAGCATGAATTTTCTCCGTGCCAGCTACTTGCAACTGTCAAAGATTGAATTTCACGGCACCCATGACAACCACAGAACTTTACTGCATTCTAAAGTTCCTTAATGGAGACCAATAGTACTATATAACTATACAAGGAATCATATGTGTAAAGTACATTGCAACACAGACCTACTGTTGCAAACAAAAAGTCATCAATAAATGTTTTAGCAGTTCGGGCTGGACTGTTCCCATGAGGAGCAGGGTCAAGACTGATTTGCATATGGCTGGGTCCAAAATGAAAGGGGAAGGGGTCACCACAATGCATTTTTTTTTATGTTGGGAGCTGGGTCCAAACTGAGGTGGTAGGGTGAAAAAAAGAACAATAAGGTAGGATGTAGAATGAGCACCAGTGGTTACGTGTTTTAATTGGAAACTAACTGAATTTATGACTCTAGGTTTTTTTCAAACTGTATTTTAAATTTGCCTAAGCGTGTTTTATCTCGAGCCAATCGTTTTTATGTTGGGGATGTTTGTGTGGAAGCAATTGGGCTTCTAGGCTTTTTTTAGCCCTTCCGGTCCCGGCACACAGTGGTTTTTGCCAGTGAGCGGTCTAGCTTCTCGTGACTCAGCTGCTAAACAGCAAGGCTGATTGGTGGGTGGTGTGGTAACTTAAGGAGGCTGTAGCGGATGTGTATCAGATGCGCTCAGCAGGCGCGCCCAAGGCAAGCCCATCTGCGCCTGTCCGCGTCTGACCGGGTCCAGGGGCCAGGACCCCTGGCCAAAGGCTAGTCTATCCAGCAGAGAAATTGTGGAAGTTGAGAGGTAAGGTATGGACAGCCTACAGACGTTGCATAAGGAGGTGATAGGGAGGTTAAGGGTGGATGATTTAATAATTGGTGATGGGGGGGGGGGGCAGAGAGGAGACAAACGGGACTGGAGAGTAAGGGGTGCGGGGCTGGTAATTTAAACCTGATGGCAGGAAGGCCCAGAGAAGGGCTTAAGGGCCTTGGTATTGGGTTGTTGCAGAAACACAGCCTGGAAGTCTTCTCGCTGCTGCAAGAAGAGCCAGACATTTTAGAGGTAATGGAAACTTGGTTAGAGGATGGCTCAGGGCCTGAGATAGTGGCGGCTCTACCTCCAGATTACGATATCCTGGTACATAATCGGCAGGGCGGGAAGGGTGGGTGGCGGTGTTTAGCCAGAGGCATTTGACTGCAGAGGGGGTTGGAGCAGAAAGTTTGAATGGGGCAAAGGTCCTAGGGGTGAAAATAAGACTAAAATCCTCCTGTATGGTTGTGGTGGTAGTCTATCGCCCTCCCCGGCCTACTCCATTGTTTAATGACCTGTGTATGGAAGTGGTCAATGATTTGTGCTCTAGATACCAACAGATTATGGTGGAGTGGGACTTTATCTTTCATTGGGACCAGGAACCAAGAGAGCCTCTGGCGAGTAGGTTCGGAGAGGGGATTACTATGCTGGGGCTACAACAGCTAGTGGAGACCCCTACCCACGATAATGGCCATACTTTGGATCCAATCTGGACAACTCAGCCATCTGCAAAGATAGCAGGGATTGAACCCTGCAGCTAGTCAGATCATTGTCTGATCAGGATCCCAATCCCACTGCCCAGTTGCCCAATGTACCAACAATAAAATTGGCAGACGGTACGAAACTGGGACAAAATAGAGGGAACCAGGTTTGGGGAGGCACTAAAAGAGGCAATGCATCCAGGGAGACATATTGAGGACATAGATCAGGAGAGCGTGAGATTTACAGGAAGGATGCAAGAAGCCATAGATAAGATGGCCCCTGTATGGAGAGAGTAAGGAACAGAGGTAAGGGGGCCCCCGGTTCACCTCGGAGCTAAGAGAAAGGAAACAAAAATTATGCCAATATGAAAGGAAATGGCGAAAGCAGTATGAGCCGGAGGCCTTAAGGGAATATGAAGCAATGCTAGCCATATATAAAAAGGCAATCACTGCAGCAAAAGCGGAATTCTAGGAGCTAAGGATTATAGAGGCAAATGATAGGCAAAAAGAGACTTTTAAGGTATTGAGGGAACTAAGTCAATGGAAGCAGTGGAAGGCAATTGCAGATCTGTAATAAGATGCAGAAGTTCATCTTAAAGAAAGTTAGCAATATCTTAATTGAAGGAAGTAACACCCAAATCTGTCCATGTCCTATGATAGTGGTGGAGGCGCCTGACTTTCAGGATGAGAAGCTTTCAGTGTACCCACCACTTGTTGTTGACGCCTCAGCACGTTTAATGGCAATAGTTAAAACACTCACCAGAAGATCCCAGCCCACCTAAGGATTTCAAAATGGAATTCCTTGTGGTGGGGGTGGAACTGCTCTTCCTTTTAAATTTCTCTCTGGCAACCGGGAGGTTCCGCTTAGCTTTAAGGAGGCCATGGTAACCCCACTACCGAAGAAAGCAGGGGCAGATCCCAAAAACTCAAAGAACTATCACCCAATATCTAGACTGCCTTTTCTAGCGAAGATTGTGGATCAGCATGTGCTCAGAATCCGGTCTGTATTCATAGAAGAACATCAGTTGCTTCATACTTGGGAGGCTGGCTTCAGGGCACATCACAGCACGGAATTGGTGATGCTCTCGGTTAGCAGCTGATAAGAATAAGCCTTCAGAGCGGATCTTATTGGACCTCACAGCCGTGCTAGACACTGTGGATCATCAAACGTTGATGGACCGTATTCGGAAGCAGGGAATCACAGGACTGGCCTTTCAGTGGATCTCCTCCTTCCTGAAGGATCAGTCTCAAAAGGTCCAGCTGGGTGGTTATGTGTCTAGGAAAGAAGCACTTTCATGTGGAGTTCCCCAGGGCTTCGCTTTATCACCACTGCTTTTTAATATTTACCTCCAGCCACTGGTGGGTGGCACTGGCACAAATGGACTGTCAACTGTTTAATTACGCGGATGATTCTCAATAGAAACTTCGGATTGATAACTCTAAGCAAGCACAGTCGAGTGCACTGAACATACTTAGGCTTACGATGAACTGGATGACAGCTAACTCGCTTAAAGTGAACACAGATAATACAGAGGTTCTAGCATTCACCACAGGTGGTAATCCCTGGACAAATTATTTTTGGCCACAGGAGTTAAAATGCCACAACGATGCCTGTTGTGAAGAGTCTGAGTATTAAGTTGGACAATAAGTTGGCACTTTCTCAACAATGCGAACTGTGGTGGCGGCACTGATTGCGTCACGACTGGACTCTGGAAACGCGCTATATATTGGACTCCCAGACAAGTTGATTGGTAAGCTCCAAGTAATGAATGATGCAGCAAGATTTAATTTCAAGCTTCCATGGCGGTCACATGCGATACCATTGCTGCAACTATTGCATTGGCTTCCAATCAAGCAGAGGATTAGGTTTAAGGGCTTATATATTGCACAGAAGACCCTGTATGGGACAGTACCAATCTATATTAAGGACCGTCTAAGGAGATATGTTCTGGGATGGTGCCTACGGTCGTCCGAGGCAAACTTGTTTACCTGTCCACGGTTTGACAAATCGACTATGGGTGGACGGGCGTTTTCACAACTGATACCTCAGTTGTGGAACAGACTGGTGGAAAGTTTGCGAAGGGAAATTATCTTCCTTCCATTCAGGAAGAAACTAAAAACTTTTTTGTTCAAGCAGGCCTTTCTTTGGGCAAGATAAGCTTTGATCAAATTGGCATTATGACAAGTAATAACTGGTGTTAGGCTGAAACTTTCACACAAGCTATGAGACCGTTGGTAATTAGGCGCTATACAAGTGACATTTAACATTTAACAATGTAGTGTTACCCTGAGCAATTGCCAGTAGTTAGACTTATTGTTAGCAGCCTCCCAACCATGTTTGTGTGTTTGTCTTCTCAGCCAGCACCCATTGTGGTGTTGGCGGGAGCAGGCTCCATGACTTGACTCCAGCACGGGCAGGAGCAGTTTCTTTTTCTGCTCCAGACTGATCTGGATCAAAGTTGTGCTTCCTGCCTGGCAGAGCGCAAGTAGTGGATGCCCACTCTCTCCTGGGCAGAAAACAGCCATATCCTGGGGGATCTGGTCCCCCAGGACACGGTGAAATGTGCCCGCTTTGGATAGTTTCATGAAGATTCGACAAATGGCGCCAAAGTGATGAGCAAATCAAAAAAAGCTTTTCCTATAGAAAAGGGGTCTTAACTACCTATCTACCCAGTGACAACCACCACTGGGTGATATCTTCAATATATACACACATTAATTTTAGATCGACAGATAGAAGGCACAGAGGGCCACACACAGTACCGCAGTCACTAACACATAGAAACACACTAAGTGAGCAACTCACAGAGACACAGTGGAACATCCACTTGCAAACAGTGTGACACACAAGCACTGTCGTGTATAACCACACTGTCGCATGCACAAAACAAACATACACACTGGCATGCACACATGCTAATTTCAGACTGAGGAATGGTGTGCCCTGTATTCTGCATTTTGAGAGTCATTCGGCACACACAACTGAAGACCTTTTGCCCTAACTTACAGAGAGTGGCAGCTCCCTCCCATATGATGATCTGCCAATAACCCTTCAAGAGTGGGGGTGGGTGCATTTATAATTATCTCACCTCCAAACACCCCACCTTATTGGGTGGGTTGGGTCTCAATCACAATATGGACTGAATAGCAGCAGTCTCCAGGCCTCCAGCTGCCTAATAAGAGCTGCCTCAAGCCCAACAGGGCACAGCTGGGACCTGCACCGCCAGCTCAGCATCAATGGCTCCCCTACTCACCTAGGCCAGTCAGCTACAGTGAGCAAGTTAGCAACCAGATGGTGTGATGTTGGCCACTTTTGTTAGGCAATCTGAATAAGAAGCTGAGGAGGGGTGAGAGCACCATAAAAGCCACCATGCTGGGCCACTGCAGACAGATTTGGGGCTTTCCTGTTAGAGGGGCAGGGAAGGATGAATGCACATGTTAGAATTGTTTCTGTGCATCTGGTTTGTGCTTTCATGGATAGGTGTGCCCAGTATCTGCAGTTCTTTAAACTGAAAGTGACAATTTCACTTCTTCTCAGCTTTTAATGTGAAAGTATCTGAACCTCTCAAGAGCAGACAGATACTCTGGGGTAGAGTGTCAGCACTTTTATATCCATCTCCTCTTGTGTTTTGTGTATGCCTCTATGTTTCCCCATATTTTGTAGTTTCCCAGAAGATCCTAAGATAAATCTACATGAAATTAATGTAAGTCAAACTTACGAATTCAAGGTTACATAGACTTGCATGCGGCCCAGAGCTTGCACCTTGGATGTCTGGCGTCCTGAAATATTGGAGTCTTGGAAGCGACTTGGCATGCTACTACCTTGGGTTGACTGCTGATTTTGCTACCTGAGCCAGCTCATTGCCATCTTCTTTTTTCCAGCTCTACTGAGCCGGTGTGGTGACCATGGCTCTGGGATTAGGTAGAGGTGGCAGTGGTGAATTTAGGTGCTTGGCAGTGGTAGCACCTAAGTGAAGGAGGATCCCAGTGTAGCTGGTGGGTGCGCGCTCACAGCTAGCAAACATTTTGCATGGAGTTGCACAGTGATAGAGCTGCAGTTCGAGGTGAAATTTGCCAGATGCTTAGTACTATTGGTATTTTTGAATTTAAGCATATCCATTAAGAGGGGCCCACTTATAAAAGAGGGTGGGGGCAAAATAAAAGTGTGCATTTGTCAATAGGTTTGTCACTGTGTGATGAATTTGCACAAACTTTGGCAGCACATAGGAATGATTCGTTTTCTATTGGTATGACAAGTATTGTGGTAAGCAAAAATGGGATTATTATTGGGAGGCAGTGGGTATGAAAACTGTTAATTTGCTTAAAACTTCGGTGCCGTTTGATCAATCTGTGTTAAGAGTGACAAGCAGTAAGCACATGCTACCCCGTGCTGGTTTCATGAAAATTCACGGGGAGAAGAAAAATATATTTGATATACTGGTAACTTTGCCACTGTTTCCTAGATCAGCACAAATTCTAGCATAGACTTACCATGTTTAACCTACTTTTAGTATTTTGAAATTTATAGAAACACACCAAAGGGAGGGGGTGCAGAGGTAAAAAGGGGTGGGACACATGGTTGCATACGGACAGAGGTGTGATGGGAAGACTACTCTGGGATGCTCTATGGCGCCAAAATATGCTAGGCCCAGAAAAGCATATACAAGTGACATACTCAGTACATTCATGAAAACATTGGATGCATTGGATAAAAAACTAGGATTCACAACCAATCCATCACTAATTATTTCCCTTCACCAGACTTTACACCGGCAACAAAGGGGTACATTTCAGATACTAAGAAAGGAGACTTTCTAACATTATGATATTTGCTTTCAAAAATGAATATGAATTCCTTTCCACAATGTAAGGTAGATTTTAGACTCGTCAAATAAGACAGATTAACGTGCAACAGCACCATATGACCTGCCAACCCTTTGAGGGAGCAGCATTTGAAAAATATATAATGACATGTTCTGAATCCAATTCAGTTACCTCAAATTCATGCAAACGCCTGAAGATTGGGTGGCAGAGAGGGGGAAAAAAATGGGGATTCCAGAAAACATGGGAGAAACACTGGGTAGGATAATAGCAATCAAGGATGAGAAAAGTTGTAGGATGATATAAGAGGTGGTTATTAGAAAGAAAGCCACGGAGCAGGCTACAAAGTGATGAACAATTTATACCTAACTCTTGAAGCCTAAAAGAAATACAGCCAAACACAAGTGGGTTGTGTTTGGAGACGTGGAGACAAAGACTATCCAGTCTACGCATATGTTGGTCATGTATTAAATTGAAATATTTCTGGAAGGAAATAATTAGTCTGGCTAAGCAAATCATTGGATACCCTGTACAAGACCTTCAGAAGTGATACTGTTGGGACTTCGGGTGACATCAGTGAAACACATGGTTGAAGAGAGTAGAATACCAGTGAACAATATGGCAACAGCTGCCACTAATCGCTGCTGACTTGAAAAAACACAAACCCTCTTATGCTGAATAGATGGCATGTCAAACTTTGGACCATGGTGGTTACAGAAAAATAATGTACAACTTAATTGACCAATGTAAAGTCTTTCAGGAGGTTGGCAACCCTTATTTGATTACCTTTTCGTTACTGAAGCTTGCTTGACCAGACTGCACAGACTGAGGACCTTTGACCTGAACTATTGACTCCATGTATGTGTATGTGAACTGAATGCATAGATATATAATGTTGATCTGGAGCTGGTGGGGGCACCCATACGTTATACCTCATGATGGCCTGTGTGTATTAAGGATGGGTTGTTGGGGGGTGGTGGGATTATGTTAAAAAGAAGCTGGGAAAACAGGTTGCACACCTTAATGTTGGGAAATTCACATGCTGGAAATGCCTAGTCTCTTCTTAATAAAAGCAGTTTTTGGTACAAAAAGGGTGGGGGCAAACAGCATTTCTTACCATTGGAACTGTGTGATTAATCTGCACAAAATATGATAGAAGCTTGGTGTGTCATTGGCCTGTCAGGTTTTGTGCCAATTCATCGGCGGAGGCAAGACATTTTCAGTTTCTAATAACTATAACACTGTTTGATGAATTGGCAATACATGGGGAATGCTACACCCAGTGCAGGCATTTCAGATCCTATGAGTGGGGGGGGGGGGGAAGAGTTTTAGGGGGGTGTCAAACATTCTTGTTTACTACTAACTTTGTCACTGTCTGATGGATCTGCACAAAATTTGGCAGAGACTAAGCAAGTGTATCCTATTCTTGCTATTCTCAATTTCGTGCAGGCCGAACAAGGGGGAACTGTTTTCAAGGGAAAGATGAAAGGCATTCATTTGCTATTTACTGCCCACTGTTAATTCATACACATTTTGGCAGATGTTTAGTTTAATACTGGTTATCTATGGTTCGAAGCAGATCCATTGGGATGAAGATAGCAGTAGGGCACTTAGAGTATCATTCACTAATGTCTGTTCATTGAATCTGCAAGAAATTTGGCAGCTAGCAGATTAAGCCAAGTCCAAGGTCAGACATTCCCTGAAATCATACCCTGCTTCAAATAACGTAAGGTGGTTGTGCACATGGCCTGGTCAAAGGCAGCACACAGCGCAGAATTGGTACATGTTAGACCATGCATAGTTTGGATTAGGCAGCCATGGCTGTTTGGGTGCAGGGCATGGCACTGCAACCAAAGGAAGTGCGCAGCTTGTGGCTCGGCAACTATAGTTGATTGGGAGCAGGGCCTGGCTGCAGGTCACACTGAGCATTGCACACATCCAGCTTGCAGGGACGTTCTAGTTAGGAAAGAGCATTAAGAAAACTGGATAAATTGACTGATAAAACCAAAGGTTACAGGGACGTTATAGTTAGGTTCAGACTTTACATACCCCAAACCATAGAAATTCAGCAGTTCGTTATCTTAAGTGACTATAAATTGTGCCCTAAGGTAACTATAACTCATGCCCTCGCCATGCACTGCTAATTACCCCACATATTACATCACTCACGACATCATCTATGATACCACTGCAACATTTGCAGTCAAATTATTGATGAGAAAACGGTGCATGGTGGGAGGGGCGAGCCATAGTTACATGAGCTAACTTATAACTACTGCATTTCTATGGTTTTGTGTGTAAAATCTGAACCCATCTAGAAAGTCCCCGCAACCTTTGGTTCTTTCATTGAACTATATATATATATATATATATATATATATATATATATATATATATATATATATATATATATATATATATATATATATATATATATATATATATATATATATATATATATATATATATTCTTACTTGCCTTGAAAGTGGGCTCGTTCAAGACACAACTTCACCTGAAATTTAAATAGAAACATTATCCACTGGGGGATCGGAATAGAGAGGGACACAAAACAGCAAGAACCAAGATGCACTTCTACAACCCATCTGGGCGCCCACAAAAACGGTAGTTAATTGACTTGTTGTTAAATCTCTGCCCCTCATGCGATGTTACCGGCTCACCTCTGACGAAGATCAATGATGACCGAAATATATTAGGACTTTTGAGCTGTATAATTAAAGGATTTTAAAAGTTGTGGAGTGCTGCTGCCTCTCTGATGCAAGGGAGGCTTGGAAATGAAAATGATATATATATATATATATATATATCTCAATAAAAATTCACAGAAAAAAAACAAAGGTTACAGGGACGTTATAGTTAGGTTCCGATAGAACACTCAAAACCATCGAAATTCAGCAGTTATAGTTCTACTTATCTCAAAAACCTATAACTCGTGCCCGCCATTCAGTTTTCAATAATTTTAGTGGAATGTTACATTGATATTATCAATGATATCATAGAAGATGGCATGACTGATGTGGGATAATTAGCAGTGCATGGAGAGGGCGCAAGTCATTGTTACCTTAGGGCACAAGTTTCTATAGTTTTGTGTCTATTTGTTGGGGGCTGCAGGGGAGTCCCAAGGCCCCTGCAGCCCCATCCGCTCCCCGCCTCTAGCATGAGCCAGCATTGCTCTTGCATGCAGGGAGCAGCTAAAATGCGGGTGTGAGCAATAATTTCTTCTTTTTCCCTACCCGTTTCAGACCGGGCAGGGAATCGGATGAAAAGTCCACTTTTAAAGGGCAGAAGCATTCTTCATGCTCCTGCCCACAGGGAGCCAGCTTATGGTGGGAGCTTTGATATAGTTCCTGCCAAGCTAGAACAAACAGGTTTCCCTGCCCATACCAGTGCGGGCAAGGAAAGTGCTTTGCCCCCGGATGTGGGCACCCCAGGACATAGCAAGTCAGCCTTTGGGGATGGGTCCCCAGGTTTATTAATGTCTCACTCACTATTGAAAGCATGTCTGGGCCCTAGGTCCCAAACACTATTGGGGGAGAGGGGTTCAGCTGCCCATTATACAATAATTCCCCTGGTACATGGCCCGCCCAAGGGGGCTAAACCAGCGTGGAAAACCATTTTTTTTTTTAAATAGTTCATGGGGATTCTCCATGAATCTGCTTGAAAATGAAATATTGTAAACATTTGTGAGACCCCAGCACCAGACCTAGGGGGGTCAAGTGTATTCCTACCCTGCACCCTTGTCTTTTTTTAATGTTTTTTTCTTGGGACTCAGCTGAGTCTTAATCCCAAGATAGCTGCCACCACTGGTTGAAGTGGTGACAGACAATCAGATCTCAGCATGAGATCTGTCAGATCACTGACCCTCTACGTCTCTAGATATACATAAATATTTTTTCTTCAATAACTCCAAAACTACTGAACGGATTTACACCAAATTACATGAGATCTTTCTGGACCAAGATCTAACTTTCTGCCAAATTTGGTGTAATTCTGTTTAGGCTGTAGATGTGTCTAAAATCCCTATCAGAAATTGCATGGGGGAAAAACACGTTTTGGGACCCCCTTTTTCTTGGCCGCTGCTTGACGAATCACCACATCACTTTACAGACAGCAGCCGAAGTGAGTAGCAAACTAGTTTTCAACGTTGAGAAGATTTGTCAAACAGCATCAAAATTATTAACAAAACATAAAAAACTTCTAATGAAGGTTGTAGGTCCTAACTATTACTATATTTACATACACACAGATTATATATATATATATATATATATATATATATATATATACACACACACACACACACACACACACACATCTAAAGGGTCGATTAGGAATATTTCTCAGCAACATAAACACACTGATGTGAAGGACGTTTATGCTTCTTACATTTCAAAGCTGAAACTAGCCGCACCAAGACATAACTTTACGGCAAACAAAATATGCAGTTTTATCCAGCTGCCCAGGAGACAACAACATATCTCAATAAATGTTATCTTTCAATGTAAAGGAGCCAGCAGGTGTGTAATTGTGACTGGGCAAGGAAGTGAAAGAGGATGCCACTCCACGCCCATTCCAAGTACAGGGATTAATAACGTAGGAGTAAGTGTGCAGCCATGACAGAGGCAGTGGGCACTGTACTCCATTTAATATTTATGGGCCATGGTGCTTTATTTATTTTTTAGCACGGACAAACGTTGAGGAACATTTTGATGCCTCGGGAGGAGGGGGGGGGGGGCCTTAGCTAGATAAGAACAAGCTATGTCAGATTTTCCAAGCAGCAAAATTCACCTCCACTTCAAGCATCACAGAATATTATGCACTCTACATAAGATCATAAAGGACTTCAAGAACGGAGAAGTGTGTCCCAGGGATGTTCTGTAGATGCTGGTCACTCACTTATAATTGTATCCCTACTGCAAAACCGTTCCATCACCTCATCACAAAGGAAAGTACTCACAAAGGGAAGTTTTGTTATTTAAGAAAATTGTAGTGAATTGAACTACTGATGCCAACATATGTGCCTTTCACTCTTTGGGAGAGTGGAAGCCCAAAGGAGTATGCTTCTTTGGCAAGGTGATTTTATGAGCTTTCTCAGACTACCTAACATGCTTGCCTTGACTAATCAGGCTAAGCGTATGAATGCCTAAAAATAAAAAATAAAAAACAATCTATAGTCAAAGATGGATAGGCATCAGTGAATGAACCAGTACAGATTTTCTCACCACCAAGATGAAGAGGCCAGTTCACTTTCATGGCAAAACATGAACTGCACAATGATCAAATGGGGACTTTCATCTCAACTTTAACAAAGTGTGGTTTAAATTCTAATACTAACCACCGGTACATCAACCATTTACACTCCCAGAGATAAGCCACAGCTGAACAGATCAGACTCCAGAGAATGATAAATGATGGTCAACTAGTTCATTCCCCTATTGATCCTAAGCCAAGAAGGCAATAAGATGAACTGGCTGGAAGTACACACTGCGAATCCAGTTCCATACAATAAACACAAAACCTATAGCTCCAGAGGTGGCAGGAACTGTATTACAAAACTTAAAACATTCACCGATTGATGGTGCTTAAAGTGAGAGTAAAGCTTAGTACCGGTAGTGGACTAAAAGTGCATCAGGAAACTGGAGTAGTTGAAAAAAGTATAGGCATGTTTGTTATCGCCCGTTTCTTTTACAATATTTAAAGGACTCAGTGGTTAAAATAAGAAAGCCCAATACACTGAGTGTGGATTCATGCATAAATTCATGGGAGAAGATTGGTTATTGCAGATAGTCGCAGTTTGAATTTGAGCAAATTAAGTCACAGAAATGCACTGCCAATGTGGAAGTATCAGCTCTAACACACTGTGAAAGTTAGCATGGATTTCAAACTGTGGTAAAAATGTATGTAGCTGCTAAGTACATTGTTATTAGCTGGCCAATACTGGCTAACAGGCTGGCATCGCATACAAACCAGTGGTACTATTAACTGGTTAAAAAGAAAACCAGAAGTCATATATAAAAAGAAGTGACCTGCAATTCTAGTTTTATTGATTGCAACCAAAGTCATATTCAAGCCTCAAGTAATTACATTCTGTAAATGAGACATAAAAATACAGACTAATTTACCAAAATATTTTTTATATTCTGGAGATTATGTACATATTATACATTTTACAGTGATAAACATGTTTATACATTATGCAACTGTTATTTAAGGAAATCTCAAAACGCAGACAGCAATAAGTCTACAAAATGTAATCAATGCAAAAATCTGCATTTCTTATAAACAGGAATAAAACTACATATCATTCATGTACAGAAAACTTAGGGGGCGAGCAATTCTGCTTTGAGAAATGAACTCCAAGAAAGGCAATTCACTGGATTCTAGTACCTGTTTCTAAGTTTTATTTGATCTTTACTGAGGACCTGGCCTTTATCTCCCCTCAAAGAGAAACAAGTTAAACAAAGTTTCAAAAGAGCCCCACTCGGGGCTACATATTTCACATCCTATGTTAGAGATAAATTAATGTAGTGCATATCATGGACCTGTTTGTAGGTTGTCAGGAGTTAGAGAGGTAGCGAGAAAGATTAAGGAAAAACAGACTTTACAAGAACATGCACAATTTGGTAACATCACTGGTTAGGGAATGGCTTCAGAGACCTTAGCGACTAAGATCAAGGCATTCCAGGAAACACAAAAGACACACACATTCTAAGTACATAGAGGCTGGGGAAGATATCATGTGACTAAAATGAAAAACAAATGATGTAAAAAGAACCAAAGTACTTGTGAAAAACATTTTGCCACTGACATAGATGGGTTATTGGAGTCTAAAAAAACATTCTGCCACATTATTGCCATTGTCAATGGTTCTTGGTGTCTGCTGATAGATTCCAATGTGTGACTTACTATTTCCAGCCCTGGGCTGCATATGTAAACTCATCTTGTCTACAGATAGTGGAAATAGAAGAGGGAATCGTGCAACAGCATGGAGCTGAAAAATGGCAAGGACATAGTGGTGTCAAGTACTTCAGGAGTTTGAAAGGCAACTGCTTCATTCAGCATACAGGCTGCAGCGAGAAGGAATGAAGGGGGTAAACAAGAAAAGTGTGAAAGCCATGGGCTATAGAAAGGTTTCAGCATCATTTCGCCTTTTAAGTTTTTGTCTTAACACATTTGTTAAGACAGATTTTGTAAGAACAGCAATAGTTTAAATCATATAGACCATGGAAAGTCTCATGGCTTGACTTTTTTCAGTAGGCTATTTCTTAACGTGGCTGTATAGAGACCACCTTAAAAGAGTGGCAACATTGCTGTAGGATTTTTCATTAATGGTCAAAGTAATGGGATACCATGGGCAGACCAGAAGCCCTGGAAGTCTTTGGTTAATGGAGGAAGCATTACTTAGAACCACAAAGTAAATACAAATTAGCCTTAGATATACAGAGAACACAAGGAAAAGATGGGCCATGACAATCTTACCAAAGCAATTTCACCATAAATGTTCTACTGAACTAGAGACATACCTTGCTCATTAATGTTTCACCAAAGTGCAACAAAACAAAAGTCAATCATGTTGACTCTGGCTTCTCTAAACAAGACTAAATAAAATGGAAGTAATTTTGCAGGAAGAGTGCGGAGGGATCACTGCCCTCTTTGTTTGGAAGTGAGAACCTATTGTGCAGCTGGGACAGGGATTTTTGTAAAACTTATCATTAATGTACAGACATTCATGTAAAAGATCAGTCGGAAGACAAATGTACATGGACTATAAATGTTGTGCCTTCAATCTCATCATATAAACAGTACAACGGCTGCTTGAGGCAATGCTCTAAAACATTGGAAGGCACTGAAGTGCACTGCACCAACAATTGAAATATTTCGGATATGAAAACAAATGCAAGGCCAGGGTGTGTATCTATGAATACAAACTTTTAAAAGAAGCATTATAAGATGTCCATGTGCTGAAAATCTAGAATTTTAGGAACTATGCTGGAAAGCGGACTAACGCAGTTTTGGTAGACTAGTGTCAACATCCTATTAATAATCAACAATTTGAAAGGTAGAACGTCATGATTAGCATTCTTGCCCAAATAACTAATACATTTAATATTTTGCATCCTCAGTGGTGAATGAAGCAGGTATGTAAACCTGCTATAGTTACCTGCTATAGTTTCTCAATATGAAATGCAGTGATCACAGGAGAAACACTAGTTTAGATATCATCCAGGGGTGTAAGACAGGACCTTGCAGCCCCTGCGATGAAGGAAGGGGGGGGGGGGGGGGGGGCAATCCATCATCGGAGTTCTCACTCATGGGAGCTTGCTTAAAAGGAACTATTGAACTGTCACCAAAAACAGTATAAAAGTATTCCTCAAGACAAAACATTCAGGTTAACACAAATGCTTCCTAGTAGGAAACACATTTGGTTAGACAGCACAATAGGCCAATCAGAACAAAAAATATAAAGAAAGAGAATGCAAGACAACATCATTACTAAGTTACTGGGACATGGCTTTGATATGTTGTACACACACATTTGAGGTGTTGAAATATGATCAATGATGAAACCTATACAGAAAAGTGCTTCTTGCAAAATCTGAGCTTTTGGAGAAAGATTTGCTCTTTGCTGCCTATTTGTAGTTCTAAAAATGTTTTTGTTGCATCAAGAATACACTATACATAAGACTAAAGCATATTAGCCACATAAGTGTAAGTGCAGCACTCAATATGAATATATTATTCCAGAAAAGGAGGAAAAGATTCAGGCATAATCAATGTACCCAATTGTCATGGCAGAAGAACTACCTGAATACATGCAAAAAGATGTCTGTATGAAGAATGCGAATAGGACATTCATATCAAGAAGAAAATAAGGACATTACTGAACATAATGCAAGGCACAGGACTCCTTCAAAATTCCCATCTGCAAGACAAGAAAATTAACCTAAATGTTTATCTGTGATAATGATCTACATGAATCAACATTTCACTCCCCATCGTTTACCCTATGTTAAAAATGTAGGCGAGGGGGTAGCGGTCAGGATGATTTTTTCAGCAATACTGCCCTATTCTAAAAGTGTCCAGTTACTGCCTGCAAAATCAAAGGCTTACTCTTGTTGCACATATTGCATCAGGGAGAGATATGGGTTTCTGATTCCCTTGTGTTTACTTGGTTACAACCTTGATCAACTAACCACTGCATAAGATGCGATACCAAATTATGATCAGTTTTTTGATTTAGAATTAATCAACCTTTACAGGTCTAGTGGTGAACTGAGAACATACGTATCCCACATTTGCACCCAAATAATATGGTCCATTATAGGCTTCTGAAGATGGGAATTTGAATGGTCTTGGTGATCCATCTTCTGACGCACCCACTTCTCAGCATTTGCCATGGTCCTTCATATTAATCAGTCTGTCTGGCACATAGGCAGATATCATGTTGTCTTACAATATCGGAGAGCAGACAGCTCCCGGGGGCTTTTGGTTGAGAAATTGTGAGGCTGAAGACCATCTTCTTGGAAGTGGCTACTGCACAATATTAGCACCTATTATGAGGACATTATAAAAGGGGTCACTGAACCTCAAAAGGAAATTCAGTCAATACATGCCAAAAAAGGTTCGAAGTCAAGCACAAAAGAATATTGCAATGTCACGGTTTTGTTGGAAGCAAAATGAAACTCAAGGAGGGCCCGATGGTAATACAAAAAAAATGGGGCCCATGCATTTAGGCAGCTTTTGGCAAGCAATATGAGAAAGCTTCTGGTTTAATGCCAAAGGGAACCTAGAACACAATCATTGAGCAGGACCATATGGACAGAAGCTTATAAAACCCTCAGATAAACTTGAATAACAATTCTACTTTGCACCTGTAGAATAATTCACCTTGAACACTGCATTTATTTAAATGAGGATATGCCTGATATTGGTTAACCTTGACCAGATTTTAGGGGCTTTAATGACAGCACCAGAGGCAGTACTGTCTCTGGTTTATTACTCAAGCACGTACCACCAGCTGACCTTCACTCCCCAAGTATCCCAATTCAAGAGTTTGGCACTGAAATCTGAGAAGAAAGACATTCTGAAAAATATGCACTACCACTACAGTACTCCTGTGGTATGCCACAGACCGGTTTGTCCTACCAGGGCATTCTTATACGTAGCCAATCTGCTTCTTGCAGCTTGCAGGAAGTTTGCTGTTACTAAACATGCTCTTTTGAACAACACAAGCAATATAGGTTATGCAATTCAAATGAAAAGTTAGAATGTTAAACCTAACTGTGCACATATATTTAACTTGTGGTTTCCAGTTAATGATCATCTGACAGGTAGACTTTAGACTAGGCAGATCTTGAGTGTCCTTTCAAACAGCACAACTGAGTTATGACGCAAACTGCAAATGGCACTAACTGCTTCGTGCTTCATGACAGTCCATCCATTCAGACTTCGTCAAGAGTATGGCTGCAAGTTATTGAGAACTGCATTGTATGAACTTATTCAGTTTCTCCTCTTCGGAAACCGCTCTAAATTTGAAATTAGTGTGCTGCTAACTTAAAATGTAAACAACCATCAAATAAGGACAGCATGATTACAGGAAAAAGTCCCTTTCTTTACATGCAGTTTCTATATAAAAGAACCTGGTATCTAGTATAAAAAGAGATCTGAATCTGCATAAAGCATACATCTGAATTGTATAAACCAGACAAAAAGTCCAACTTCAATTCATGAATTGAAGATCTTAAGGTCAGTAGGTAAAATCTAGACTGGCATCTTCATAAGTTCATTTGGACGTGGTTCATCACTCAAAATATCACATTTCCGCTCTGCGATTAGTTTTTCCAACTGCAGCTCCTTCGTCTTCACCTTCCTCATAGTTTTCATCATGTTCATCTTTCCCGTTGTCATCATGGTGTGCTTCTTGCTCTTGGCCTACTCCGTCATTCTTTTCATCAGCCTCAAAACAGAAACAGCAATGTTAGTGAAAGTTGACGGTACTGAAGCACACCAAGATATCCCAAGCAACAAGGAAGTGTCTCCCTCTTTAATAACATTAAGAGGTGTAAAGCATCAAACATACTTAATCATACCTTGTCGATTGGATATATTTTACTTGTATTAAAATAAAACACACAAAATGTTACATGGCCCGTTACTTGAAAGGCTTATGTGCTTATGTTATTGGGAACACTTCTTGCAGCTCTCAAATGAAGGTCAAATACAACTACCAATAAATAAGGCCCTAAAACGCATTCAGGAAACATTTTCAGATTAGCAAGCATGTGGGGCATGTGAATATTGGATTGTCTTTTCTACCGGTCATGTGATTTTTGGATTTTCTATCTTTAGATACATTTGCCATCTTGACAACCCTTCCACATTTAGCAGATATTGATAAAAAAATGACTTGACTGTAAATCAAGATTAAGGAGTATGATTTAACAATCCAAACTTGAATGACTAAGAGGTTGCTAGAAGGACCAGACTAGGAAAGGTTCAATCACAATGCAATCAGAGGTCTCTTCATCTAGTTTGTTTCTGCTGGTAATGCCCAGTTCTCGCAAGTGCCTGTTCAGCACAGGACCCTGCAGCTTTCCTTGCTCCAGTTTCAGGGACAATCTTCACTCTGCCTGCTATTGGTACTGAAGGGGATATTCTGCTACTGCACCTCTCCTGTTTGGTGGCTCCTTCTGAGGACCATGCCATTCTAATGAGTCTATGCCATCTGATCTTCTGACATTACTTGTCCGCCTGCATGAGAACAACTACGCGAGAGACAGATGGGGGGCTCAGGGCGAGGTCACAGAACCATTCCCGGTTGAGCGTGGTGTTCGCCAGAGGTGTGTTCTGGCCCCCACCCTGTTTTCCTTATACATAAATAGAATAGTGGAACATCTTGGTAGCTCCCCCACTGACGCCCCCATATTGGCTGAAGTCCGCGTGCCTGTTCTCATGTTCGCAGACGACACCTTAATTGTTTCACGGACCCCGAGCGGCCTACAGAAGGCCGTTAATGCATTTGGGGAGTTCTGCCACCAGCGTGGTCTGGAGATTAACATCTCAAAGACAAAGTTCATGTCATTGAACCAGACTAACTCTTTTAAGGGTAAAATCTTACTCAATGGTCTACCTCTTGAGCGGGTTGATTCCTTTGTTTATCTTGGCCTTTTATTACAAACGAATATGGGATGGAATCGACATTTGGATATGGCCTTACTAAAATTTCATCAACTTGCAGGAGTCCTATCCCTTAAACATAGGTCTTCCTTAACTAGGCCAATCACTCCCGCCCTTGAGGTGTATAATATGAAAGTTGTCAACACAGCCCTCTATGGATCAGAACTGCCTGGTAAGAGCAGAGAATTATTTTCTGCGTAAATTGGTAGGTGTGCCTCAAAGTACTCCAACAATCCCGCTTCTGTTGGACTTGGGTAGAAAGAACATATCTGACCTGGCCAGACTGCGTCCATTACTGTATTGGCGACGCATCTGGACGACCCCAGAATTAACACATTATGCTCGGGGCCTTAAGGATGTGATACTGGCCGACCAATTCCACAAAATCCAGTGGTTAAAAGAAATTAGGTCACTATTGATAAAGTTAGACCTGAGTATCCTATGGTATAAGCTGGACGTATCAAATTTCCCATCAAAAAAACATAAAAGAAAAATATTGGGAAATGATCCAGACAGTCTCATAGAATTAACTTCTCAACGAATCTAACTGGTCGTTTTCTGGATCATAAATCACGCCCAAATGTGAACCATATTGGGACATCATTGAGAGGCCGTTAGATCGGAAGTTATATTTTCAATTTAGAGCTGGCTCCCTTCCAGTTAAGGCATTTACAAGTAACTGGTCTCTAACTAAAGATGACAGATGCCATAACTGTTTAGATTTGTGTGAATCTGTAGCCCATGTCCTTTTTGCATGCCCTATCTATGCTGCCCCTCGTCGTAGGTGGCTTAGACCCATTTGTCTTATGCTGGCAACCCGAAATTGTAAAGAGGCATTAAGGATATTGAGCTCTGATTGTTCACCTTATATAGCGGTGGCTGTGGCAAAGTTCCTAAGCTGGTCTTGGATAATACGCACTCGAATGCTTACCCAATATGCTGTCAATTAGTATCTTTCGTGAGAGTAGATTCATTTTATGTTTAGTGAAATATCAGCTAATTTTATTGTTTTTATCACATTCGACAGAAATTAATTGGATTTAATGGATTCTTAAAGTTTGTAAATAGTTTTATGATATTTATTGTGTTCCTTTTTATGTACCAATGTGCTTTTAAGACATACTGTCGAATAAAGCTTTTTGAATTGAATTGATTCTAGTCCTTCCGGGGACATTGTGGTTTCTTTAAAAGATAATCCTTTCCTCGAATAGTCAAAAGTAGCAGCTAACACTCCTTGCATCCAGCCCTCAACACAAATGAATTGCAATTTAAAATCTCAAAATGGCCCTGTTTGGTACTGACTCATCTTCCTGATGCTCAGAGTGTGACCAACTATGGATCTGTTTTCTTATGAGGTATGTAAATCAGATTATGACCACTGTATTCACACAACTAAATGTGGAACATAAAATGGACAAATTGGCATTGTTAGATGTAGTGTATTTGTAAGTAATACAATGTTATTGGAAGTTTAAAAAAGAAAAGAAGAATTGCAGATGTAGGACTATCAGAATAGGGTGCCTACTCAACAACACAAGTCTAGGATGTTTTAGAAGCCACAATCATTTGAAAATTGAACTTAGTCAAAGTTTTACCTAGATGAACCTGCAACAATAGGGTAATAAAGCTAAAGTCACCAAGCTATACGATTCCAGGATTAGACAAATTGTGCAACTGGTGACAGCCAGGTTTTTTATTTATTTTTTACCTTGACCTCTAAGTAATGTGCAGACCTTTTCCAATCCGATGCATACATTTCCTTGTGGTACGATTTCCAACTTTCCTTTGTATATCCATATATTCTTAAGAAAGCGATTAGTGTCCGAAATCTAAGATCTCAAGTGCAAATTACAAGACTGAGCGTCTTGAAGATGGGATGTATTAGCTGCCTTAATGTTGTGACACGAAGTATGGGTAAAGTTGCGGTTTTCCGTGAGGGTGGATGGACACGTCTAGTAGAAGAGCACAATGGCTGTCTCACCCATATTGCGCAAAGTGAATCACCATCATGAATGCCAGACTGCATATAGAATTCATGCTAATGGGGGACAAGCATATGCAAATATCCTTTACCAGCTGATTAACAGGGTATTGCTCATAGGCTGCTGGGGAGGGTACCTCATTTTCAGGTTTGGGAATTTTGTGTTCAGACGAGGCAAACAGATCTACTGTTTGTCTGCCAAATCTTTGGAAGTAATAATTCAAAACCTAGGAGTTGATCTCCAACTTGTGAGGTTGCTGTTGGATGCTCCAGAAGAATACTGCAAAGTTGTTGTGCGTCCATCTAGGTGCTCTGTTAGCAGGCATGCTGGATAGCGAATTGGCTAATAACGGATTGTTTGAGCAATTTTTAATAGCTTGATTGATCCATGAAACTTGGAGAGCCCCCTGCAAGTTACATGGACGGGGGGGACCCGATGCTCTGGACCCATTCAAGCCTGCCGCCTGTGCACAGTGCTGGAGGTGGCCCACTGGAACTCGGGGGGGGGGGGGAGGGGGGAGTACCTATTGTTATTCCACTGCTCTCTTCTTCTCGTTTCTGGATGAAATGCATGGTGGTCATGTGTGTTCCGATGAGAAACACCTTATGTAAAATTTGCTTGAAAAGCTCTGAGGACTAACTCTACTGCCATAATTCCCAACTCACTGTAGCGTGAGGAACGCTACTGCAAGGACCCCTTGCAATTTGGTTGCGAGATCTACGGGACCTTCTCAACCCATGAGGGTGGAGGTTGTATTGCTGGTCATCAGCTGTGGTGGTTCAAGGAATGACCGGTCCAACAAAACGTTCTTCGCATTCCATTCTGCAGTTTCTACGGAACACAGGGCTCTACCAAGGCTAGATCCTCTCAATTCCCAGAGTCGGTCGTGACCAGACTGCAAAGGTGCTCTTTGAAGGGGGCGCTTGTTGTAACATTGCACTTGGGACTAAAGCACCATCATCCCAGCATTTTTATTATTACTCTCACTGTCGCAACATCTGAGAAAGGGGTAGAAGCATATGAAATGCCATCACTCTCTGGGCTGTGGTGAACTTTGTCTGTGATTGAATTGACTGTGGCACTTAGGAACAATAGAGTTTGTTAAAGACAAATGTTCATCTTTGCATTGATCCCAAGATATAAATCAATGCAAAATGGTTTGTTGGGATTGGGTGAGGCACTGTGCATGACTAGCTCCCTTTACTTGCCAGTTATCCAGGTACCAAAAGAAATTAAAGTTAATCTGCCAGAGGTGTGCTACCCAAACAAATGATGGACAGAATGCTGAATAAATCACACATTCAACCCCAGTCAAAAGATCTGGGTTAAATCCATCGTTCTTCTGCTCACTACGCCACCCCAGTTTGGATCCAGCTATATGCAAATCAGTCTTGACCCTGTGTCTCATGGGAACAGTCCAGCCCGAACTGCCAAGACAGGTCCTCCCTGGACCAGAAACAAGCATCCTGGGAGGTGTGCTGCCAGCATGGCTAGACATTTTGTGAACAATCCGACGTGACCCCAGATGGCAACACTATGATCTAGTGTTGAACTTCACTTACTATAATCCTGACATACAGATGGTGACCTGGTAGATGAAATGAAGGCTTCTTTAAGATTTAGAGAGGCCATATGGTATCCCAAAGCGAACAATAGGAGGACATTGTGCTGTGTTGGCATTTTGAAATGGGTCGACGTAAAGTAGCAGGTAAGCGCTCGTAGACTGACAATGGGCCACAGTGCTTCCTCGTACTTGGGGATTAGGAATTAGAAAGCGTAGAATACAAGCCCTTGCTGATAGTTGGCACAACAGCCATCATTCCTTTAACGACCAGTGCATTTACTTCCTCCAAGTGTACCATGCACAATTTAAGGTTGTCAGGTTCAGATGTTTGGAGAGGTGGTGTGAAGTTCTATGCATTAACTTTGGGTGATGGTGGGGAGCACCCACTGGTCTGAGATTTCCTCTTATTGATGGAGGTATAAGGTTGGTTGATCAGAGAGGGGAAGGATGGGTATGTCAATGCTCGTTAACACAAGTGCCTCTGCCCTCTGTTTTTTGAGCATCCCATGCCCCAGAATCTGCCGGTTGTGTGCTGCCCTGGTTTCTTGCTGCTAGGCTTCCTGAAAGGATGGCTGTGGCTTTTACTTCTGTGTAGGCACAGTGAACAGTGCTTCTGAAGCGACAAGGATTTGTGCTTTATCAAACCCCGATCTCTGCTGGTCTTGCAGGAAACCCACGACTGCTACATGTTGAATGTCAAAATCTATACAGTAACATACAAATCTTTTATATTTCGCTGCGTACAAGCCCTTGCTGTATCTATATCTTTTTTGATCTTTCCCAACATTATGGACAACTATACCCAAGCATTATAGTGTAACAAAGTCTCATTCAGGTGCTTAGATGGTTTATCCACTGCATTAAGGGCACACCTGAGGATTGCGTTGGAGATCACTTTCCCATCTTCTACAATCGTCTTTGTAATCTTGCTGAGCATCTCGAGGAGACAATTTGATAAGTTGTTTCACCTACTTCCAGTGGGAGCGTGCATACTGGTGACAAGTTTTTCCAACTGTATCAATCCTCATGCTCTCCATGTCAGGAAGTGGAATGACCTCTGTGCCATGCATACAAGTTATTTTCCTTGCAGTGTGCATAACAAGATAGTTAAGTGGTGCAAACCCCCAAATTTACATTTTTTTCGTGGTCTGCTGACTTACATCTCCTTTTCACTCTGGGAGGAATACTCGTTTTTACAGGGTCTTTGAAGATTTCTGTTGACTGCGAGCCTAGATTTGAGCAAGTGGTAGGCTGCTGCTTTTATTAATACAGGACAATAAGATGAGCGGTAATCTTGTAGAAAAGCCTTAAGCAGGTAGGGGTCTAAGGAAGAATTATTCAGTCCTATAAACATGCTAGGAATCATCTTGTTAGTACGGTGGCTCTAGGCCTTGGTCTAGGCGCAGTTGATCCACAGAATGGTCTTTATCGTGGTTGGTACAGCTCTGGGATTTGTGAGGTGAGATGGTGTTCTTCCTTCTCTTAGGAATGTAGAAGGCTCCAATTGCTAACTCCAGTGTGACTTTTCTTCTTGTGAGGTGCTGTGTAGTGGAAAGGGGAGGTGTCCATACCCCAATGACTGGGCACTGTTAACTGCAAATGAATGGCCTAAAATAAATATCTTGTTATTTAAAAGGCAGGCTGATGCTATGTATGTAGAAAGCCATCTAATTTTCTTTTAATGAAAGGTGTAGAACCCAGTGCTCAGAAGTCGCAAATATTAACTGAGATTCTAAATGCCAATACGCTGTTGCAGTGGCACTGCTGGCTAACTACATGTGGCACTATTTCATCTTGGATACATGAAGGTTGTGATTATCCAGCAGCAATCCTGTGAATTTGTCTTTCTTTTTGTTATTTTATTTTAAAAAATATATCTCACCAGAATTCTGCACATACGCGGAGAGGTTCTATGGTATTGTAAGAATATGAATGAAGATCCCATGATGGGAGCACCTAAGGTATTTCACTGTGTAGCACACCAAATCTTTCTAAATGTACCTCGATCAAATGTTACAGATTGGCCATCAGAGGAAATGCTAAACTGGGAATTTTCAAATGTACTTTCTACAATCATTTAATTGTGGCACAAAGAGGTGGATCAACTGATTAGTGTGCAAAGATGAACTACAAGTTTTCATGTAAGAGGTAGGATCAGACATGATGTTCAGTGAAGATGAAAACTGGAGTTTACCCTGCAGTGCTACTCTAAGTAGCCTGCTTTAAAGACATTTTTACGGTCTACTGTAATTTTTCCCTACAGCTGTGCGCATGTAAAAACATTTTTGTTTTCTCTGGACACTAGCAGCTGGCACACCTGCCACATGCTTGAGAAAAGAGTAGTGGGAGAAAAACAGCTAGACTGATAGGGACAAAAGGAGGGGAAAAAATGTAAAGAGACTGTAGGTGTAGTTAACTGCTGGAGTACATCTCCTTGACCAAATAAAAAGGGTTCTGCTTTTCTTTTTCTAATACACTGCTTGACATTGCCCACCTTCTGTGCAAATGGAAATGCAGGTAGAATCGCACTTGTGCACATATAGCAGCAGGGTTTTGTAAAGAGGTAGCGATTAGATGATAAGAGTCAATGAGATCCCCACTGCACTGAATCAGATCGATTTGAGCAAAAGTGCGTGGCATGGCAACAGCATTAACTTGATAATAAATAATGAATGTGTCTAGAGTACTAACTTATGTCAGCCAGCATTATTATATAAAAGTAACCTCTTTACCACTAAAACAGTTACATTAATGTTACACGTCACCAAACATGGAAAAGTAACCACCTTAACCTAAAGTGACCGGATTTCATTTAATGGAAAAATAACATGGGTAAGGCAGTTCCATGTAGCGTATAGGTTTACCTCTCAGAGACACAACTCCCCTAAATAACTTATTTGCTTGGTAACAGCAGGTTTCCTCAGCTATAAGAGCACAAAAGGGCCTTACGGTTGCTGCCTACTGGCTTATTCACTCCTAGTTCTAGGAAATGTCCACACTTATGTAAGGAACTGTGGGTCATCCTGCTCTAGATAAATGCAGGAGGTGGGTTTAGCTCAAGTGGCAGAAGTGGGAAGAGATGGGGTGGTCATTTAGAAGCCTACAGCGAAAGGTTACCGTCCCTGATAGGGATATTTGCCAATTAAGCAAAACCTGGACTACCCAGATTACTGTTGGATGGCAGGTGGAGAGGAATGCTGCGAAGCTGTCCTTCCAGAGCTTGATCATGGAGTGAACTGACAGACTGGTCTCATAGAGAAATGACAGACTCCAGAGAGGGAAACAAACGGTGAAGCCCATCAAAACAATGGATTCTGGAAAGAAAAACTATCCGAATATGGATTACTGTTGGTGATAATGGTTGCCACATAATACATATGTAATTAACTTGGAATGCCAAGAATGACTAAAGAAGATAAGAAAAGGCAAATGTAGGCCAGGAGATTTCTAAATTGAGAAAGACTCTTCAAAAGAGCTCAATAGCAAAACTCAGAACTGTTTTTTCCTTTACTGCACTCAAGTTGCCAACATTCTGGCCTCTTGGCGGAGAGGAGTATTTTTTTTAAAATAAAAGACAAAAACTAGAGCCTTGGGTAGAATGCTACCAGGTTCAGCAGCTGCCGGGCAGAGAGGGGCATCCCTCGGTTATGCACGAGAAAGTGCAGGCAGAAGAATTACTCCATCACCTTCAAAAGAACCATCTGATAGATCTGGGACAGAAATCTAAGAATGAGCCTGAGGACTGCAGGAAGTAAGTGGTCCCCAAGATGTAAAGTTATTTTCCCATCAAGGAAACAAAGATCTCTTAGTCTGGCCAATGTGGAAAATACAAACATTTCAAAAGTTAAGAAAGTGCATAAGCCAAGGTCTTAAGGCTTCAGCTCATGCAGGACATAGGACTGCCTGCTCAACTCATCAACATACCTTTTCTGGACTGCCAGAATGTGAGTAGTGTACAGGTGAATGCCCTAGCCTGGAGCAGGAGGCAGCTAAAAGACTCTAAAAAAAAAAAAAAAATGGCCAGGGAAAAGAGCCTCTGATTTTTCGTTTTATAAAATCCAATTGATGGTGTTGAGCACAGAAAACAACCTCTTCTCACTCACTAGACAGACCAGGGCTTTCAGCTTTAGTAATTTCAGAGCCAACCTATTTATGCGAAGCAGTCCGTACTGGCAGCAATAAGTACCACTGAATCTAGTGTCTCTGGTCCCACTAAGAGACCAGACCTAATCAGGAACACTGCATGTTTTTGGAAACGGAAAGGAACTACAGGGACACAAAGTTAAACGCAAAGCTCTCACAAACTGAAAAACTGCTGTAAAGTGGGGAAAGAAAGCAGAGGCAAGGCCAGAATATCTTCCCAGCTCTCAGGCTGATTAGCATACGTGTTTACTGCACCCTCTGCTACAGAACATGAAAGGAATTGAGCAGGTTCACAAACAGCACTGCGGATTGTGTCTGATGGAAAAACAGGCCACTGCCTGAATAGATGAAGCCATCATTATCCAAATGAAGTCCAATGTGTACTCTTCTCTCAGAGGTGCAAGCCTAGGTCTTTTTGCTTTAAATTCGGTATCGGATAGAGTTTGAGCATATTTGCCAACTATTTGTTAGGGGAGAGGTGTGGTGCAGCAGCCAGGGCAGCTGACTCCGGAGCACAGGGCTCACGGTTCGATCCCCGGCTCCAGCGGCAACTCAGCCCAGCACCATGTGACTCTGGACAATAGCTCTGGACAATAGCTCGCTTAAATTTCTCCGACGGCCCCCAGCGCCTTGAGACCCTTCGGGATGATTTGTTTGCGCTTTACAAATACCGGGTTATTTATTATTATGTTGTAACGATACCATTTTTGAGCATGTATATCTTATAGCATTGTTGTTAAAATGTCACAAATTTGCTGTCTCCAAAGTTACATCCCTTTAAAGAAAACCAAAATATAAAAAAAATAATAAAAAAAAATGTTGTAGTGCTTTTACTGCAGGAAATAAGATGTAAGGCCTGACAAAGAATGGCAAGGGGATGGTGCAAGATTAACCGCGAGGGGAAATAATGGAAACAACACAAGAACATATGCCCCATAGGTGGGCCTGTGAGGTAATGAATAAGAATCTCATGCATCTGCAACCATTTATGAAATGCGAGTTGGCCCAGGAATGCGAAACTAGAGAGCCGATACCTCCAGCCGATGAACTGCCAATTCTGTGAACTGGAAGCATTTCTTGACTCAGCATAACAAGAGGAAAAGAAGCTTGAACCCAAGTGCTGCCCATTGTAGAGGAAACATGTAAAACACGGTCTCCAGATCATCATGGGAATGTTTCAACCTTTCAGATCAAAATAACCAGCAGACCACTTCACTACCTACAGATTAGTCCAACAGAACGGACTACCAAGGAAATAGGAATATGCAAAAAAGAAAATATGTCAAAGTATCTTGGTAGATACATGAAGAATTGATGAAAGGGCAAACAAATTGTTGGGATGGAAAGGTCTTCAAAATGGTAATGGACAGGTACCACTGCCAGAGTACCCAACTGTACGGCTGCTGGGATACCAAACACTGATTGTTACTGTCACAGGTAAACAAAGATCATGCATGTGCACCATGGCTTTGGCCTGTCTCACGGATTGCGGTCTTGTGAGGACAAGGAGGGGCACCCAAAGAGCTACCCACACAGAGGTGAAAGGCTACTGCTTTAACCAGGAGTTAAGCAACACCAACATGGTGGTGGCAGTATACTGTTTAGTAATCAATAGGATTAAACAGGTCTTTATTAACCTAGGTCACTGGAGTGAGGCCTACAGACTTATTCACCATTTAAAAAAAATATTCTGCTGCTGTGTGCTTAATACAGTACAGGTATAAAACCGTGCTGAGCAGTGCGTGCATTGTGAGTGCATGTACGGGGTGTATATATCCTTGTGAGAAGTACATTACATGAGAGATGTAGTGCTGTGTAGTGTGTGCATGGTGAATACATGTACTGGGTGTATGTGTACCTATGAAAAGTACATTAAGGGTATAATATTGTGCAGCAAGCACATGAGGAATGTGTGTGATGATGGACTGTGGGCCTGCAAGTGGCACCTAATGGCACAATACAGAAAGGCTACTGTACTGAGTAGTGTGCACAAAGGAAATATTTGTGCTGGCACAGAACATGGAGGTAACAGGCCTGCCAGGTAAAGACGTGAGGTAGAGGAATCCGTCTCAGACAGATTTATGAATTGATACATTCCTGTGAACTGCGTGGAACACACTGGAAAAAAGAGCACGAGACATCCCCTGTACACTTCAAAGGGTGCGCTTTGATTTCAGGGAGAGATCATAAGGAAGTGGCCTGGACATATCTAAGGAAGGACATGGGGCTGGTAAGAGAATCATAAAGAGTAGGGCCGGGAGCACAGAACAAAACTTTTGATGCACATATCACTGTGGCCGACATCCATGTGTAAACCCAGGTCACTCGTATGACCTGTGTTTTTTGGGCTATCTGCTTCGGAGTCTCACCTGCTGTAACAGTCTTTTCAAGAGGAAGAGGAGAAGTCTACACTTCAAAAGAAGTAGAACCCCAACATAAAGCTTCAATTACTCAGACCCTACATCACATTTGGTGTCTGGACAAGGACTTTAAGAAGGGGAGGCTCAGACCTCAAAATGTGTAATCTACCAAGCAGGGACAAGGGCTGTGTGAGGAGGGGAATCTCTGCAAGACTCGTGCCTGTGACCAGGACTGGGGGCCAGGGTCTGCTAGTCTCCTTGCTGGGTGAGGAGACATCACCCAGGGAAACCAAGATCACCTTCTCTGGAGCCTAGAGCAGCATTGCCTGCCTGTTTGCCAAGATCAGTGTGTCCTGTGACAAGGGGAGAGCGTTGGAAGGAGTGAGAGCCAGTGGGGAGCTCGGTCTCATGGTGTTCCAGTTTAACGAGATGGCTGCTGCACAGAGTGGGTTGTTGCTTGGGTGCAGAATCAAGTTGGTGACCCCTGTATGCCAGGGAGGGCTTCCGTGAGAACAGCTATGAGCAGAGTGCTGGGAGGGCAGAGTAAAAGTTTGTACTGCATCATTACAGCGACCCCATATGCCAGGGGGGCATGCTGTACAAAATACTGCGAGATAACGAGGGACGAAGCCTATATAGAACCTTAGCTGTGAACTTGTATGCCAGATAGGGTCGCAGTGGTACAGGCTACTATGCGGTGAGAGCTGGCGTCTCGGTAGGTAGTGTTGTGAGAACTCTGTATGCAAGGATGGGCTACCGGTATCAAGAGTGCTTTGAGGTTCGGGCGGCCGCCCAAGAGCTGTGAAGTCTTGTGACCCATAAGTCACAAGGAAGGATCGAAGACTACACTGGGCCCGCCCCATGAACTGAGGAGGACACCGTGGGTGCATCGCTACATCCCTCAGACCCTGATTGGGAGCACTGGAATCCAGCCAGTCCTCTCCATGGACCTTACCAAGCAGAAGTAGAGCCAGAGCATCTCCAATTGGGGCTGGTCTTGACAATGTAAGTTCACAAGAGGGCCTACATTTTTTGGGTGCCTCTGCGTTTCCCAAGTCCAACCAACTTTCCAAATAGGACTGGAGCCTTTGAGAGTGTCTGCAGATGGGGTACCCGCTGAGACCCTGCATGCATCCTCGCTGTTGGAATGGGTAAGATTGGTTACGGACCTATCTGGCCCTGGGTAACTCGCTGCAGAACTAAGACACTTTTGACTACTTTCTAAGTGTCAGAGTGGACTCCTGAGTTAAGGCTTACTAGTGAGTATTCCCTGGATGCGGCCACCAATGAGTGTGGAATTACTCCAACCACATTACGGAGAGCTGATGGAACAGAGATTTGCCAGTGAAACACTAGAACCCTGACAGCAAGGGGAAAAGTGTTACTGTTTATCCATGTCATACATTTCTGTGAATGCTTAGAGTTAGAAATAAATTAGGGATTTTTATTATAAAAATAAGTATTTGACTGGCCATTGTTTTATTGACACTGCTGTGTGCTCTCGTGTTCACTAATTTGTATTCATACTTCTCCTCTAAGGGAGCCTTTGACTGCTGATCCACAACTAGCACTGAGAGTGAAGTGCAGAACAGGTACATGACCCAGCTGCTCAGAAAACACAGTAGATCGGGCCCTGGGACATTAGGAGTAAAAGGCCTCAACCATCATGGTTGGACAAAATAACCCCTGCATGGCCATCTGAAAGGGGTTCTGACACAAACCTTTTACATTTTGGAAGTAAGCTGTCTTTTTTTTTTTTAAAAGATGAAGACTTCAGACAATAACAATGGAATAGAAAATCTACAGACATTACTGGTTTGTGTAGAGCTGTATTTCCTGTGATTTTTTTTTCCGCTTGATGACAGAATACTCACGTTTTCATCATTTTCACCATATGGCCCTTCTGCATTCATTTCCTCTTGTCTTTTCTTCTCTTCTGTTACATCCTCCTGTACCTATAACATGGATAATGATTAAAATTATCGAAATGCATTTATGACATTACATTAACCGTTGTTCGTAGTTTAAAAAAATAAAAATCATGTTTTAAAGCATTTCCTAATCTTCTGTGCCTCAAGTGAGTTGCTGTGGTTTGATTCTCCAGCAAGCCAGCTATGCAGACTGTTAGCTTATACATTACTGTCTTAGACTGCCCACAAGAGAAACTGAAACTGTTACAAACCATGTAAAATTATGCTCAGAGATCGGATTTGGGAAGTCCCACACTGTCAATATGCTATGCATCGACAGATAGTATACCACGCGTACTGCTGCTTTAAGAGCACTCTACACACATATTGCATGACATTGTGTGCCTTTTAGAATAGGTGTTCACCTTCCTGAAATGTTTTGGGAGTCTTGACAGTGCGTGACCTAATGCAGGAATAGTGTACTCATTACCGGGGTTGCTACCATTCATTTGTCCTGATGAAGACTGCGATAAAGTGGTTACAGGGGGTTGAAATGTCAACGTCTTGAACTGTTAACTATCATTTATTGTGGACTTATGTACAGCACACTTAATAATATGGGAGCTCTGTATGGTCAACATTGTACTACCAAAAAGTTGACTGGTTCCACCATTTATCACCTTTGTCGCATCTGAGCTGCACTGCATCGTTGTTTTGGTGCACCTTTTGTCGAATACTCATGTATCTTTGAAACAAGTACGCCATATATATATATATATATATGTTAGCCTTAAGGTTCTCTCAGTGTGTGTTAAATATTGGTCATACACAAATGATCAACTGCTTTGTTTACCACGTGAACTCCGGAGATTAAGAGTATTATTTCTCATTGTACATTAACTTACTTCTTCTTCACCTTCTTCTTGATATTGTTCGTCAAGGTTATCCTCTTGTTGATCAGGATTTCCTGCCATCTGAACAAAAATACAAAAAAGAAACATTTTCTGAAAACAACAATTTCACTTTTTTGGGCGCAATTATTTCTGAGTATCACAGTCTCTGCGTTGCCAAACGTCTAAAAACAACCGCAATGATGAAATTAATGATTTAATGGAGAGCCACATGCTATAATCCAGGAAAAATAAATGGTTAAACGTCTACAGCAGCTTTCTTCCATACACAACCAGTAACCATCCTACTTAAATAGTAGAAATCAGGGATACATCTGACTGCGAAGCCGACAAGGGACTGCAGTCAGCATCTAATCCCAAACTACTTTCAAGAATGTTTTCTTACCCGGTGAGAAAAGTGATGAATTCCACCTAAGAGACTAAGTCCCACTGGCCATGCAGAAAATAAAAGCGAAGAAGTCTGCCAATAAACAAACCTGGCATCCTGTAGAGTAATGGAGATCTAGATAACAGGACAATTGGCATTTATCTTATCTAAAAGTCAAATCCCTTATTAGCACGTGTTTACATATAGCAAACTATGCCTCTGTGCGCGCCATATTAATGTTTGTATTGATTTATAGGTAGGTTTCCTTCTAGCATTAAATACCCTGCCTTCTGGGCAGTTACAATCATGGTGATACAGATAAGAACGCAGATGGATAAAAGGTAAATGCTGCATTGCAGGGAATAAACTTCCTAGAGAAGGTGAGCCGGACCTCCCATATCCAAGTGTTACCATTCCCAGAAGATGGTCCTTCCTTTTACTGTTTTGGTGGTCCCAGACAGAAAACTAAATACGATGCTGATATTTAATGGGTTGAACTACTACTTTTCAAGACAAATGAGGATAACTGTATACGCCTCCCCTGAATGCAAGGTAAAGGCTGACCAGGCTTCTCTATAGACCAACAGTCCCAAGGCCTGCTCCCCAAGAAGCAATACAAATATGGTCCAAGACACTGGAATGGAAAGGTCTACCTATTGTGCCTCTGCCATTTCAACCTAGAAGGCAGGATCAGTCTAGGGAACAGGTCTTTAACAGTGGACAGAGAAAGTAAAACACAGGCTTTCCTGGATCTTCAAGTTATCCTGAGTAACTTAATAAACTTCCTTCCCAAGACAAATAACTCATGTCCTGAGGTGTCCCCTATCCTAAGGTAGGCAATATAACAACCATGAAACAAAACTGAACTAAGGGAGTAAGGAGTTGCCCAAAGAAGGCACGGGTGTGCAAGTCCTTCCCAGAACTAAGCCCTTTGCGGTGCCAGAGTGTCCACTCACAGAGGTGAAAGAAGCAGAATAAACCCACTGATGCTTTCAACACCACAGAAAAGTGAAACAGAGGTGATTTGGTAAAACCTGGTAGATGAATCCTGATAAATTACTGACTGCATAGCAGTCAGCGTCACTATGCATGGTAATGTGTTTGACTTGATATGTTTGTCCCAACATGAGTTGTGAGTGATCAGAACATGACACAAAAACACTAACAGCATTATTGCTAGTTGTTCATTAACTATTGTGCGTCGGGTCAGGCGATTACACTTTTTTTTTTTTAAAGAGAAAAAGCTTATGCATACTATGTATTTACCCTAAATCTGACCCACTTCCATCTTTCTTGGAGTAC
The DNA here is from genome assembly GCF_964204655.1 of Triturus cristatus. Taxonomy (NCBI): domain Eukaryota; kingdom Metazoa; phylum Chordata; class Amphibia; order Caudata; family Salamandridae; genus Triturus; species Triturus cristatus. Next base: position 1,005,504,917 of record NC_140594.1, on the reverse strand, counting down.
CACTGACTGCAGGTATTCATCCATTTACAGCAACTCAGGCATCTAAATGACTGATGGGCTGCACTTCCACATGTCTCTAAACAACATTTTTAATGGATGTATAAAAAATATTTGGGCCAACGCACTGGACGGAATAAAATGGTACAAAAATACAGCATAAAATGCGATAAAAAAAAAGAAAAGAATGCAACCGCAAAAACACCAAGTATTTGATGAAGAACACAGACGATGACCCTTTAGAAGACAATGGAGTGAATGCTAGCAGAGCTAGAAACTGCAGAAAGGGAGAGTACATTACAGTGTTATGGAGCGAGCAGAGAAATAACGGGATTGAGCATAAAGTGGATTAGGAGCGGTAAATCAAATTACATATAGGAGTGTAATTAGTTTTTAAAACTTAGAGACCACAAATGAGAGTTGAAAAGTGGTCCTGGTGAAAAGAGTCAAAAGTCTGGATGAGGTGGTCAGCTTCCAATGCACTCCTGGCCAATAGTAAAAGAGAAAGATGGGCCAAGTAAGGTTTGCTGAAAATGGATAAAATGATTCAAAGAGCTGGGTAAATGCAAACAGAGGAACTGACTAAAGACATGGACAAGACTGTGCAAGAGTGAAGGTAAATGAAATAGATCTGTGCGGTAGAAAGGTGATCAGTGCACAGTAAGTGCTTGCAGGTGAGAACCTCAGAAGGACAAGTACGCTTAAAACATTAGCAGAGGAGGAGCAAAAATTGGAATAAAAGACCAGGGATGGCTAGAGGGAGAAGAACAACACAGTTAAAAAATTTCAAAAGTGAAAACGCAACAAAACCTGATGGTTATAAAGGAGAAAGAAAGAAAGAGTTAGGTGTATGTGATGTGAGAAGATAATGAAGAAGAAAGGTATTTAAATGCTTAGGAACATTTAAGCCCGAATCTATGAGAAACAAGAAGGCAGATGAGAGAACAGGTGCCACATCTTCCATAATCTCTCACTCATAGGGAGACTGTTAATGGCACGCGTAAGCAACAAGATGGGGACTTCGAACAAAGAACAAATAGTAGGAGGGAATAAAAGCAGTGTAGAGAATCAGAAAAGTAGTAGAACAATAACTCCATGGTTAAAACAGAATGAAAAGACCCTACAGGCGAAAGAAGAAAATAAAATAGAAGACATTGGAGCAGTAATGAAAAGGTGGGGTGGTGGAGAAAGTGGTTGCAGAAGAGGCAAAAGATAGGGAACAGTGAAGGAGAAGGGGGAAAAAGACAGAAAACATGTTTGACAGCCCCTGGAATGTGGAGAAATAAGATAGAGGATGTGGAAGAACAGGAAAAGATATAAACAAGATGGGAGTCCACAATACAAATCAGGTGTCAACATTAAGCATATAATAGAGACGAACAGTAAAGACAAAATGGTGAGATGTAGAATTGAGAAGAAGGTTTAAGTCGCCATGAAGAGCAAAGAAATCAAATGATTAACAGGCCAGGACCTTGCAAAATAAAAAGAAAGGGGCGGGACCATAGCAAGTCAAAACAGTGGTTAAAATAAACGCAGTGATAATCTAATGAGGAGCAAACAGTAAGAAAAGGAATGACTGAGATCCTATCCAAGAAGAATGGTAAAACAGAGGACAAGTAGCCACAGCACCACATTACCAGTAGTACAGGGAGAATGAGAAAAGGAGAGGAAGAAGCTGAGAAAAGCAGCAGAAGTAGACTTAACAAGTGGGAGATCCAGGTTTCAGTGATGCATAAAAATTGACAATTGAGCTTAAAGAAGATGTGAGATGTGTGATCTGCTTTATACATAATCGAGTGATCATTCCAGAAAACACGGCAACGAGACTGAGGTGAGAAGCAGATACACTGATAGCTTGGAGCGTTAATACACCGCAACCTTGAAAGGGCAAATTACAGACACTGAGGATGAGTAGAAACCTGTTAAAGTGTTAGACATGATAAAGATAGGGAAAAGGCTTGAATGACAGAAAATAGTACAGAAAAGCATTTTGTTGCAGTCAATTTCCAATCATTTCCCAAACATGCCTGGTATTTCGCTTAAAATTGGATAGTTCATTTTATTTAAACTAATGTAACAGAACATACGCATATGTAGCTGTAGATGTCCAATCTATCAAAAAATGAATCTTATGAAAAAGGAAGTTGTGCTTGTGCTTAATAGAGAATTAAAGCAACTATCCCAAGAAATCAATATCTACCACTAAATGTTCCTCCACTTCTGGATTGTCTGGTTTCTGCGGAGACTGCTTTTGTTGTTCGATATTTTCAGACTGATTCTCGTCTCCATCTTGTCCTGCTTCTTCAAACTCATCCTCTCCTTGATTGTTGGGATCATCTGCAGGATTAACATCTTCCACTGCAGTTTTCTGTTAAAGACAGATTAAAAAGGTTTACTGCTGAGCAGACTACCCTCCCAATTGAATGGACTGTCCACAAATCATTGAGGTCCTCACAGCCAGAACAAATTGCTTCCTTCGATAATTACGCTATAAAGCTGGAACAAACTCAAAGACTAGTACTGTACAACTCAAAAGACCAATGAGGTCTCAAAGGCTATGTGCAGCAAGGAGGAAGCTTGTTTTAGTGGCGAAGAACCTGTTTTAGGCTGACTATGTGGAACACGCTTTTGGTTCCTCAATTATCAGACAGTGGCCAGACCAACCAGTCCCCCAAGGTTTCAATCACAGAGCTATGCATAAGGAGGGTGTATAGGAATGGGCAAATACTGTCTTGGAAGTATAAAACAAGAAGTGAGAAAACCAACGGGTCTTTGACGTAAGTGCATTCACATTTTTATGCTCTTCAAAAGCTGCAATCCTGCACAAGCTGTAGTACTCAGATCATTACTAGAACCACCGAGCTAGACCTGTGCTTTCTGTAGCAAGGTGCACGTCTTATGCCATAATTAAAGATCCCATAGAACTAACGTGCCCTCTTTCACAAAACCACCACCTCAGGGCAGCAGTAACATATAGGCACTGTAGAGACGGAGGTAGCTTTAGTATGGTAGATTAGGTAAGGTGGCTAGGTAAGTTACTGTAGGTATAAAAGCAAATGGTTACGGTACTTGGGCATCGTACGTATGTATTATAGGTTAGGTATGATACAGGCTGACTTTATTGTAGGTTAGTTATGGTATGTATGGTGGATTTGGTAAAGTAGATTATGTATGGTGGCAAAGTAATGTAAGTAGATTTGGTAGGTAAGGTGGATAGACTGGTATGGTAGATTAGGTATTGGCATGGCAAGTCACATATGGATAAGAAGTTGAACATTTTTGCCTGAAGAAGAAAAGTTTGAACATTTATTTAGATTTTTTGGTTTTTATAACATTGTTAACAAGTGCTTTGTTATATATCGGAGGTTGGAAATTGTTTACAATTCACAGCTTGAAATATAAAAAAAAATCCAGACCTGTAGGATAATAAAAACAACTGTTATATATAAAAGTAATACTGATTTTAAATGAACCCCTTTGGTGATCACTCTCTATTAGAAGAATTAAGCTGTACATTCAAATAACAGTGTTACGAAATCGAGGCAGAAGTTGAAGTTTGCTATGGTAGTGCTCAAATGGAACTTGTAATGATTAAGAAAATAGTGTAATCTTGTTCCATCTAGGTTTACATTGGAACTCCTGGAATCAGCTGAGCTGTGGCGCTAGATATGTGAGTGTGTCCCAGGGCTGATGCCAATAAATAACTTTAAAATCAAGGGAGAGGATGTAGCCTTACGGCTAGAGGGGTCAACCTTGAAGCTGGGGAACCGGGTTCTAATCTCGGCAACGACGCTCAACATCCTGTGATTCTGGGCAAATCACTTAATCTCCCGGTGCAGAACAAAAAAATGAATGTGTCCTCATGTAACGAAACTGGTGCTCATGTAAAGCGCTCCGATACCCGATGTATCGGGTCTAGTTCGCGCTATATAAAACTCTTAAAAAAAAAAAAAGTGTCCGAGGACTTCGAAGCCACAATTACACAGTAAAGTAAATATTTCACAGTAGATAAATGTGACAATGGGTCAGTATTTTTACAGAGTCGTAAAAGTCTGTCATACACATTTACTTTGTTAACAATAGAGTTGTGTACATCAAAGTGTGTGGTACCACGTCAGCTAGTAAAACAAATGAACCAGCAAGTGTGATTAGTGGATAGCATTGTGACAGTATACCCTGACAGGTTTAGGCATTCACACAGCAAGTGGAAGAGCCACAAGTCAGCAAGTGAATGCCAACAAAGGGAATACAACAAAGGGAACACTTTAGGGCTCATTTTCACGCTACAAATTGCAGTTTTAATAATAGACTACTTGATCCCATCACCAAGATCTCATGGAAAGCATAACCGTCCTAAAAATGCTACGGTCATGATCATAGCCCATCCAAGCAATGGCAAATTAGAATAAACACAAGATGACTGACCCAAAGCACACTCTGCCTCTTTTTCTTTTTGATGCCAACAGGCCTTGTCGTAATATACAGCTTAAGTTTTCTGCAGAGAGACCTCACAAAAGGCCCTTAGTAAACAGGCAATACAATGCTTTAAATACCTTCATCGGGCACGATTCAGAGAGGTCTGCTAATCATCATGAGTGCAAATTGCACATGCACTAATTACTGCACCCCAATGCCAAAACCCCTAATTACTGCTACAGTAGGGAGTGGTAATTAGTGGGTGCACCATTGCAACTGACTACAAGTTGCACCTCTGCAAAGGGGAATTACACGCAATTTGCATCAAACTACCAGAAGGGGCAAACTTCTCAGTCAGATGCAAACTGAACGCGACTTGTAATCGAAGGTGATTTCGCGTCTTTGGACATTCAGATTGAGATTGCCAGGCACTCCCTCAGTCCTTGAGCAGCATCAAGAACTGCTTAGGGAGGGCTAAGTAATCTCTCTAAAAAGCAGAGGCGCCAATTTATTTTTCAGATTTCAGTTAAGTGTTTTCACAATGTTGCCCTCTTCTGAGATCCAGGGACATGCTCAAAAGAAAGGAGAACCAAACACCACCTTTATTCATTCGGTTTTCAACTCTGACAAAAGCAAACTCCTTTAGCGCACACATGGGCAGAAAGGCTCCCGCCAACCCTATTTCACATGATGCCCCCAATCGTTAGCCGAGGTATAGATTCGGTTTTGCGGCGAGCCCATCAAGTCAATCTCCTCTACAGACAGATGTTTCATAAACTAAGAATAATGTTGTTTGCACTGCTAGCTTAACACTGTCAGTCTGGGCAATCGTGGTCATGACACAATGCTTAATCTACAACACATATTTACTACACTCTGCAAGGGGGAGGGGGACTGCAGACATTGCACTAACAGTAAAGTATTTAAAAGTTAACATTTACTCACTCTCAAATCTGCCTCCATTTGCCAACAATCTCAGTTTTTACGCATATACTAAAAATGTTCATTTGTGTTCCAACTTGCATTACTAAAGCAATTGGGTTTGGCAGACATCTTTTTCCGAGTATAGTGTACATTCTGTAGAATGCAATTAGAGTAAATACTGATTCACCCTGTTGCTCTTGCCTTGGACACCCAGTGTTTAAGGACAGCAAATTTTTGTGGAAGGATCCATCTCGCTCTGTGGGGCTTTGGGTTTCTTGGAATGGATTTCAGAGTTGGGCGTAGCAATCCTTCGCGCGAGGAAGGCAGGTGAGCTTCCAGGTTCATGTTGGAACACATTTTTTAACATTTATCTTTAGATACATTTTCTCAGAAAGTTCACTGTTAAAATCCTATCACAAGCACCTAGAAATTCCTTAGATTTGTAAATGTTTTTAGCACCACTTGATCTCTCATCCGGTTACTACTATACACCCACACAAAAGAAATGTATACAAAATATGTAGGCTTGAAGGAATTATATTGTTTCCAAGGTGTTAGGCAAACAAGCCAGTAACTAAGCACCAACCGCAATATCCTGAACATACAAAAAAAAAAAGCAAAAAAAGAACTCGCCCATAGGATTTTAGCAAGTCCACCTTCGAGAGAACCTTTTCCCTTTGCGGCACTGAGGTATGTTAAGGCATCTTCATGAGCATCCACAAAACTAGTGCTCCGTATTTTTACTTACAACTGTTCCCTGACTTTATGTACGAGTAACAGCTTACCATTCCTTTGTAGAAAAATACACGTTCCACAACTAAAGCCTACCACGGGATTGATACACATGTGAACTAGACTCCAGAAACCATTCAAAAATCCACCTGTACAACTTTCATGTGAATTTCAGGTGTTTTAGTCATGTTTTTCTCTTTTAATTCAGCTTTTGCTCTACTTCGATGACATTTTTATTCAACAATAAAACACAATTCAAAATGCATTTTGGGCTGTGGACCAATAAGCTGGTGAGCGTCATTTACCAGTATTGGACCAAATACAAGCTGGCCAAAGCTGTATCCCTTCGGGAACAATCCTCGAACCTGAAGACAAGTGGTCCGAAGTTTCTGCACTCTGGATTATTGGACGCGGGGGATACCGGACCTGATCTTACTATCTGGAAATGCCAGCTGGAAATAAAACCAGGTTCTGGCAAGGCTGCAGGCGCAAGTGCAGCCTGGCCGCTGTTTGACCCACTCCTACATAACAGGGGGAGCTTGGAGTACATTCCCCAACCAAGCCACTGCTTACCCAGCTCTCCGACACTCACCAACCCTGGCCACACAATCCTTACCGCCCCTGCCACCAATGTACCACCTGCTAGGTACACGTGGTAAATAAAAGCAAAAGGTTCACAGGAATCAGGAATGAACCTGTGAATTTAGAACTGGAACTTCATGGTTCTTCATGGCTGTTCCCCCTTCCCACGATAAAACTTGCAATTGCACCATGCCAGCATACAATTGCTGGCTGGATTCAGCATTTCTGGCACCGGTACTTTTAGCACCTATGCGCCATGCAACTCCTAATTGGTACAGGAGGGTGGAGTGGGAATGAGGGGCAAGTTAAAAGTTATCAGGAAGAGTTTGCGTATCCCTAGATTACAGCTTAGCCTTACACTGCTGGGTGTAAGTGATGCACTATAGGGTTAGGTCTTGTAGCACTCCGATTTGGAGAAGGCGAAAAAACATTTCACTGTGATTTATTTGATGTACTTTTATTCCAATATAGCTGAAGGAGATATTTTTGCAGTTTAAAATTAATAAAGTCTTGTATTTTAAATAAACACATGTTTTCCTCTGGCCTCGGAGTGTGGTGCTTTGTCAAGGCATAATTCTAGTTCTATATATTTTAGAGTAAAGTAGTTTGAAAAAGGAACAGAAACCCTAGATCCTTTCAGTGGCTTTGGCTCATACAGAACGAAATGTGTGCGGTCCTTGAGTGGCATCACACTAGGACTGCGCGCAGACAGCGCCTAACCCTAAAGTACACTGTTCATCACTGGGTGGGAGAGGGTCAATCCCAGAAGTGCACGCTCATCCCTCCAACTAAAAATGGAGTCGCTTACGACTTTGGCCTTTTCCAGGCAAAAATTCAACAATAGACACCAATCCAACATGTGTGCGCGAGGGGGAGTCAATGTGTTGGTGTGAAAAAACAATCCACAACATAGCGCTGGTCTGAACCGATTACTAAGAACATGCACAACAGGACTGAAAAAAGGGCAGACAAAACGATTCACCTAACAAAGGTTATAATTTGGTTCAATTGAGCAGCAAGATGAGTGGAGTGATATCTTTCCAACGCAGAACAAAATGGATTGCCAATCATTCAAGCCAAGGTAGATTGGTAAGTGGAGGTGATGTTCCTTTGTTAGTCTTTAGCCCTTTAAGGGGGTCTGGAGGATTGTAGAATGTGTGTGAAGGGAGTTGAAGGCGGCTTGCCAGGGGTTGGATGCTTTTTTCTCATCTCCCATAAATCTCTTATTCACCATTGAAAGAGTACCTCATGTTAAAACTGGCGTCAAGAAGAACCAAGGTTTTAATTGCCTATACCTTGTGCTCTTCAGTCTTTAGGAGGAGCCCTCAATTGGGAAAGTTAATGGGCGTCACCTGGACAGAAGGGTACGGTCAGGACCATACTGGCCATGGGTCAATTCCTGTGCTTGCTGGATAACTTTTTTTTTTTTTTAACATAAACTTTGTTGAATTTTTCATAATGGTATAGAAGATATTGATTTCTAAACATAGTAGTACATATAATTGTGTGTTGAACTTAGCATATTAGCTACTAGTATTTACAGCTGAAGGTGTGTCGAATCATGTATCAATAATGATCATGGACAAAAAATCCATTATTAGTATGTCAAATCTCGCCCAACCGGATCCCTAACCAAAACTTATAACCACTGCGCGTCACTTGAGGCTCAATCATATAAAAAGAAGGGGGTGGGGGGGGGGGGGGGGACCGTTGTGTTTATATAGGTGTTGTGTCATGTGTTTATATTGCTAGGGAAATCTGGTGATAACGGGAGCAATATCATCATTTTAAACAGGTGAGGGTCATTATTAAACCAATGGATATCTGCTGATTGGGAACCAAGTGCCCGCCCAGGGTTCAATGCCAGTGCTTTAAAGCTTTCTAATAAAAAAAAATCCCAATCCATGGAGATTGGGGTTTTACAAAGTCCCCTATATTCCTCTCTCCTAAGGGCCACGCTTTCAGCAAGGCCCCACTGGCAGAGGTCTTCATGCATGCTGCACAGCTTTAGTAGTATGCATTTCCCTTCGTTCTCTTTGTTGACCATTTCGGTCAGGCCCATCTCCTACCTATTAATCTATGGACCCAATCCTTGCTGTGCGCTTGCTGTGTTTCCAATCAGCGTGGCACCCAAGCACAATGGACCTTCAATGTGCGAGGCCTTTTTCCTCACTTGCCTGCTGTGCAATTGCTGGCGGCCCGACTGGGCACTGCATACCTGGTCCCAGCTCAGGTGCTCATTGCAGTGTTTCGCTTGTACAGTCGCATATGGTCTTCAGCCCAGCAGGATCAGACATGTCTTAGAAGGAGCTGTACTCAGAGTCTGGCCTGCTGATCAGCCAGCTGGGGAGATTTGCATAAACACTGAAAAGGGACTACCATAGCCTTCTATGAAAAATCTGTAATAGGAATGAGACTGCCTCATTCAACTAAGGTCCATGCTGTGTTGCCTGTAGGATTTATATGCCAACCTGAAATTACTGTGCCTGTAAACAGACGATCCTGCATGTACAGGAAAGTCTGCCATCAACGTTGGAGGGCTATTTAATCCATGTAGTGACAGTGGATTGTGACACTGCCAGGACTATGATTAATACTTTCATAATTTTTTTTTTGTATTACTCCATAGGAGACTGCGCTGCCAATAGTGGCCACTTTTAACTTTTCTTTTTTTATTTATAAAATGGAACATACTATTTATCATTTACATTGAATATCTTTGTGCTATTACCACAGTGACCATGGCTATGGAAGTTGTGGCAGATTCCATATGTTTTTGCTACGTCCAGGTGTACCATCAATGACTTCGGAGGACTGGCAGGAATAGTTTAAAACGGATTTTGAAGGAGGTGATCCATTAGTGACACAAAGAACACTTGGCATGTTGCAGCATTGCTTGGGTGTTGAGGGCAGCAGAATTTCTGATTAAATCTTTCATTTTTCTATTGAGAACAGGACAATGCTTCAGATAAAGAAAATATAATTTAAGGGTGGGGAGTACTTTACGCCATCTACACAACAAACACATACTACTTTGCAATGTGCAACATTAAGCATCTGGAACCACACCTACCAGATGTTTAATACTGCAGTATTTAGGCCCTGTGTCAACAGGCACCACTGGAACTATTTCTGAAAACTAGAGGCCCAGTTAATTCTGGGTGATGTGGCAAGTGTATCGCAGAATGTTTTCTTACACAGAATAGCAGGACAGTGTCAAAAATTAAAAATCTTCCGATTTTCCATGAAGGATGGCTCCAGTATTGGTCCCGGGGTCTGCTGGCATCCTGGAAAAGCTATCAATCCTTCACATTTCTGAAAAAATGATGCGCGAGGGATTGTAGGATGTTGTAAAAGGAGTGCATGCCACCTCTTTGCTTTCCCACGAACGCCCTATAAATGTCCAAGTATGGGTGAGAAACTTAATTTCCTCATATTTATGTGACAGAAACTTTCTGAACCTGCAGCCAACATCAACCTGCAATCCCACACTTCTTTCGAGGAAAACAAGACCCCAAATTTGTGGGTGAACCTATTGTGCTAGACGGGTTGGTCAAAGTAGCATTAATACAGTTTTCAGGTGGTTACAGTTTGGTCTCAATCCTATGATATTGATAAGGCCCTTTCACATGTGGGGGTACTGTTTTTCTTGGGAGACGTGTGAATGCAGAATGATAAGAAGTTTGCTAATAACTGGAGTGATCTAGATTTTAACCACATAAAAACGCTGGAAAGGAAAATGTTACTTACCCTGTAAGCATCTGTTTGTGGCATGTGCTACTGTAGATTCCGATACTTTGCATACTTGTGCCATCTAGTGTTGGGCTTGGACATGTACAACTTGCTTTTCTTTGTAGGAAGTCTTTTTGTTCACATCTAGTGGTATAGCGCATGGGCATCAGCTCCATTGTTAAGATTGTTTTTTCCTGAACGGAGGGCGAGATTGAAGATGGAGCATACAGAACACAAAAAAAGATGACCATGCAAAGCAGAGAACATAAGAATGATAGTGAAAGAATAGAATCTGCAACAATCTCAGCAAACAAGGGAGATGGGTGGGTGCTTGGGAATTTACAGCACTACATGTCACAAACAGATGCTTACAGGGTGTGTAACATTTTCCGTTCATGGCATGTACCTGTAGATACACATGCTGTGCATCGACTGCAAAGTAGTCCTAAAAGCAGTGACTTAGTCCGAGGATGTTGCAGAAGACTGAAAACATGTATGTAGGACAGCCTGGCCAACTCTAGCTTGCTGTCTCGCCAGAAAATCGTAGCTGCTTTGCAGATGTCAGCTAATGGTATGTTACTCAAGAAAGCCCCTTTTTTGAGTAAAATGAGGTCTAGGAGGGCAGGAAGGGTTCTCCTAGCTTTGGCATTACAAGTTTGTATGTATTTGACTAACCAACGCCTGCTTTGGAAAGAGCACTTCCCTGGTGAGACTTGGAGTAGGACACAAACAGGTTTTGGGTCTTACAAAATTGTTTTGTTCTATCAATATAGTACATGAGTGCTCTTTTGTCACCAAGAGTATGCAGAGCTCGTTGTGCTACAGATTGTAGATGTGGGAAGAATGGCAGTTCATCTGCTTAAGGTAGAAACTTCTGATCACCTTCGAAAGGATTTTTGGATTGGTTCCGAGGACGGACCACATTTGAAAGGATTTTTGGATTGGTTCCAAGGACGAAACGATCTTAGTTTAACTGGAAAATGGCTCTTCTAAAGTGGGAGCGTGTATTTCACGGAATCATCTAAAGGAAATGATGGCCACAAGAAAAGCCGCATTCCAGGACAGAAATTGCAGTGGGCAAGAGTGAAGGGGTTCAAAAGGAGGACTCATGAGAACAATGCTTAAGATGCAAACCAAGGGAGGGGGTGACCTGGGTGGAATAACTCTTTAAAGGGTTTCCATTGAAGCTATAAAAACGGCTATTTTGAATAAGAAGACATGTTGCCTGCTCTGTAGGTAGGCAGCTATGATAGCCAAGAGTACTGTGATCAATGTATAGGCTAGGCCTGATTTCTGCAAGCGCAGAATGTAACAAACAGTATCCTGAACCGGTGCAGAGCGCGAATTAATGTGTTTTTCAGGCAGTACTGTTTGAAATGTTTCCAGCTGGCTGTGTAACAGGCCCTTGTGTTAGGCCTGCGCTCCTCTTTAAGAATAGACATACTCTTCTGGTAGGTTGAGGTAACCAAATTCTAAGACCTCAGGAGCCACATCACAAGGCTGAGTTCCTGAGGGGTGGATGCCTGAGAGCGCTGTGGTTTTGGGTAAGAAGTTGTGGCTTGCTGGGGAGCTTCCCATGTGGGACTATAGAGAGTTATAGCACTGTGGATTACCATGGCTGGCGTGCCCAGGTCGGTGCCACTAGAATGAGCGTGCGGGATGTCTGTGTCAGTCTCCTCACCATGAACGGTAGGAGTGGAAGAGGTGGAAAAGTATAAGCAAATATCCCTGACCAACTCATCCATATTGCATTGCCTATGGACTGTGGTAGTCTGGCGGTGAAGCTTGGGCCGTTTGAGTTTTCTGTGGGGGTGAACAGTTCTATTTGGAAGAGCCCCCAGTGATTAAAGTATGGGAGTTGGACCTGGGGGTTGTGTACTTGTTAATGCGTCCTGCTGAGCAGGTCCGCTATCTCATGGTCCACTCCAGGAAATAAGCTATTTGAGTAGGGGTATTCTGTTGTGTATTGCGCACCGCCAGATCCTCTAGGCTACACTGGACAACTGTGGTAAATGTGTGTCCCCTTGTTTCTTTATGGAGAACAAGGCAGTTGTGTTCTCTGTGTGTATCAGGATGTCTTGTTCTGAATGATGGGGAGAAAATTACGGAGAGCAAGATGGATCGCCAGCAACTCCAGGTGATTGATATGAAGAAGTCACGGGGTAGGGTGCCTATAAACAGTAAGATGTTTGACATGAGCTCCCCAACCTGTGTGTGAGGTCTCCGTTGTGATGGTCTCTTGCGAAACTGGGTCAAGGAAAGGTCACCCCAGTAACAAAATTATTAAATTCCACCACTGCAGACAGCAATGTGTGTGGCCCCAAACCAACACTAGTTCTTGTAGATGACAGTCCACTTAAGACCATTGATAATTACTAAGTGCTCCCGTAATGGACGCATGTAGAGCCTGGCATGAGGCATAGCTATGCAGAATGCTGTCATGCCTAGTAGATGAATCACAGTTCTGTTACACCTGTGGCTCTAGCTGAAAAAGAGGAAGCAAGTTCTAGAAGGCTTATACTCTGGCTGGTTTCGGGTAAGCGCTTCCTACCTGCGTTTCTAGGACTGCGCCAAGGAAAGGCTGTATATGAAAGGGTTGAAGGTGGGAATTGGTCAGATTGATAGTGAAACCCAGACTGTGCAAGGTGTTGATTGCGGTCTGGGCGTGCTCTAGACAGAGCTTTTGTGTGTCGATCTTCATCAGCGAGTCACCTCAGTAAGGGAACACAGTGATGCCGCTCCTCCTGAATAGAGTGGCCACCACAGCCAGATACCTGGTGTAGACTTTTGGTGCAGTGGTAGCCCTGAAGGGGAGCACTTTGAATTGATAATGTTGTCCACCTACCATAAACCTCAAATGTGCTGAGTGGATGAGTATGCGAACGAAGGCATCCTTCAGATCCAGGGAAGTCATGAAGTCGCCTTTCTGCCAGAGTAGTATAACGTCCTGTAGAGTCACCATATGGCAGTGCTACGACAGACTATTTGTTGAGAGGCCTGAGATAGAGGATGGGCCAGAGGGAGCCATCCTTTCCGATAAGTAAAGGGAGTACACACCCTTTCCGCGGTGTTGGTGAAGAAAAGGCTCTATGGGCACCTTGTCATGAAGGGCTTGTACCTCCTCGTGAATGAGGTGCAGATGTTCTTGGGACACTCTGTTGTCGAAGGGGGGGGATGTTTGGTGGCGTTTGTGTTGTCTCTAGACAATACCTCTCTAGTATAATATCTACAAACCATCAGTCAATCAGTGGAGTAGAAACCCCTGTAATCTTCCCCCGACAGGTGTTTTGTGATGGAGGGAAGCAGTAAGATGTCACTGTTTTGAGGGATGGCTCCTTTAGTGGCAGCATCCTTTTCTCAACCTCTTGGGTTATTGCTCCTAAACCCACCTCCATAGTAACCCAGCAAGGGGGACTGCTGTAATAGCTTTGTGAAGGAAGAAGAGATTTCTTGAGTGAGGGGCCTTAAATGCGTCAAAAAACAATGCGTGTCGAAAGAAACCCCAGGGCTGGGTCTGTGTTTATAGTGCACCCATGGCTTAAGCAGTCTGTGTCCTTTTTGATTTTCTAAAGCATCGCCTCTACCTGTAGGCCAAAGAGAGGCTGGCCATCAAAAGGGACATTAAGCAGGTGCTGCTGCACTTCTGGCTTAAATCTTGAAACACAGCCAGGCAGGACGTTGCAGCAGAATGCTAGTACTAATGGCATGATCTGCTGTATCTGCGGCATCCAGAGGGCAGCAGATGTCGTTAGCAGAAGGGACAATCATCTCTAACATTAACTGCTGCCCTTTCTTACGGTACTGCGATAGAAGGTGCTCTTCCAGGTCTGCCATTTAGACCCAGTGTGCACGGTCATACCGGAAGAGCAAGCCAACTGAATTTGCAATTCTCTAATGGGACGGGAACTGCACAGCTCTCTCTAACCACTTGCATCAATTTCCTTACTCTCCTGGTCAGAAAGGTGCATTGCCTGTTCCCCGACAACTAAGAAATTATAGGGTAGTTTGCCACGAATGTATGGAGGGCCATTAAGGGAGGCATTATACTTCCTATCCCCCCTAGGTGTGATCACCCTCACCTTGAAGGAGTCCTGGAGATCTATTTTTGAGTGAACAGAAGGTTTGGGTTCCCTATATTCTGCTTTACTTTAATGCCATTTTACATGGCATGGAGATCCTCCCAACCTGGCGGGGTGCAGAAATCATTCCTATCCATAAGAAGGCTTCCCCACTCGACCCGGCTAATTACCACCCTATTAGCCTCATCGACACCTTGCAGAAACTGTTTGCCCGCCTTTTATTATCAAGGTTGCAGTGCTGGATGGACGAACATCACATCCTAACCTCCCTTCAAGCGGGCTTTCGTGCCAAGGTTTCCACAATCGATCAATTGTTCAGACTCCAGCTGGTCTACTGGAAGACGGTGACCATGGGGGCTGGTAGTCTTTACTTGATCTTTGTGGATCTTCGATCTGCATTTACCTTGGTACAGAGGGATAAGCTCTGGGCGTTACTGTTCTAGATGGCCGCTCCGGTATATCTGTGCCATTTGTTCAAACGTCTGCACCAAGGCACTTTTGCAAGGGTGAGGTATGGGAGGAACGGGGAGCTTTCGGATATCTTTGCGGTGGAAAGGGGTGCGAGGCAGTGGTGCGTGCTGGCCCCTACGCTCTTTTCCTTGTTCCTTAACGGTTTGATCGAACATCTAATGGGAGCAAGGGATCTAGATTCTCCTAGTTTAGCAGCCCGCAAGATACCAGCCCTGATGTACGCTGGTGATACCCTTTTGTTATCAAAATCCCGTATGGGTATTCAGCGAACACTGGAGGCGTTTTGCTCCTTTTGTAGATCGAGAAATCTGGAGATTAATCTCTCCAAAACCAAATGTTTTTTAATGCAAAATCATCTAATTGCCCCCACCTCCATTTGGAGGGTTCCGTGTTGGAAAGTCTCCACTTTCGACTGCTTAGGGGTAACACTCAACGACAGGATGGAATGGGTGCCGCACATGGCTAAGGCAAATATGAAGCTTGCTCAATCGTCTGGCGGTATACTAAAGGTTTATAATGAGTGTTCATTTAAATCCTTGGGTCCGCCAGTGGAAATTTATAAAGCACAGGCCAGAGGTGGGGCGCTCTATGGAGTAGAGCTATGGGGCCATGTCAGCGCCACCTCCCTGTCTACTACTGAGAATAGTTTCATCAGGCGCCTATTGAGACTACCCCAGAGCACACCCCTGATCCCTTTACGGTTAGATCTAGGTTTGGCCCCCATACAGGAGATCACCTCAAATCGCACTTTGCTGTACTGGAGGCGACTCTGGTCTACCCCAGAGCTTCTGAGTTTTAGGGAGGACCTAAGGGATTTTTTTACCATAAGGGGTCTGGGAAAAATCCCCTGGCTAAAATACGTTAAGCAGCTCTGTTATGCATTGGGTAGGGGAGACATGTGGCTTTTCCCCGAGGAAACTTGTGCTCTGATCACCAAGAGGTCGTTGGTCGCCGCACTCAAGCAATATCGAATGGTTCTAATCCATTTTTCGGTAGGTTGACCAATAGATTTCTGGAGGTCAAGGAAAACTATTTATTTGAGAAACTCCTGGACGATATCCAGCCCTTACTGGCAAAGAAGTTATATGTCCAATTTAGACATGGAACACTTCCAGTGCGGGCTGTGACAAACAAGTGGTCTAATGTTCCCCATGTACCGAGCTCTTGTCCTGGGTGTGAAAATGGAGAGGAGACAGATCAGCACGTTCTGCTCTTCTGCCCTTTCTACTCTAAGGCCAGAGCTAAATGTATCGTCCCACTATGTAAGACTTGGGGTCTCAGGGATTATAGGGAGGTATTTCGAATTTTGAAATATGATACTACCCCCTTGATTGTGTTTACTACCTCCAGATACCTCTTCTCTGTGGTGCGCAAGAGGCGTCAAAATTAAAAAAAAGTTAAATTGTCTGAATTGAGCTTTTGACTGACTGACTGGTATCCTGTCAGGTGACTACATAACCAAATGTTGCAGCCATCCCCCATGGAAAGAGAGAAGTAATTGTGCGTTTTAGGTGTAGGTTTGATGTTTGCAGGGCTTTCTGGGTCGGGAAACCTTGTGGAATCCTTGCAAACCACAAACACCTGTTTTCCCTGGAGTTCTAGTTTTCAAAAATGCACTCGGTTGCCAGGGTTCCATGGGTGCCAGCAACCTAGAGCCAGAATACTGGTGTGATCAACCATTACAACTGAGAGAGCACTACTAAGCTGAATTTTGTTGTCTGAAGGGCATTGCCTAGGACTAGGTGCTGTCTGAACGAGGCCCAATTATTACAGCCATTCCTTAAGGCAAGTGACAGAAAAGTGGGAGTTCTTTGGGGATAGTTCTGACTTATGGCCAGCACATAGGTGATAACCTTATTTTCTGCTCTGCCTGGAACCCACCTCATTTCTCTCTTTGACTCTGGTGAGCTTTCGATCCGCCTAGCTTGACCAAACTGGAGGTATACACCTTACTTTTTCTCCCCAATGGAGACAGTAAGAATATCTGAAGCCCGGGGAATTTGGGGGTCGGGGTATCAATGTTAGGATGGTCAGGCACACAACTTTATGCAATGATATTTGGCTTTGGGCTTCAGGAGGGGCACAAACCGTATCTTGGGCTAGGTGGTGTGGTGACAGACAACGACTATGTTTCCTGGTGAATTAGAGAGACACCCCAAAACTAACCCTACTTAGAAGGGAGTTTGTGAATAGCCCACCCCCCCGCTGGTCACCTCACCCAGGGGGATTGAAAGACTATCTAGAATCTAAGAGTTTCGAGCCAGACCCATGACAGATGACCTATGCCCATCTCATTCTCCCCCCCCCCCCCCCCCCCCCCCCAATGTCTCTAGTGTGTAGTGGGCGTTCTGAAGGTGGGACAGCATTAGTCCATGCTGAGGGATCTCCTCCATCTATCATCTACTCTGGTGTTCCAGTGGAGTGGATTTCTGCTCACTGATTGCTTTTTTGTGGCGATCCATTAGAAGGAATCCATCTGTAAAGAGCACTTGTAACTTTAACAGAGACACCAAGATGGATTTCAAAATTAGTAACACTTTTGACAGAAGACAAATGGTCAATAGTAACCCTACAGGCCAATCATTGTTTCCTGCAATTCCAAATGAAGTTGCTTTGACAGCACTGCCATACCTTTTTTTTTTTTTTTTAAATTTTAATCAGACCAGTCTGCATCATATTGGGGTGATGCGGAAATGCAGTCCGGATGGCAATTAAAGATTTTTTTACTTACAATATCGAGAAACTGAACGGGCTTTGCTTTTGAATTGCTGATTTTCAATGTAGCAATGACGTTCTTTGAGAGAGTGCCTCATATTGAACAGTCCTGGATGAATGAATACCTATATCGAGGGCTATGTCCAGCCCTGGTTCGGTTAAATATATCCAAATTCCACAAAAGGCAAGCTTTGGAATACACTGCATGCTTTAATAACACTGTCCATTGGAGTTTTTACACGTTGAAGCAAGCTTGGTAAAATTTGAAGGGATCTACAAAATCGGAACATCCTTGACTAGGGAACAGTGAATTAAAATTGCGACAGACAGAAGCCTAAGTCATCACATATCTGTGAACTCTACATTTCAGGGGACTCCATATTGTCAAAAGGTCAAAGCACTTCCTATATTGGGTCACATTTCTTTTAACATTTCTCAGACTCCTATATTAATGGGAGCAAAACAGTAAGATACTATATTGCATACACTGGATATGTTTGACTACTTAGCCATGTCGTAGAGATGTCATTTAGGAGTGTTATTAACTAGGGGACAGGTGTAGGGAATTTTGATTTGCATAAAGTAGTTACAAACTTTGCACCAACTCTGTGCTAATGGAAAGGAATTTTCAGCAAAATGTCCAATGTTCTATTATGTTGGTTCACAAAGTTCTGAATCCTATATTGATGAGGTAGGTCGTAAATTGTGAATCGACGCACTATGATTGGATACAATCACCGGGATAGTGGCCTGCTGGGGTCAGCAGCCCACCATGTCGGAGAGCATTTTTAATAAAAATGCTTTAATGCAGTCCATTTTTCTTAAAGGAAAAGGACTTTAAAAAAAAAAAAGCTTAAGCGTTGACAGTGGTCTCATGGACCACTGTCCACTTCCAATAAAACTTTTTTGTTTCTGTTTTTTGTTTTACACTCAGAGGAAGCAGTCCCAAGGGAATCCCCTGCCTCGTTACAAATGGGTTACCACCTCAACTAGAAAGTCTAAGTTTACAATGCTTTTTGACCAGATCAGTAGAAATAGACTGATACACTCCATTATGAATCACTATCTAGCCCTAAACATGCACATTCCAAATAGCAATTAGTTATGGGTTTCTAAACCTATATTGCGATTCGATAACCTGTAACTAAATCACAAAATGGGTTTAAGCACATAAAGACATTTTATGGTTGCAAACCCTGTGACTTTTCTGAACTTCAGACTTTGCAACTTCAAAATGGCTTTGTAGATCAGGTCCTTATTAACATCTGCAACTTAGATGATAGAATGATGAATTCTATTTACAAAGATGTATGAAAATAAATTATTTCCATCTATGCGCATTGTTAAATCTTTTTGTAAACTAATTAATGTACACATTTGGTTGTTATATTATGTTATATACATGAACCTAATTTTGTTTTACCAAGTATAACTGCTACATCGGACTTAAATTAATCCTTCCAAGAATATGCACAGGACGCAGGTGTTCAGCGATATGCCCTCTGAAAGTTTGGGGTAGTGGGACAAACTGTAATGCTAGCCCTCCACCCTGGAGTCTGCTACAGTGTTTAATGTATTCTCTGTGTGGTTTAAAGAAAAGTTAGCATATTTTTATAGGCTTAATAGTAAGTTAATAAAGCTTAATGGAGACTTAATAAAGCCTCAAGATTAATATTTCAAATGAAACAGGTATATCATTCATATTTCACCATAGTTTCATGCTCATATCGACACATAGGTTGGAACACAAATTATTAGGATCACTTATGGTAAAAGTGCGTATGTATGTATTGTGATTGGAGCGAGATGCGAGACAGCACAGTGAAACAGCACAGTTCTAGGGGCTATATGACGTAAAGTAGGAAGAAACAAGTTACTTACCTGTAACTTTGGTTCTTCAGTATTGGTAACTTTCATAGATTCCCTTAGCTTGTATCATTCCCAGTCGTCGGAATGGGCGTCTCGGTAAACCAAATAACATAGCAGTAGGTACAAAAGAGAAAGAAAAAGGCCTAGGCCTCATTCCCTTTTGTAACATATCCACCTCTTTTTGTAAAAGAGACCAAAATAAAGCAACAGCTTATCAGATTAGCCTCACCCCACAGAACCCTCCTGAGAGAACCTCAGGGCCTCCGATTTTCGTAGCCGTTGTGTAACCGTACAACCAAAACCTGCAGAGGGCTGAGCTTTCCCAGGGGAGGAGTGTGGGCGCACGGGAATCTATGAAAGTAACCAATACTGGAGAACCAAAGTTACAGGTAAGTAACTTGTTTCTTACTCCAGTATTGGAACTTTCATAGATTCCCATAGCTTGTATTAGAGTAGCTAGCAGTCAGAAGCACAGTTTGCTCCCTTAGTGACATCTCTTCCTCTATTCTCCCTTTTCGTTTTTTTTTTTTTTTTTTTTTTTTTTTTTTTAAGTAAAACATCAAACAATGCAATCACATAAAGAACACATAGCAAAATGTGCAAATAAGAAAGGAAGGAGGGAAGAAAGGAAAGCTCACCACTCAATGGAAGAGGTTCCTCAGGACTGCCTGGCCTACAGCCGTGTCTTCTTGTGCCAAGGTCTCCAGGCAGTAATGTCTTGTGAAGGTGTGCGTGCTGCTCCAAGTTGCAGCCCTGCAGATGTCTTTAATCTGGACCCCCGCAAAGAGAGCCATAGAGGAAGCCATGGACCTTGTCGAGTGTGCTATAATTCTGCCCTCTAGAGGCTTGTCCGCTGCAGAATGACAGAACTGTATAGCACTGGAGATCCATCGAGCAATACCCTGCTTGGACAGGGGTAAGCCGTTGCGGGGAGCACTGAATGCAATGAACAAATGAGAAGATTTTCGAAATTCTTTAGTACGGCCCAGTTAAAATTTCAAGCACCGCTGCACGTCCAGCGAAGGAAGTGCCCTTTCTGCCGGCGTAGATGGCGGAGGAGAGAAAGCCTTGAGAATCACCGGCTCATTTAAATGAAAATCCGAAGGCACCTTTGGTATGAACTTTGGATTAGTCCTTAGAATCAATATATTTCTTTTGAATTGGAGGAAAGGTTTCTGGATTGTGAGAGCTTGTAATTCTCCAATACGTCTTGCCGAAGTGAGAGCAAGAAGGAGCACCCATTTCCATGAGAGGAATTTCAAATCTGCTTGATGAACCGGTTCAAAGGGATGCTTAATCAGCTGGGTGAGAACCAAGTTCAAATGCCATGTGGGAGGCGGAGGCCGCACTGGAGGAAAGACTCGAAATAGGCCTTTGAGAAACCGTTTGACAATTCTGGATGCCCAGATGCAGTGCGTCTGTAGCAAGAAACTGTAGCCAAGTGAACCTTTCTGGACGAATGAGCCAGGCCTGCCTTAGCCAAGGACAGGAAATAAGGAAGAACTTGATGAGGCCGAGACAAGAAAGGGTCCACACCTTGCTGTTGGCACCAGATGCAAAATCGTTTCCATTTTAGACGGTAAGTCTTGTTAGTGGAAGGAGCTCTAGCCTGAGAGAGAACATCTCTTATCTCTTCTGAGAGATCTATGAATTCTCCCTGCTCAGGAGCCATGCTGAGAGGTGTAAGAAACGAGGATCTGGATGCCAGATCTGGCCCTGGGACATCATGAGAAGATTCGGGATCGCCCGTAGAGGATGTGGAGGGGGTCAGAGAAAGGAGGTGAAGCTCCGTGAACCAAAACTGTCTCGGCCAAGCTGGGGCTATTAGGATCATCTTGCATGGCTCCGTTTTGATCTTCCTGAGTATCCTCGGTATTAACAGAATGGGGGGGAAAGGCGTACACAAATGCTCTTGACAAAGCTATCGAAAGCGCATTCCCCAGCGAACCGCAATCGTGTAGTTTTCTTGCATAAAACTGGCATTTTCTGTTCACCAGGGTAGCAAAGAGATCCATCGAGGGTTTGCCCCACCAGTGGAAAATGTCCTCCAAGACCATCTGGTTTAGTTCCCACTCGTGGCTGACTGACAAAAGCCTACTGAGCCTGTCCGCCTTTTCGTTTAGCACTCCCGGTAGGTGTTCTGCCTTGAGCGATATTCCGTGTAGGATCGCCCACTCCCAAATTTTTGGGGCCTCCTGTGACAATGGAAGAGATCTGGTACCCCCTTCCTTGTTGATGTAGTGCATGGCCATGGTGTTGTCCATGCGGACGAGAACCACCGAACCCTGCAAACGAGGAAGAAATGCTTGCAGTGCCAGAAGAATCGCTCTGAGCTCCAGGAGGTTGATGTGAAGAAGGCCGTGCCAGGGCAACCAATGTCCGCTTACATGTAAGTCTTGAAGCACCGCACCCCAGCCTTCCAGTGAGGCATCTGTTACAACTGGAGGAGCCGGATTGCTTACTAAGGATAGACCTTGGGATAAATTCTCTTCTTTTGTCCACCACAAGGCGGCTTCTTTCATTGCCGCAGTAATCACCACCTCGTCGAAGGAGCCGTGTACTGTTGCCATTGCATGTCTAGTTGCTCCTGAAGAGATCACATCCGCAATCTGTAGTGGGGTATCAGAGGGATGCATGAAGAGATCACTCCTAGAAGGGATTTGTCATGGCGTACTGAAAGACACTTTATTTTTCTCAACAGATGAGCCAAGGACCTCAGTTTCTCTTGCCTTTCGAAGGATGGAGAAGCCTTGTTGAGAGATGTGTCCAAGATAGCCCCTAGGAATCGTGCTTTCCTGGACGGACAGAGAGAAGACTTCTTCCTGTTAAGAGTCAGACCCAGATTGCTTTACAGAGTCACACATGCCTTGACGGTCTCCTCCGCTGTCCGCCTGGACAGAGCCTTCATCAACCAGTCGTCCAGGCAGGGGAAGATTTGAAAATGGTGTTTCCTGAGGAAAGCTGCCACCGGTGCCAGCACTTTGGTAAAGATCCTCGGGGCAGAGCGAAGTCCAAAGGGTAAAACTTTGAATTGGAAGTGGCTCTTGGCTACTGTGAATCGTAGAAACCTCCTGTGGGCTGGATGAATGGGTATGTGAAAATACGCATCCTCGAGATCGAGAGTGGCCATGAAATCTCCCGCGTTGAGGAGACGCAAGATATCCTGGAGAGAGACCATCTGAAAGGACTGACTGATGAGATAGGTGTTTAGCTCCCGGAGATCTAATATGGGGCGCCATTTCTCCAGTGTCTTCTTGACCAGGAAAAACCTGGAGTAGAAACCGTCCCCTCTCTGAGACAGGGGAACCGGCTCCACTGCTCCCCTGAGGAGCATCTGATGAACTTCGAGCTATAAGAGACGCAGATGTTTTGAAGGCATAGCGACAGGGGGCTTGGAAGGTGGCATATGAAGAAACTCCAGCGTATGGCCATCTCGAATGATGTTGAGCACCCAACGGTCTGATGTTATCCATTTCCAGTTGTGGAGGTATTGAGACACCCTGCCTCCCACAGATGTTAACGGGGAGGTGGGTACAGTAGGCAGAGCCAGAACGCCGCTATTGTCTCTTGGAAGTGTCACGTCCCTGGCGATTTTGTTTTCCTCTAGTGTTGGACCTAGATAAACAAGAGGCCTGGCCTTGTCTTTGTTGGTACATTGGTCGATATGACTGAGACATTGAACCATAAGAAAAGTACCGTTGTTGTTGGTACGAACCTCTGTAGGATGTGGTACTCTTCCCCCTGGCCCCACGGAAAGGAACCGTCCGATACTGAAGATTTCCTAGAGATCTTGCCGTCTCCGTATCTTTTTTAATGTCTTGGAGGGCATCGTCGATATGTTTGCCAAATAATGCCTCACCATCAAACGGGAGGTCCAGAATTTTGTTCTGGACCTCCAGCCGGAACCATGGCGCCCAGAGCCAGCCCTGGCGACGAAGAACAGCTGCGCCTGCCAGTGAACGGAAAGCTGTTGTGTCAATATCCATGGCACAGTCGATCACTTCCGCAGAAGTAGCCTCTCCCTCCTGTAGAATCTTCTTGGCCTCCGCCTTGGACTCCTGTGGGAGCTGATCCAAATATGGTGAGAGGTCGCACCACATTTGGCGATCATACCTACCAAGGATCGCCAACGCATTTGCTGCCCGTACCAAAAGACTTGCCATAGAGGAAAACCTTTTCCCCGCATTATCAAGGCGCCTGCCTTCTTTATCGGGATGAGTTGTCAGGGGTGCAGAAGGATTGCGTGACTTTCTTTGCGCCGCCTGCGATATTACCGAATCCGGCTTCGGTTGACCTATCAAGGACGCTGGACTATCCTCAGGCGCCTTGTATTTCTCCAGGCATGGCAAAACTGGAATAACAGTAGCCGGGTTTTTCATTGCCTTCAAACCCTCGTCCCAGACATGGCTGACAATGGGAATGGAACGGACCACTTTCCTGTAGGGCTCCTTAAAATCATAAAGGAAGCATTCCGTTTGAACTGAAGTCATAGGAAGTTTGAATCTACTGGAGGCTCTTTCCAACAGTTTGTGAAATCCCCCAATGTCTGCCGGGGGAGAATCCACTGGATCCAGAGTAGGTGACGCTGGATCCTGGATTGAAGACAAAGGGGAGGGGATTAGGAATCTAGGGTTTTTTATATTAAGGTCCAGCATACGTACCCAAGTAATTAAGTATAAACAACAAAGTATGCAGTTCCTAACTAAAGAGGCAAAACAAAGACAAAATTCTAACTGTAATAAGGAATACCAGTGAACGACAGGAGAGTGATCTCCTCTTTTTTGGAATAAGGCCCTCACACACCTGACAAGAAGGTGTCTTGCTTCATCATCGGGCCTGCTCCTACTCGGGCCGGCGCTGCAATGCCCGATCAGGCGCCCGTGATGGGGCCTACTTATCGGAGATCTTTTTTCCAAAGCCGTTAGGTAAGATGTAAGTGAGGGTCTTAGTGTAGGTGAATGAGTGAGTATGTGAAGTGATTTAAAATAGGGAAAAAAATCCAATCAAAACTATTTTAATGTATATGGTTCTTCCCCCTAATTAAAAAATATGAAAAAATCGCGTATGTACACACAATGTTGTGTTTTTATACGCTAGTTTTTGTGGTCAACATGTTTCATGGCTATTTTATCAAGTAGATGGCAATTCTTCAGGACCTAAACAGTAATCCTACCTACACACATTTTTTGGTGGTGGACACAAAACACGAAGTGAGAAGTGACCACCCTTACAGCACCCTAAAAAAAGTGTGAGGGTACCTCTGGTATAATCAAATTTAAATGTAACCCTTGTAATCCTCGGCGGCGGGTGGTATGCAAACCTAGGTACACAAACGGTGTTCGATCTTTGACGAATTTGGGACTACAAGACGACACCGTAACACACAAGACCCGCATGGTGCTTAATAGCACCTTACAGTAGGGCACTAGAACTCAGTGTCCGCGGCGACCGGTACCGACTTGGCCCGGATCATTAGAGACAAGGGTTACATTTAAATTTGATTATACCAGAGGTACCCTCACACTTTTTTTAGGGTGCTGTAAGGGTGGTCACTTCTCACTTCATGTGTTTTGTGTCCACCACCAAAAAATGTGTGTAGGTAGGATTACTGTTTAGGTCCTGAAGAATTGCCATCTACTTGATAAAATAGGCATGAAACATGTTGACCACAAAAACTAGCGTATAAAAACACAACATTGTGTGTACATATGCGATTTTTTCATATTTTTTAATTAGGGGAAGAACCATATACATTAAAATAGTTTTGATTGGATTTTTTTCCCTATTTTAAATCACTTCACATACTCACTCATTCACCTACACTAAGACCCTCACTTACATCTTACCTAACGGCTTTGGAAAAAAGATCTCCGATAAGTAGGCCCCATCACGGGCGCCTGATCGGGCATTGCAGCGCTGGCCCGAGTAGGAGCAGGCCCGATGATGAAGCAAGACACCTTCTTGTCAGGTGTGTGAGGGCCTTATTCCAAAAAAGAGGAGATCACTTTCCTGTCGTTCACTGGTATTCCTTATTACAGTTAGAATTTTGTCTTTGTTTTGCCTCTTTAGTTAGGAACTGCATACTTTGTTGTTTATGCTGGATCCTGGATCACATAATCCTCCCCCTCTACACACTGGTTAGACCTGTTGCCATTGGTCCTGATCCTCGTCCGAGGTATCATCCTGAACATCTTGGACCACTGGAGGTATACCTGGGCTGGATACCTGCGGCTGTGAAACCATCTGGGATGGTTCTCCCGGAGAAAACAATGCAGAAGCCGATGGTGTAGGCACAGCATGTATTGCAGAGAAAGTCGAAGATGGATGAGGAGTAGCTTGAGAAAACCTCTTCCTGTAATCCTGCAACATGCCCTGGAAATCTGCCGGAGTGAAGAAGGGACTGAAACCATCTCCTGGCCTGCGCTTTCCTGACGATGATAGGATTGCTGGTATGAGTACTCATGAGTGTACTCGCCCTCAGAATCAGTGTCCTGACATTTTACCAACAATTGTGAGGGGTTATTGGCATAGCTACATGAATCCTGATCATCCCCGTCAGAGTCTCTTCTTCTTCAAGCAACAGTGCAGGAGGCAAGGGGGTAACCCTCCTTGTAGACGTCATATCAGGTGTTATTCTCTTTAAGGAAATAGTAATCTTCTCTGTCGACGGTACCGTCAGCGATGGGGACGGAAGATCCACCGTCGACGGTTGAATCATCGACGAAGAGATGGGAGTCGTCGACTCTGCCGTCGACGAGACCGTCGACACTCCTGCCGCCGTCGTCATCGTAGTTGCTCTCGTGGACGACACCGACGTCGACACACTCGTTGTCGTCGTAACCGTCGTCGACCCTCCCGTCGACACGGACGTCGATATGTGGCTAGAAGGTACTGTCGACGAGCCCGTCGACGGTGTAACTTTTTTCACCTGGGATTTTGAAGCCTTCGTCGACGGAGTCTTCTGCAGCGTCGTCGCCGATCTGGAATCTTTCTCTGACTTCTCAGATGTTAGAGAAGAGGGCTTTTTAAAAGTTTTAGCAGACTCCACCACTGCTACAGCTGCAGAAAGTCCTTCCCTCTCCTTTGCACCATGGTGAGGAGATTTACTCGGTCTCCGGCTCTCACGGGGGGTCTTTTTTGAGGCCTTAACAGGACGTTCTGAGAATGGTGAAGGGGAAGTCCTAACCCTTTTCACTGACCTTCGAGATGAGCTGCCAGATGATGAGTCCTCACTGTCACTTGACAGATTTTCCTTCCTCGACTTTAGCTTTTGGAGCCAAGTGAGGAGGCGACCCTCACGGTCTCGGAGGGTTTTCGTAGAGAAGGTGTGGCAGATCTTGCAGTCCGCTGCCTTATGATCTGGGTACAGGCAATAAATGCAGTCCTTAAGACCTGTCCTCCACATACAGCCTCTTCTTGCCACAGGTGGAACAAGCCATGAAAAGGGCTTTCTTCTCCTTGTCAGACATTTCTAAATGAAAAATCCAACAATTCTGAAGAAAAATCTTTGAAAAAAGTAGTCAACTAGAGTTGAAGTGAGCAGAGCTCAAAGGAGACTCCCTTAGCACAAAGTGCGGTAGAAAATCTGAGGCTCTGAGGTTCTCTCAGGAGGGTTCTGTGGGGTGAGGCTAATCTGATTGGCTGTTGCTTTATTTTGGTCTCTTTTACAAAAAGAGGTGGATATGCCACAAAAGGTAATGAGGCCTACGCCTTTTTCTTTCTCTTTTGTACCTACTGCTATGTTATTTGGTTTACCGAGACTCCCATTCCGACGACGGGGAATGATCCAAGCTATGAGAATCTATGAAAGTTCCAATACTGGAGTAAGTAGACTGGCATACCGCTGGGCACAAGTCATCCACCCCATTATGTAACTGTTGGAGCTTCCAGCTTTTGGTCAGAAACAGAAGGATGCACCAGTAAGTGCTGATTGATTTGCAAATAAACAGGCCCTCCTGGGAATGAATACTCAAGCAAATAAGGTAACTCTTACCACCAGAATCCAATGAAAATTTGGTATTACGCTACCAGAGGTTCCAAAACTGCCAAGATAAATGAAGCCATTTGCTGAGC
This sequence comes from Triturus cristatus, assembly GCF_964204655.1. Lineage (NCBI taxonomy): Eukaryota > Metazoa > Chordata > Amphibia > Caudata > Salamandridae > Triturus > Triturus cristatus. Next base: position 1,005,477,327 of record NC_140594.1, on the reverse strand, counting down.
GCCTCTTAAGCAATGCATGCATGTGGAGGGAATACCAGGGATCAAATACATTCAGTCATTTTTCTTGTTCAACTGAGCAGATGGATTCTTATAACCCTCATAGGGACTCTGCACTTATGCTCAGGGTGAATCGAATGAGAATGCCATTAAAAAAAAGGCTACATGTTTGGTCTTGCTGTTTTTAGGGAAGGCACAAACATACGCAGAGAGACTTGTCGGTTGTGGTAGGGGTGGGTGGAGATGGACAGGAAACTCATCTGGATTTCTGTATTTATCTTCACTGCAGACACCTATGGTGCACTCAAGGGAATATGTTGGTCTGCCAATTATACTATCAGTAAACTGGTGGCATCACAGAAGATGGTACCATAATGGGTCATCTTAGTTTTCTCCCATCTGTCACATGCCAGTGCTTTATAAATGTTTCAATTTATAAGTCAAAAGTATGAACACACAAAAACGCCTCCTTTTATGCATCTTTGGTGGTGCAATCTTGATTAAATTAGGTGACTGTTGGTGTGAATGACAAGAATTCTTACTTTTCCTCAGTGCTCTTTGGTGTCTCAGGTGAGGAGATTTAGCGAAGTTCATCACAGGTCATAAGACCGGCATTACTTTCCGCACTTCTGTGGCCAGGGGCCCCTGGTGTGCCTACAACAGCTGTGTTTCAATATGCTGTCTTTGACTAGAATTAGATGCTTTCAGCCAAGGCCTGTTGCCAGAAGAGTTTAACTTTTTTTCCTTCAATTAACCTTCCCATTCATAATAGGTGTCACATAGTATGGTTGTGGAGACTTGAAATCTCTTCTATAGCACCATTGGTGAACCTGTGACATTTTACACAGGTGTTTTTCTAGTGTTCCCTTCGAACGATCTATATGCAGAAACTAGACTTTTCCTTGCACATAAGGCGCCATGCAGTTTTCTATCTGGGTCCTATTTTAGCAAGTCCCAGATTAAAGATGGGGGATCTCCAGTGCATACTTGATGTCAATATATCCATCAGTGACATCAACCAATTTCCCCATCTTGGCTTAAAAGTCATCATAAATTCACCATGGAGGAAAAGGAGTTGGAAATGTGGATCAACTGGCTAGATCACTGATTTTGTTTTCAAGACTGTGCATCAATGTTCAGCACACATAGAACGTTGTTGTCCAGTAGCATAATGCTGACCATTTGGATGTCTTTATGGGATGTATCATATTTCACCCTTCCCCTGCTCATATCTACCCTGCCCGATAGCTCTTGTTTTCGTATTGGGGTGGACTAGCTTGTTAAAGTTTAAATATCCACTAACTTTTCTTAACTCTGCTAACAAGGCTTGCAGCAACATTTTGAGAATTTTGTAGTGGTTAATAAATTTCAGGCAGTCTGTGTCAATCATTTTGGAAAATGGTTCCATCACATCATCAGGGGTAGTAAGCTATATATAATTACAAACCTCTTTCCCTCTTCTATCACGCCACCTACTCTTCTCTATCCCAAATAACTGAATAATACATCCACCACTCAAATTACTTCATATTTCACTTTACTCATTTTCAACACTAATCCTTTATGGGTTCCGGAGTAGCGTGCTACTCACCAGAAAAGCCCTTCTACACCCATCAGGGGTAACAGATGCAATATGAATGCAAACCTCTCTTCCCCTTCTATCCCTCCGTTATCCTGCTCACTCCAAATAACTGACTAATACCCACCACTCAAATTACATTCATATTTCACCATACTAATTCACCACTAATCCTTTATGGGTTTCTGGAGTAGCATGCTTCAACACCCCATCAGGTGTAACAGGTGCTATATAAATACAAACCTTTTTTTCCTCTACTATCCTTCTGCTATCCTTCCGAATCCAAATAACTGACTAACCTATCCACCACTTAAAATGTACTCGCATGTTTCACTATACTAATTCAATAACTAATCCTCTATGGGTCCCGGAGTAGCGAGCTACTCGCCGAAAAAGTGGTTTGATGCCTCGTAAGGGGTATTAAGCGCTATACAAATGCAAATACAATGCAATACATTGGAATGGATATGTGGTTCCTGGAAGAAAAGCTAATGAGGTTCGGGATGGAAAGAAACTGCGGTATCGATGAAAAAAAGCAGGAAAACTGAAAGTTGATTCTGGACATATATTGGAAAGAAAAGATTAACTGGCAGTTATCAGTGCAGAAACAACATAGATAACCGAAGGCAAACCGAGGAAATGAGTGTTACAAGTAATTTAGTTCACCAAAAGATTGAAACCTGAAGATGCTAAACTACCAACCCCAGAGGACAGCAATCACAGGATAACGAAGGTGAAAGATAACAATTTGAAAAGAGACCAATATTCGTTTTAAGGCATATGACTGAAACAAAGCTTAAGCATAATAGTAAATTAAAGAGTCAAAAGAACAGAGGAGCTACAGAGAGACTATGAATAGGAAAAGAGGTCCGATCATTGTTGAAGTGCAAAAGCTGTGAAAATGGAATAGGGCACCGCCTTTAGATAACAGAGAAAAGTTCTGAATTAAAGGGCCTAAAAGAAGGATATAAAGTTTGAGCTGAGAGCATACAAAATGTGCAAAAATATCTACGAGAGAAGTCGAAGATGGACTGGATGACGGATAATAATGAGATGTCGGTTGAGAGATTGTTTTTTTTAGATGTATAAAAGCTGCGTTAAAAGGAGGACAGCGCATTCTAGGAGCTAGAAGAAACTGAGGAATTGAACTAAGACCAGAATAGGAGCCATAGATTTCCATTATACTAGACTGAGATGGGGGAGGGGTCGGGCAGAGGAGAGACAGAGGTGGTGTTAAATGGAGGAACAAGGAATAGCTGAGGGCAAAACATTTTCATATTGCAAGAGAACTAGAATGATAAAGAGGAGAGCAAGGATCGAGACAGAAGAGCAGTAGGACAGCAAATGAAGAAACGTTGATGGTGAATGGCAGTAGAGGAAAATGACTGAGATGGGAAGGAGGAAGATTGGGAAGCCGAGTTAAAGTAACCCAATTTTAATTTTTAGATTGAAAAAACAAGAGTTGTTTTATTAGTAGATGCTGTAGCTTAAGAATTTAAAATGGACCTTTAAGCAAGAAGCTGCGCACAAAGAAGGAATACAGGAAGCAGGTTGAATTATTTTGAATATCAAGAAGCTTAACTGTTGCAGTGTTGTATACTCTTTATTCAACCACTGACTATCAAGTTGGCTAAACAGAAATTAGTAAAATTATTGAATATGCTACTTACCAGTATGCATCTGTTCTTGGCATGTAGGGCTGCTGACATTCATATCTGTGCATAGATCGCCGCCTAGTGTTGGGTCCGGATGTTTGCACGTTGTTGTCCTGGAAGAGACTTCGAAGTATCACGAGATAGGTGACTCCTGCCCTGGACCACAGTGCGCATGGGCATCCTCTCCATCCTTAAGATTGTTTTTCGCCATTGTGGCAGTGATGGAGTAGATACAGTAAGTGATGACCATGCTATACAGTAATTCTGAGGGCTGCAGCTGCTACAGGCGCTGGGGAGGAGGGTGGGCGATATGAATGTCAGCAGCCCTACATGCCAAGAACAGATGCATACTGGTAAGTAGCATATTCAGTTCGAGGCATGTGGGCTGCTGAATTCATATCTGTGCATAGAATACATAGCAGTACCTCCTATTAGCGGCGGCTACCAGTGCCAGCTGCAGCAGTCTGAAAAAGAGTTTTGAGAACAGCCTGTCCTACAGCTGCCTGCTGTTTTGAGTGTACATCTACACAGTAGTGTTTGGTAAATGTATGTATAGTGGACCATGTGGCTGCTCTACATATTTCCTGTAAAGGAATGTTTCCCAGGAAAGCCATGGACGCCCCTAACTTTCGTGTTGAGTGGGCTCGTGGGGAATCGTTAATGTGCGTTTAGCCTTTTGATAGCAAATTTGAATACATTTAACAATCCATCTGGCTATATCTGCTTTGGAAATGGCGTTTCCCTTGTGTTGTGGAGAAAAGGCAACGAAAAGTTGTTTTGTCTTCCTAAAGTCCTTAGTTCTGTCTATATAGTACATGAGGGCCCTCTTTACATCTAGTGTATGGAGCATTCTCTCAGCGACATTTTGTGGATTTTGAAAGAAAACAGGCAGTTCAATAGTTTGATTTATGTGGAACTGCGATATTACTTTAGGCATGAATTTGGGGTTGGTACGTAGTACGACCCTGTTTGCGTGAACCTGTATGAATGGCTCTTGAATGGTTAGTGCCTGGAGTTCACTAACTCTTCTTAACGAAGTGATTGCTACTAGGAAAGATACTTTCCAGGTGAGGAATTGAATCTCACATGAGTGGAGAGGTTCGAAGGGTGGACCCATCAGTCTGGTGAGGACCAAGTTGAGGTTCTTGGTGGGTGTCTTGGGGGAATTACTCGTTTAAGTCCCTCCAAGAAGGCTTTGATGGCAGGCACTCTGAATAAAGAGAGGTGCTGCCTGTTTTGGAGATAGGCTGCTATTGCGGTTAAATGGATACGTATTGAGGTGTATGCCAGATTGCATCGGTATAGGTGTAAGAGGTAACAGATTATGTTTTGAATGGATGCGTCTAGCGGGTTAATGTCATTGTTGTTGCAGTAAATGACAAACCTCTTCCATTTAGCCGCATAGCAAGCTCTGGTAGTGGGTCTCCTGGCCTCCTTGATGATCTCCATACAGTCAGGTGGCAGGTTTAGGTAGCCAAACTCTAAGACTTCAGGAGCCAGATTGCCAGGTTCAGCTGTTGCGGATCTGGGTGCTGAATTTCGCCATGGTTCTGCGTTAAGAGTGCAGGTTTGATCCGCAGCCTTTGATGCGGCACCACGGAAAGTTCTAGAAAGGTGGTGTACCATGGCTGGCGCGCCCATGTGGGAGCAACTAGGATGAGTGTCAGTGAGTGCTGTTGCAGTTTGCGTGCCACCAGCGGTATTAATGGCGCTGGGGGAAAAGCGTACGCAAATCTGCCGGACCAGTTCATCCATATCGCATTGCCCTGCGACTGTGGATGTGGGAACCTGGCGGCAAAGCTTCGGCATTTTGCGTTTTCGTTTGTGGCGAATAGGTCTAGCTCTGGATGACCCCACTGTTGGAAGTACGGTTGGAGAACGGACAGATGTAGCTCCCACTCGTGCATCTGGTGGCTGAGTCTGCTGAGCAGATCCGCCATCTGGTTGTCCTTGCCGGGGAGGTGTTCCGCCATGAGGAATATGTTCCTCTGAATGGCCCACTTCCACATGCTCTGAGCCAGATGAGACAACTGTGGAGAGTGTGTTCCTCCCTGCTTCTGTATGTAGTACATGGCAGTCATGTTGTCCGTCCGGATCAACACTACTTTGCTGCACAAGTGTACTTTGAATGCCTTCATGGCTAGGAAGATTGCCATCAGTTCCAGAAGGTTGATGTGCATCTTCTTTTGTTGTGTCGTCCATAGTCCCTGCACTGTGTAATTGAGTACATGAGCTCCCCATCCCTGGAGAGAGGCGTCCGCCGTCAGTATTATTTGTGGAACAGGCTCTTGGAACGGTCGGCCCTTGCAAAGGTTTTGTGGATTCCACCAATGCAGAGAGTTGTATGCCCGACCGCTCACCAACACTAGGTCTTTTAATTGCCCGTGAGCCTGATTCCATTGACGTGCCAAGCACTCCTGAAGCGGACGCATATGTAGTCTCGCGTGCGGGACTATGAAAATGCAGGAGGCCATCATGCCTATCAACTGCATGAACACTCGCGCAGGAAGGGAGTGTTGAGGTTTGAACTTTGAGATCAGCAGTTGCATGCTGTTGATCCTCACCAAATTTGGCTGAGCTGTGGCCGCCAGAGTGTTTATGGTCGCGCCCAGGTACTGTCGTACGTGTGCGGGTTGGAGATGTGATTTTGGGTAATTTAGTGAGAATCCCAGATTGTGAAGAAGGTGAATGGTGAGGGACAGGTGGCTGGCGCATTGCTGGGCTGACTTTGCTTGAACAAGCCAGTCGTCCAGGTAAGGGTAGACGTGAATGTGTTGTCTCCGTAGATGTGCAGCCACTGTAGCTAGGCACTTGGTGAAAACCCTGGGTGCGGTTGTCACTCCGAAGGGGAGAACTTTGAATTGATAGTGCTGTTCCTGAATAGTGAACCTGAGATATTTCCTGTGTGATGGGTGTATGGGTATGTGGAAGTACGCATCTTTGAGGTCTAGTGTGGCTAGGAAGTCTCCCTGGCTGAGCAGCGGGAGAACCTGCTGTAGGGTGAGCATATGGAAATGCTCTGAGAGAATGTAGTGGTTGAGGGGACCCGTCCTTTTTTGGGATTAAGAAGTACAGAGAGTACACCCCTGTCCCCTGCTGGTTGACGGGCACGACTTCTATTGCACCTTTTTGCAGCATACTTAGCACTTCCTGCTGCAATAATGCCAAGTGCTCCACGGACATAGGACGGTGTTTTGGCGGTATGTTGGGTGGAGTGGACGTTAATTCGAGACAGTAACCGTGCTGGATAATGTCCCTGACCCACCTGTCTGTGGTGATGGTTTTCCACGCTGACAGGAACCGTTGGAGTCTCCCCCCGACAGGTGTTATGGGGTCGGGGGGCAGGGAGAGGGCGTTACTGTTTGTTTTTGGGGGAGGACCTGGTGTTGCCGTAACCACGTCCCCTGCCCTTGGTGCTGGAGCCACGATATCCACCTCTGTTGGTTTTATCGTAGGTACTCTGTGTGCCCCCTTTAGTGTATTGCTGCTGTGACCCCTGGCCTCTAGCTGCTCCTCTATTCCCGGGGCGACGAAAGGAGCCACTACGAAATTGCTGCGTCTGCAGAGCCCCCATTGATTTCGCAGTGTCAGTGTCTTTTTTAATTTTTTTCGAGGGTAGTGTCAACTTCGGGGCCGAATAAGTAGTCGGGGTTGACTGGCTGATTTAGGATGTTGTTTTGAATCTCTGGTTTGAATCCTGAGATTCTCAACCATGCGTGTCGTCGTAACATGACGCTGGTGTTGATTGCCCTTGCTGCTGTGTCGGCAGCATCCAGGGCGCACTTAATGGATGCATTGGTAAGGAGTTGTACCTCTCTGATGAGGAGCTCTGCTGCCTCTTTGTATTCATCTGGCAAATGCTGGAGTAGTGATTCTAGCGTGTCGTAGTGTGAACGATCATAACGGGCCAGGAGTGCCTGTGTATTGGCAATGCGCCAGATGTTTGCTGCTTGCGCTGCAATTCTTTTGCCTGATGTCTCCAGCACTTTGGACTCCTTGTCTGGGGGAGGAGCATCACCTGTCGTTTGCGAATGGGCTCGTTTGCGAGCGTTAGCAACCACCATGGAGTCCAGAGGTAACTGACCTCTAATGTACATAGGGTCTCCGGGCGCAGGCTTGTATTTTTTTTCAATCCTGGGGTTTAGCACCCGTGCCCTAGTTGTTTCCTTGAAAGTGTCCTTTGCAGGTTTGAGGACACCTTTTAACATGGGCAGAGTTTTGACAGTTCTTTCGGAGGAGGCAAAAGTGTCCACTAAGAAGTCTTCTTCAACGGTGTCAGAATGGAGTTGTACTCCATGATTGGCGGCAGCCCGTTCTATGAGGGCATTGAAGGCAGCAGTGTCCTCTGTGGGAGATGTTTTGGTGCTGTAAAGCTGCGTGTCCTGGGTATCTGGCGCGGTACCCTGGTCTGTAGGGTCATCCCATGCCTGATCTGGGTCCTGCTGCTCATCAGGATCGACATGCCCAGGGTAGGTGGTATCATCTCCCATGTAGTCCTCCACTGCGTCCGTTTTTGAAGGCGTAGGAGAAAAGGACTGGGGATCGTGATAGGAGGGTTGCAAGCGTTCATACAGAACTGGTTCCGACCCCGCTGGCAATTTGTGCTTGAGAGGTATTTTGTAGGAGTCCAATCCCCTCTCTGGCGTGATTTTCCGTTTGCGGAGCATCAGTCTACCGGTGTCGGCGTCAATGAATTGTGGCTGTGAAGGCTCAGAATCTGTGTGTCCAGTAGACAGGGACTGTGTCTTGCGGACATGTGTTCGGATCTCGAACATCTTCGGCGCCGTGGACGGCGGCAAACCAAAAGTGATGGTGGTTGGCGCCGATGGTGCTTTTGGAGCCTTGTGCGGGTCGGGGCCCGACGTGGATCGGAGGGCTGCCCGTTCCCTGATGCGTTGCAAGGAAGCCGCGACTTGTCGCACCGAGAACGCCGAAGGTTCTTTGGAGCCGGTCGGCACCGTGGAGGTAGGCGTTGACTGCTTTGGAGCCACGGGGTCGTCGATCCGAAGACAGGCATCAACGGTCGTGGGAGTCGACGATTTGGCGGGTGCCGCTGTCTTCGACGTGGACTCAGATGGAGCGGCCAGTTTGACTTTGGTGGTCGGGCCTCCTGCATCGGTGCCAGAGGCCGAGTCGCTTTGGGGGGACCGAGGGCCTTTTTCTTCGGGTCGGTACCGATATCCGCTGCAGCGAGTTCGGCGCCGAAATCCCTTTTACTGCGTTCGGAGCCGACGGCCTTCGCTGGCATCGAAGGAGTGGAGGGCTTCGAGGCCTTAGAGCCGATTACAGCCAGTTTCACTTTTGGTTTCGGTGGAACTGGTGCGACGATTGGTTTCGGTTTCGTTGAAGGGAATCTAGTCGTCTTTGTTAATAATGGCTCGTGCGGGATGTTCGAGGCCGGGCCCGAAGGCGGGGCCGAAGAACTTTGAGATCGATCTCAGGTAAGGCCCGGAGGCGATCCCTCGACCTGAGCCGTAGAATGACGCACTTTGACGGCCTCCGTATCGACCGGTGGGCCTGGCTCTTCGCTAGAGCTATCTTCTTCGGCCCGAAAGGCCTCATCGTAGTCTCCTACCTCGTCGATGACTTCTTCCCTTTGAAAAAGCACCTCATCGTCGTCTTCCGATCGGGAATCGTGTTCGGAAGCGGGGATGGAGTTTACTTCTTCCACGCTCTCTGCGTCCTCGGTGCTGAAGATGTTGGCTGGGGCAGGCGCCGACTGCTGCGCTTCTAATCTCGCCTCCCGTCGATTCCGGAGAGTCTTCTTCGATCGGAATCGGGCACAGGCCATACATTTCGACTCATCGCGATCCGGTGAGAGACATTTGTTGCATACCGGGTGGACGTCGATGTGGGGGTATTTTGCGTGGCATAAAGGACACCGTTTGAATGGAGTCCTCGATTCCATCGTCGATGTAAGTTCGATGTTCGGACCAAACGGATCCGAAAGGCTGGAAGAAGGTTGTAAACTAGTAAAGAAAGCAGTCGATACCGAACGGGAACAGTACCGACGAAAGCTAAAGGCCTTTTGGCCTTAACTGAATTTTCCTAACTTGAGCTAAGATAAGCACATCCGAACCCAATGGCGGAAAAAAACAATCTAAGGATGGAGATGATGCCCATGCGCACTGTGGTCCAGGGGAGGAGTCACCTATCTCGTGATACTTCGAAGACTCTTCCAGGATAACAACGTGCAAACATCCGGACCCAACACTAGGCGGCGATCTATGCACAGATATGAATTCAGCAGCCCACATGCCTCGAACATTAATAATCCTGGAAAATGTTGCCCTGGGGAAGACTAAGAGAACATCATGAACAGAAAATTGTAACTCTCCCCAGAGACTTATAAACTCACCACACTATAATGTATAAAAGCACCCTAGAATATAAGCCAAGTAGGCGCAATTATAGAAATTGGTAAATAACAAAGATGTCACACTCAGTCAGTCTGCTCATTGTCTGTGTCTGAGAGAATCAGCCTACCCCATTGCAATAGAGTAGAAGTAGTTGAAAAGGTCAACCAACACCTCCACTCATAAATCATTAAAGAGTGCATACAGATTACTTGCCACAGATTATGGCTCAATAAAAGGGGAAAAACTCCAACTGCTCTGCAATAAGACACTAATGAATGTAGAGCAGCTTCTCCCGGCCCCACCTTCTTCTATATGTACATGACCACCCCCCTAACCCCAGGCCGACACAGTCAGATCGCATGGACTAAATATCATCTCCTACACCGACAACACCCAACTCATCCTCTTGCTGTCAGAAAACCCCTCCACCACCAGAGCCAACTTCCACAGATATATGATGAATGTCGCCGACTGGAAGAAGGACAACTGTCTCAAGCTCAACATTGACAAGATCGAAGTTCTCATCTTTGGGAACACCTCGCCATGGAATGACGCATAGTGGCCGACTGAACTCTGCCCATCCCACGCCCGACAGACCCCGCCCCCAACCTCGGAATTGTCTTGAGCAGCAAACTATCTATAATGAAACAGGTAAAGACAGTCTCAGCCAGCTGCTTCTACACCCTAAGCATTCTCCAAAACATCTTCAAGTGGCTCCCAGTCAACACCAGAAAGACAGTCACGCAGGCCCTCATCACCAGCAGGCTGGACTACGGGTACACACTCTATGTAGGAATCACCGTACGCTTCCTAAAGTGACTGCAGACAGTACAAAACTCAGCAGCAAGACTAATCCTTGACGTCCCCAGGCAGACCCACATCACTCAGCACTTCAAGAAGCTACATTGGGTCCCGATCCAGAAGAGATGCCAGTTCAAGATGTTAACCCATGGATACACTGCCCTACACAACAAAGGACTAGCATACATCAACAGACCCATGACTATCCACCAGCTGACCAGACACCTACGTTGCGGCTACCTCTTCCTCACAGACACCCTTCCGGATCCACCGAAGCAACAGCGGAGGATGCTCCTTCTCACACCTGGTGGCCAAAGCTTAGAAGAGTTCCTCCCTGTAATTCAGGACCACCCCATCAAGCCAGGAATTCAGGAAAGGACTCAAGACCTGGCTGAGGACTCAAGACCCGACTGTTCGAATGAACAATCACCATGAAGCAGTTAGCTACTCCGCCTTAAGACCCTTATGGGTTATGTGCCCGCTCTATCAATCCCTGACTGATTGTGTCTTCGTATTTACAAAATCCATTTGGAGAATAGGACAATCATTATCCAATTCTAAACTCGGCCACCTGCGATTGCATTTATGAGGTCCCCTGGGTTCCTCTGATGCCACAAATTTGTTGGCAACAAAAACATTTTTTTTTTTGAGTTTTGGAAAATTCAGATATAAATAAAAATCTATTGTTCTATAGTTGAATTGATTATAAGAACAAAATCACACTGTGCAAAGTAACAAAAACATTTTACAACTACTAACAACTTTGTTATGCGAAAAATAAATGTACTGGCTAAACACAAGACAAATATTCCCAAATATAAGGAATGTGTGAAGCTTTTAAAAATGTAATACAAATGCAACAATGGCTATATTTGCTAATGAAAGGTGGAAATGCAACAAATTGCAAAACAAAGGGGTGGCACTATAGGGGCTTCATGCAATTATATGAATTTGGGATAAATATTTACCTCCTCTGGATCATGCTCTGCATTCTCGTCGGGTTCCTGTGGCTCATTTGCATTATTTTCTTCATCTAATTCTTCCCCTTCATCTTGATGTTGATTGTCCTTTTCATAGGCTGTCATTCAGTGTTAACAAAAAAAGAAAATAAATTCTACTAGATTGTGTAATTACTTAACCATGTCAAAAGAAAAATCTAGGCATGTCCACAATAAAACTATTCCAAGTTCACTTTATGAAACAAAATAGATCACTTGAAAACGTGAACACGTTATGAAACGTAAAATGTTTCACACCTATATTGTAAGGAATACAAGTTTTTATCTAGGTTTCATAATGCGGTTTCTAAGCTCGGGGAAAAAAAGGTAGTGGTACTCACTTTATTGACCTAGAAAAGATGGCAGACAGATCTGTGCCAGGATTGAATTTAACACCTCCAGGTCCCAGCAGATATCAGTACTCAGCGTTTAATTTATTGTGCGATGCTCTCCTCTAAATGCGACTTTCTAAAGGTATAGGAGAACCCGGATTCGAAAAATGAACATCTTAGAGGAAAATATTCTATTACAACTGGCGAACACATTCACATCTTTGGCTAGACTAGTGGTATTTGAGAGGCTATAATGACTTAGCTGTTCAAGGAAAATGGCATGATGCTAGAAAAAACTGCGGATAAAAAGAAGACCACATTCCTTACACTTTTTTCTCCTGTGTTTTATGTAAAATATGCCCTAGTATGGTTTGCTGGGGAAGAACACTATACTGCTCGCCCATGTTAGCGATGGATTCAGTGAAACATTAACTTTTTCACTATGACCACCGTGACCTAAATTGTGCTCCTAAATAGTACCCCATTGCTTTAAAATAGAAGTTTAAGTATTTTTGACAAAATATAAACAGTGGTCTGCACTTTCAAATAAATATGCATTTACCTCTTTCAAAATAGTCAAGAGGCTGCGTAAAAAAATTATCCCTTTAAGACTAGATACAAATAGGCATATTAACATAAACTCACAAACCAGGCAGAAGGAGCACTGTAATTTAGTTAATGAATCGGAGTATACATTACCTAGTCAGCCTAAAATAAAGGCAAAGTACAAAGTCACACAAGACTTAGGTTCATCATGTGTTCCAAGGAAAGCATATCAAGAAACCTTTTGTGTTCTTTCTTTCTCTTGTCATTTTCAAAAGGAACAAGGACACAGCCAACGTGTTTTGTCCCAAACCATGTGGACTTCTTCTGGGCGCAAGAGTGGTCAACTGAAAGTGCAACGTATAAATTGAACCACTCGTATGTGTTCAACACATACGTGTGGTTCACAACATGTTTCTATGCGTAACACATGGAGTGGTATTTGTAAACACGCACTTTATAAATTGCATTTTCAAACGTTTTGACAACATTTACCACCTCTACATGTACAGTGGCACAGTACATGAGTTTGTCTAACGAGAAGAACACAGCTAGAGACTCTATGGGCTTAGGACCTCCTCTTATGCCCTCAAGTAGTCCCCATGGTTCAGGTCGAAAAGCGTTGGCTGTGTCCTTGTTCCTTTTGAAAATGACAAAAGAAAGAACACTTAGAAAAGATGCATCTTGATATGCTTTGCTTGAAACTCAAGATGAATTATGGTCCTGTGCGACTTTGTACTTTGCCTTTATTTTAGGCTGAGTAGGCAACATAAACTTTATATATTCATTATCTAAATTACAGTGCTCCTTCTGCCTGGTTTGAAAGTATTCCAGATATTAGGGCCTTTTTAAACAGTGGGCCCTGGGAGCGAGCAGTTTGTTACTGTGGGAACTAAACATTGTGCGGTAATAGTTACCCATTATCATTATAGATGTGTTTTATTAACATAAAAACTCAGTTTTGAGGAAAACGTGGGAATGCACTATCAATATGGAAGCGCGTATGGGCTTTAGGTACAGGAGTAAATATGATGATTAACTTTCTAATTCAAGTGTGTCTCCACATTTTCAGACTCAGAGACAATTGTCCAACAAGTTGAGAGGACAGGGAGGCGGTGCCATTGGATTCCATTCCTACCAGTCAAGTGAAGAAGTTTGATACAAGAAAAGGTTTTCTTAGTTTAGTAATTTTTCTACTCTTACTCCTTAGCTTCCTCCATTAACTTGGGTAAGAAGTTCCACCTATGAATCTCACTGAAAAAAGTGTAAATTCTATATAAAGCTGTTATTTCTAAGGCAAATCCAAAGGTGCATGGGCGCTCCTTTTTAATGCCCTGCCTGTGACAAGAGAAATGACTGCTGCGATCTTGGGTCCCTAGATACATAACATTCAGAAAGTAGGCAGAGTGGATTGTTGTTGGAAGTAAGAGTTGTTATAAACTAAACAGACTTAGTAACTAAGACACTAAAGGTTTCAGCAAACCTTACATTCATATAAGGTCATTTCAAACATGTGGACAGATTCGAAGGTAAGAAAGTAAAAAGAATTTGTTCATCAGTAAGCCCCTACCACATTTTGCAAAGAGAATTTTATGGAACTTGCTGTGAAATTTAGGAAACTTCACTTGAACCCAGGTATTATGGGTTAGGATTAAAATTCAGTAGCTTAAGTGGCTGACTTGTAGTTTTAGACACATGTCAATGAAAAGCAAATTTAGTTGCCCTAGGTCTGGTGAAGTGTGCAAAGATGTCTTTGAGAAGGAAAAGCCAGTAGAAAAACAGACATTTGAATAAAATGGACACTTGTTAAATGAATTAATAATATGCATGCTTGCATGGACAAATAATCTCAGTTTATTGTAGAGGCTAAGACAAATAATCTCTACAATAGGTTGAGATTGCGTTCTGCTGCCTACGATGTCTGGGGGATAAATTACTGCACATGGAAACTTGTGCTCTAACATAACAAAAGTGATCCAAGGATCTGTGCTGTTGCATTAACCGCACAACCTCTGAGACCCAGCCAAGGTCGATGGAAGGAGTAAAAATGGGGCAATTAAGAAGGTAGCAACAGCGGAGAGTAGGTCACAGATCAAAAAGGAAGTTCAACTCAGATATGACTATATTTCTGCTTGTATTCAGCATTACTCAGACTATTCTGAAGAGTTGGTGGTTGACCAAGTTCCCAGGGCTACATTTAGAATGTCTCGAAGCCCAAGTTTTGATTGTCTGGAGGTATTTGCTGCTTGAATTTCTGTTGGCAAATTATGAACGTGTTGCCAGAACCAAGTTTCCAGGTCAATGAACAGTGAGGTCAGATAATTCATAATCTACAACCTGGCGGTTATGTGACACACATCATAAAAAACCTTCCACATCAACAAACCTACTCTAAACCAAAATCAAAATCTTTTCTTGAATTTGTTTATTTCTTTATCGAGAGAAAAGGTCAGGCTTCCTATCCTAAGTCTTTACAATACGCAATTCTGAACCACCATGTGTTTCCAAGTTTTGCAATATTGCTTTCTCAAGTTTTCTAGTGATATAATTCATACTTATTTCCTCCTTTTCTGTTGCAGCAAATTCAACTATATTTATTCAGTTGCCCATTAAATGTCTTTGCATTATTCACGGGTATCAGATCCAAAGACGGATCAAGGATACACTTTGGAACAGATACTCAGCTGTTCAGAATGTAATGGCAGGGGTGTGGAATTTATTACAAGATCTACTTGATGGGACAGACTGCTTCATAGATCTACTTGTCCTTTGAACAAATATACTTGTCCCTTTGGTGCCATGTAGTGCAGCCACAAATTATGTCAGCAATCTCATTATATAAGAGCTCTGATAATAGCCTCTCTGATTATGGCAGGGCTAGTACTATAGTAGGGCTTGAATACTAGCAATTTCCTTATTTTGCCTCCTTTTTGCAGATCTACATGCTGGAGGTAGCCGAGAGCAATACGTTCCAAGGTTAGAACGCCCTTTTGAATCTGTACAAATCTACTAACTTGCCTGTGTTAAGGGTTTTCACCAGCTCTTCTCCAATCTTTTCCCATGTTGAGAAAAGTTGGAAATTTACTCATGAGAAGGGTAAGAGGTAAAACTTCTTCCAGGGTTATGAAAAAAGTGGTTGGAGGGAAAGTGAAATTGTAAACTTTCAACACAATTTCGCATGAGCAAATTACACATGCATATTTGCTAGTGCTAAAATACAGTTCACAAATATTTTCTAGGAGTATGATTCCTGGTCAAAATCTGTAAATTCGTGTGAATGCATGAAATACGTAAATCTGCACTAATGAAATATGCCATGGGTGCACTTTTATGACTTTCTTCAAGAATTGAGCCCCTATTTAGGCTGGGGTTAACAAATACCTATTGTTTTTGCTAAAATTCTATCTCTCTTTCTATCCATCCATCAGCTGGCTTCACTGAGAATGACTGCAATCTGCTCTTTCACAAGGAGCATATCGGCACACAAAGTAGTTTTGTTCAGTGCCAAGAACTACTGGGGCAATGTGTGCTTTTTGACGTAAAAAAAAATATTTAGCGGTTTACAAATGTTTACAAATGGTGAGGGCTCAGCATCTCCCAAAACAATAAAGTCTAACAAAAGCCATGTCAAAACAAGACATATTGACAAAACCAAAAGACTGACCACCGATGTCAACCTATCGGCTTTGCAAATACTTGTTTATTTTCATGATTTCCGGTTGTTGAAACCGGTTACATTGACTTCTCATTATGAATATATTTTTTTAAATACCAGCATACATCTACACATTTTACAAAATGATGTTTGAGATATGGTACCTAGAATTTCACAGTAGTTTTAGCAAAACATTTTTTTTCCTAGTTACATTCTTTTGTGAACAATTTACTTTGAAAGCAAAGAATCATCAATATTGCTTTCAGGCTTCTGCAGACATTTGCATCTAATCTGACAGCATTCTAGGAGCATTACACTTAGCCTAATATTGTTAAGCTTTGCATATGTGTGTACACATGTTTTTACTGGAACCACTGTCAGTAGTGTAGTCCATGTTTACAACATTTATTTAGAACGCTCACCCTAATAATAAACGCTTTGCATTAATGAACCATAAATACAAGTTTGAAAAGCATTAACATGGACACAGATATTAGTTCAGCTGCAGACAATTCCTATACCTGCTCCATAATGTGGTTCTGTAACTTGTCAGCCAAAGGGTTTGTGATGCAGGATTTTGGGCCTACTTGTCCCAAGGACAAAATAAAAACTTGTTGTCCATGGCCCCAAACAATACGTCATGGGCGTCAGGCTACAGAAATTCCACACACCCTGTAGTGAGACATTAACTACTTACAGGGCCTCCTTCCAACTCTTTAAGAAAGGTAAAACCATCCCTTTCGAAGAAAAACTTCAGACTGGTGGTTTAATCTTTGGTGGTTTCCAATTTAAATATATATATTTTTTTTAAAACAGTAAAACACTAAAAACACAAAATACCCACCAAGCAGAAGTGCTTTAGAGAACTGCCAACAAACCTTAATCAAATAGCATGTCGCTATTAGTTCTTAGGCTCTGTAAAGCCAACCCCAGCTCCAAATGGCTAAAGGTGGGTTGTACCTCAACCCCAGTGGGTTGGACACATGCCCTGGTTAGATGCCATGCAATGCGGTCAACCACCACTGTGCACTGACAAATGTTGTATCAGTGGTGGATTGCTGCCCACAATGTGATAGCAGCAGTGCCTCGCAGAAGGCCAAGACTCACAATCAAATGTTGAACACACAAGAGTTGGCCACCATCTGTGGGATGGCTGCATGCCATGGGTAGGGAGCCCTGTGGCCAACCCCACAGTCATCTATCTGAATTAGGAGTTGGTTCCAAGCAGTGGTTTGAAGGTAACGCCTGGCCACAAACCCATGTTCTGAGGGTAACCAGTACTGTGCACAACAGAGGTCCTGCACAGTAGGGAAGGAAATCATTTTAAAGATAATGAAAGTAATATATCTTAATAAAAATCTTTTTTTTTTAAAGAAATTGACTGAAAAAACTACAGTTTATGTGTAGTTATGTTAAGGAACGGTTGTAATACCCACCTTTACATAGGATTAAAAAATAAAAACTGCAATTCACTCAAAAATCACAACATTATGATTACACAACTACAAAGCAAAACTTTAAAAACCATGAAATTCACCAACATCTAAGCAAAATATAACTCGCACACCAAATACGTGTGATATATAAAAATAATAGTTCAGAGGCAGCTAGCCAATAAGAATGCATACATAGATTTATGAACCCACAATGAAGGACAGGAGAAATAGCTCCCTAGTCCAATGGTGGGCATTAATGTTTTTAATTGGGTTTAAAAATCCTCAAAGGATTCATATATCCTTGGCGGATCCATGAATGAACGGTCCAAATGGCTTTAAAATGTAACCTCTTCTTGCCAAGACCGAACAATTTAAATGCAAATTTCACAAAAACTACCAACACACTTGAACCAAACCAACAAGGTCACTTTGAGCAAATTTTTATTTGCAGGTCAGGTTTAGTGTAATTCCATTCAGACCATTTTTTCCCAGATATGGAGGAGCAAAGAATCCTGTGAAAGTGAAAACGGGAAATTTTCATTGGGAACACCCTTTATTTTTACACCCTTGCTTGATGGATCTGTACGAATCGTGAGTTGTCAATCCATTTTTTTCTTCTCGTAAAGTTTACAGTAGATTCATCCAATTTTGTCGGGTTTTAAATAACAAAATTGCCTTTTCAACGGAAATTACCGTCCCCATAACTACAGAGGCACTATTGCTGCATATTATATATATATATATATATATATATGTACACACACACATAAACACATTGATTTTATCCAAAAACACAGTTAAAGTGAAGAATGGTTCCTGCTATCAGATAACTAACTCATCAAAATAAAACAATTTTAGATCCTTTCGAGAGTACAAAGCTGATTGACAAATGGCAATACAACTTTATTTCTTGCACAAATCTTTGACAAATGATCCTGTTCTTCACAGAAAGAAAACGTAAGGGCTACAGGTTCCTGGTCCTTGTGAGCAATACTGTACATCCCTGCTTTTGAAAACAGATTGGAAGGCATGAAAGAACAAGTTACTTACCTTCAGTAATGATATGTCTGTAAGAAACATAGGTTAGCCATCAGTGTCGCCTGGTGACATTTGAAAGTGATGGGATGTAAAATTATTGTCATACTGCACCGTAGCGAGCGAGCCCGAACAACCTAAGGAGGGGGTTCGGGGGGGGTAATACCCTCCGAAAAAATTTTGAAAAAAAGAGTGGACAAATGGTGCATGTTCAAGGAAATTTGAGAAAGCAAGAAGGTTAATAAAGGAATTGTGAAAGTGCAGTTTTTACATTAATAAAGAGATGTCATAACATAGGTAGCTGCTTATTCAGTATAACCACAGAGCTTCATAAGAGACTTCGAGATGCAATGCATCGCTGAGTAATATCAAAGGAAGCATTTTTTATTAGCCACAGTGCTGAACCAAGACTCCAAGAGGCAATATGGAACCATAAAAAACATGAAAAAGGATCAAGGTGCTGGAAAACAGCCTTGAACATAAGCTTCCCAGCCCAGGACATAAGCTCAGCAGCACCCACAGGTTTAATGGGCATACCTGCCTCGCCCAGGGAACTGGAAACCAAACACAGGGGAGTATTACATGTTTAACACACCAGAAACCAGCTCCCTACCTTCAGTCTTCATACTGAACAAATCAAAGATTTACCCCCAGTCACAGATCTCGGTTAAATCCATCTTTTTTTGCATGCCAGAACGTTTATGATCTGGAACAGGCCACTTGAATAAAACAGGTCCATTTCACAAAACATAACACATCCCTTGCACCTGCCTTGCAGGTTAAACATATGGCTCACTATACATCATTGCACATCTAAAAACCAGCCTCAAAAACACGACAAGGCAAAATTACAAATTATACGGAGAAAAAAGCTCAATCTTGCTTATAATAGGGGCACATGACAACAGTAATCGCCATATCCGGTTGCTGATGCCTGCTCTAGAAAGTAGACTAGGTTCACTAAGTGTGACTAGGTGCCAAAGAGATCAAAGAAATTAGCAACATCCACAAAAAGGATTTCCATACAGGTAAAACAGATGAATAAAAGTACAAAGAAAACATGGAAGCAATAAGGTCACCAAACACCACAAATCATCTGCATAAAAAGACCAATACAACAGGTGCACAGTAAAGCCTTTCTAATGTATTGAAGTGAAGAAGTGTCCAATTTGCCGTGGACTATTATTCTAATACCAGGGGCAGCATCAGAAACAGCATGGCTGAGACATGTGGATGTTGTATTTTGGAAGGGCCAGTCTTGCTTCTGGTGACTAGGGCCACCTGACAGATTTAAAACCTATTCAACAGGCTAATGTATAACAAGTACTTGTACGTTAGGCAGCAATGTTCAAACAAAGTGCAGAGGGAAATATTGTAAATTAAAATCAACATGAGTGGAGTGAGGGAATTTCAGCTTGCATGAGATGAGGCAAGGGAATTTCAGCAAGCCTGAGATAAGGCAGGCAAAGCATGAATCCATCCATTTTTTGCCAAAGCCATTCATAGAGTGCTGGGCCACTTTGTCCAACTCGTCGTGAATACTTGAACCCTCAGCACGCACAGACCAAGAGGGCCTGTTACATGGGAACAAGACACCTAGCCCTACCAAGAACTTATTAGTGGACCAGCATCAGTAGCATATCCTTCCACTGAATACCAGTGCGGCATCTGCCACAGGAGAAGCTGTTAAAATTCTCTACATTAAACATGGTAAATTCAGCTCTGTAAACACTTCGCTCCGTCTAAGCTTCCTTGCAGCACATGTTATGGTCTTCGGACTTCGTTATATTTCCACGAGCCCCAGTTCTGTCACACATAGTTCTCCGCTGGCATACAGTTCTTACAACAGGCACATTTGAATCCTATGTTTTTGTGGTCAGTGAGAGGCATCTGTATCATTAAGGGAGTGCTGCCACAAGAAGGTTCTGGATTGCAATGCGAAGCTGAGCAGCGCTATGTCTCAGAATTCCCAGTGGGCTGCAATAGTGACGCGAGGCGCCTCGCATTGGCGATTCGAAATATGATAAGATAGTGGCAAACTGAAGAGAGCAGGGAATTTAGAGCACTGCTGCTACATAAAATGAAGTTATTAGAGACAACATTTCTCCCCAAAGATAGTTCCTACTCTCCTCCCCCAACTATTGCTGTGGGCCGCAACGCAAGGCATCTGGTGGAAATCCCTTCCAAAGGTCACTATGCAACCCCACCCCCCTGAAAAAATTAAATAGCCTACAATTCTGGGATCTGTTCCTTTCCGAATGTTTAACAATTGTTCATTGCCTTTTAAGATTCCTATTATCCACGAATGTTACTGCAGCATTCTTGTTAAGGGTGCAAGAAAGTTAAAAAAAAAATATGCCTGCTGGATTGTGATGACAGGATTATTACATAAACCAATTATATTTTTTCATCTTCTTTTACTTAATTAAAACAAAAGGCCTCACTACCTTTTTCGGCATTCACCACTTAGAAGCGGGATAGCACAGATAATTAACTTAACCTTATCACTTAACCATCCTGGGTCATTCGTGTGAGGCGCAGCATCACAGCTGAGAATCAATGCAGTAATACAAACATTTTAAGGCAGTTAGAGATTGAATAATCCCAACTGCAAATGGGCGGTCTTTTACGCTGGAAAAATGGGCTCTCGCGCGTCTTCCATTTTGGCAGCATAACTATTTAATCGTTGCTAATTAATACATTATCGATAATTTGAACATGCAAGTACAAAATGACATGTCAAAGAAATCGTATATTGGCGTGCTTGAATGGTGATCCGTTTGGGATTATATATTAATCACACATTCATAACATAAAATACATTACAGGATTTTTATTAATATTTTATTTTTCATCTGACCTTCGATCGACCCCTTCTTGCCTATTTTAAAATAACAAAACACCAACTCATTTTCGCTGGAATAATCAGACAGTCGATTTTCACAGCCAGGGCCCCAAAGAAATTGAGCTATCTCAAAATATATTGTCCAAAGATACGCAGCGTCTTCGCCCTTAGAAAATGCTTCTTCGCATAACACAACACAATTTCTCTGGGAGCTGAGGCGCGATTTACAATGATTACTGCCTCCCCTCCCAAAAAATATCCGTAAACTAAAAAACGAGGTTGCCAAACTAGCATTTTTAAATCTTTCACTTTCGCCAAGTCAGCCACTAAATCATATGGGACCATTATCAGCAAATTCCCTCCGACAGTCCCCACGCCTGCTGAGGTAATGCAGCTGACAAACTTGGATGAGCCATGCCCGTGCATATTATGCTCACGTAGTGTGTACATCTGGGTACCCTTTACGGTGATGCAGCAAACAGGCAATCATTTATTCCACTCTAATTAGCACAGAAGGTGACAGACAATGCGAGAAACGTGGAAACAAGTTGCCATGTGTTCCAGTCGCGGCTCGCGGGAGGTGGGGTGTCACGGGGGTGGGGGATGATGCGCGGGGTGAGGGCGAGCTTTAAAATAAAATAAAAAAATCCTACTCGACCAGGTCCAAGCCGCGCCGCCTCGGGTCGTTGGCGCCTAACTCCGGAACAATGGGCATGTGCAAGCCAGTGCAAACAAGTGCGCATGACTGGGCACGGCGGAAAAATTCGCCGACCTGCCCCTCTCATGCACACTTGTGCATTGTGCTGCTGCATGCCCCTGGTGACGGTCTGACTGACAATGCATGTCAGTCAACATGACGCCGGAGCGCCCACCCCCTTCAGACTCTGAAGGGGTGGGCGGTCCGATGTCATGCTGACTGACACGATTGTTAGTTGTTATCCCTCGGCGTCTCTGAACTTAAGGAAACTGAGAGTTTACTTAAATTCAGAGACGCCGAGGGAGCTGCGGGCGGGTGGGGGGGGGGATGGGGGCTACGCCCCAATGGATGCACCGTCCCTGTTAGCTATAGATTCCTTACCTTAGGATTACCCCCAGGCGTCAGACTGGATCCGGAATTTTTTTCGACATCAGTACCTCTGCGCGTAGAAAGGCGGCATCGGTCGGCACTGCGTTCGTCATTGGCATTGTGGTCGCCGGGATGACGTCGTGGTAGCTACTTGGACGCCGCCCTCGCGCATGGACATCAGTTCTGTACACAAATTTCCGCACCAGAAAAGCAGAGCCATGCAAGATACTGACCACTGGTGCACAAAACTAGGGCCCTGAAAGTATGTCCTGAACCCTAGAAATCAGTTCGCAGTTCGGGGAGGATGGGTGGGGCGGTAAGGAATATATAACTAACCTATGTTTCTTACAGATATATCATTACCGAAGTTGAGTAACTTGTTCAACTGAAAAAAACAGTTATAGATTTCTTACCTTAGAATAGATACCCCCAGCAATACCAACCCCTGAGGTGGGTCTGCGAACCAAGATCACACCAGACAGTCCCAGAGAACAGAACGGCCAAAGAAGCCATCTTTCCGGACTCGACTGTCCAGGCAGTAGCATTTGGTGAACGTGTGCAGTGATGCCCACGTAGCTGCCCGACAGATGTCATTCAGAGGAACTCCTCCTCCCAAAGCAGTAGTGGCGGCCGTCGCCCTGGTGGAATGGGCACGTAGCCCCACTGGAGGCTCCTTCTTAGCCAAAGAATAGCAGGCTTTTATACACCAAACGACCCATCTAGAGATGGTCCGCTTGTATACGTCCCGACCTATCTTGGCACCCACGCAACCAACAACAGTTGGTCATCCACCCGGAACTGTTTTGTGTGATCCAGATAGAAGGAAAGCACACTGTTTGGGTCCAGACGGTGGAGCCTCTCTTCCTCTTTAGAAGGATGCGGAAAGAAGGTGGGCAAAGTGATGGTTTGCCCAATGTGAAAAGAAGTGACCACCTTGGGAAGAAAGGATGGACGAGTTCGTAGGACAACTTTGTCCGGATGTACAGCCAGAAAAGGAGGCTTGGATGAAAGCCTGGAGCTCACTCACTCTTCTGGCAGATGTGATGGCTACCAGGAAAGCAGTTTTAAGAGTTAAAAGTCGTAAAGGACAGTTGTGAAGCGTCTCAAAGGGAGCGCACATCAAATAGGTTAAGACCAGATTCAAGTCCCACTGAGGCATAATGAAGGAAATAGGAGGGAAGAGATGAGTTATGCCTTTTAAGAAACGATTTACAACCGGGGACTTGAAGAGAGAAGGCTGATCAGGAAGCCTTAGAAAGGTAGAAATGGCATAAATATAGCCCTTGATAGTGCCCAGAGCAGAGCCCTGCTGGGCTAAAGAGAGGAGGAACAAGATAACCTCAGAAAGAGGCAGAAAGGAGATCCACAGCCTTTGCTGTGCAACATGCCACAAATTTGTTACATCGGCAGGCGTATACTGTCTTAGTCAAGGGACGCCTGGCTGCCAAGATTACTTCACATACTTTGGGAGGCAAGTAAACTGCCGCCGCTCAATCTCCACGCAAGGAGGGGGGAGGCTGGACGGGTCGGGGAGAGGACCGTCCCCTGCTGATCCTCCGGAAGAGGCCGTCTGATCAGAGGATTGATGGGCATGTTGAGCAGCTTGGGATACCAGACTCTTGGTGCCCAATCTGGAGCCACAAGAATGAATTGGGCCCGGTCGCGCTTGATCTTCAGCATTCTGGGCAGAAGTGGTTTAGGCGGAAAGGCGTACAACAGACCGCAACTCCACTCGTGGCGAAAAGCGTCGCCTAGCGAGTGCCGCCTTGCAAATTCCAACACGCAGGATTGCTGACATTGTGCGTTCTCTTTGGTGGCGAATAGATCTAACCACAGCTGAAAGACCTTGCACTACCTCAGAGTGAAGACACCATTCGTGATCCATCATGCACCTGCGGCGGAGTTCGTCTGCCCTGGCATTCAGTGAACCTGCCAGTTGTTGAACCACCAGTGATATGCCCTGATGTTCCAGCCATGTCCAGAGGCGGAGGGCCTCCTGACATAGGGTCCCACAACCCACCTGCCTTGTTTGTTGCAGTACCACATGGCAGTGGTGTTGTCCGTGAACACCTGCACTACTCTTCCCCGGAAAGAGGGAAGGAATGCTTTGAGAGCAAGACGAATCGCCCGAAGCTCCAGAAGGTTGATGTGGAGCTCGAACTCCGCTGGAGACCAGAGGCCTCTGATCTCCGCTTCTCCCATGTGGCCACCCCATTCCAGAAGGGATGCGTCCGTCACCACTGTGTGGTCTGGTTGGGGAAGGGAGAGGGATCTGCCGTTGACCCAATCCTGGTTCGTGAACCACCACTGCAATTGTCGTGCAGTGCCCTCCGAGATCTGGATGCAATCGGACAGATTCCCGATGCTGCACCCACTGGAACTTCAGGTCCCAATGCAGAGCCCGCATATGCCACCTGGCATGATCGACCAGCAGGAGGCCATGAGGCCCAGCATCCTCAGGGCCATTCTGAATGAAACCCAAGATAGAGGCTGAAAGTTCGGAATCATAGCCCGAATATCCCGGACTCGCTGTTCGGGAGGATAAACCGGAAACCGCGCTGTGACCAGAACCGCTCCGATGAAGAGGAGCTTCTGAGAGGGGATCAGATGTGACTTCAGCACATTGATGGAGAACCCCAGCGAATGCAAGAGGTAGGCAGTAGTCTGGAGGTGGGCGACGATATCCTGTGGCGATCCCACCTTCAACAGCCAGTCGTCGAGATAGGGGAAGACTGGAACCCCTGATCTGCGCAGATGAGCTGCGACCACCACCTTCACTTTTGTGAATACCCGAGGGGCGCTGGTAAGGCCAAAGAGGAGCACGGTAAACAGAAAGTGCTCGTGGCCTACCGTGAACCGCAGGTAACACCGGTGGGCCGGGGATGTGAAAGTAAGCGTCCTGCAAGTCCAACGCTACCAACCAGTCTCCAGGGTTGAGGGCAGACCAGAACTGAGCGAGCATCAACATCTTGAACTTCTCCTTCCAGAGGAAGCGGTTGACGTCCCTGAGATCCAAGATAGGACGCAGGCCCTTTTCCTTCTTGGGTACCAGAAAGTAGCGAGATTAACAACCACAACCTACTTCTGGGGCAGGAACGGGCTTGATGGCTCCCTTTGCCAAAAGAGCCATAATTTCCTGTTGGAGAAGGCCCAAATGATCCTCCGACATACGATGGTACCAAGGTGGCATGGCAGGAGGGGTAGTCTCGAAGGGTAGGTAGTAGCCCCTTCGGACGATCTGCAAAACCCACCTGTCCAACGTGATGGTGCACCAGTGGGGGAGGTGATGGCAGATCCTGCCACCCACTAGCGTATGATGGGCCTGTCAGACTAGGAAGGTTTAGAGGCTGCTGCAGAGGGGGGATTGGTGGACTGGCCCGCCCGCTGGCCCCCTGAACCATGACGGTGGTTTCCACATCCTCAGCAGCGCGAAGGTTGGGAAGCTTGCATCGGCACGTGGCTCTGGGCAGGACGTAGTGGGGCACCTTTTCCATAGCCACGAAAGGGGCGAAATGCAGACTGCGCAGGGCGGCTGGAGAGGCACAAGGACTTGGCCATAGCCAGTGAGTCCTTGAAACGTTCTAGAGCGCTGTCCGCTTTGTCGCCAAAAAGGCGACGGCCATCAAAAGGCATGTTAATGAGAGTATTCTGGACATCCCCCGAAAAGCCAGTCAATCTCATCCAGGTGTAGCGTCGGCCACCAGCTGCTGTGTGTGCCCCCTCGCCTTGCCCTCTGCCTCGCTGCCTGCCTCGCTGCCGGCTGACGCCGCTGGCGTCTGTTTTTGCTTGTTTTGTCTAGCATTTGTGCTTGTTTGAACTGCATTTTCCTCCCGTGTTAGCAGCTTTTGTCTGACTTTTGTGCCTGTATTTTTTCTAGTCAGTTTCTGCATTTTCCTCCCGTGTTAGCAGCTTTTGTCTGACTTTTGTGCTTGTTTTGTCTAGCATTTGTGCTTGTTTGAACTGCATTTTCCTCCCGTGTTAGCAGCTTTTGTCTGACTTTTGTGCCTGTATTTTTTTCTAGTCAGTTTCAGCCCTTTGCGTTCTCCTGCCTGTCTGCCCGCCTACCTCGCCGCCCTCCGCCTTCCCTCCCCGCTTCCCGCCACCACCGCTGACCACGCCCCTTTTTCCTTTCTGTTCCCTCCCCGCTCCCGCCTCCCAGCTGCCCCGCCCACCCGCGCACTTCGCCTTATATGGCGACCGTGCGAACGCGCAGCGGTCACGCGCAGCGGGCGCGCCGATTGTGCGCCGAAGGCGCGCCAAAGGTAAGCCCGTCTGCGCACGTCCGCGACCGGACCGCGCCCAGCGCCAGGACCCCTGGCCAACGAAGATCCCGACCGACCCGCCTGACGTACTCCGCCGCCACCCTCACCGCACTCAACACCGGCCGACTCCCAGAATGCCATCAAGCCACTCCACGACGTACCCACGGACCTTTCAGCTGCCACGCCTGCAAGTTCACCTGCATCCGGACCAGCCTCGCACCAGCACCCACCAAGTCGAACACCAGCAGCACCCACCTCAAGTGCATCCTGCTCAACACCCGCTCCGTCCACAGACACGCCATCGAACTCTGGAACCTTCTAGACGCCACAGCCCCTGACGTCGCCTTCCTCACGGAGACCTGGATGAACGCCTCTTCAGCTCCCGACATCGCCATCGCTATCCCAGAGGGCTACAAGGTCGTCCGGAGGGACCGAAACGCCAACCAGATGGGAGGAGGCATCGCCATCATCCACAGGAACACCATCCGTCTCACGACCAGCACCGACAACACCCTGACCAGCGCCGAACACCTGCATTTCCAGATCCACACCAACCCGAACACCACCCTCAGAGGCACCCTGATCTACCGACCCCCTGGACCACGCACACAATTCAGCGAGGACATCGCCGACTTCGTCAGCCCGCATGCCCTCCCCTCCGCCGACTACATCCTCCTGGGAGACCTCAACTTCCATCTGGAGAACAACAACGACCGCAACACCAGCACCCTGCTCGACAACCTCGCCAACCTGGGACTCAAGCAACTGGTGTCCACCCCCACCCACCTCGCCGGACACACACTCGACGCAGTCTTCTCATCCAGCACAGACATAGACTTCAGCCACGCCACAGAGCTTCAATGGACGGACCACAGCTGCGTCCACTTCACCTTCAAGAGAACGACGACCCACCAACACCAGCAACAGGCAGCCCGCAGAAGCTGGAACAAGATCACAGCAGACCAGCTCGCCACCTCCCTGAACCAGCACCCTCCTGCCAGCTCAGCGAACCCCAGCCAAGCCGCCGACAACCTCACGAAGTGGATCAGCAACTGCGCGGACGAACTCGCCCCACTGAGGACCCCGCCTAGCAGACCCGGCAGCAAGAAGGCCCCATGGTTCACCGACGAACTCAAGAGCTCCAAGAAGAACTGCCGAGCCCTCGAGAAAGTCTGGAGAAGGGAACCGACACCAGACAACAGGACCTCCTTCAAACTTGCCACCCGGAAACACCACCAGCTGATCCGCGCCGCCAAGAAAACAGCATTCAAAGACCGGTTGGACAACAACGCACACAACTGCAAGGAACTCTTCAACATCGTGAAAGAGCTTTCCAACCCCAGCGCAGGAAACAACGACATCACCCCATCGCAAGACCTCTGCAACTCCCTCGCTTCATACTTCCACAACAAGATCGCGGACATACATAACAGCTTCAACAACCAACCAACGCACACCATGACCGAACAACCACCCCCCACCACCACCCTCCACGCCTGGACCCCGATCAGCACCGAAGACACCATCCGCACGATGAACTCCATCCACTCCGGATCACCGACCGACCCCTGCCCTCACCACGTCTTCAACAAGGCCGACGCTGTCATCGCACCCCACCTGCGAGACATCATCAACACTTCCTTCGACACCACCATCTTCCCTGAGAGCTGGAAGCACGCCGAACTCAGCGCCCTACTAAAGAAACCTACAGCGGACCCCACCGACCTCAAGAATTACCGCCCCATCTCGCTCCTCCCGTTTCCAGCCAAAGTCATCGAGAAGACCGTCAACAAGCAGATGGCCGCCTTCCTCGAGACAAACGGATCCCTCGACCCCTCACAGTCCGGCTTCCGAGCCAATCACAGCACCGAGACCACCCTCATCGCCGCCACCGATGACATCCGAGCCCTGATGGACAATGGAGAAACAGCGGCCCTCATCCTCCTAGACCTCTCTGCGGCATTCGACACGGTCTGCCACCGCACCCTAGTACGGCGCATCAGCAACATCGGAATCCAGGACAAGGCGCTGGACTGGATCATCTCCTTCCTCGACGGAAGAACACAGAGAGTCCGCCTACCACCGTACAAGTCAGAGGCCTCCGAAGTCACCTGCGGCGTCCCTCAAGGATCATCTCTGAGCCCCACCCTCTTCAACGTCTACATGAGCCCCCTCGCGGCCATCGTACGCAAACACAACCTCAGCATAATCTCCTACGCCGACGACACCCAACTGATCCTCTCCCTGACCAACGACCCCGCCGCCGCCAGATCCAACCTGCACGAAGGGATGAAAGAGGTAGCCGAGTGGATGACGACCAGCCGCCTGAAACTGAACTCGGACAAGACGGAGGTCCTCATCCTGGGCTCCTCACCCTCCGCCTGGGACGACTCCTGGTGGCCTCCCGCCCTGGGCACCGCACCCAAACCGACAGACCATGCACGCAACCTGGGCTTCCTCCTGGACTCCTCCCTCTCCATGACCAGGCAAGTCAACAACGTCTCCTCGGTGTGCTTCAACATCCTACGCATGCTACGGAAGATCTTCTGGTGGATCCCCACCGAGACCAGGAAGACCGTCACCCAGGCCCTCGTCACCAGCCGACTGGACTACGGCAACGCCCTCTACGCCGGTACCACCGCCAAGCTCCAGAAGAGACTCCAGCGGATCCAGAACGCCTCAGCCAGACTCATCCTCGACATCCCACGAACCAGCCACATCTCCGGACATCTGAGAGACCTTCACTGGCTCCCCGTCAACAACAGAATCACCTTCCGCCTCCTCACCCACGCACACAAAGCCCTACACGACCAAGGCCCGAGCTACCTCAACAGCCGAGTCAACTTCCACGCTCCCAAACGCCACCTCCGATCAGCCAACCACGCCCTCGCCGCCGTCCCCCGCATCCGAAGAGCGACTACAGGAGGAAGGTCCTTCTCCTACCTGGCCGCCAAGACCTGGAACTCCCTCCCTACCGACCTGCGCCTGACCCAAGACCACCTCTCCTTCAGAGCAGTAGCGGCACCCCCCCCCCTCCCCCCCCCCCCCAGCGCCTTGAGACCCTACGGGTATGTAGCGCGCTTTACAAGTGTCACTGATTGATTGATTGATTGAAGGGCTACCGACGTGGAAATTGTCCTGACTAGAGAGTCGGCGGTATCCAGCCCACAACGGATAGTAAACTTGGCTGCATCCCTCCCGGCGGCAACAGCCTGGGAGAGTAGTGTCCGGGCATCCTCCGGGTACTGAGGCAGCACTTGCGCAACCGTGTCCCACACAGAGTGGGAATAATTGCCCAATAGACATGCGGTGTTTACTGACCACAGTCCCAAGCTGGCGGAAGAAAAAAATCTTCTTTCCAAGATGATCCACGTTCTTGGATTCCCTATCTGGTGGAGCGTTAGGGAATGCGCCCTTGGAAGTAGAGGCTTGGACCACAAAGCCCTCACGGGTGGGGTGTTGGGAGAGAAAAGCAGGGTCGCTGGAGGCTTGGCAATGGAGTCGGGCGATCATCCTATCCACGGGGGCCCCCCGTGTTGGGCCTGAACCAGGTGCCCAAAAGGATGTCAGTGAGGGCCTCATTAAACTGAAGCAGGGGCTCCGAAGAACTCGCTTGCAGTTGAAGCACCTCTGTCAGGAGGTTAGTCCTGACTGCCACGGTAGGAAGCTCGGCTGCCTTATGCAACACCACTGCGTATGATGCTCCCTCCTCCGTAGCCACGGTAGGAGGAGACAACATGCCAAGGTCAGGAGATGTATCAAGACCACTAGCATCCCCCAGGTCCTCTCTCCAGTCCGGGTCATACTCCAACTGGTCGGTCAGAGGGTCACCTGACCCCTCCCAGTCCTCCTCCTCGTCCTCTGGGTGCCAATCTGGACTAAAAGGGACCCAGGAGTGAACAGGGGCACATAAACCCCACTCTGCAATGGATCCGGTGTCCACATCAGGATGAAGGCCGGGGTAGGTGCCAGCCGGGGGCCCGACCGGCGTCGAATGCGGGCGCGGTGCCGGAGGAAGCATCGCAATAAGGTCAACTGGCGCTGATCCAGATCCAGGCCTGGATCCAAGGGAGGCCAGAGCCCCCGGCGGAGAACGCCTAGGCCCCCAATAGAGTCCGCGGGGCCCGAAGACACGCTGGCGGGTTCGGGCTGTCCAAAGATGGCGTGCATCGCCTCGTAGAACTTACGAAGCTGGTCAGGAGTCGCTCCGGGTCCCGGGAAGGGAGGGAAACTCTGAGTCAGCTCTTCAGGCTCCACATGCGTCCCTCGTCGCGTCAGCCAACTGATGGGGAGAAGTCGAAGAGCGACGATGCTTCTTTGACTTTTTATTACTTGACCCAGAGTGAGAAGACTTCGAAGACTTGGTGATGGCTCTGCAACTGGTCCCTTGACCTCCCTCGCGACCTCGAACAGCGCGGAGCAGACTGCTGGCGCTCAAGAAGCTTTCGGGACCGCTCCCGCAAAGCCTTCGGAGTCATGGACCGGCAGTCGGAGCGCGACTTGGGGTAGTGGTCGCGCTCCAGGCAAAAGAGGCACATGCGGTGCGGCTCTGTCACAGACATCAGTCGGATACAGGAACCGCAAGACTTGAAGCCGGGCATCCCTACATGCCCCAGGAGTCATGAGGACTCAAAAAGATGTCGACAAAAGTCGTCAAAAAGTCAGTAAAAAAAATGATTGGAGGTACCACTCTCTCCGGATCAATGCTAGCTGGCACGGAAAGAGAAAGATCTGAGATCAGCGCACGAGGGGAGCGTCTATGTAGCTACCGCAACGTCATCCTGGCGACCACAACACCAACTTTCGCCATGCAGTGACGAAAAGGTTTCCGGATCCAGTCTGACGTCTGGGGGTAATTCTAAGGTAAGGAATCTATAACCAACTGTTTCTTTCGGATTGTTATTGTGGGACACACTGCAATGCTGCTTATAGAAAGAAGACAAACTGGTCTTACCTCCCTCTTGGATAACCGGTTCTTCGTCCCCTTGTACTATATCATGGTCCATGTGTTCATAGTGTGCTTGCTGTCTGAAATGTACAATTTTAAAATATATCTATTGGTTCATTTATTTAAAAGTTTCAAATGCCTGAAAATGGTTATTCATTGTATTTAAAAACGTACGTTTTGAAGCTTTACAGACAAATTTGGATATTTCAAATATTTTTCAAACAAACTGTTTGGCATGAACAGAAAAAAACTTCTTTTTTTCGTAACCACACTTCTTCCTATATTTCTTTTTGATGAGGGATCCATTATTACTCTCTTTATGTGACCCACTTCCAGAAAACAAACAAGGGCAGCAACATCACACACCTTTCTGTCATACTAGTTGTAACAGCTATTAGATCTTTGGATGGTCGAATAGTCTTTTAGATCTTCTGACTCAGGGTATAACAATTGTTATAAGAGTGGTTCTGCACTTGTGTGTATACCTCTGGTCCGGGGCCTTTAACAGTCGTTAATGCCCAAAGAAACAATAATGCAAGGACTTCCAATCCAGTGAGAAAAGTATGAAGGTGAAGGAGCATCGCCCATGCCCATCCCGTGCTTTAGGTCAAAGAGCAATTTGTGAGTCCATGTCCAATCTATAAAAGAACCTAGACATCAGGACAAAGCGGAGACCTCCTAGGAAAGGAGCCTGTCATGCAGCAAATATGCTTGAGGATTAGGAGTATGTAACACAGTGAGAATTACATTTGAAATTAGAGATGAAGAACTTGCAAAATAAATTCTTTTAGATGAGAAAGGGCTGTAATTAGGTCAAGGTTTATAAAATTGTACTCCATATAAGGCTGAGATTGAGAATCATGAAAAACACAGAAGGTGATGGGAGGAATGATTGCACTTTGTCTAACTACTGGCGATCGCTCAGGGTAATATCCCAACACATCATTCTTCAGCTCACCATGCCACCTTGGTTTAGACCCAGCCATATGCAAATCAGTCTTGACCCTGGCTCTTCATGGGAACAGTCCAGTCTGAGCTGCCAAGCCAGGTCCTCCCTGAACCGGAACACAAGCATTCTGGAGTTTTCAGAGTATCACCCCTCATCAGCCAGGCTGGCTTGGTTCCAGTGACACAGTGAGCATAGGACCCACGTCTGGACATACCCATGCCACTCAGGGTGGTACATGAAAAACACAAAAAGGTTCCCATGGGGAGCAGAGTCAAGACTGATTTGCATATGGCTGGTTGAAAACTGGGGTGGCATGGTGAGCAAAAGAACAATGGATTTAACCGAGATCTATGATTAGGGTTGAATGTTTGCCAATGTTCAGTAATTACATTCTCATCTTTTTGTGTTGCTATAGTCACCCTAACTGGGAAGGGTATGCCCAGACGTGGGTCCTATGCTCTCTGTGCCACCGTATTCAAGCAAGCATGGCTGATGAGGGACGATACCCCGAAACCGGACCCAGAATGTTTGTTTCCAGTCCAGGGAGGACCTGTCCTGGCAGTTCGGGAGGACTGTTCTCATGGGGAGCAGGGTCAAGACGGATTTGCTTATGGCTAGGTCCAAACTGGGGTGGCAAGGTGAGCAAAAGAACGATGGATTTAACCAGATCTGTGATTAGGGGGTGAATGTTTCTCAACGTTCAGCATTCCATCACTTCATCTTTTTGTGCTGAGATTGGGGATCGTCAGAAGTAACAGATGTTGCATACTGAGCCAATAAGTTTGCAGAGGATAAAATAAAGACAAATCATACTGAGATGCAGTAAAGAGGCTGATCAACACCTTATGAACCTATATGTATTCTCTGTCTGTTGCTTTGACGTGGTTAGGCAGCCATCTTCAGTCAGACCTACAAATGCATTGGAGGCAGGCTAGAAAATAATTTCCCATGTTAACTAGATTTCAATGCCATTGCCTAAAAGGAAGCCCCCAATAGCTATTAGTTGAAATAGAGGTAGAACTGGACACTGTGGTGAAGCGACAAGCCCGGATCCCTGTCTGAGGCAGTGGTCACTCCAATGCATCCGTCGAGTGAGCACCCCTTCCCCAGATCAGTACCTCCCCTTTGCTGCAGACATCAGTGACTGGAGATGCAGCAAGACCCAGAGGTCTTGCTATTGGCTGCTATGGGGGTCCTAGCTGAATTGACACTTGCGCCAGCCTACCAGGCACAGTACTGAGCACAGTTTCTTGGGCCTGTGTAATGCCTGCTCACCAGAGGACGCAGAACTTGCAAGAACTGTTTGCTGGTGAGTGATGCTCACCTTCCTTTATGCTAATTTTACTAGGACCCATGTTGACTGTACGTTATGACTGAAAGGCACCACTGTCCCATTTGCAAAATACTCTGCTGCTGCACTAATGAGAGCTTCCCACCCTGTGATGGAAGATTATGCCACCTCTGGGACTTGGTATTTGGAGTCCAAGATCCTTCCTCTTCTTGTAACAAATGCATCTGTGGAGCAACAACACAGCTGGATTACAATCTGTACTCTCCACAATGGGTGCCAAAAGCTGCCTGTGATCCCTCATAACAGTCTCATTAGACTCAAATAATTACATAGCCATATCTGATCCGATACCCATATCCCATATATGCCCAAGGGACAGATTGGAGGACTGTGCAGCCATAGCTTTATAGCTGTCGATCGTGCCTTCTTTCAGTTTTGAACAGGCAGAACATATTAGCCCTCTGTCCTTTTATGGTGACTTAACACATAACCTCATTGAAAGAGGACTTCCGTATCTCTGCTTCTCTTCGTCAATACCTGTAACATTAATTTATCCTCCGATCTGCGTCACCAGTAAGCGCACAAATTAAGTGTGTCACATTTCTGTGCTCCTCCAACCAATGCCTGGGTCAGACAACATACAGCTTGACCGTCACTACAACATGGGAAAATTGAGCCGCCCATTATATGCGGTACCGGTGTATCTCCACGCTGTAATTTATGGGACTGAACGTTCTGGATCGGCGAGCCGCCCAAGAGTAATCGCACTCTTGTAGCAGAGAAATGAGGATCCACAATTGGAGAGTCGAACATCCCAACATTTTAGATCGTGCTGCATGTCATCATTTATCTTAACTGGAGCTTCAGAGAACTATCGTTATTGGTCCAAGGAACAGTCATATTACGCAAAGTATTTGGTCATTTCTGTCCAAATTACATTTACAAGCTCTAGTTATAAGGATTTTCATCAAACATGGCTTCCTGATTAAGGCTCAAAGCCGAAACGCGTGTAGGACCCGACTGATCTTAGCCATGATTATATTGATTGTACTCTTAGATTGAAACAGAGACTACATTCCTATTGGTGAAAAATTATCCTCAGTAAACTGTTATATATTCCATATTAGGCCATAATTTGAATCATGTATAACATTAATCATGACTGATCTGTAATGAAAAGATTGGACTAACAGTAGTTTATCCCAAAATAGAACACGTTATGAATTTTTGTACTAAATCACATTGTTAGATAAATAGTGTATGAAGAGAGAGTGAATAGGACTTGGTTAAAACAATAACACCAATGGAATGAAATTAGATGTGCGGTATCCAATTTTTTTAACATGAATAATGAAATATAAGTACTAATTTTATAAAACAAAATGATGGAAAAAAATGAAAAAATATTTAT
Organism: Triturus cristatus; assembly: GCF_964204655.1. Lineage (NCBI taxonomy): Eukaryota > Metazoa > Chordata > Amphibia > Caudata > Salamandridae > Triturus > Triturus cristatus. The sequence goes on along the minus strand of NC_140594.1, from coordinate 1,005,442,165 downwards.
TATGTTGAATAAAAAGAAAAACTATTTTGTACAATAGTAGCATTTGGTATATATTACATTAATGGAGAAATCTCTGTGGTCCACTTAGTATTTCATTTCCTAAATGTTTTGTATTGAATTGTAATTTTTCCCCCAATTTAGGAATAATTTTCATTTTCAGAGGTACCCCTCTTTTTGCTCATAATTATTGGACCACATACACGTCCCTCTTGTAATGCAGCAGTGTCATATAATCTGTTTTCTGTTCCTTCTACTGTGGACAAGCCTGAAAATAAACAAGCGTTTGCAAAGTGCTTGCCTTTGAAAACCTACTGGCTTTGCCAAAGTTTTTTTTTTTTTTTTAATCAATGCAGTCTATATAAAAAGGAGCAAGAGGATTAAACTGGAATATAATTATCCCTAGGCCTGGAATGGGACGCATTTAAAGTGGTGCTACGGGGCTTATGCATCGCTAAAAGGACAGGTATGCGGAAAACGCTGTTGCAAGATATAGAAAAGGGGGAGCAGCGGTTGCGACGGGCAGAGATAGCTTGCCTGGAGAATCCTGGACTACGAAATGAGGTTTTGACAGCAAGGGAGGCGGTGGCGACGCAAGTAGAACGACTACGCTGCTTTGACCAGAAGGAATACTTAGTCCGTGTGCATGCGGAGAGAGATAAGACGGGCTTCCTCTTGGCATGGCTAGCGAATCCGGCTCCGCGGGGTACGCCTATTTTAGCTTTAACTACCTCGTCAGGGGAGCCGGAGTACACCCAGCGAGGGATTAACGAAATGTTCCTAACATATTATGCAGCACTCTATGAGAGTAAGCTGCAGGGCGCAACTGATGGGTTGAATGAGTTTTTAGCTGAGGTACGACTGCCACGTCTTGAGGAGGACCAGGGGAAGCTGTTAGGGCAGGAAATCATGGAGGGAGAAATACGCAGTGCAATAAAGCATATGGCGCGTAAAAAAATCCCAGGGTCAGACGGATTGCCAATAGAATTTTACTCGGCGTATGTGGACACGTTGACCCTGAGGGTCGTTGGGTCACGCGGTATATCTTATCTTTTATAGTACTACAACAGAATATGCGACTTGAGCTGCTCACGACTGAGGAACGGACGATGAGGCTGTGCTGGAACCGGAGTAAATGTAGGGCTGGTTTCGCTCGTCCGTATGCCCCGGAGATACCGCTGGGTATGTGCACTGCATTCCCTCACGGAGGGGACTGGACAGCGCTGGCAAATTGGGAGGTCCTGGGGATACAGGTGCTGGGGGATTTATACGAGAATGAGACCTTGTTGTCTTTCCAGGACTTACAGCATAGGTATGACCTTCCACGAGGAGACTACTTGTTGCATTCAGCGCTTATTGCCGCAATCCAACGCTATTGGAGGGCAGGTTTGTCAGAGCCACGAACCTCAATGGCGTGCCAATATGTAGTAATGGCCGCGGGGACATTTAAGGCAATAACGGGTTTATACCGTCGAATGTTATCAGAGAATTTGGAACCATTGCGAGCGCTGCAGGGTAAATGGGAAGCGGATCTTGGCAGGGAAATCCCTGAGAAGACATGGGCTCAACTGGTTTAGAGAGCATGGAAAAGTACGAGAAATGCCCGGTTTCAACTGATACAGTTTTATGTTCTGCACAGAGCGTATCTAACACCCGCGAAGCTTAATCAGTATTTCGAGGCGGCGGCGTCTGTGCCCGCGCTGTGCTCTAGAGGGAGCGGACTTCCTGCATATGATGTGGGGGTACACGGAGTTGAGAACCTATTGGGAGGAGGTGTTGGACATCTTGAATACTATTACTGATAGGACGGTAGCATTAGAGCCGGGTACTTGCCTACTTCAATGGTTTCCGCACACTGCCAGAACGAAAGTGACTAGCAAATTCTTAGACTTGGGGCTGGTATTGGCTAAACGGGAGCTTACTATGCATTGGAAATCATGCCAGGGTCCTAAGGTGGGGAGATGGCGGGCAGAATTGCTCAAATGGGCGCGGAGTGAGGGCATACTTAGATTGCAACAAGCCTCACGTATGAATAACGACAAAGCGTATGAGACAGCAAGGGCATGGGTGGCCTTAGTGGCAGCACTCCAGACACCGGATACAGACTCAGAGGAGGACATGCTTGAAGAGGGACGGGGAACCCCAGTTCACATGATTGAATAGATTGACCAACTGGCTATTGGCTAATAGCAACAGTTATTGTGTATGATATCGCAACCTCCAGTACTGTACTCCCCCTGCTAAACAAGGTTGTCAAGCTGCTCCGGGAATTCTGTTAAGGCGCACTGGTGGAAGGGGAGGGAGGGGGGAGAGTTTGGAAAGCAACAGCATGAACTATAATATGTTGGATAAGCTGCTGCATTATTGAAGCTGCATGTAGAGGTATTATTGGAAATCTAATAAAAATATATATTTTTTAAAATGGAATATAATTATGTACCACAAATTGAATGACATTTGACAAATTGTTCCCACTAGCTAGCCATGAATGTGGCAAAGGATTTGTGACTGAAAATGCTTGGCAACCGAATGGAGCTCAGTAAATCCATCTCATGCTAAGCCACTGTCAGTCTTACCTACTCAGTTTGACCTCACTCTCTCACGCAACAATCTTACAGTCACATGTGGCACCCACAAATCCCTTGAGGAATAGAAGACACAATACACTCCTTTTCAAACACAGAAGCCCATTAGCATGCATTTTAACTCAGATTTAAAGAAATTGAATATAACCTTAGGCGTTGTTTGTGAAGCTGCTCTTGAAATTCGTTATGTCTCTGCAGAACACGTTCTCTTTCTTGAATTTGCTGCTGCCTTAATATCTGGTCTTGTAGACGCTGCTTATGTAGAGATTCCTGATGATCCTTTAATAGTTGGGATTCTGCAGCTCTCTGAGCCGCCAATTTTTGCTGCTCCAATTGTTCCTCATAGGCAGATCTATATTTCACATGCGGCTTCGTCAAACGATCTCCCTGTCCAAAAAGAGAATACTGATGAAATATAAGGGTAAAGCATAGGTGCTTTACACCACTGAATTAAAAGAATTCTGCAAAATATAAATTGGATATTTCATTAGACGATGGAAAGTATGTTACAAATTATGAACAAGAGACTGAGGATAAAGAAAATTAGGAACCTCTACATATAGTTACAAACAATCCTCATATTGACATTTATTTTGCAATCCAACAAAGCTTTTTTATCATAGAACAAATGCATCTGAATGTAAATGTGAAAGATTTCAACAATTATATAGGTTGCAGAGTGAAAAATCAAGACATTTAAACATCCCCCCTCCACTCAAGTCTGACCTTGGAAGTGCTAAATGGACACATATGGAAGATGTTCGCCCTAAGTCGAGGAACACGACAAGGTTGTCTGTCAGCAATATTATTTGCATTGATCCTTGAACCCTTGGCAATCTGGATATGAGGAGATCCGCTGATCCGAGGGCTACACTGGAGAGACGGCTGGAAGATAAAATCTCCTTGTATGCAGACGATGTGCTACTATATGTAGCGTCGCTATGGTCCTCCACTAACCGGGTACTCCCGATCTGTACTAATTTCGAAAATACTCCGGATACACCATTAACTGGTCTAAATCTGTAATCTATCTCCTGCATGGCCCAGTCAAAGTCCTACCAGCCAAGGCCAAGCTACAATAGTGACGGAGGGATTCAGATACCTAAGGATATCAGTCACTGCTAGCCCTGAACTAATCTAGAAGGAGATGTGCGTCACTGGAGATTGTTGCCACTGTCCCTACTGGGACGTGCGGCCTTATTCAAAATGATATGCAAACAAATGATGCTGAAATAAATCATACATTCACCCCCAGTCAAGAGATCTGGGTTAAATCCATCGGTCTTTTGCTCACCATGCCACCCCAGTTTAGACCCAGCCATATGCAAATCAGTCTTGACCCTGTGCCTCATGGGAACAGTCCAGACCGAACTGCCAAGCCAGGTCCTCCCTGGACTGGAAACAAGCATCCTGTAACCAGTTTCTGGGTATTACCCTTCATCAGCCAGGCTAGCTTGAATCCAGTGGCACAGTGAGCAAGGGACTCACGTCTGGGCTGTTCCCATGAGGGACAGGGCCAAGATTGATTTGCATATGGCTGGGTCTAAACTGGGGTGGCATGGTGAGCAAAAGAACAATGGATTCTACCCAGATCACTTGACTGGGGGTGAATGTATGATTTATTCAGCATTCCGTCCATCATTTGTTTGAGTAGCATTATTCAAAATGATGGCACTGCAACGTTCCCTATATGCCTTGCAAAACACACACTGTACAAGGTCCCCTAAGGGTACTTCAAAACAATAGAGGGGGGAAGTAAGGACCCTACTCTAGGACTGATGGCCACCTCGCATTGCAGCTCAAACCTGTCAGGGGATGGTATGACGGAGGGATCGCTCTACCCAAGATCCGGGCATATTACTGGGCGGCAGAGTTACAATGAAAAGAAAGAGTATGCAGTTCCTAAGCAAGACTGGGAGTGTGGGTGCAAGGAAGAGACCGTAAGAAAGGGGAATTCCTCTATTCGGAACTAGGGTCCTCACACACCCAGCAAGCTAGGTGTCATGCTTCATCATATGGACCTGCTCCTCGTCGGGCCGGCGCTGCAATGCCCGACGGGCACCCTAAAAAGGGGCTCTTTGGCGGAGATCTTTAGTTCCTGGCCGTATGATGCAGTGTGTGTGAGAGGAACCTAGTGGTGTAGATGTGAGTGCAGGTAAGTGGATTAAAACAAGTTGGAGAGTCCAGAAATATAATTTTATTAAGGGTGGCTCTCCACCGGATTAAAAATGAAAACAGAATGGCAGCTGGCTGATATTATGATTCAGCTTGGCTAAGCTCTTCTGTGGTGGTCGACATGTTTCTTGCCCGGTGGTCCTATTGATCCGTGGCAATTCCTCAGGACCTATTGAACTGTCAAATAATCTACACAAAGTGCTAAGTACAACTGTTACCTGCCACCTGTTATATGGAAAACGATCTCGCCATATGCCTAAGGGAACCTAGAAAGAAAGGAAAGTTTTAAGAAAGGCATCCCAAGCAAAGGCAGTGATTAAAATAAGTACTGTACAGGTCGATCTCACATAGTGGTGATTACCCCCTTGACCAAATGGCACAAGTAACCGTCCTTTGTCACCAAGTGTCAACAAACCCTGTACAGTGAGTAGGAGTTCTCCTACGAAAGTGAAATTAAAAACAATTTAAAAACAGAAGACTGGAAGTGTTGTGCTCCCTATAAGGAAGTTATATGAAGTGACTACAAGTATCTCCATAGTGGAGTCATGGGGCACTCACCTCTTCTGGTGTAATACCCTGCTCCTATCCGTGGCCGTGGCGCCACCGGGACACCAAGATTCTGGTGTCCTAGTAAGGAACAAAATGGTGCATGAAATAACAAAATAACTAGCCCAACAAGTATCGTCAGCATATTAAAACCAAATCGCCCGTGTGCGATCCCGTCATATGAGCTGCTGTGATGCGAGTGTTAAACCACAAGGGATAATAAGATGATTAAAAAGCACCACGAAGCAAACTAAGAAAGAAGAAGTCACAGGAGTTGTGAATGCCAACCCGTTCAAGGTATCAGCCAGTCAGAAGTGCATAATTACCAAATAAAGGTCCCACCACAATCGCTCGCTCCATGCGTGGAGTCCAGGGCAAGCCCGGTTTGCCGTAAATAGTAACCGACAAAAAACCCTGGGTTGCCACCTACTCCCACCGAGTGCCGAGCAAAGTGCGCCAGCGGACCGATAGATGTTAAGCTCGTGCGGACTTACTGTAGGAGAAAATGGAAAACTGAAGCACCGGCCCAGCATTTTTGGAACTTAAGGTGCGCTCACTCACAGATGCATGTGCACATTTGACCAGACAAATGCTGTCACTCAAAGGGAAAGAGAGCCAATGGCTGAAGTGGGCTGGCATTTTCCTATGCGGTCATGGATGGAAGCAGAGTGCAAATACAAATGACATACATATATACACACACACACATACAATATATATATTACCTACTGGCAGTCACCAGTAGGTAGTTCTAGTTAGGACCCATTATCCATAGGAACTTTTCATCGCAGCTACAGCCCGAATTGCTGACCAGAATTACACCAAATTTGGCAAAAAGGTAGCCCTTGGTTCAGAATCGTGCCTTTTGGTTAAATGGTGTAAATCCGTTCAGTAGTTCCTGAGAAAATCAAAAGTAAAATCACATATCTGGGCGGAGCCTAACCACACATCTCATCGTGAGATCTGATTGGCTGTCAGCACTTCACCAGAGAAGTGTTGGCAGCCATCTTGGGACCAATATACATGATAGCACCTCATTAAAAAGCATTGCAGTTAATAGAAGGTTTTAAGACTTTAGTTACATTATAAATCATTTATTGATGGTATCATACTAATTTTAGGAATTGTGGTGTGTTCTAAGGTGATTTTACCATGTGAAAAAGCCTTCTGCTGGGATATCATGAATCATGTTTGAGAGAAAACTATTTTCTCATGCTTTTCCCACAGAGGTTTGGAAGGTGATCTATAAGCTAAACTGAGAGCATATTTTCTGTAAATTCACATTATCTTTCTCAGTCATGTGAGAATGAAGTCTGACATTCTCAGTAAAACATGTACATCCAACAAGGGCAGAGACTGTCAGTTGATTCCTTTGTGTTCTACTGCAGCTTCCCAGAGTGTTCTAAAGAACAACTAGAGCACTAACAGTCCTAATTATGACAAACGTATGGCACACCTGAAGCCATCTTGATCGGAATACAGTGGTAACTCTTAAAACATTTACTTTAAAAAGGAACAAAATGAGGGGGTTCATTTTGCCATAGAAAGAATGATTAGTGCTGCAGAAAGAAAAATGAGGGCACATTTTGAGTGACTTCTCAAATCCCCTTCTAATTGATTAAAAAATTCTGACATGCAGACTGAAACATGCACTTTCAATACCAGCAGCAGACTTCCCTGGTGAGCAGTAGCTTTACTACAGTGATCTAATGAGCAGCTAGAGTGCTAACATTCTGAATTTGTGGCAAATGGGTGACACATCATAATGCCTTCTTGATGGAATCAAAGTAAAAAACTGAAAGTATTTCCTACTGGGGAGACTGTAGTAAATGAGGAAATTAGGAAACTTCATAACAAATAAGTCTCCCAAGATGGCCACCAGAGACAAAAGAGCCCAAATGTAGCACAAATATCACCCAGATGTAGCCCAAGTATAGCCCCATGACAGAATGTCCCAGAGCGTTCTAAAGAACAACTAGAGCACTAACAGTCTTACTTATGACAAAAGTATGGCACACCTGAAGCCATCTTGATTGGAATAAAGTGGTAACACTTAAAACATTTAATTTGCAAAGGAACAAAATAAGGGGTTTATTTTGCCATCGAAATTATGATTAGTGCTGCAGAAAGAAAAATTAGGGCACATTTTGACTTCTCAAATTCTCTTCTATATCATTAAAAAATTCAGACATGCAGACTGAAACATGCACTTTCAATACCAGCAGCAGACTTCCGTGGTGAGCAGTAGCTTTACTACGGTGATCTAATGAGCGACTAGAGTGCTAACATTCAGAAATTATGGCAAATGTGTGACATATCTGAATGCCTTCTTGATGGAATCAAAGTAAAAAACTGAAAGCATTTCCTGAGGAGACTGCAGTAAATGAGGAAATTAGGAAACTTCATAACCAATAAATCTCCCAAGATGGCCACCAGAGACAAAAGAGCCCAAATGCAGCACAAATTTCACTCAGATGTAGCCCACAAGCAGCCCAATGACAGAAGTGTGCAAAACACTTATTTTTTGTGTTTTTGCAGTTTTATATAGTGCGGACTTATCAGGTATTGGAGTGCTTTACATGAGCATTGGTTACATCACACAAGAACAAATTCATTTTGGTTGTAGACATGGGGAGATTAAATGATTTGACCAGAATCACAGAATGTCGAGCTGAAGCAGAAACAACAACCTGGTTTCCCAGTTGCAAAGTCTGCAGCTCTGGAAGTAACACCACATCATCTCCCCTAGGTGGAACATTTAATCAAATGGTCAGCTGGATAAAAAAACAAAGATAACATAATTTAAAAGTGCTTTGTTGCTATTTGAAAACTCAGAAAATATGTCCTCATTTTAGTTTTTTAGAGCACTTACCATACTTTTGATGCAAATAAGACACTCTCATAGATGTAATTTCTAAAGGAAATGCTCTAGGTATTACAGTTTTGATTATATCAAGATGACGTCAGGCGTTCCACACTTTTGTAATAAATATAGAATGTTAGCAATCTAGTTGTTCATTAGGATACTGTTGAGAGGCAGAGGCTAGGGGCACGGACTCTGAAAATTGAAGGCAGGTAGGGGGGTGCAGAGGCAACAATTTGACCACACTGGGCAGGCAGGAAGGGCAGTGACAGCACAACAGACTATAGAGGGCACTGGAAAGGGGGGCAGGGGCAACAAACCAACAATACAGGACTGGCAAGAGAGGCTGTGGCAATATAATAGTCCATTGTGGGCAGAAGGAAGAGGCAGTGGTAGTACAACCATACATGCCAACAGACCCGATTCAGCCAAGAAACGTCCAATGTTTTTAAGCTCAAATGGGCTTTATTTGATCTGTCTCCTATCTACAATCTCCTCTTTTTCAATGCAACTCAAAGGGGAAAATCAATACCCCAGTTTTTTTTTTCAAAATCTCCCTCTTACCAAGTTCAAAATGTCCGCAAGTATGGTGCATTGGATCATGGAAAGTAGGAGGAATTGGGATAGGCACATGGACTCGGATAACAGAAAAAAGGAGGGACATGGAGAGGTGCACCAAACTGACCCTACAGGGGAAGCATCAGGGTTTGCAGCAGCACAATACACCACACAGGGCATGCAGGACGGGAGTGCAGCACAACAATCCATAGAAAGCAATAGGGAGGGGACAGGACCATGCACATGGACAACAGAGAACAGAGGGAAAGAGGCAATGGTAGCTAGCTGACCATAATGGACAGACAGGAGAGAAAGCTGCAGCATAACAGACCATAAAGGGCAGGAGGGACGGATCAGGGGCATTACAATGGAACAGACAGGAGGGAGGGAATATGGGTCTGCACATGGAAACAGAGGGCTGGGGGCAAGGGGGCAGAGCAGAAGCAGCAAGATGACCATGGAGGTCAGGCAGGATGGGCACTAGAAGCAAGACACACCATGGAGAGCAACAGTGAGACTATGATGGCATACACACAGACCATGGAGGGAAGGTGGGAGGGGGTCAGGGGCAGCTAGCTGACCACACAGGGAAGGTGGGAGGGGCCGTGGCAGCACAGAAGACCATGCATGGCAAGCGGGAGGGTTAGTGGGTGCACAATGGCTATGATGGGCAAGAAGGAGGGTGCAGGGGCATGCACAAAGGACCATGGAGGATTGAAGGGAGGGTCAGGACCTGGGCACAGACAAGAGAGTTCACGGGAAGGGGCCTCACAACAGACCACGCGGGGCAGGCAGGAGGAGCAGTTGCAGCACAACAGACCAGGGAGGGCAGAAGAGTGTGGCAGTAAAATGGATCATGGAGGACAGGAGGAAGGGGATAGGAGCATGGAATGTGGATAGGCAGGGTGGAGGTGGCAGGGACAGGTTACAGTCATCTGACAATGCTAGGCAGGTGGGAGGGGAGTGGCAGCTCAGCAGAACACCCAGAGTAGATAGGAGTGGCAGGTCCATAGAACATGGTGGGCAAAAAGGATGGAGCAGGGGCATGCACAAAGACATTGGAGGGCAGGGGGGAGGAGAATAGGGGCAGCAAGCTAAGCACAGAGGCTAAGCAGGAGGTCAATGATGGGGCATAGAATTGGGCAATGGAGGGCAGGAGGAGTGGACTGGTAAATCATGCTAAATGGAGGGCAGTGGCAGCACATCAGACCATGCATGGCAGGAGGGAGGAGGCTAGTCCATGGATTCAGACAACAGAGGATAGGGAGGAGGTGGATGGGGCAGCAAGTTACTGTTCAGAGAAGGCGGGTATTAGGAACTTTATCGTTTTTAAAATGTGTGTCTGTGTGAACTACTTAAAATATGAACAAGTAAGCAGGATAATCTCACTTTCATTCAGGAAGAAGAGGACGTTTGTGACTGTGATTCCGGGCTCACTTGGCAGAAACACCCCCTGACCCTCCACCCCCCATCGCAAAATGTAATGCCCGTGAAAAGGGTAGGTGAACGCAGTGTTATATAGAATATAGTCCTGAGAGCACGATTGAAAATGAAAAAGAAATATAGTGTATGGTATAAACTATGCACCAAAAAGTGTGATAAAGATGAACCGGGGCATGAAATATAATATGCAATACATTGTGCGCAATGACAGATCCATTGGAGAGCGTGAGATAGCACAGGCACTAGCGCTTGCTATGCGATATGCACCTTGGAGTGTAATATGCACAGGGCAGTGTTGTGTAACCCAACTAGTCTCTACAGTTGTAATATAAAATATGTGCTGGGGAGTGTAACGTTGCATATGCACTGTGACAAAGATATGGATCCCAGATTGTAATATGTATGGCATAGCACTGTGCGTTATAACATAGGCATCGAGGAAGACACGTTAGATGGGGCAATATGACACGTTAGATGGGGCAATATAACACGTGCGAAGGCAAGTGTGGCATGACATTCACGGGGTGGTGTTACAGTGCACATGGGCTAGATAGTGTCATAGCATACGCACTAGCTGGTGGAATACAACACAGAGGTGTGAGGCACTCTGCGGGCACTGGTGGGTGTAACACAGCATTGGGCTCAGCCAGGAGCACGCTGTGACTCTCAAGTGAGGTTCGTCTCCTTTCCAGAGAGTAAAATATAAAGTATTACACATCCGGCGGTGGATGTGTGTTTTATTAACCATGAGGGGAGTTTCTTGCATAGTTTGGTCGAATCCCCTTTGAATGGCTAGGTGTGCGTGTGTATTAAATGTGCCCGTCAATAGCTACCCATGTTTGTATAAATAAACGACAAGGGTGTCTACTTGGAGAGTATCCACCGGCGGGGGCGCCGGGATTAGGCACGGTAGGGCGTCAGACACGTCAGAGTTTCACTAGTGGTTTAAATACATTCCACGTGGATTCATTGTATGCATAGTCGCCTTTTAATGAATATCATGCAAATCGTCATGGTGATAGGTACGTACGGTTTGTCCAGCATGTCCTAGGTGTTTCTATAAATATATATTAAAAAAAATGATAAAAAATAAAGGCCGGCCCCAGGGGATGGCGAGTTGTAAGTTGGGGTATTAATTCCCCTTCAATACTGAGGGTTCCTGCGGGCCAACTAGCCCAACAGGTATCTCCAGTATGCGCCAGGGAGCTGCGTTGCAGACAGATGTTCTGAGGCCACGCCCCTCTTTACACCTTTCTGCAACGCAGCTCTGTGGCGCTTACTGGACGTACCTAGTGAGCTATTTTGCCGCTAGGGACCCTCAGGATTCAAGGGGACTTAATCTCCCAACTTAAAATGGCCACAGGGCATGTTTACACAGTGGGGAAGGGAGGGGATGGGGCCGGAGGTGACGTGTGCAAACACGCCCTGTGGCGCGTTTTAAGAGGTAGTTTTAATCCCCCTGCCCTATTATATACTAGGGGCTTACAGAGGAGGTAATGCTAATCACAGGGGGACCCCAACGCATAGTGTTCCCTAGTGTATGTAGGTGTTTTCACTGTATTCTAAGTGTCTTTTAACAGAGCACTGGCTCTAGGACTGGTTAGTCAGACTCCGTTACCACCAGTATCCGTGTAAAAAAGGTGAGGGTACAGGATGATTTTGCAACAAGGCTTCTTTATGCTCTTCTGTTTGTTCTTTCTGCACGTTATCCTTCTTCCTGCACTTTTCTTCGTCTTTGAGGACTTCTGTTGCTTCTTTCTGCATTTCTTTTTTTTCTTTCTGTGCGTTTTTTCTTCTTTCTTCACATGTCCTATCTCTGTAGGCATAGTTAGAAATTAGCATTTAAAAAACCTTTGAAATTCACTGAAAAAACCATAGGTTTCAGGGGCGTTATAGTTAGCTGGACATTTCACTTGTACAAAACCATTGAAATTCCCCCGTTATAGTTAGTTCAGCCAACTATAACTCGCGCGCCCGCAATGCACTGCTGATGACGTCACATATTACATCACTCATGACATGGTCAGTGACATCACTGATGACATCTCAAATGACATCACTGATGACATCACTGATGACATCATCCTTGTGATAGAGTGGCAGACCTCTCACCCTAATATAACCTTTGATACACACATTCAAAAATAGAAACTAACATTTTCAAAACAATGGACATACCAATACCAGTTATAACAACTATTCAGTAATTCTAAGATCCACATACACATCCACTCATTCACCAACAGTCCTATACAGTCACTCATACATGTACTCACTCATCATATGTACTCATACACCTATACATCCTGTTACACAATGCCACTCATCCATAGAGTTACTCACACACAGTCACTCATGCTAATAAAGGATCAAACATCCATTTACTTGCATATACAGTTATACACACACCACCACACGTACTTCTACAGAAACTTACACATACTTAGTCTTTTAAACAATCACTTATAGAAACACATACTTATTCATACAGGAACTCTTTCAATCTCTCACTCTCGCATATACTCACTTATATACACCAATAGTAACATATACTAGTTTAAAACATATGTAGTTACTCATAAGGACACTATTGAGACAGTCATTCACTAGCACACCCATACACACACTCATCCACCCATACAGTCCTGCACACATGCTGTCTTCAACACAGACAGTGAGTCACTCATTCATGCATCTATGCACTACATAATACCCCCCACCGAACCATAGACACTGATACTCAAAAACCAACTAATAACCTAGACACTCATGTAGCTACTCACCAACCCATGCAGCCACTTCTACACAAAGTGAGAGACTTATACAGATATTTATATATTCAAACATTACTAATCCATGTATTCACTAAGATACACTTTATCAGTCAGTTATACAATCAATTTTTCAAAAACAAAAATCATCCATTTAGACACTTATATACCCATTTATTCTTCAATCGACCTTGAGATATACATATATAAAACATTTAATTGTCAGAAAAAAACACATTTACTGGATGTTGTCATCAGTGATGTCATCAGTGATGCCATCGGAGAGGTCATTGGAGAGGTCATTGGAGAGGTCATGAGTGATGTCACTGACAATGTCATGAGTGATGTAATATGTGACGTCATCAGCAGTGCATTGCGGGCACGCGAGTTATAGTTAGCTGAACTAACTATAACAGGGGAATTTAAATAGTTTTGTACGAGTGAAAAGTCCAGCTAACTATAACGCCCCTGAAACCTATGGTTTTTTCAGTGAATTTCTAAGGTTTTTTAAATGCTAATTCCTAACTATAACGTGCCTGAAACCTATGGTTTTTTCAGTGAATATATATATATATATATATATATATATATATATATATATATATATATATATATATATATATATATATATTCACACACACATATATATATATATATATATATATATTCACTTAAAAAACCATAGGTTTCACACATGTTATAGTTAGCTGGACATTTCACTCGTAAAAAACCAATGAAATTCCCCCGTTATAGTTACTGCAGGCAACTATAACTCACGCGACCGCAATCCTCTGCTGATGACGTCAGATATTACATCACTGTATTTAGACACTTATTTACCCATGTGTTCTTCCATTAATCTTTAGCTATACATATATTACAAATATTTATTTTTCATAAAGACACATATGTCATCAGTGATGTAATATCTGACGTCATCAGCAGAGGATTGCGGTTGCGTGAGTTATAGTTGCCTGCAGTAACTATAACGGGGGAATTTCATTGTTTTTTTACGAGTGAAATGTCCAGCTAACTATAACATGTGTGAAACCTATGGTTTTTAAGTGAATTTGCAAGGTTTTTTAAATGCTAATTCGTAACTATAACGTGTGTGAAACATATGGTTTTTTCTGTGAATTTGTACCGTTTTTTAAATTAGTAAGTTATGTATTTATAAAAAAATTTTTTTATTTTTTTTTAAATCGCGAGGTGCGCGCACGGTGCGCGACCTGTGGGCGCTCGTGTGCTTCGCGCACTGAGCACCCACGGTTCGCAGTGCGTGCCGTGCGCGCAGGGTGCGCGCACCTCGCGATTTAAAAAAAAAAAAATTGTTTTTTTCTCCCTTGGGGGTCCTTCTTTGACCCCCTGACCAAGGCTAGGGGGTCAGGAACTGTCCACTCTGCCCCCTTTTCACGTTCTCCACCTTTTTTTTTTCACCCCCTCAGACTGCGAGAGACAAAATGGCGGCCGACACTTCCTGGTTTCGACCGATTCGAATGTTGACCGACATCTAACAACCAATCAGAATTGCGCTCGCGCACGGCAGGGTGCGCGCACAGTGCGCGCACGGTGCGCGTGTATAGATATTGATATGCTTTAAATGCTATTTTCTCAGGAAATACTGAACAGATTTACACCAGACCTGCAAAAGGCACTTCCTTGACCTTATGGCTACCTCTCTGCCAAATTTCAAGTAATTCTGTTCAGCCGTTCGGGCTGTAGCTGTGTCTAAAGGTCCTATGGAAAAATGCATGGGGAAAACGCGTTTTGGGACCCCCCCCCCTTTTTTCTCGGCCCCCGCTTGACGAATCACCCCGAGACTTTCAGGGTAGGAGCTGAGCGGAGCGCCCCATTAGTTTTGAAAATTTCGCGAGGATTCGTCAACCGGCGCCAAAGTTATTCAAAATAGAATTTTGAGATTTCCTATGGAAACTAGGTTGTAACTATAACTATCTACTGGCGACCGCCAGTAGATCATACATACATATATACACACACACACACACACACACACACACACACACATCTCAAAACAATACCCTTTCAGGCAAAGACTGACACATAAATTATGTAAAAAAGAAGAAGAGAACTCTTGGCAGTTCTAAAGTTTAGGTGGAAAGCAGCTCCAGTATAGAGCACTCGACACCAGCGACACTCTAGATCTGCTCACCTCAAATGTCTGCTTTTCTATCAAAGTCTTTAAGCATAGGATTAGCACAGTGCCATCCACGCTGAGATAGAAAAAGACAACGTATTTTGCCATTTCTACATCAAAGTCTTTAAGCATAGCACTAGCACAGTGCTGTCCATGCAGAGCTGTAAAATGGTTGGTCATCAAAGAACACTTGCAGGCGTACCTTCTGTATTGCCTAGCCCACTTGCGTAATCTAAACTTAAGCACACCACTTACTTACACAGAAACTCCAACACTCCTCTGGAGGTAAAATGAGCTTTATTAGTATTGTAGACAAGGGCAATAAGTCACTGAAGCTAGTAAGTTCTTAGGCACCAAGTGAAAGGCAATAAACCATGAATACACCACACTATATATATATATTGTAATACATACAAATATGAGATCTTGAATATAGATATATAAACAGTTAATGTACAAAGCACCTCACCAGTTGCGTCTGCACCGGAGTATTCAACATCCCTGGCCAAGCACCGAAAACACCAAGTCGGGAACCCTGTAGAGACTGGGGCACAGGAAGTAATCTCTCCGGGCACCAAAGTCGTCCCGCGAGTGCATCCACTCCAAGACTGAGTTCCTGAGCTCCACCTCACAGACACCGCCTTTTATAGTTAAATCAACACGTTCGAGAACCCTCTAGTAGGCGTTCTCGCCCATCTATCCATCATAGGTGCTGGCCGTATCTCTGCGTCAGATCCACCCATACAGACCTGGCCAGATTCTGCTTGGGTGCGCCAAGGCAAAAGACATTCCTTTCCCTGTCTCCAGCCTTGCAGAGCCTTGCACAGCGCATCCTCCCTCTATCCTAGAGATAAGCATAGAATGCACAAAAACAAGCTCAAGGTACAAAATAACCTCACGAGGTATGTCTCGCAGCAGCTCGTACTGGTTTATGTGAAAAACATGTTTATGTTACTGCTGAAGTGTAACTACAGGTCAAAGCAGCACAAGATGGAAATGCAGTGCAACAAAATGGAAGATCAGAGCACCACATGGAATCGAGGTCAATATGTAGTTTAGCACGTGTAAAATGGCGAATGCAGTACACCTTCCTGAAGGATTGGTGGAGTTCATGGGTAGTACAAAACTGGTCTTCTCTGGGGGTAGGGACAAATCCCAAACATATTTGTAGGACACTGGTCTCAATGGTCAATAGGGGTCTATCCGATAGGAAGCGGATACCTGCTGACCTTTGCTGAACACTTTCAAAGACCTATGGAACAGCATGATGGTGTTTTAAAGTATTATTTTTCTGTTTACTTCCTTCCTCCTCTCCACAGGTTTTACCCAAAAGGTATACTATATATCTAGGTGACCTTTTAAGGGAATGGTACTAGACACTTGCACGGACCACCCCTTTGTGAGTAGATAAGAAGAATTGGTCCTAAAGAAATGCAATGATCGTGCAGATAGTAAAGGACATGAAACATGTTGACCCACATTCTTACCCATCACGTGCCAGAGTGGACCATTCCATCCACATCTCACCCAAACCTATGTTTTTAGCCATAACATAGGAACCCAAAGATTAAATTGGTTCTATTGGGCTCCTATAGTTATTTTTATACCACACTTACTCCACTCTACTCATTATACCCCATGCTCATCGTAAGCAAAAAGAAAAGAACTCCAGCAAAGAGCTCCCCTGCGGGGCCCATTGGACATTGCAGCGCCAGTCCAACGAGGAGCTGTCCGATGATGAAGCATGACATCCCTTGGGGTGTGCGAGGGCCCTTGCTCCTATACGTAGAACTCCCCCTCGTTTTCTCTCGGTAAAACCAAGAACAGCATTCTTTCTTTTGACTAAGTACACAGTAACAACGCCCCGCTAGGACTACTTGGCCACTTCTTGCAAAACATCTAACAAGACTCCAAAGGCCCAAATCATTACAGGGCAGCTGATATTTGGTCTAAAGTTCTGCATGGAATAGACTTCTAAGTCTTTGATGTGAACTACTATACTGTCAATGGCCTTGCAATAGACACTCACTCCAAGGGATATATGCCTTGATAGTCAACTAGATGCCAAAATCCACCTCCTCGACCCACTGTCCCTCTGTAAAATGAAGTAGAAGCCATTCAGAGGAAGTTTCCCTCCATACCCAAATCCCTACTCTATGAAACATTTCCACTTCTTTTTAACCAGAAGTGGACTACATGGAGTTCACAAAATGTACATATTCTACTCAGCATAGGTGCTTCAGACACGCACCCACTAGACACTCACAGACGAACCTGCTGACCACATGTCTCTCCCTCCTTCCTTTTAAACTCTGAAACAGCCTGACAGTACTTTCTGGTGCTTCTAAAGTGTTGACAATAAATACAATGAAAAATATAGGACCCACCGATTTTGAGATTGTAAAGAAGTGTCTTTAAATAATCTTTCAAAATTGAATGCATATTTCTGTAAGACATGCTTGCCTAGCTTCAGAGCCAAGCTTGACATGACATAACATAACTACCGCATCTCTCTGGCCCCCGCATACCACATTCAGTACTTCCAACGTATGGCAGCCTCTTCCCACGCACATCTCCGCCCACACATCCAGCTTGCAAACACCCCTTAACGAGGTAAATGTAACAATACCACATTAATGGCAACTGCTTTTACATAAATATCAAAAAACAGTGCACATACCTCAATATCAAAATGATCTGCCCTTATATTGGTCTCTTCCTCTCTCTCATCGCCTCTTTCTGGTTCTTCAACATGATTATTCTCTTCTTGATGGTTGTTCTGCTCCTGTTCTTTCCAATGGCTCTCTTCCTGATCCTCTTCTAATCGTTCAGCCTTCCCAACTTGCTCCATTTCCTCCTCTTCTAATTCCTTTTTATGCTCATCCCCCACATCCTCCATTTGATGTGCTGTGGGTTCTGCGGTTTCTGGCGGCTGACTGTTCTGTTCATTTGAATGGTGAATATCAGTCTCTTGTTTGTCCTCAGGAAAAGTCTCCACTTCATCCGCTCTTTGCACATTTGCCTCTTCAGTCTTTAGTTCTTCTTTCAAAGGACTAACATTATTCTGTGGAATATTTAAATATCAGTTCACATGCTTTGCAATAAGTCTGTTTCACTGCTTAACGCATTGTGTTTTTTAAAAAATTGAACAAACATGGATGGACTAATCTTAAAGAAATGCTTCTCAAACTTCAATAGCTCTCTCCCACTATCGCTGGTTGCAGTAGAATTGAAATGAGACCGAAAAGTGCTTCTAGATCAATATAATCAGTGGTTTGTTCAGCTTTTACCTCACAAATAAGCATGCTTCACATGCAATGACACACACCACCTTTGTTCTGTGGTGCACACATGCCAAATAACTTTTGAAGTGCTTCGATAACAAAAGAAACACTTCCTATAATGCTGTGGCTTATAGGAAAGCTGTAACGATGAGCATTACTGTGACACATACAGAGAAATTATAGAATGTTGCATACATACAGCAATAAAATACAAAAAACACAGCGGCACACCTGTCTAAATATTAATGCGGAAGTCATGATTTTTCTGAACGGTTTCTTGTATATTTAACTTTTGTATGTCCCTGAGCACTGATTAAGCGCATTCTAGGCTTGAGAACCCCACCAAGTGGGAAAATGAGTAGGGAAGTGAGCAAGGGTCTACTACTGCCGCCTCCTTATGTCAGATCTGTACAGGAGCACCCATGGCATGTAATGAGCATGGCAGAGTTCATGCAAGGCATGGTCACCGTCAGCATGTTGGCTGCCCGATCAAAAAGTGATCATCATTGGCAAAGTATTGCACTCTTCCATGTCGGTGCCCTTAAGGTTTTGCAGAGTTAAGAACAATGGTTCAAGGATGGCCCAAAAGGGTCCAATAGAAAAGGTGACCCAGGCAGGGTCACTTGTTTTTTAAGATAAGTGAAATCAATTCCGTAGGGAGCAGGAGACAAAGTACGTAAAGGGTCATGTAGGTCAAAAGATAGCAGGTATTTATTTAAACAAAGTCAATTTTAGAATGCTCACAAAATAAGAAAAGCGTGGTGTGAAATAGTGATAGTAGTTTTAAAAAGACATCGCATTGACAACAATATAGTAGTTGAATTCCATAATTGATCTTTACAAGTTATAAAGAATTCATGTTGTGGGGTGGTCGACGGCGTTTCGAACCCAATTATTGGGGTTCATCTTCAGGACAGTGGTGAGCATGCTGAAATTAAAGAGGGGGGAAGGGGGATGGGAACACATTTGTTTAAGACCCTGTGTATATGTAAACAAACACATTACTGCATACATTCTAGTAAATACAACAATAGCTCCCTAGAAGGAAAAAAGGAAAATAATTCTTACATTTGGTAGGCATTATAATCATGCATTTGAAACAAATTATCAAGAATTAGTGCTTGGAGTCCATAAAAAATGACAAAAAATTGAGTCAAAAGGCGAGAGGGCAAAATTGCAAAAGTAGGTATTTGTTTAAATTAAATTAAGGGATGACAACGTATGGCGCTAGATTTTACCAGCTAAGACATGGCATTTCAAAAAGAGTAACAGGTGGTGCTGAATTGAATGAAGTCCGGTGCTGGGAGCAGTCACAAAAAGCAGCTAATTAAATAAACTTGGTTTACTACTGGCAGTGAATCCGAAGCAAGCACACTATAAAAAATGAAGGCACAGGGGTGACTTGCTTAATTCTATTCGAAAAAGCTGTCAGTGTTACAGGGATAAGTGAGGGAAAAAGGGGGCTGAATTAATCTGTCTAACATGGATGAAACGGGGAGCACATGTGAAAGCATTCCGGCAAAGAACCATGAAGTGTCTAAGGTCAAATGAGGGGCAAAACACTTACTCGCAGAGCACATCACCTATGGAGCTCATATTTCACATCTCTCTACATTTCAGAATTACATTCTCCAGGCGGATCTATGTACTGCCAAGCTGCTTGTTTTCAAATAATTAAGTAAGTTTCTCACTTGTGTTTAAATCCCTCACACCCATCCCATTATTCATTTCCCAACTACAGTTAATTTTTCCACACTCTGGCTCTCATTCAATACAGCCTTTGAAGCCCCTGCCTCCCACTTTGGAGACTCTAGGAACTTTACGGGCAGTTTAACTTCAAAATAGTAAGTGTTTTGCCCCTCATTTGACCTTAGACACTTCATGGTTCTTTGCCGGAATGCTTTCACATGTGCTCCCTGTTTCATCCATGTTAGACAGATTAATTCAGCCCCCTTTTTCCCTCACTTATCCCTGTAACACTGACAGCTTTTTCGAATAGAATTAAGCAAGTCACCCCTGTGCCTTCATTTTTTATAGTGTGCTTGCTTCGGATTCACTGCCAGTAGTAAACCAAGTTTATTTAATTAGCTGCTTTTTGTGACTGCTCCCAGCACCGGACTTCATTCAATTCAGCACCACCTGTTACTCTTTTTGAAATGCCATGTCTTAGCTGGTAAAATCTAGCGCCATACGTTGTCATCCCTTAATTTAATTTAAACAAATACCTACTTTTGCAATTTTGCCCTCTCGCCTTTTGACTCAATTTTTTGTCATTTTTTATGGACTCCAAGCACTAATTCTTGATAATTTGTTTCAAATGCATGATTATAATGCCTACCAAATGTAAGAATTATTTTCCTTTTTTCCTTCTAGGGAGCTATTGTTGTATTTACTAGAATGTATGCAGTAATGTGTTTGTTTACATATACACAGGGTCTTAAACAAATGTGTTCCCATCCCCCTTCCCCCCTCTTTAATTTCAGCATGCTCACCACTGTCCTGAAGATGAACCCCAATAATTGGGTTCGAAACGCCGTCGACCACCCCACAACATGAATTCTTTATAACTTGTAAAGATCAATTATGGAATTCAACTACTATATTGTTGTCAATGCGATGTCTTTTTAAAACTACTATCACTATTTCACACCACGCTTTTCTTATTTTGTGAGCATTCTAAAATTGACTTTGTTTAAATAAATACCTGCTATCTTTTGACCTACATGACCCTTTACGTACTTTGTCTCCTGCTCCCTACGGAATTGATTTCACTTATCTTAAAAAACAAGTGACCCTGCCTGGGTCACCTTTTCTATTGGACCCTTTTGGGCCATCCTTGAACCATTGTTCTTAACTCTTCATTATCACCCCAGGTTCACATATCGGGGTACCCTTGTCTCCTAAAACCTTAAGGTTTTGCAGACATCCCGTATAAATTGCAATTTTATGGTAGCAATATCTGGCATAACAATAGTCCTGGCACATTTTGGGCATCCTAAGCACCCTGTGGCCTTCGTTAGCAGTATGGTGGAGACCCATGGCGTATATTGCACTTGCTTATGGCGACTGTACATAGCACAATGCCAGCGAGGCCAAGAAGAATGATGATTATCCCTTTGGACAAGTGTGGCCGTACCTAGCGTAACTGTGGCTCTAGTATAATGTTATCACCCTTGGCATAAAGGTGGGTGGGGGCATACTCGTCATAGCTGTAGACGTTCTCAGCATAAATGGTGGCCTTCCGGGTAAATAAAGATGGCATTTTTTAAGCATCATGACTCTGCATGCCTCACCTGGCACAAAGCTTCTAATGGACATGCCTGGAATGAGTTGAACATCTTTGACATATGCTGGCTTCCTATACCTGCCTTTGAGTGGGTATTTCCACCTTGTCATGGTGCTACACTGGCACGTCAGAGGAAGTAAAATAGGGCTAGAACATTGCCGAGATCCCCTTTAAATTGAAGATTTACAGTGTGAGATCATTACCAGTAAATTAAGCATGTAAGCCAGGACTGAATCATAGCAGTATGTTACAGACGGCGTACTGTCAATGAAAGAAACCCTTAGCAACGCCAAGGTTTACCTGGGTTGGCTCGATGAGTACTTCTGTCTCCTGTACTGGCAAAATCTTCTGTACAGAAGGTGTAGCTTGAGCAATGATGTGCTGCTCCACTGCAGGTCGGCCTGGGCGTCGGAGGCTAGGCATTTTATTCAGGGTTTCTTTCAACTGCTTAAATTCTTCTAATTGGTTCTATAATATAAACAACTATTACAACAGCTAGGAAACATCAGGCATTGCTGTGAAGAGAACACCTGCATGGTGTCACTCATTCACAGCGGGGTTGTTTAAAACACGCCTTGAAGCAATTATGAGAAACAAAGATCATACACAGAATGTATTAGCATGCATCATACACTAGTGATGCTGGACCACAATCAACGCACATAGTTTAGAAAAGTAGGAACGAGGCAATACATACATGAAAAAGCGACAACTGTCAAAGGGAGCAAGGTACTTAGGTATGTGGTTTTCTATTACAGAATGTGTGAGTGGATCAGCAACTTACGTGATGAAATAGGAGTAAAATGTCCTAAACTCATTTTCAGGTCCTGAATTACAGATCGCTTCTGCTGTCTCACCAGACCTCCCCACGCAAAATGTACAAGTTGTAGTTTGCTGAGCGAACTAGAACTTATGCCTCCACCATGCCCAGTGTAGTCATCAATGGTGTAATTGAATATGTCATGAGTGATGTAATTTGTGAGGTAATTGGACAGAGGCAGTGTACTGTGTGGGGTCCGCACAGGGCCTGGCCTGGCCCCTTCACCTCGTGGGCACCCATCCTTTGTGGGCGCCCAAACCCTGTTGTGTACAGAACTGTCACCACTGTGTAGATATAATTCACAAACCTTTCCGGAAAAAAAGAAAAAAAAAAAAAAAAGTTCATCCACGTCAGTTCCTTTCTGGAAAGTTTTGGGTTTATAATCAAGAGGGGGCTGAGAAAAAAGGGGGTTCCAAAATGTAATTCCACAAAGCAGTTTCCATGGGAATTTTTAGACAGCGCTACAGTCAAAATCGCTGACCGGATTTACTCTAAATTTATCAGAAAGCTAGATCTTTACCAAGAAATTGTGC
Source organism: Triturus cristatus (assembly GCF_964204655.1). Taxonomy (NCBI): domain Eukaryota; kingdom Metazoa; phylum Chordata; class Amphibia; order Caudata; family Salamandridae; genus Triturus; species Triturus cristatus. The sequence continues at coordinate 1,005,419,149 of NC_140594.1, read as the reverse complement.
TACTTGTGGTGTGAGTTTGTTCAGTAGTTTTAGAGAAATTAATGTTCAAAATGTATAGATGGATTGACAATGGAGATGAAAATCAACAATTCAAGTCGTCTTATTGTCTGAGGGGCATTTTGGAGCGAGCGCTCGGATTGGCTGGCACTTGTCACATTGCACTTATACATCCAACAGACTATGCACAGCACTGTATAATCCTTTAAATACATTATATATTTTGTTTATAAAAAACAATGAAAGTTTTCATTTATGTCAACCTCCATAATAGCACTGACTGAAACTCAGTACTGCTAAATGATTTCATTACCCCAAAAACTAGAAATATATGCATTATAAAACATATAATGTATTGCAAACTAGTGTGTTGTTTAATATCAATCCTATTAATGTTATTTAGTTTTAGGAAGGCTTGGATGAAAAAGAAACGAGGACCAATAGAAAACATCATGTATTGAAGAAAAAAGGGAAGTTGTTTGCTAATATGGTTTGAGGGCACATCAAAAAGGAACACTGTGCCTTTAGCAACCAGCTGCCTTTTGACAATTGTAGCTCACATCATTATAGGGTATAATCACGATAGACCACATGCTTGAAAGAAGAACAAGAAGAAAGAATATTTTCTTAATGACCAAGAATCGAAAGAAGCTTTGGAGGGGAATGAGAACGTTAGCAGCAGAAAGATGGGTGCCCCCTGCACTAAATCTCATACAGGGCCAGACGTTTCTCCTTAGTTTGCACATGCATTCAGCCTCACTCATAATGGAACTGTCAAAAGAAAACACATTGACAGAAGTTAACTTTGCACAAGCGTTGGTGTATTAGAAGTAACACATTTCCATTGCAATGTTTTATTCTTTAGTAAGATAGCACCATCAAGAAAGAATTTGCAGAACAGGGAAAAGGCCAAGCTATAGCAAGTGCTGTATTTTCATGCAAAACTCTGCATGCATTCGATTTTATTTTCAACCGACTGAAATTAGAAATTTTAGGCTCAGTGTTTAGAAAAAAGACAAGATGGCGGAGAGCTGCTTATGTCTGACCTGTGCAACAGCTAGCGCGCTCTTGTGGTCTTCCAGAGACATTATGGCTTGCTCATGTTGGGACTGTAAACTCTTATGCTGTTGCTATATCAAAAGAAAAATTGTGCATGTTGCTGTTTATTTTCGATTTTAAAAAAAAACAATGAAACGACAAACTGTACCTGCCACCTCAGAGGCTTTTTTATTTCTTTCTTTAGTGTTTTTGGGTTGTAAACAAAATTATTGCACATTTTACAAATAGAGAGGAATGCATTTTTCAGCGTCTAATAAAACACCGCAATTTTATCCTGCATACCGGATACATAAAAAAATATATGCTGTGGGCAGAAACCATGAAACGCATATCAGGAGATTCCTGTTATCACGGATAACAAAAATGCAGTTATCTGAACTGTATCTAGCATAATACACTGTAAGAGGCCTGATGTAACTTTGGAAAGTGCAAACCACACCCTGTGAAACGTTTAAAGGGGTGTATACTGAGCTGGTAGAACCACAAATCAAAGGAAAATTCAGCTAGCAAAACAATAAATAGCATGTCAGAAGATTGCCAGCATAACTGAGCAAACATTTGACTGGGGGAACAAAAGTAAAGAAAAATCACTAAACTGAGTAAACTTAGCATCTACTGTAATACATTGTGGGAGGACCGATGCAAAATGTAAGAGCGCAAACAACACCCTGGCACTTAGGATGTGCCCGGGGGCTACCTTTCAGAAGTGAAGATACATAGTGTTCAAGACAGCTGAAAGACTATGGGTCGTGGGATTACTATTTTCATAAGATACTGTGTTCCCCACATTAACTTCTACTGCGAATGGCACAGATTCTACAATAACTACACGAAATGTGAATTTCCAGAGGACAGCAGACAGCCCCTCCTGAATGTTCTTATTTGTGGCAACCTGAGTCTGGTTACACTCCTAATGAAACCCTTTGGCCAGGATTTGCTTGAGTTACTCAATACAGCTCTATATTCTACTTTGGAAATTTATAATTGGCCCAGATATCCAACTTAAGTTGAGTCGCTCGTATAAGAAAATAAGGGAGAAGCATAAAAAAAAAAAAAAGAGAGCAACCAGTACTGGCATAAACAGTTGGTGGCCAGAAGGAGAAAAAACCCATGTAAGTTTGAGGCTTGTGAACATCGCTGCAGGAATAGGACCGCCAGTAGCCTCAACCAATATTGACAAAGGAGTTTGGGTAGCCAATCTGCAAGAAATGTTTGGGGGGTGCAAACTTACCTCCAGCAAAGTCGGACACAGGGCCACGACAGCGATCATCGTGACCCACACACCGCAATCCCTTTGACTGGGGAAAACAAAATTATTTGGAAGCAGTCACAAAAGTAACTACGGCAGGATGTAGAGATGGGGCACCTGGCCCCAAACGGCTCACGACATGCCATTTATAAAGAAAACGTGCAGCATTTGGCAAAGCAACTCTGCCTATTTGACCATGCTCTTCTTCAATAGGTGATTCCATGACAGCTGGTGGGTCAAGAATTACTCAAATCTACAAGACTGGGACAAACCTTCACCATCTAACTATAGGCTGATTGCCTTGTTGGATGGTAAGGCAAAATATTCTGCAGCAATGTTACTATCGGAACTTGCCTGTTGGGCAGAGAAAAATGTATTGATGCCACCAAATCAAACTGGCTTTATTAGTGACTCGGGAACTATTTGCTGATTTTAATATCTTACTGTAATGTATTTTATCCGTGCTTTTATGATCATTTTATTTTGATTGAATAAAGATTGAAATTGAATTGACTCTGGAACAGTAACCAATATTATAATGCTCTCCTTAATCGACAAAACAAGGGACAAACGTCAGAACCTACTCCTATATTTAAGGACTTTTGGTCCACCGTTGACACGTTTCAGTGCAACTTACTTTGGCGCAAACTCCAGCGATACGGCATCTCACCAGGACTCGTACAGGCCTTCCAGCTTTTATGTCCAACATAAGAATCAGGCTTGGAACTGGAAAAACACTTCCACTGAAAATATTCACCAACAATAGATTGAAAAGAAGCGGAGCAGGGACACAGCCTAGTTTCAATCTGTATTTGGCAGAATTAAAAACTCAACAAGGTTAACTCCCATTCTCCAAAGGTGGCAGGTTTTAATGTTTTGAACAGGATGTATGCTGACGACTTTGTCTTGTTAAGTTACACAAAGGTAGGCCTGCAGAGGTTAATAAACTCACTGGGGAAGTTTTCCGAAACACATTCCCTAAAAGTCAGCCCTTAAAAAACAATGTATCGGCACAGGGAGGTCCACGGTGCTCATATACAGCTTCGAATGACATGCTGGAACCAGTGCTGGCGTTGAAATAACTGGCCTTTGATGCAAGCGGCACAATCCATGCACATAAATGGTCCATGTTAAAATCGAGCATCACCTGGCTAGCTGCGGTTAGAACTCTAAGGAATGCCCTGAACGGCCCAACCCTTCAACCATTAGCACAAGTCATTGCGACTAAAGTTGCTCCCACCCTCGCATATGGTTCTGAAGCCCTTAGGGGGCGGCCAGTTGAAACCTTCGAAAATTCGATTGTAGGCATTTACTGGCGGGTGTTCTGGTTGCCGCACTATATACAGCCAACACAATTAAGGCTAGAATTTGGTCTGTGTAGACTACGTCTGGGTGCGTAGATAAAAACAACTGCTATTAAATTATAAGGGCGCAGGAAAGCACTCTAAACAATGCTCTGTAGATAGACGTATCTGCTGTAGAAAAGAGACAGGCAAAATAAATATTTGAATTCAGCAATGCAAAGGTTACAATTAGAAACATTATGGTCGCTGTCTCTCAGTCAGGGGGCTTCAACAAAGCGGTGACTTCTGTGGTTGAAAAGACCTTGATGCTGGCAGACAAGGCTCCGTTTTCAAAAAGATCTCATGCTTGGATGACGATTAACAAGTATACATTTTTGAAATTAGAAAGTTACTTAGGAAACCCTATAGTTATAAGGTGAAACAAACTAATGGGCCACAGACTGGCCAACTTCGCTATCCTACAGAATTCTCCCCACTAGAAAAGACCTTTATAGAGACTGCATGTCGCCTGTACAACCTCATGAGGCAGGACATAATTCATATTCTAGCCATATGCCCGGTAATAGCCTGCCTCCAAGGAGAAAATCCAGCTCTTAGTGGATGATTAACGAAATGTATGACGTCTGCTGGGAAGAAGCTATCAATGCCACATCCCCCAGTCAGGCCTGATGAGGTGGAATAGCTTGAAAAGCAATCAGGGGACTTACAACCTCACATAGGGAATATCAGGATTAAAGGTTCAAAGACACTTTATTCGGATAACGTTGTATCCATAAAAGCACAAAGACACAACAACAAACAAGTTAAAAATGTGCAAATTAGAGAGTCATAATAAAACCATAGCAGCATACAGTATACGATGATCTTTGGGTTCATACAAATTAAAAAAATGGGTGATGTAACAGCTCAGGGATTAGACATCATTTGACATGCTCGAATTGCAATTCTCAAGAAAGTGCCTGTTGGAAAGACCAACTTTTCATCATCCAGGGTAAGGGAATATATAAAACCTTAAGGACTGTTATTAGTGGTATTTTACAACTGACAGAGCTTTTAATATATTACTATTGTGCATGAATTTAATCTATACCTTATTCTGCACAATCATGTAAACGGTGGTGGTAGATGGTTGATCAAACTTGCAATTAACAATGTTGTTGTTAGAATTCTTAGGTCATCATATTAGGAGCGCCTACTACCATCGGTTTTCCCAAAATCTAGTGTGGTTACCTTCTTGGCAAAAACAACATATTGAAATTACTAGGAATCAGTTTAAACTTTGATAAATGGCAAGACTGCACTTACTTTTTTGGGGTACTCACCCAGATTTTAATTATAAAAGTTTTAGTCCGTTGTTTACAATTAATGGGGGATAAAAATTAGTATTGCCACTTCTGGCACAAACTGCACTTTAAAATGTATAGGATTTTTTTCTTAAGCTTCTCAAAGTGGAAACATTGTAGCCAATTCTTTGGTCTATTGCCTCGCTGCCATTCCAGGTTGGCGTTGAATAATCTAGTGGATTTAATGGGCACTATTTCAAAGCAAGGACTACTGGATAACCTAGACAGATGCTTTCAAGGGTAAATTCACTTGAATAGACTCCACGTTCACCAAGATTGGACTCGGCTTGCACAGTTCCACCGAAAAGTTAAATCATCCATGTTATCAAGTTGTGTTGCTTTCAAGGGTCTCTGAGACAACACAAAATAATTTTCAAAAGCCACCTAAGCGGTAAGCTCAAGCTAATGGAAAGCAAGTTCAGTATCTTCAGCTCATATAAACAGGTGCTTCCAAGCGCAATAATTTGTCAGTCGCAGTGTGTGTGTGTGATGGTGAGAGGACCTCTTCCTAACACTCAGGAGTAGCTCTTCATGCCTAGGAAAGCATCATACATTTCCAAACCATACAGTTAAAGAACATGTTAAAAATAAAAGTAAAAATAAAAGTGGTTTTATAGGTTCTAAAATTGCTATAAGCAATCACAGGCTCATTCCCATAAGCTGTGAAGCCTGGTATTCTTCAAATAAAATGGACACAAACTCACTCAGAGCAGCCATGTTTTAATTGATTTCCGATTTGTGGTGGTAACTTCCCAATCAGGGCTCCGCATCACAAATAATATAGCACTGCAGCAAGCCAACACGACTAATTCTATTTGTTGCAATTTACAAAGCCTGAAAAGAAATATGAATAACTTTCAGGCATATCTGTACGTTTCTTTAGGGTATATCCTGGCCACAAAGCATGCCACATGCCCACATGGCAGTTCGGGCTGGACTGTTCCCATGAGGCACAGGGTCAGACTGATTTGCATATGGCCATGTCTGAACTGGGGTGGTGGAGTGAGCTAAAGAATGATGATGGATTAAACCCAGATCAGTTGACTGGGGGTGAGTGTTTGATTTGCCCAAACGCTCCGTCCATCATCCCCTTTGGTATCGACATGCCCACATTCCGGCAGGTCAAAGTTTAAAATCTAAGGCCATTAACTCAACCTTCTGAGATCACTAAAATGATTAGGAGTGAGGTGCTTTGTACCTTTGTTTTGTCTGAGGGCTACATAGGTAAATTATATAATTATACAATATTGTCAGAGCAAGCATTACCATATATTGAATAATCTGGAAGTGAGTCAGAGGGCCAAAAGTGAAGCTAAAAATCATGCAGGGCAGCCAACATGATTGTCTACAATTTTCTCAACTGAGAAAATGCCTCTAGAAACAACCCTATGAGTATATGGCCTTGATTTTCATGGATTTAGAAAGAGCAAGATAAAAAGGAGGCAAGGCATCAAACATGTTGGCTTGCTGCATTAATTCAAGCTGTAAAGGCAATATAGGTGGACAAAAGATAATAGGAGATTCTTAAAGGTTAAGCTCTCTTGACAGAGCTTCACTGGTCCCAATATAAAGATTATTTAACTCTTGGACATTGGTAACAAACAAAATCTAAGATGGAAAACAGTAGGGCTATTTTAGCTGCACTGAAAACCTGGTTATCTGGACTGATGAAAATAAATTATGGTTCTAGGGGCAATGATACTTGAATTCTATTGAACTGCCTGAAAAAAAGATGTGTGACAAGGTAAGGTAAGGCCCATAACACAGGATGCCTTTGGCTCATACGCTTTATGCAGATTTGAGTTAATATACAAAATGAGACTCAAAAAAAAAAAAAAAGGTGGCTAACTCAAAGTGCACCAATCGCTCATTTGAAACATTTAATGAAATATGTGTGATAAGTGTGTTCAGAAATCTGGAAATGCAATAGTCGAGAGGTAGCATTTTAAGTGCGGTACCAAAATTCCTTCTCATGGTAGACAAATCATAAAAAGGACATCCTTTTTGGCAAAATTCTTTTTCCAGTTCCAAGAAGAACATAGAACCTCATCCCTTTACTTCTATACTCCCTAAGAGTGTAATTGTTTTTGGCAGAATAGGAATTTCAGATTACACATATTATTAGTCATGTAGAGGTGATACAGGAGTTCTAAAACTAAAACCAAGCTAAGCACATGGAAATCGGACTCCTCCGCTTCAATCGGTAATTTGTTTTTCTTTCTGTCCAAGGTTAAGGACTCTGATATTTGACAATTTTGGTTACCATTACAGTTAAAGTTATGCATGTGCTATGAAAATCAGATAAAATGGCGGAGGGGGGGGGGGGGGGGGGCGGTAGATGTCAATGTCACCCGCCCTTAACTTCAGCTAAGTCTTGCCAATGCTGGAAGAAGGCAGGTTGAATTTGGTTAACCAAAACAGCGACATATGAAATGCCTGGAGAGTTGTGAACCCTATCAACATCCAGGAAACATATTAAGTACACATGGAGTCATCAATGATGTATTACGGTTCACTTAAGAAGCCCCACAAAGGGTGGCTAACACTTTGTAAGTTATTGGATTTAAGTTTCAATCATGAAGAGATTGTTTGGATAGTTAGGGTTAAGGTTGGGTTTCCTTAGGATTGGAAACGTTCCAAATTTTGGGGAAGCATCCTGAAACGAATATGGAGTTGAACAGCGTTGTGAGAATATCTATGATGATGTCCGGCATCAGTTATAGAACTGCCACTAGACATGGATCCAAAGGAGTACCTGATTTTGCCGTGATAAGATCCCACACCTCGTTTGAGGCAAGTGGAGCACAACTAGAAAAGGAGGGCAAGTCCGGGGTGACTACTAACTCCAGACTGTCGGGCCATGGTCAGTGTGTTGGGAATTCTTTGCAGTAGGTTTTGACTGTGATACTTGGACAAGTCAGTAGCAATTAAGTTTGAAGGTGGAGGACTCTGTAAATGACACTCTGATAAGAGTTCTTCAAATAAGGAATAATCTCTGTGGTTTCAGTCCTATCTGCATGTACCAATCTGTGCCCAATAATGGATCAGAATTTAAAATCATTGAGGTATTGGTAAGTCTTCATCAAAGTGAAGTTGAAACCTATAGATTTTTAGGTAATGTGGCAAACCAAAGGAGCCTATCAGTGAGTGTTGCTCTTAATTTATTATGAATAAAATTATGTATACCCCTTCTGTCTAGGTAGGACAGACATATCTTTGAAACCATTATAAAGACAATCTTCTACCTCAAAGATGGTTTTAAGCAGCACCAGCAGAATCAAATATACTACAGTAATTTGAAAAGGACATTTACCTTGACATCCTGGAGCTGAGTATGGACATCCTGATGTGCTCTTCTTAACTGCCTATTTTCTTCTTGTAAATGATAGACACTTTCTATGGAAATAAAGCAGGACTAATGACAGTCACTTTTCCACTGTATAATATCGAATGCTTTATTCCACAGGTTTATTACAATTGCATACAATCAGTACCATTTCTTCACTAAACATTACTTTAATATATGCTATCATAATTTTATTAAGATATTTCTGAAAACTAACAGTAGTTAACTGCAAAGAATTAAATAATGACTTTAACCAGGAATAAATTATTAGAATGCATCAGCCTGAATGCAATCATGCATTGAGTGATGTACTTTTACTTGGCATGTATGTTCCTAGACTAACAGTTTGTCCATAGTCCAATGTTTCACACATTATGCATACAATGTACTATATAATGTGGACTGCATCCATTTGGGGTCAATACTTTGAAAATCAATTTATAAAGTGAACTCCTATCCCATTCTATACTTTCGAATATTTATTTTAAAATATATATCACCTTCACATAAGGGAATATAAAATAACATAACAAGAACAACAACTCTAGATCAGGTGACCCTAACAAAATCAGGAACAAAAACTTTTAGCCAAGAGTTGACTAGCCAATTGAAAGCAGGAGACTTCAAGCCCCAGGACTCATCGGGCCGGGCAGAGAAAGCTCACGCACACCCCAGCTGTGCACTATTGCGCTGTTAAAAGCGCCCAGCAGTCCCGCAGCGCCGAACGTGCGTGGGCAGAACCTAGGCCAAGGGCAGACCCGCTCTGCCCTGGTCAGCACCAGGAAATGCGGTCTCCCTTGGCTCCACTGCTGGAAATTCTTTGCTGTCTGGCCTAACAGCCTGTGCTATATATGGTTTTATATCTATTCCTGTAATGATCGCTCCTCCTCTAATTTGCTCAATGGGATAGCCACTCTTGTGTTGATTAAAGCGGTAGTCAGTTAAGGACGGCTGAGCCCACAAGAAATTGGCTACACCTCTAGGCTCTGAGGCCCCAAAGCCACAAGGCCTAATCGCTTAACTTTGGGTTATGTTTGTTTATTGCCTAACCTCAGTGTGTTATTGACTGTGATTTCTTACTAAAAGCCTGTTTGTTGGTTATTTGAGACTTCTTGAAGGCCCCAAGGCATCTCAATCGACTTTGGAGGTATAGTGAAGTGCAAATTGGGTTCTAGCCCAGGGGTCTTTTCTGCAAAGAACAACGTTGGTACACTTGATGGTTATATTGAGAAGGAAGTGGGCTCCTTGAACAAATAAATCCGTAATGTTGAAAGAAGGCTTTCTCTTGGCCGAAGTGATGGCAACACCATGCCCGATTTATGTTAGGCCACAATAAGACAGGTGTTGTAGAAAGCCAACATGGACATGACACCCAGGATATTTTGACGCTGCCCCTGGATGACCGAGTGGTCCTTCGCCCATTAAAATGGTTACCTCCTCTAATGTGGCTCCCATTAAACATGCTAATTCTGCTTGTACTAAGCCAAAACAAAAATAACGCCATAATCAGTAAAAATGTGCCATTTTAAATCAGCCAAGCCCTGCAAGGTGCGAGCCCACATCCATCTATCGTATCTCATTGACTGTATTGAGGAAAGCTGGGCCATTTGGGTAAGGTGATCGAGGCATTTTTGGATGCCAAGCTGCAAGAAATATACTGTTGACTGGAGTCTATTAAGTCCAAACTACCTGTACTAACTTGTGGGCTGGACTCTGTATCTGTCAACTCGACTGTCACTAACACCGCTACTAGTCTGATGCGGGAGACCAACGGTGTCGCAGATGGGAGGAGGCACCAGATCTGTAGGTTACCTGAAGGTGTTAGTGACACTAACCCAGCTACAACTTGTTTACTACCCACCAAGAAGAGCAAGGGCATGGTGCTGGGCCATTTACTAGATCAGATAACGTGTTTAGACCCAGTACCCGTTTGGCTCGGGAGTCCGGCTCCCCCTCTAGGTGTGATCTACCACCTGAGGTCTCTCCTTTAGTCATCGTGTTAGGTGATGTGCAAACCTTGCTACCGGAGACTGTTGAGACCACGGAGGACCTAATTCACAAATCCATTCACTGGATTCATGAAAATGTGCAATACCAGCATAAATTATTTTATGAAGTTCTCTTGGCAAAAAGGGTGGGATGGGAAGGGGAAGATACAAAATAAATTTCTAGGGGATTCTATAATTCTCACCTTCAGAAACCCAAGTATAGCAGGTAGCTTAATTGGGGTTTTCCTCTCATGGGTATTATATGTCGGGCAACATCAAACTCTTGCTTCTTGGTTATTTTTATAGATACCCGACTAACCAATCATTGAGCACGGGGGCTACACATGCTGTTAATTTAGTGAGGCAGCAAGCGTTTAACATTCATGTTCAGAACTGCTTTGCACCCCTGGGAGATTTGGCTGATATTGATTGACTTGGTGTTGGACAGGCAATGAGTGAGCCCACCCTTCAGGAAATTAGCTAAGTCCAGGCCATCTAGTCCTTGGCCGTAGCTGTGGAGTGGACAACGTAAGTTCTATACCTCCTACCCTTCCCCTGTTGCAAATGAGGGTATAGATCGTGTTGAGGGGAACTCTGCCAGCAATTCTCATTCTACCCGCCAGGTGAAGCTACTCTACTGGAATATTGCTGGTTTAGCGAACAAAGTTGAGAATAGAATTTGTGTCACCTTCACTCAAAATTATGACCTCATTTTTTTCACGAGACTTGGGCTTTGGATGTTATAAGTGTGGATGGGTTTGTTACCCATATGATCTCCGCAAACCCCTCCCCCTCTGAGAGGACAAGTGGTGGCCTGTTGGCATATTTCCGTATTACCCTGGAAAGTAAAATTAGTGTGATATGCACTGGCAGCTCTTTAGCTCAAGCTTTATCTACTTGCCCAAATGACAAACATTGTTTTTATTAATTTCTATAATGGATGTTGTGGTTCTGATACCAGCCCCAATATCAATAGGTTACTAGATTTTATTTTGGGCCTCAACATTGGACTGGCTTATCTACCTGCGCTCAGGTTTCCAAATTGTGGTAGGTGGCAACTTTAATATAAAAGTGGGTTTTATGCAGCACGATTATGCCTTAACTATTTTTTATTGGTTTGCCTATGTGGTGCAATACAACACGTGGATCATAGAGCCAAACCGCTATCAAACTTTGTGAAAATGCTAGATTTATCAATGTTTGTGAAGCACCTGATCCCTCGGATTCCACAAAGGCTACCTATTTAAGGAGAATTATGGATTAATTATTGACTACATCTTTGTAGTCAATAATTGTAGTAAAAAAAGTATTTCTTTGTATAGAGTACCACAAAAGCAAGTAAAATGTTGTGGGAAGAGAGAGTTTGGGAAAGTTTATTGATGGCATCAAGAGCCAAAGACAGCAAGCGCTTTTGGCAGCAGGTTTCCCCGAAGAGGTGAATTTTTTATGCAGAAGCCACACTCTAATATCCCTCCAGAGGAATGGGTCTTACACTCCCCCTTTGGAAATCAACAGAAGTCAAGCATGTGGGGAGGCCCTCTATGGAGCTGATATTTGGAGACACTGTAATCTGGAGATGCTGGAGAGTGCTGAGAATATTTTTCTCAAATCACTATTAAAAATTCCCCTGAGCACTCCTACACTTTCCATCCGTATGGACCTAAGCTTATGAACCATCTACGATATTGCATCCTTGACAATGATCCAATAGTGGCTAAGAGTGCGGGTCATAGAAGAGCTAGAGCCCTAGAGGGAATGGCTTTGAGGCTTGATAGAGGGTTTGTGTGTTGACAGGATCCCTTGGTGTGCCTATATAAAGACGTGGTTACATAAGCTAGGCTTAGGGGGCTTCTAGTCAAATCCCCTGGATCTACCACGCAATGCTATTGAAAAGCTCAAATTGGTCTATTGGCATCTTGTGCTGGGAGAGAAATTTTCGAAGTCAACTTCGGGTAGCTTGACTGATGTTTTTCTTACATTTAAATGTGCCTTTGAGTTTCACATGTATTTAGACATGGTTATCAAACCTTTTGCAAGGGCACGCTTTGACTGGACACATTACCGATAGCTACTCTTACTTGCCTGTGGAAGAAAGGGCTAGATAGATTGAATAAATGGCCAAAGGGATGTGAGGCAATAGAGTCAATCTAGCATGTTCTATTGTTCTGTGGGGCCTATACAGAGCAAAGCGCCCGTTGGATCAAACCACTGTCTAAATGGATGAGTTTTAGACAGCATCACAGCACTGAGAATTTGTAGTACAAATACCAGTGGCCCGTTTTTTTTTGATAATCAACTTTATTGATTTTATGCAAACACAAATTACAAACAGTAAAGCATAGGTATCAAATCTATACGTATGACCTCCTGACAGCATGAACATTGTTATGACAGTAAAAATATGTATCATTGCACAGATATAGCGTCAGTAGTGTTCCAAGAACGGGGACAGCAGCAATCATTCTAGCATACCTAACCATTTACCCCATACCCAACGATATTTGGCCGGGCAGCCTCGAGCTTCATATAAGGGAAGTTTTTGTACAGCGCACAAGTCCACCCCCCTGCGCCATGTAGAGATTTTAGGTGGGGCAGGGTTTTTCCAAACCATCGCTATGTCGCGTTTGGCCACTACTAAGGCAGTACCCAGAAATTTCATATCCGCCCTCGACCCATCCAGACCCTCCGTGACACACAGTAGTATGTTCAGTGGGTTGTGTGGAACCACCCACCCCAGCACCTCCGTGAGCTCTGTTTCTAGTGCATTCCAGTAAGGGGTGATGTGTGGACAGGACCATACCATGTGAAGAAAATCTGCGCGGTCATTCCCGCTACGTGCACAGGAAGGATTCGGTGTAAGCCCAGCTCTGTAGAGGCGGGTGGGAGTAAGGTAGGAGGCGTGGAGATAGTATAGTTGAACCAGGCGAAGCCTGGCCGAGGTCGTAATGTTTCTGGGGGCTATTTGGGCATCTCTCCAGTCCTCATCTAGCGGACCCACCCATGCCACCCATCGGGACTTCAGGAATTCAACGGATATTGGACCATTATTTATTAATGAGCGATAGATCCGTGACACGCTCCCTTTCCCCAGGTTCCCCATGGTGATTTGAGCTTCAAAGGGGCTTTGCTCTGGCAGGGACGTGCCAGGTAGTAGATGTGAGTCTAAGGCATGACGATGTTGCAGATATCTATAAAATTGGGATGGGTGGAGTATCGCATCGCTGTTGTAGATCTGCAAACGAGCGGATGTGATCACTGACTCAGACGTCTCCCAGCAGGGTGATACCTATGCGGTCCAAACTGTGAAAGCCCGTTAAGCCACCCACTTCCCGCAACCATGTGCCATGCGTGGCCCGTTTTTTTAACAGCAATTTAGTATGTGAGGTCTAAGATAATTCATGTCCAAGAAAGAATCCCAGGGAAGTTTTGAAATAATCATTGCTGAGATGGTTGTAATTTGCTTCTATTACCTTTTACTCATTTTGATTGTTTGCATATGTACATATATGTAACTGATTTTATGCATTTTACTTGTGCTTGATAATATTGTATAATATTGCCTTTTATGCTTGTTTTATTAACCAAAATATAGGAATGAATGACAATGACTATATCTTTATCCCCAGAGTCCTTATGGGATGGGTGGCAAGGTGTGGAATGGAGAAAACTTCATTTAGTGATCACAACCACCTATGGTTGGGCTACAGCGTCTCTAAGGGGGAATATAATCCTAAAGACGCATCTTTACCAGTAGTCAAGTCTTAAGGGCTGAGATCGGAACAAAGGCTTGACATAAGTGCCACCAGGTTGACACTCCTCCACACCGATCATTTGGATATGCTGAATGACTGTTTATCCCCACTAGGCGACCAGCAGGCTGTGACAAACCAACTGTCCAACTGGGGCTTACACTTAATAAGTTGAAGCATAAAGCCCATTCGATTGGGTAGCCAGGAAGTAAAGTAATTTGATACATCCTGTAGAACGGCTTCAAGAGAGCTTCATAAAGGCTTGAAAGAAAAACAAAGGAATGGTTATAAGGCACAACTGTGTAGAGCAGAGTATAAAATGGCCCTGCGCCTTAGGTGCAAGGAGATCCAAATGGACTCCTGAGGTAGGCTGGTTTTGGCCAAAAAGATTCCAGAGCATTTTGGAAGGAGTTCAACGTTGTTGGCCCATTGGCATCAACAATAAATCTGTTACTACCATAATCTGCCCAGAAGCTTGAGTTAACCACTTTAGTATCATATATGGATCTGGTAGGTCCTCAGGGAGTAACTAAATAGATGTGGCTTTTCCTCTTTCCAAGGAATTTACCACAGAAGAGATGCGGGAGGCAATTGTAAATTCTCCAGCTAACAAAGCCCCAGGCCCTGATGGAGTTTCCATGGATCTGTATAAACATCTACCTAATTTCTGTGCTCTACTATTATGTAATAGTTTTAGTTCCCTCACTAAAATTGGGCAACCAGGCTCCTGGCAATTGGCAATCATCATTCCTATTTTTTAAAAATGGGGATCCCCAGTCGCCTGGCTGCTATCAGCTAATATCTGTGCTGGATTCTGCGGTCAAGATTGCAGGGAAGAGTTGTGTTGGAGTCGCGTTTGACTTGGTTTAGGGAGTCTGACACGCTATCAGAGGTGCAGTATGGATTCAGGGAGGAACTGGACATAGTGGACCAATGCCTGAACTTAACTTGCTTGTCAGCAAGTATACTATTGTGAGGCAGGGCTCCATTTACCTGGCCTTCATGGACCTGTCCTGCGCCTTTGACAGCATGGTAAGATCTAAGCTACGGTTCATTTTAACCGACTTGGTGGTAGATGCGGGGTTTGTTGACTTTTGCTGGCCTTCTGCAACGACCTCTCGGCATTCATTAGGTATGTGCCTGCTGGTGAGGGTACCACCAGTTTTAATTTGGGGAGGGGGTATGCCATGGCTGCGTTTTGGTTTTAATTATATTCTCAGCCCTTTCTAGTTGCTCAACGGATGTTCCCCAGATTGGTAGAAAAAGGATTCCATCATTACTTTATGCAGACAATGCCATGTTAATTGGGAGAACCTATAATGGTTTGAATATTATGGTCCAGGAATTTGTTATCTTCGTGGGGTCTTTCAGCCTGGTCACTTATCGTTCTAAAACCTAGAAGATGAAGAGTGTACATCTCAAGGGTCATCCTTTTGTTTCTATGCAGGACTTTTCTTATAAATCGGCATAGATTTTGATGCCAGGCGGAACTGGGGACCTGGCAAGTGTAAAGCCTGCTAGAGATTTGTTAGCATGACAGGCTATATTCATAGGTTAGCATTGCACATAGGCAGAAAGTCTATATTCATAGGTTAGCATCGCACATAGGCAGAAAGTCAATGGCCCCTTTGTTGCAGGTCTTTAAGAGCAAATGTCTTCCTATCTTTACCTATGGGGTTGTTCGTGGGGATATTCGAACACCACCTCCCTGCAGGGTGAAGAGAATAGGGCCCTGCGGTGCCTCCTGCCTCTTCAAATTATATTGGGCATCAAGATCATGGGATTGAATATACAGAGGACTGTATCAAATTGACCCCTCTTGCACTATGGTGCGCAATTTGGGTGAACCTGCATGCTGGTATCAGCAGGGAGGTCATCATCGATTGTCTCTCTTGTGATAGAGGATTGAAAAGCCCTTAACTCCAATATGTCGCAAATGAAATGTCTAACTTGGGGAGGCCGGAACTCTTCTCTAACCCCACTGCCATGACAAAATCTGACTTGGTTTGGGTTAAGAAGATGTTTAAAAACAAAACATCAGCATAGAGAGTAAATCTGCGATCTTAAAGTCTACTGTAAGGGACTATGAGAAGCCCTAGACTCCCCTTTTTATTGAGTCATATCTATCATGGGTCAACTGCACATGGGATAGAATTCTTCTAACCAGATTTAGACTTTGTTTTGTGAGGTGGCATTTGGGTGTTCCCATTGGCCAATCTGCCCAAGTAATGTGTGAACTTTTCCATGTGACGAGTTCTCCCTGTAAAGCATGCTCCATTTTACTTTTTTCTGTCACTTTTATATGGTCTATACAAAGATTTGTAATCCTATATTAAGAAGGAGCGGCCAGAGAAGATTTAGTGAAACTATGCTTTATCTGCAACAGCTAAATTCTCCCTCTCTTTGTGTTAGTGTTTGTTCCTTTTTAAAGTGTGCTATTATGAAAAGAAAATCAATGCTTTAACTATTAGTATTCTTAGTTACACAGAGTTCCTTTAAAAGTTGCTTAATTTGGGCCTGTCTGCCAGAGGGGTTGGTCCAAAGCTGTAGGAATTCTTGATTCTTCAGGATGCCCAGTTTGGTTATGTGATAAAGGATTTTAAATCAATGTACTATATATTTTGAAATGTGTTTTATCTATTTATGTTTTATGATTTATGTATCTTGTGTCGTCGTAATGTGATAATACTTGAACTTATTTTTTTTGCCTTGTGCTTTTATGGCTGCTTCTTGTAGCCGAAATAAAGTTTCTATACAATACGACTTGGCAATTGATGACAGCATCATTTTGGATGGTTACATTTCGTAATAATTATATATTTCTTTTAGTATTTCATTAAATTAGTTATTCTACTACACATCATGTTGGTTACTACCCTCAGTACAGCCTTAAGTGTCTATATTGCACAATTCTAAAATAATGGTGCTAGCTATAGCTTTCTACCATATAGCAACTGGGGACAAAGAGAGGTCATGTTTTCCGTTCCCAATAAAAACTGCAAAATAATAACCATACTGTAGGCATAATTTGGGATTAATGTCTCTTACAAAATGTCCAGAATGAAAACACTTCATCACTTAGGGCGGATAAGTGGGCTTTCTCCTCCACCTACATGTTTATAAATGTGTGCCCAAGCCCTATGGTACTGTCACAGTATTGACAGAAGAAAATATAATACCCCAATATCAAAAAGTAAATAATGGAAATTTCCAGCGCAGTAACATCTGCCACACACCACCCAATATTTGATTGGAGCGGCTCAAATCAAATTACTGGTTGCACTGTTGATAATAACATTACACTGACTATCAGTGCAAGCACTTAATCCCAAAAATGCATTTGCTAGATTTGAAATGCTGTTGCCCCACATAATAAAAAAACATTTGGCCGAGATGAATGGCGTACATTAAAGGAGCATCCGAACACCCTCTCAAACAATACTGAAAAGTTGTCAACTAAAAGAAATGCTTGTTGCCTTCTACATTTTATTTTACAGGACAGAAGACCACAATAGCATACAATTAATGTCATTATGACTGTATCCAACTGTTTATCATCACAAAATTTACCACATAATCGTTACTGGTAACTGAACATATCATGCTTAGGTTTGCTTAAATAAAAGGCAAGAGGTCTTGTTCGACTATATCCATAAATCATAAAACGATTAGGAATGCTCTACAACAACAAAAAACAGTACGTTAGAATACACATCATAACATGGATACAGTGCAATATATAAAACAACATGCTTTATAAAAATTGTAGTTTCATCATACAGCCACAGGTCATAGGTGTGTAGAAGCATCCTGTTAAAAAAACACTGGCTGTGGATTAGACCACACTTAGACCTTTTCCAGAAGTCCAGAAGAATTAAAAGTTGACTTGTGAGGGTGGCAAATCTTCCCCCACAACTCTCCCCCATATGAAGCTGGTGCCTGGACTTTGGCTTTACATGGTAAAAGTGGGTGGCTGAAAGCAGAGCCATTAACCTTTTTAAAAGTATACAAAATATACACCCTGAGAGCTAGTAGCCATAATTAGTGACCTTCTGGGTAATTATGCAATTCAATCTCCTTTTTCATTACTACACAAGCCCAGATAACAAAAGTGTGAAATTAACACATTTTGTCTTGTTCAACTTAAATGATTTTCTCACAGAGTACACGTCCATGATAATCAAACATTTCCAGAGTGTAACCAATCCAAGTTTGAAGTGAAATTTATAAAGTTCCTCTCTACAATAGGATTTGTTTGCCTCAATGGTCGGTTTAAGAGGAATATACTGACAGCTCAAACGTTCTTGCATGGGAACCAGCTTTGCCCAATAGATTATCTGTTTGTAGAGGCATGGTTCTTTGAACTCTGCACAAGTTTTGAGGTGCTAGAAATAGGAGCAGCAACCACTGGAGCTTACAAACGGCCATAGCTCTAGTCCCACCACATGGGGCGCGGCTGATCCTGATGGAAGTAGACTTTCCAAAACAATTAACTACAACAATAGACTAAAGGTCTTACAATTTTTGAATGGTACTCTGAAACCATTGCAGAGGTAGTTAATTAGTTGACCCCCAATTAGTTAGGATGTGTAATAACGAGGCCAAAAAGGATAGGCCCTGCCAGTCTCTACAACAGCTGTGGTTTGATAAGAAGTGCTCACTTGCTAGAAAAGAGCTCAGGAAACTAGGAAGGTCCAGGTGCTCCTTGGAACCTACAAATTGAATAGAGGGTTACAACTGTAGAAAACAAGCATTTGCAATGCAATAGGTCTCACATTTACGTGAGTTTGAGCTATTGACATTGCAAATAATGCCTTTTTTTTTAAACATAAATAAAAGGCATTGTTATTTACAATGCCAATAGCTGAAACTCTCGTAACTGCGAGACCTATTGCATTATAAATGCTTGTTAGTAAGAAGCTGGTACTGTGGTAAGAGACCCAGGAAAGGGACGGGGCTAAATTCGCCGGATCTGGTAGCTTTTAATACGGGCTGCAGGTCCAACCGGACCATCCGACCTCTCTGCTTTTGGCTGCTTCGAGAAGCAACCGAAAGTGGGGCCGCACCGGTCTAAGGAAGATTGGGGGCGGATGCGAGCCTGGACTGAGACTAACCGGAAGTGTTATCCGAGAGATGTAAGTGGATGTTCTTGTTAGACTTATTTCTTGATGCCCATCAATGCACTTTTCAGGCTGCAAGCAGTGAAGGGAAACATGCACTGTGGTCAGCGTTGGTCCACATTTCCTTTTAGAAATGCACCACTGGATCTTGCGTTGCTCGTTCCTATTTAACTCGGAAATATAAAATTATTACGAAGTAGAGAGTGAGAGGCCTGCAGGGTTTATTACGACGATGGCGAAAAGATGAGACCGTCAAGTATTTTCCTATGCTTTATAAATGACTTTGTTTCACCACTTGTGGATCTTTCTTGATGAACGGACGATCTAGCCTTATTTTGTGGCCGGTATACGGTGGTGGGGCCCCCCCATTTGTCAGGCGGCCAACCATTTTACCCCCAGTCTGCTTCACCATCAGGGTAACGAGATCTGTTGACATCTGAAACTGCCTACGTGAGGGTAGATGAATTGGAATTAGTATCCACAAGGATTGAAATAGCCCCATATGCTGAAACCTCTATTAAGTTCTAGGACCATAGGAAGCCTACCGAACTGTCAGTGATGCCAGTCCCTTCGGAAAACAAAAGAGGGACCCCTGAAGCCTATACCAGTATGGCATCGGCCATTACAGCGCAGAAAACGCCTCCATCACAGTTGTGTGGTGCATATATTTTGTCGTTGAAGTCACGCGCATTGTGCACAAACAGGAGGGAGGTGGGTACAAAGTAAAGCACAACACTGCAACTAACTAGGAAAGTGAAAGCGCGCCATGTGCGAGTTCTGCTGAAACGCCGGCAAGCCGTACACGTGCACATCCCCTGTACGGGCGCGTGCACATCTCCTGTCCCCCTTCGGTAGAAAATCGATGACAAAAGATCTCGCCAAGCGTGCAGCGCATGCGCTGCATCGGTAGGAGAGACCTAAAGAAGTAGTACGAGGCCCTGCTTAGACCTACGAAGCATTTATTTTATCAGTTAAATTGGGACCTTATGATTAGTACTCTAATTTTTCGGCAGTCCCCCCGATTGACTCTGCCGCTTTCATTGACTTCTGCAGCCGAAATGACCATTGCCCTATGTCGACACCCCCTTGAGTCTGCTACACCCCTCTCTTCTTGTTTGGCCCTGTGTAGCACCCTCTCACTCCCTCTTCACTCCTCTTCCATTTCTAATATGCAAACCATCTCAATGAAGAAGTAGGGCACTGATTGTTTTTGGATCCACTGTCCCTCTCTGAGTTTCGACTCGCACATCTGACTTTTTGGTACCCCCTTAAGTTCTCTTCCCCTTGTCCGGTCTCCCAGACTTGACCTGTATTCAATCATCTGTTTCTTTTCCCCCCTCTGCCATCTATGCCCCCATGACTCGTTTTCTAGGTTATCTAATTTTGCTCTATTAACTGATGTATTCATGTAACACTGTTTTTTTTTCCGATCCTATGTTTTTCCTCGAGCAACTCATGTAACTATGTAACACTGTTATTTTTGTAACGATATTCCTCATGTGAAGCGCTCTAATACCTCCGGGTCTAGCCAATGCTACATAAAACTTTTCAAATAAATAAATACTCTCCAGGATAAGGATACGAGAGAATTCTCGAAGCTAGTTTGGGGGGTGGGGGAGGGGGTGAAGCAATGTGATCCTCCCAGTAAGGTAGACGGTTCTAGGAAATGCTTGGGTAACTTACTTAAGCAATATCTATAAGGCTAGGAAGGTAATAGTGAGATAATTGGCCAAAATTGGGGCAGGAAGTGTTGGAGACTATCTGTACAATCTATCGCCAAACTGATAAACTTCCTAAATATAATCAAGGCAGCTGAGCAGGATAATCTCCACGCAATTGTAATTAAGACTAACCCTATGTGGTGGGTAACTTTCTTTTCTAAAAGCACTTATAGACATAACTAAGTCCAAAATATATCCCCCTAGCTGGAACGGTGCAATAATCAAACCACTACATAACAAAAGGGAGACGGATGTCCTTGGTTACTTTTGCTTGATAAGCCTGCTAGATTTTGGTGCAAAATTGTAGTCCAAGTATATACTCATCTAATTTAAGAACTGGATTGAGTGCAATGATATAGTTGAAATTGAACAAGGGAGCTTCAAGAGTGGGCATTTTACGATGGATCACGGATTCAGCTTGTGGGCCCTAGGGCAAAAGGCGAAGGACTAAAGTCCTCTGGACTAAATCATGACTGCAGGCTATTCCCCTTAGCTTATTAGTAATCTTGCAAGAACTACACTATCAGAACTGTGCCCAACTGGAGCTTGACTTAGACAGGGCTTGATTGGAAAGAATACATTTAGAAAATGGGTTAAGGCAGGGCTGTGTCCTAGTCCCCATGCTGTTTTCCCTGTTTCTTGCACAGGTGTTTTGGTAGCTACTAAGTCCTTTTCATCGAAAATAGGGGGCAGACATGTGCTGTCCCTCCTTTACACAGACAACCTGGCTACTTTAGACCTGAATCAAGTAGGACTACAGACAAAATTGAATACATTTAATAGGTACTTTGAGGTCGACAAACTTAAGGTGAACTTAGAAAAAAACTAAAATAATCCCCTCTGTGAAAAACACCAAACTGTTCAAGTGGTTCCTGGTTAATAGGATGGAAGTGGTTTCCTCTTACGAATACTTAGTATGATGTTCACCAGAAAGCTAAACTGGGCCCTAGATAAAGAATTGGTTAAGACACGGGCAGCCTCAAATATAGGAGACCTAGTACGTTTTAAAAATACCTTTGGTGGCCCACTATGGACCCCTCTTGTGACAGCCTACAATGCAATGGTCCTCTCACAATGTCTTTATTGGGATGAAGTACTGTCCCTAAGTATGGAGGGAAGTCCGTAGAAGTGTGAGAACGAATATTTGAAAAAATTGTTAGGTCTCCCTAAAGGTGTGATGAGTCCGGCAATAAGATTGGAAGAGGATCTGCAGGCCTGGAATTTCTTGGCCTACAAAGTAACCTTGCATTTTGGGATAAACTCTGGACCTCGGAGGTACAGATGGTATCGGTTCTTGGTGCTACTGAGATTGGAAGGAGTACCTAAGATGGGTGGCGCAAGTCAGAAATAAAATTAGGTAATATTGCTGGGACCTTAAAAATTGAGACATTTATGATGGCTGAGGCCTCTCACCTTTTGAAAGGTGAATTAAATATGGCCTGTAGAAGGGAGTCAAGACTGGCTGATATGGAGTATTTAAGGAACAAACCCTCAGCAAATTATGTGCTGGAATCCTGGGAAAATCTTAGAGTGTTCCTGATAATATCTACTCTTATATGTTTTCAATTATTAAAAATCTCGAGTGGCTCTGTATAGCCGGTAATTGGGAGTCGATAAATGTACTGCATTTCAAGATGCGGAGAATAATTGCACATGTGGATTGAGGTTTCAAAATTTTAACGTGCATTTTTTAATAGTTTGAAATACGTTTTGGTTAGTAATGTAAGGACTCTAGATCTAAGGTTATTTAGCTGAGTTATTGATGAATCCTAGGGTGCTAAGGAATGAATGGATACATAGCGATAATCGAGTACTCAAGATTTGATATCGGTACTGGGGGGGGGGGGGTACAGTCACTAGATCATGCCAGCACTTGGCATGGGTGGGGGGGTGGTGGCAGGAATAGGGTTAATTTTAATGTATAATTCTAAACTGTATTTATGTACACAATGATTTAAAGACAAGTGTCTAAACATTAATAAACTTGAACTTAGCTTACATGTATGTTGATTTATTCTAAATCTTTTTTCTTACAATACTACTCGAACAACAAATTTTCACTGCAGTAGTTTCGGAGTATAAATGGCTTATTACAGTGTTTACATTCAAATATACGATATGCCTTATCATTGGATGTAATCAGCACACTACATCATTAATAAATAAGCTGAATACAGTGGGAACTAAAGGGGTCCTTACTGATTTCAATACTCTTCATGTGGTCGCCTTCGGAGCCAAATCTAAATTAGTCTGGTTTCCCGGACGATAACAAAAGGTTTTGTGAGCCTAGGATCTATGCTCCTGGTCAGAAGCAAGTAGAAGGCCATGTTAGAAACAGCACTCCTAAATCACTTCACCTTGGCCAGCCTATTCCCTTGTGCAGCATCGTCTCAAGACACGATTCAGAACGAACAACTTAATCCCTCCCTAATGTTGAGCCCACACTCCTCTACTAGTACCCGCTTCATATCAATTTCAGCCCTATTATATAATTTCTATTCACTGTACTTAAACTTTTCACACAGCTTGTCAAGATAAGTTAAAAGCTTTTTATTCACATTGAACTTGTTCCTCACCTGCACTTCTACCAAATACACAGAGATAAATGTATTACTTTCTCCCTTGTACAGAGATCTGTACAGAGATCTATACAGATTGCAACTGGAATAAGCAGTGAAAATTTGCAGCAGCTCTCTGACTTATGGTCTTGTGGTAACTGGATGCTCGTCATTCACAGTCTTTCTGCAACAGTTTAGTAAACAATTTAAACAGGATTTTTTTCCTTAGGATGTAATTGCAAAGTGGCATCAGAGATCTAAGGGCAACAACTTCCACAAATCATTCATGCTCTCAAACCCAACACAGGACATGCATGCTCTCAAACCCAAGACAGGACGTATCTCAGAAGTTTAATGACTCCCTCCAGATACACCAGCGGTAAAAAGAATCAGACTATGATGGCCACTTTGAGAAATTGCTGGATTATGACCAAAATCAGTAAGTCATGTTGACTCCACCCATGGTAGACACACAAAGATAAAACTTTGGTTTGAAGAACTTTCTGAACCCATCCCCTAGTTGGATGAATAATGCAAGGCTTGAGAAACTAAAATAGTTTCACACTGCAAAACATTTGTCTTTTGGAAGGGTCTCTGGTCTGACAAAATTAAAGAAATCAGCCATGAGTGGAAAGAATGCCAAACACTGGATGCTCTGTAAAGTATGATGGTGCACAACAAATTAAGAAGCAGCCACTAAAACATAAGGGTGAATAGAGTGCAGCATGAGCAACCAGGGGATTCAGAGTGAAGGTTTTGATTCAGAATCATAAAAATGATCACATTTAAGACAAAGTGAAGTATTGCAATGACTTGAAAAAACAAAAACCAGATTCAAAAGAAAAAAGTTGACATTCTCCAAACTAATTACAAAACAGTCAAAACAAAAATACCAAACAAAATACAGCAACATAAAATTCCCTTACCTTTAATTTTGGACATTTCTTGCTCTTTTTCCTGCTGTAACTGAAAGTATTTTTCTTTGTGACTGCCCAAAGCTTTTGTCAGATCCTCACCAAGCTTTTGATGCTCAGTCTGGAGGTCACTGTGCTGCTTTCGGAGATCTTCATGTTGGTTCTGAAAATACCAGAATTAAGCATTTTACAAAACTCAGCAAACATACAAGAAATGCATTCTTACTCCTAAAGTTCCTCTCTTTACAACTTGTTATAAGCTTTCCAAGTAGATAATAACTGAAAATATGGCAAAACTACAGTGTAGTGAGAATAAAATGCCCTGTTCTCCCCTATGCATGTAGCCTCTCCCCAATGGTCCATAAATAACCACTGACCATCTGGGTTTTACTTTTACTATGGAAAAACAAAAGTGATGGACACACCCAATGTTGTAAAAGAATAAAGCCGGTGTTATTTGGTGAAAAATAATTAAAATATTGCAACACATTTAAAAAAAATGTAATCACCTACTGTAGAAACCTATGTGCACTTAATCGTAAACCCTATCAATTTACAACTCTCACTATAGACAGAACAATCACAGCATAACAGCCAAGCAATACAGTTTCTATGTAGTCCTTTGGCTTCACGGTGAAATGCATCTTCTACAGATGGTTAAAGTAGCATAAACCAATGCACCTAAATATGCATGCTGCAAAAGTAACAGTATCAACTAGTATAATCTATAACTAACAGCCAAATTTGTGTTTATTGTTGTACTTATGAGTGTTTCTCAAGGAGACAACTTGTCGCAGGGAATAACAGTACACAACATCTCACACTACTTCTAAAAATTCATATTTAATTTTGGATGTGTTCTGTAATTCATTATATGCATTTCCTCTCCAACACAACATATTGCAACATTTTTGTGGCAACTAACAGCTTGTGGTCCTAGATGATTTAGTCACTGTATATTATTCTAGCCAGGAGAGCGGCAAATGTATAATGAGGGCCCAACCTATGCAAAACTAATAGCCAATGGTTAGTCCATTTCGAAATGGGTGCAACTTCCTAGCATAATATGGTAGACACTGGGGCTCCAGGAGACTAAAGTGAGAAGGACTAGATCATTTGTAGGAAATAACTCAACCCTCTTCACGTCTACGTCAGGAACCCACAGAGGCAGCATACATCTTATTTATTGCTGCCAGGGTAAAACGCTTCCTTTGTAGGACTTTGAATTGCAGCAAATTTATATATATTGTAAATTCACTCTCATGCTTCCATTACTGTGCAAAGTTTACAGAGAATAAGAAAACTGCAGCATAATAGTGGAGATAAACTACAGAAATCAGACAAACTAGTTTTGCAGGACTGCCTTCTTGGACTACTCCCCTAGAAGGAGTAACTATGCAGGGGTAGCCCCAAAATAATGTCCCTACAGTAATATCAAAGGATGCATTCCCTGGAAGCATTTTGAAGCCTGCCAAGCTCTGCAAATGCAGAACATGCGGGCAACAATGAAATGCTTCAAGTACTGCAGATACCGTCCAGGTGATTAAGAAAAATCAATTTACCTCTTATAGTACATTTTGAATTCTTAGTCCAGTGTACCCTCAATCACCTTAATTTGGAAAGGTGGTAAAGCAGGAAACAGATTAAGAGAGACTGGTACATCACAGGGAAGTGAAACGCTTTCAAAGTGTCTCAAGGCTTAGGCCAGCATGAAAACGGATCTAGATTGCTTGCAGAACTCAATAAGCCAACAAGCTGGTAGTTCATATAAATCAAAGCAAGTACATGAAAACTAATTAAATCTGATTTAACTATAATGGAAAAAATATGCGGGGAAAAATTAACTTGAATTAAGCGTTTTGAGTTATGAAATAGTACATAAAGACTGAGAATGTGAAATGGAATTCCCCCTTACAATGACTGCTCTCACTGAAAGTTTGGTCTCCTTTACTTAAAGATGTCCGATAGCTTTAAAAGCCCAGGAACAAGTGTGTCTTAAGTATGCAGGCTTGACACCAATGTACTGCACTATTGGTGCTTGCGAGAACCTGGATTCTGAGTGTAACAGTTTAACAGTTCTGTACCATCTGGGCACATGTATCAAACCCGGTCGACAGTCAGCACAGGATGTCTCAATGGGGAGAGTTTGGCATTCAAATTAAGAGTGCACCCTCAACGTTTGTCCAGGTCTAGCTAACTGTGGCTTGTGTACAGTCTGCATCTTAATGAAATATATAATAGTGCCAGCATTTCAAAGTTATGCCCTTATGCCCCGCATAAATCACTATAGCTGTGGCCATTTAGCACCTCCACAGGGTGGTTGTGCTTTTGGGATAACAACTGCAATAACGCCATTGGATCGGTACCAACCGAGCAACCAGGTAGCACCGACCAAATTTGGGAACCAGCCTGTGCCATGACGTAGTCCCATATAAAGTAAATCTATTAAGCTAGTGAGTGTTCACACTGGGGGCAGGGTGGAAGGGCAGGTCCTTCTAGTTTCCAGCTTTAGGAAGTCAAGGTCTAGCAGATTCAAAATGGATGGTCGAGGGCGAGACCATTCTTTTCTGAGAAGAACATGATAAAGAGATTAAGCGCTTTTTTCCAACAATCCATATTTTTACCTGTGTAATGTGGCAAGTTTTTACAAGGGGACCTGCTAATAGCTTAATAAACTGATTGAAAGACTTATTGTATTTTTGAAAAAATGAATAAATATTTCCTCTTTACTATTAATCAATTACTACTGACAAGAAATACAAGTTTGGTTGCAGCTGGTAATACTCCAATTTCCCGGAGTCTTTGATTCTTACATAGCCATGTCAAATTTGTTTCCACTGTACAGGTGACGTTATATGCCAGACCAGGTGAAGCACAGTAATGCTTGCCCTGCTTTTACCTTACATTGCCTCCCCCCCCCCAAAAAAAGCCACACGCACACACAACGGAGCTAAATGTCCACTAAGGTAGTAAATTATCTATTTATGGACAAACAGTCTGTAGTATTACAAAAATAGAATTTCTGCTCAGACCGAAGTACAAGTGAAATTCCTTTAACCTATCACAATATTTTTTAAATACCAAAGGCATTTTATCTTTGATGTATTAAAAATCCTAGGCAAGATACCAATGACGTGAAATATGGACATCTCCTCTTGCCTGGTTAGCTATGCTAGTCTAAAGCACAAGAAGCTTTACTGAGAATAATTTAACCAGTAAAACAAATGCTATGACACTGTTGGGTAAAGTTTTTCCTGTTTTATCGTCCCTAAATCAGCCTCTCACTTTACACAGTACACAATCGCTTCACGACAACAGAGGCTAGAGATATTCAAGCTCAAGGACATCTGTGTAGCATCGCAATATTACACTACACTCCAGCTACTGCAACTCCCTGGCTCTCAAAAAAAGGGTATGGTAGAGAAAATTGAGCTTTCCGAAGTGGTTAACGCTCTAAAAATACGGCAAATGCGAAAACCAGTGGTAGTGACGGCATCCCTACTGAAGTCTCTAACAATATTTTGCAGAGGTGGTTCTTCCTCATTTAACAGCTATGTTCAATCAAATGGAGAACCCCAAGCCTTTTAAAGAGTCTATAATAGTCAGCTTTCTAAAATATTAAAACGCTGCTAATGTCAATTCTTATAACCCAATAAGCTTGTTAAATGCAGACTATAAGCAATTTACGAATTTTTGGGCGGAGCGGATTGCTTAAAGGGCCCAATTGATGATACATTAAGATCAGAATGAGTTACTTCCTAAAGATCTAGTTCTGCAAACATACATTTTGTGATAGAAGCAATGGATTATTTTTCAGTTAATAAAGAAAAAGAAGTGCTTTTAATGATGGACGCTGAAAAGGTATTTGAATTAGTAAACTGGAAAGCGTTATTTTAAGTTTTAGAGAAAGTTGGATTTGCTGTTCAATTTTTAAATAAGCTTAAGAAGCTTTATTATTAGGCAGAGGCAAAGATCATTGTTAATTCCAGGGTAGCTGGGATACACAAGATGAATAAAGGCACTGGGAAGGGCTGTGTCAGATTCCTTTTACTTTTCTTATAGAACCCCTGGCTATCAGGATTCATAACGATTAATCAATTCGGCCACCAATATAAGGGATGACGTAAATAAAGTCATTTGCCGATTACATTATTTTATATTTGAGAGCCAATTGCGTGAATATACAGGAATCTTTAAAGGAAATTGCAGGTTTTACGGTATAGGGAGCTACAAAATAAAAGCAAAAACTGAACTTTTACCATTTAAAGCACTATAAATGGATCTTCCATCTAATTTGCAGTCGATTCCTCAGCACCTTATTCATTATTTAGGAGTTTACGTCACCAGCAATTTTTACAACATTTTCAATTGAAGTATAGCACGACGCTTAGCAAGGTATAAGCACTACAAGAGGTTGACTCTCCTACCATAGTCTCTGATTGAAGGGTAGCCTTGATTAATAAGTCTATTCACCCATTATTTCCATTTCTATTTTAAATCTCCCTGTAAGAATTCCCAGTTCATATTTAAAATAACTTCATTCAGTCTTTAAAAAACGTATATAGCACAATAAATAGCCTAGGGTGAGGATGACAACTTGACATCCGACAGAGTTATGGGTGGGTTGGTGCTACCCCATCTACAGGGCCACTTTTTAGATAACATGATTCAGCTTTAAGTAGCATTCATAGTTTTCAATAATTTTTTATTACACCTTTTGATCAAAGAGAGAGCAATGAAGTAACCAGTGTTTTTGAAAACGGCAACATTTCCTTAAAATAAAAAAAATAAAACAAATTAAAAAAAAATCAGGATATAAGGTACTAAATGTTTTACAATTGCGTATGTGGGCACTATTTAGATTCTGGGATGTTACAGTATGCCACGCTTTTACTCGACTGCAAGATTGTGAATTTTTTTTTTTATTATTAAAAGCAACATTCCAATCATGGAAAGCCAAGAAATTTAATACATTTGGTGACTTTTATAAACGGTTTGAACTTGATTAAATGGGATCAAATGTGGCAAAGAGAATTTGATTTTACAGTTTAGTTTTAAGCAAATATCGTTTTTTTTTACATTAAATGATCAGGAAATGAAGGAAGAAACCCATTTGTTAATTCATCTTTAGAGTGAAAAACTCAAAGAGTCTTTTTCGAAAATACTCCAATCAAACAGTAATACCTGAAATCTACATACCAACTGTAGGCTATTGGTGAGTGTCAATATCGCTACTGGTTGAAGTATAAAAAGAAAGTCATTTTATCAAGGTGGTTAGCATTTTATTTGTCGCATAGGATGTTTCCATCTCACCCTAATCAATGTTTTTGATGCAAGGTAAGCGATAAAGGAGACTGGGTACATATTTTTTACATGTCCCAGATGAATATATGTTGTTATCCCGCATACCATCACTCTGCATTTTTCACAACGCAAATGCTATTACTCCGCGATACCATTACCCCGCAAACTTTCACTCCACATATGACTTTACCACGCGCATGCCTTTACAACGCAAAGGCATGCTTGGTGAAGGCATAAACTGTGTAAAAGTGCTTTACCTTAATTAATATATCCCTAAACCCACCCTGAACCCCAAAAATACCCCAGCACCCCAAAACCTTAACCCACCCTGAACCCTAAAACTTACCAAATACACCCCAAAACCCTAACCCACCCGGACCCCTAAAATTACCCCAGCACCCCAAAACCTAAACGCACCTTGAACCCCAAAAATACCCCCTACACCCCAAAACCCTATCCCACCCTGACCCCTGAAAATACCCCAGCACCCCAAAACCTTAAACCCACCCTGAACCCCTAAAATTACCCCCTACACTCCAAAGCCCTATCCTATCCCACCCTGACCCCTAAATATACCCCAGCACCCCAAAACCTAAACGCACCCTGAACCCCCAAAATACCCCAGCACCCCATAACCTAAACACACCCTAAAAATACCCCTTACACCCTATCCCACCCTGAACCCCAAAAATAACCCAGCACCCCAAAACCCAAACACACAACCCTAAAATTACTGCTGAACCCCCATAACATATACCCCTTCACCCCAAACCCTATACTTACCTTGTACTTGCATATAAAAAACATATGCTTTTACCATTCACGCATTTACAACAAGTTTCGCTGTAAAAGCATGCGTGGTAAAAGCATATAAAAGGTAATGCCATACGTTGTAATGGCATTACGGAGTAATGGTATTTGCGTTGTCATGGCATGCGGGGTGATAGTATGCGGGGGAAAAGATTTGTTGTAATGGTTGGCCCAGACTACATCAGTTTTGGAGCGAGGTTTTTTCTGAAATTAATAAAAGTTCCAAGCTATAATCCTGCCACAGCTTACGTTGGCTTTATTTTGCTCATTGCATCTGGTAAGTAGGAAAAATAAGCACTCTCAATATTTCATCTCGATAGCCAGAGCAGTGGCCCACTCGTTTATCTTGCAATATTGGAAAACAACTACTGTCCCTACATCTCAAATTTTGATAAAATTAGCAGGACCAAAATATTTGAGGAGGTATATGCACGGCGAGTAGGGGCTCTGCCCAGGTTTTTACCGATTTGGGGAGCTTTGAAGGAACCCAGTTTTTTCCTTTGAGGATGACTGTTTTTCTTGTGTTTTAGTACTGGGGTACCTTAGCTACTAGACTATACCCAGATCTTTTGAATCTGAGAAAAGTAGTTTTGACACATTTTATATTAATTGATCAATGAATGATTTTTAAATTGAATCGATAATGTTTTCTGATTTAAGATTCATCTCTTTGCTGTTTCGGAGAAAGTTAAGCATGACTTTTGCACTACCAGCACAGAGGCACTTTAGGTTCGAGATTTTATCCTCATTCTTTTTGCACTTTAGTAACGTAGCATTGAGGTTTATTAAAATAATGGAGCATTGACGGATTCCTGAATTGATTGGGATAATGGATTCATGCTGTTATTGAGAGATTCGGATACCTGATGTATTCCAATTTAAAAAGGGTGCCTGACTTCTATCAAATGGTTTATCATGATCGAAAAACTGTTCGACTGAACTGATTAACTTTGTTCTTATTGCCCACTGAATTGTTGATCATGGAATACATGACTGGCTTGATTTTATACTTTTAGCACTGAGGGACTTTAGGACCCAATTTACTCTGATAAAGCTATACAGTTTTTAGGAGTTACACCTGTATTTTATTGTCTTCTGTGTAATATATCAAAACTGAGAAACCTAGAGGCACTCAGTCTTTAATAGAGGAACCTGGGAATAGACATTATTTGAAATATCTGCTGAACTAGAGCACTTTGTTTTCTAACGTTCAATGTTTTTTCTCTTTTCTCTCACATTGTCTTATCCAGTATTTACATGCAAAAGTTTTCTTCATTGTATATCCTGTTCAGCAAAGAGAAATAAAAGAAACCAGGGAACAAACCTTGAAAAAAAAAAAAGATTGATTCTGAGAGGATGAACATCAGCTCCTCCATGGAAACATAGATAAGTAAGTAGCTTCTATTATATTTCTGAAAGATGAATTTCTATTCAATTGTGAATTCTGATAAACTTAAAGCAATCCAGTGCAGCTTCCATAATTTCTCAAGACTCTGTCCATCTTTGTTTATTGTAAGGGTTAGTTTAGAAACTAAGTTCAATTTTTCCAGTGCACAAAAGTGCATACATGGAATTTTATTTACAACTATTCACTTGCCTTTCGAGCATGCTTTTTAAAATAAAAGTACTATTTAATATATCTTGGTTCGCATCAATAGTGAAACAGACTTTATGATGCCTGGTCAGCATACAATTTGTTGATGTTATGGACTTAAATAAGACTGATTTTAGAGAGGTTGTTACCTTAGATATCATTTCTACTCCATTTTCGTAATCTGCAACTGCAAAAGAATCTAAGCATACGACTGTCCCTCCAACTCTACCCAAACCATTATAAAAAGGTAAACTGCTGGATGATTGTAGTGCTAGCAACAGAAAATACATTTTTAGATCGTTTTATTTTTACAACTTGGCAATACATATTTGATGACTGTACAGAAATATCCTTAGAAAGATCTCAAAGTACCAACCTTTAACATTTGGTGTTGTGCACTGAGTGCACTGTATCGATTGTTGGAATCTTGCTACAATAAAAAAAAATTGATATTAACTTTGGTGAAAAACAGTTAAAACATGGTTAGATTTGCTGTGAAATACATTGGGATATATAATTTCCAAGTTTGCTATGAAATACATTGTGATATATAATTTCCAAGTAATAAAGGGCATGGGAAGGGTCTATAGAAACTAGATTGCATGTTCAGTTATCCTGTAGCAGGTGATACATCCAAACAATTACCTCATTAGTCTTTAGATACTTGGGACTGGCAAGGAAGCCTGTGGAATACGCACTACAGGCACGATCAAATGGATCAAATCTACATCAGCATTATCTACTATTGCAAGATCGGAATGCTTGGACTGGACAGTAAACATTGATTCTCTGATTAGTGGAAGCTTCAGTTGACTTTAATAGGTTTCTTATCCAGAAGAATCCTTCCTATTGCTTGTTCTAATTTAATAACAAAGACCTCAGTCAAGAAAAAACCTCCTTGTCAACACACCATTCAAACCTATACTCCTTTCATACCAAGGGGATGAGGATGGACAGCAGCAGCATAAAACACCAATAAGAAGAAATAAGTCAGACAAATTTATTGGACACAATAAAAGCAATGTACACAATCAATAAAGTTACTGGTGCAACAAAAAAACAAATTCTTTGTATCAGTATATGAATATTAAAAAACATGTAATGTACTCAAAAAATAAAACACGACCTATACAATAATGAAAAACACAACATTAAAATTGGGAGCAGCATGGGAGGAATATATTTTACTTATAATCCTGTTCACATAAGGAAAACACCAAATCAAAAAATTGCATAAATTGTGACCCGAATCAGTGTCCTTTTCAATGATATGTCACACAGATCAGTGTTACTGGATTTTGAGTGGTTTCCTTTATAAAAGCATCGACGCGTTTCGGTGGGCCAAGATTCACAGCCAGCACCTTCTTCAGGAAAAATATAGTACAGTCCCAACAATTAAAATCATGAATCCTTTCATGAATCCTTTAATTGGCAATGTCCATAAGGATCCTGCCAACGCTTCTGAACTTTAACTTATTTGTATTTTCTTAGACGATTCTTTAGTAGCAAACACCCTGGTATTTGATTACATCCGGGTCTTAATGGACCAAAGGATAGCGCTTCTTGCCTGACTCACAGCCATGCCATAGTGTCTATATATTTTAAACATGGATTTTCATAAGACCTTAGGTGCTGTGTCTGTGGTCGGTAACCGTGCCAACGTCTGATATATCGAAAGGGATAAGTGGTATCCAGAGACGGTGCCGAAAGATCACTCAGTCTCCACTTGCTCAGATGTACGTGGCACGGTCTTCCTCGTCGGGTAAATATAAAAAACTCGGACCGTTTATATACCACTTATCCCTTTCGATATATCAGACGTTGGCACGGTTACCGACCACAGACACAGCACCTAAGGTCTTATGAAAATCCATGTTTAAAATATATAGACACTATGGCATGGCTGTGAGTCAGGCAAGAAGCGCTATCCTTTGGTCCATTAAGACCCGGATGTAATCAAATACCAGGGTGTTTGCTACTAAAGAATCGTCTAAGAAAATACAAATAAGTTAAAGTTCAGAAGCGTTGGCAGGATCCTTATGGACATTGCCAATTAAAGGATTCATGAAAGGATTCATGATTTTAATTGTTGGGACTGTACTATATTTTTCCTGAAGAAGGTGCTGGCTGTGAATCTTGGCCCACCGAAACGCGTCGATGCTTTTATAAAGGAAACCACTCAAAATCCAGTAACACTGATCTGTGTGACA
Organism: Triturus cristatus; assembly: GCF_964204655.1. NCBI lineage: Eukaryota > Metazoa > Chordata > Amphibia > Caudata > Salamandridae > Triturus > Triturus cristatus. Next base: position 1,005,384,883 of record NC_140594.1, on the reverse strand, counting down.
TATCATTGAAAAGGACACTGATTCGGGTCACAATTTATGCAATTTTTTGATTTGGTGTTTTCCTTATGTGAACAGGATTATAAGTAAAATATATTCCTCCCATGCTGCTCCCAATTTTAATGTTGTGTTTTTCATTATTGTATAGGTTGTGTTTTAATTTTTGAGTACATTACATGTTTTTTAATATTCATATACTGATACAAAGAATTTGTTTTTTTGTTGCACCAGTAACTTTATTGATTGTGTACATTGCTTTTATTGTGTCCAATAAATTTGTCTGACTTATTTCTTCTTATTGGTGTTTTATGCTGCTGCTGTCCATCCTCATCCCCTTGGTATGAAAGGAGTATAGGTTTGAATGGTGTGTTGACAAGGAGGTTTTTTCTTGACTGAGGTCTTTGTTGGTGCCCCTCTCCTTTGCCATTGGGGTCCCTCTCCCGTTTTTTGAAGAACTAATTTAATAACAAACCGTTAACATTAAGAACAATAAGGGCACCAAGGAAAAGGCCTTTACTGAAAATATAAGCAAGAAGGGTGTCCACCATGTATTCTGAACCCATGAAGTAGTTACACAAGAAATGAACCAACGCCCAGTTTCTGCTAGAACTATTACCTTAAGTGGGATATTACCCAAGAAGTCCTACGGTTGCAGATTTTACTCTTGCAAAGCAGGCCACATTAAAAAAGGCATGGAAATGTAATATACACATATGTATCAAACTAGTCGAAAAATACTTGAAAGCTACTTCTTGTTGAATACTTTTTCCCCTTAGCCACTTTGAATGCTTTGATACTATGTATATACAATTGTAGGGATCTTTTCAAACAAAGATATACAAAGAAGGCTTAGTAAGACTATAAAAACTGGAACATAGACATTCTGAATAACACTACATGGATGGCACTTGAGGGACCCCAGCACATTGGCCTTAAGTTAATTAGAACCTTCTGGAGACAGCTGTATGCATAGCCGTCTAATGACTTGCTGTGGCCTGCTTCGTGTGTAATGGAGATTTGGTCAAGTCTAAATTTCCCCACAGACATCAACCAAGACATCCGGTTGGAATTACAGAGCAGCACTATGTGCTCTGCATTAACATTAACTAAAGGCATCTGCACCCACTCTTTCCTGGTATATCTTTACTTCTTTCAATCATAATACATGCTTGCTGCAGGTAAAACATGTTAACCACCAAAACATTAGATGGGTCGTAAATGCTGCATAAGATCTGCAGGAATTTGCCTATGTGATTCCGTTTGCTCAATTTATTTCCTACTACAGGTAGTTTCCGCTGTTTCACGATCCTCATGTTTTCCATAAAATTTACGGCAAGCAGCACGGAGTAACAGGTAAGCCGACTTCAGACATTTTTGTTTTCACTTTGAGTAATGGTATTTGGTTTGTGCTCTTCTATTTAAAAAGCAGTTCATTTTCATTTCAGGTTTTTCTTTTAATTCATTTTTGAGTTGGGCCATTTTTTAAAATTATTTGCCGCCACCTTTAAGTGTCAGCACTTTTGCTTGCCATTGAAATGTTTTGCTTTTGCTTGCTTGCTTTTACATCCTTAATGCTACTGAATATATTTGCATGCTGAGAAAGGCAATACCTATTGGCTATGTTAATGCTGTTTTTTTTTCTTTTTTAATCTGGGCCACCCACTGGCCTGCCTACTTGAATTTTTTGTGTGCTTGAGAAGAAGCAGGGTCCACACAGGCTGTGAGCCATGAGCCTCTTAATATATGCCCAGTTGTGGAGGGCCTTTGGAGAGGATGTCGCGTCTCTGTCCCAGCACTGGTCAGGATTCACACTTACACCCCCCCAATTCTCATAAAAAAGAAAGCAAATGCTTTTGAGGCGGTTGCCAATGTCTAGGGCAGGGTGCAAAACCTCCAGTGGAGCCTCACACTAGCTGGAAGCCCACTCTCAGTATGGGTTTCCAGCTCACTTTGTCTCCCACCGTGTGAAATCGACTACTCGCAGTGTATCTGTGTGAAGGGAGTCAATACTGTGTGACACACAGTGAAATCATGTGAGTTGGCAGGTTTGCACCCATGAGCAATTGGATGCATATATTACCCCAATATAGTGAAAGCACTTGTAGTATTACAGTGCTTGGAATTTGGAGTAAGGGAGGGGGGGAGAGACTGAGGTTCTGCCTCCAGTGTATTGTCAGGGACAAGTAAACAATAACGACAATACCAATCTTGCCACACACAAAATCGCTGGTTATTTGGGTTTATTTCTATATATGAGCAAGTACAGCATCATCATCATCATCATCCCTATTATATAGTGAATAGAGAGCATGGCAGAACCCAAGGATACCATCCAATCAGAAAAGCTGGAAGGTTTCTCAGCAGGAGCAACACTCTCAACCTCGGGAGCAGAATTCGCAACTCCAGCCACCCATGGTGCTTTCAAATCCCCACTAGGGGTTGAACAGTGTGATTACACGCAGCCTCTTTGGGACCTTCTAGGGTCAGGCCACATGCACACAGCAATAGAGCAAATGGTGACCTTGCAGTTTTCCATTGTGTTTTCAGCAGTGCTGCACCATGAGTTGGAACGCACACCTCAGACTGTTCAATATTTTTGCAAATGTGCAGTCAATGTTTCACATGGATACCATGCACTCCATTCCAAAATTAGGCCATTTGAGTTACTGTTGGATGCACGGCTACCAAGTATGTATGCGTATAATCTATTAACCCTAGTAGAGTATAATCTATTAACCCTAGTAGAGAGACAATTATGCTTTCCAGTCTCCTAAACTGAACTAAATCTCTTGTGCTACAATATGATTGTCCAATGTGCCCAAGCACAAATGTGAGAACAGATATGAAACCTTATTTTTGACTGGTGAGCTACAACTAGGAAGACTGCAGCCCCAGCTGGTCTGGTTGTAGAATTCTAAGTATTACCCCCTCAGTGCCAGCCTCTACATTTCCAAACCCAGGGGCCTATTTAAGGAGTTTAAGAGCAGAACCTAGTTCTGGATGTCACTGCCTTTATTAACCCGCTCCTCTGCATCTGCCATCTTGATGCCAATGTTGAGGCACGGGACCTTCATCTAACTCGCCCATTACTGAACTCATCAGCACCTGATCACTCCACCAAAAACATCATCCTCCTTGTAAAATTCTCAACTTCACCTATTAACCCCGCTTGTAATCATCAATCTCTCAACGCCCTGCCAATCTACCCATCACTGGCTGTTTCAGCTCATACAACGTCGTCTGTGTCAGTAAACGTTCATACCCATCCAATCTCAAGCTTCAGAGTGATTAATCCAGTTCATTTACATAAAGCCCCACATGGCAATAAACTTGGACAAATGTAAAAGGGACACTGCACTGTCCTAACTGCACCCATCCCTCCCAGTTTACTACCTTGATGTGGGCTAAGGAAAATCTTCCTGCTCCACACTAATCTGCTCCCGACGCATTAGTGGTCATCAAATCAGCAGAAGCTTGCGCACAATCTCTTCTAAACAGTTCCACAGTGATCCAAGGTTTCAACAGCTCTCTGGCAATCCATTTGCTCTCACATCTTACCTTGCTCACCCCACAAAGTCTTTCCCTGCCTATTTGCCCTTCTCAGAATTCCCCCATCCCCACAACAGCTGCACTTGCCCACAGGCACAACTTGGAAACCTTCTTTCATACGCTTAGGCACTGCTTTGGATATAAACCAGCACAAAGTTCAGGAACATACCCTCCGCTCTACAGCTTCATGCGCCCCATCTAGAGACAACTGACATCAGTCGACATTCCCAAATACTTTAGTCGTAAAAAGGAGCAATCAAACACACCTGTCTTATGACTTCTAAGATTGCTTCCATTCGCAAGCTTTTCAAAAATTGAGGACTTACCCTTCCCTTATTTAATGTTTCTTGTGCTTCCAATTTATAAACGAGAAAATCTAGAAAGAAAAAAGTATTCAAAAATAGAGTTATTTTGTAGTCTTTTAATCTAAACCTAGAGAGGCATACATGTGTTAATTTAACAAACTTCAGAAACAAAATGACATTGCACAGCCTTATGATAATAACGGTAATGCTTTTAAGAATTTAGCCTGGAAGGCGAACATCCTGACGTCAACAGGGGCCAGCAGATGAACAACATGGGAATCAGCTTCTGGGTCCTATCTTTGCAACCACGGAGTAACAAAACCTAAAGGTCCTAAAACCCCAAGCACCTGGACAATGAACTGTAGATGTGAAAGTGGGAAAAACACATACACATCCTCAATTTGGTTGTTGGCACCATCATATGGGTTTCCTAGCCCTTCACCCAGATCAAATATTTGTGTCTGTCTCATGTATATGCTTGTTTCTTAGTTGACAAGTGTACAAAAACAATACAAGTGCCTCATAATATAATCAGTTAATCAACAAAACAATTGTAATATTCATATTATACAGTACAACTAAATATTTATTGTAATGAATCTCTAGATTCACTCCTATGGGTGCAAAAGAAAAAAGTTATAAAATCAATTTATATTTCACAGCATCTCAAATGAAATTAGCCATCACCAGCACTTAGTACAGTATGGTTGCAGTTCCCAAAATCTGAATTTTGTTATATGCAGCAAAATGTTGTGCACTGTTTTATTGGTTAGCATATGTTTTAGGTGGTATGAAATGCTCTAGAATCCTTAATCTCAGCTTTCTCTTTTTTGCTCTCAATAGGCAACGTATTTGATTTACAGGAACACTGCAAGTAGCTATTAATCCACAGAGTGCCTTACGACCTTTACAATGCAGGACAGTATTAATTGGGTTTAGTTGGATTTGAAATCTGCTGACTCAATGGTGCCATTTGAATAATATGCTTTGTTAAAACACAAGCATTCAGGTCTTTTAAAAAAAGATTATCAAGCTATTGAACAATTACAATTGCACTTAGTGGACTTTGGAAGAACTATTTTAGCCTTCAGTTCTCGTGTTTTTCAAAAATGATCATTTGTTACCTTCAAACAGACCATTCTATTTCGTTGTTACTGGAGCAAGAAGAAAGGTTTCAAAACTGTTTACTACTTAAAGGAATATGCTACTTACCAGTATGCATCTGTTCTTGGCATGTAGAGCTGCAGAGCCACACACTTAGGATAAGATCGCCATCTGGTGTTGGGCTCGGATGCTTGCAGGTTGTTGTTGTCTTCGGAAGAAGTCTTTTGGTCACGAGATAGGTGACTCCTCCCTTGGACTACAGTGCGCATGTGCATCCACTCCATCCTCAGATTGTTTTTCGCCATGATGGGAAATGATGGAGTGTGTAAGAATAAGAAAGGATGTCCATGTGTAATGTCTAATTAAGACAATGCTGGAACAGATACAGGTCCCGGGGAGGTGGGTAGGCGTGTGTGGCTCTGCAGCTCTACATGCCAAGAACAGATGCATACTGGTAAGTAGCATATTCCGTTCGAGGCATATGAGCTGCAGATCACACACTTAGGATAGACTATACAGCAGTGTCTCCCCTAGCGGTGGTCACCTGTATCGGTTGCAGCAGTTTGGAATAAAGTTTTAAGGACAGCCTGACCCACAGAAGCTTGTTGTTTGGCTTGTACATCAATACAGTAATGTTTAGTGAAGGTGTGTGTTGTAGACCATGTGGCTGCCTTACAAATATCTTCTAAGGGAATGTTTCCTAAGAATGCCATGGAAGCCCCTATTTTGCGTGTGGAGTGCGCTCTAGGGGGAACTGTTAGAGTGCGTTTAGCTTTTTGGTAACATATTTGGATACATTTAACTATCCACCTGGCTATCCCTGATTTGGAAATGGGGTTGCCTTTATGTGGTGGAGAGAAAGCAACAAACAATGGTTTGGTTTTGCGGAAAGATTTGGTTCTGTCAATGTAATACAGCAGGGCTCTTTTAACATCTAAGGTATGAAGAGCTCTTTCAGCTACCGAGTCCGGATTTGGGAAGAACACTGGTAGCTCGACTGATTGGTTAAGATGGAATGGAGAAATGACTTTTGTCAGGAATTTTGGATTTGTTCTAAGAACCACTTTGTTATGATGTAGTTGTAGGAATGGTTCTCGTATGGTTAAAGCCTGGATTTCACTTACCCTTCGAAGGGATGTGATAGCAATAAGGAAAGCCGCTTTCCATGTAAGGAATTGTAGTTCGCATTTATGCAGAGGTTCAAATGGGGGACCCATGAGCCTAGTGAGAACAATATTTAGATTCCACACTGGAGAGGGTGGTAATCTGGGAGGAATAATCCTTTTAAGACCTTCCATGAAGGCTTTGATCGCAGGCACTTTAAATAGTGACAAGTGTTGTCGATTTTGTAAGTAGGCTGCTAATGCTGCTAGGTGGAGACGTATGGATGAGTACGCTAAATTACATCTTTGCAAGTGTAGTAAGTAGCAAATGATGTTCTGGATGGATGCATCCAGTGGGCGTATATCATTGTTAGTGCAGTAAATGGCAAATCTTTTCCATTTTGCAGCGTAGCAGGCTCTAGTAGTAGGCCGTCTGGCCTCCTTTATGATATTCATGCAGTCTGGTGGTAGGTTGAGTTAACCGAACTCTAGGACTTCAGGAGCCAGATCGCTAGGTTCAGTTGATGTGGATCGGGGTGTCTAATTTCTCCATGGTTCTGGGTTAATAAGGACGGGGAGAGGCGCAGTCTTTGGTGTGGAACTAGAGAGAGTTCCAGTAGTGTTGTGAACCAGGGTTGACGTGCCCATGTGGGAGCTACTAGTATGAGCGAGAGACTGTTGCCTGAGCTTGCGTACCACGAATGGAATGAGTGGGAGAGGCGGAAAAGTGTACGCAAATCTGCCTGACTAGTTCATCCATATCGCATTGCCCTTCGACTGTGGGTGGGGAAACCTGGCGGCGAAGGTTGGGCATTTTGCGTTTTCGTGTGTGGCGAACAGGTCTATGTCTGGTTGGCCCCATTTTTGGAAGAATGGGAGTAGGACTTGTGGGTGTAATTCCCATTCGTGGATTTGCTGGGTTTGTCGACTCAACAAATCGGCAATCTGATTGTGAACTCCTGGAAGGTGTTCTGCTAGCAGGTAGATGTTCTGGGGAATTGCCCATCTCCAAATGTTTTGTGCGAGCTGGGACAGTTGGAGACAATGTGTGCCTCCTTGTTTCTGTATGTAATACATGGCTGTCATGTTGTCCGTCCGGATGAGGACAGTTTTGTTCTTTAGATGTAATTGGAATTACTTCAATGCTAGAAACACTGCCAGTAGTTCCAGGTAATTGATATGGAGCACTTTTTGTTGAGTGGTCCATTTGCCCTGAGTGGTGTGTCCTAGGAGATGGGCTCCCCACCCTGTGAGAGATGTGTCAGTTGTCAGCACTATCTGTGGAAGAGGCTCTAGGAACAGCCATCCCTTGGACAGGTTTATGGTGTTCCATCATTTTAGTGAGCGATGTGAGCGACTGTCCACTAACACCAGATCCGTAAGTTGTCCGTGAGCCTGGTTCCACTGACGTGCTAGACATTCTTGCAAGGGTCGCATTTGAAGTCGTGCATAAGGCACAATGAAGATGCATGACGCCATCATGCCTAGGAGTTGCATGAACACTCTCGCTGCGAGAGAGAGTGTTGGGATTGAAATTTTAAGGTGAGAGCTTGTATATTGGCTATCCTGGCTGGGCTGGGATACGCTATGGCCTTGGAGGTATTTATGGTGGCTCCCAGATATTGATGTATGTGGGAGGGTTGTAGTTGAGATTTGGGATAGTTGATGGTGAATCCCAAGTTGTGTAAAAGTTGAATAGTTTGGCGAGTGTGTAAAACGCATTTGTTGAATGAATTGGCTTTTATGAGCCAATCGTCGAGATCTGGGAAGACATGAATTTGTTGTCTCCTGAGATGCGCTGCTACTACGGCTAGTCATTTGGTGAATACTCTGGGCGCAGTTGTCACTCCGAACAGGAGGACAGTAAACTGATAGTGTTGCCCGTCTACCAGGAATCTTAGATATTTCCTGTGAGCAGGATGCATGGGAATGTGAAAATAGGCATCCTTGAGATCTAGTGTGGCAAGGTAATCGCCGTTCTGTAATAGTGGAAGCACTTGTTGAAGAGTATTCATATGAAAATGATCTGAGTGTATGTACCGGTTTAGGAGTCTGCGGTCGAGTATGGGTCTTAACGTCTCGTCCTTCTTGGGGATTAGGAAGTATAGAGAGTATACCCCTGTGCCCTGATGTTGGAAGGGAACTGGCTCTATTGCGTGTTTTTGAAGCAAGGAGAGAACCTCTTGCTTGAGGAGTGTAAGATGGTCTGGCGACATGGGACGCTGTTTGGGTGGTATATGCGGGGGGTTTTTGTGAGTTCCAGGCAGTAACCATACTGGATAATTTGTCTTACCCACTTGCCTGTTGTAATGGAATTCCAGACAGGTAGGAACTGTTTGAGTCTTCCCCCGACTGGAGTGGAATGGTCTGGGGGGAGTGGAGGAAAGTCACTGTTTAGTGGCGGGGGAGGTGCGAGTGTTGGTATTGCCTCGACCTCGTCCCTTGGTGTTGTTTCCCCTATATCCTCCTCTAAAATATCCTATATTGGGGGATGTTTGTGTAGAGGTTTTGAACGTGAAGGAGGTGTCTGCTCCAATATTTTTGGATGCTCCTCTATAGAAGGAGCGTCGAAAGGAGCCACGTGGCTGTGGAGACTGCAATGCTCCCATGGACTTAGCAGTCTCGGTGTCTTTCTTCATTTTTTCAAGTGCAGTATCTACTGCTGGTCCAAACAGTTGCTCTTGGTTAAATGGTTGGCTAAGTATGGTACTTTGTACTTCTGGCTTAAAGCCTGAAATACGTAGCCATGCATGGCGTCTAAGAAGTACGCTTGTATTGATTGCTCTAGAGGCAGTGTCTGCGGCGTCAAGTGCACATTTAATTGAGGCATTAGAGATGAGCTTTCCCTCTTGTATAAGGTCATTTGCCTGGGTCTTGTATTGGTCTGGTAGGTGTTGTATGAGATCTTCTAACTGATCATAGTGAGCCCTATCATAGCGTGCCAATAGGGCTTGTGTGTTGGCAATACGCCAATGGTTAGCTGCTTGTGCTGCTACTCTTTTGCCAGAGGCTTCTAAAAGTTTGGATTCTTTGTCTGGGGGCGGTGTATCTCCTGTTGTTTGGGAGTTCCCACAGGTCATTACTCAAAAATTACACACTGAAATTGCAGAGGGAAGGATGGCTGGCCCCTTCCTTTCTTGGCCCCATCCTTCCTTGGCCTCTTCCCAATCTTATCATTTCTCCTTTAGGAGTGGTCCCTAAAAAGACTTATGGAGAGTTTCGCATGATAAAGCATTTGTCTTGGCCACAAGGTTTGTCTGTGAATGTTTTTATTGCCAAGGAAAACACTGTTGTGCAGTTTGCTTCAGTGGACATAGCTCTTGATCTGGTAAAGAAGGCCGGCTCATGAGCGGAGTTACCAAAATGTGACATCAACTCTGCTTTCAGGTTACTTACGGTTCATCCGCAAGACTTTGAATTACTCGGCATACACTTTCAAGGACAGTTCTTTGTCAACAAAGTTCTGCCTATTGGTTGTGCAGTCTGTCAGCTTTTCGAAGACTTTACCTCTTTTTTGCAATGGATTTTCTCCTTCAGGTCAGGTCATACCCAGGTGTCCCATTATCTGGATGATTTTCGTTTTGTTGGCGTGAAAGGATCACAACAGTGTGACAAGGCACTCCGTTTCTTTCAATCTTCAATGCAAGGGTTAGGCTTGCCTCTGGCTAAAGAGAAGACAGAGGGACCTGCAACATGCCTCATATTTTTAGGTATTGAGATTGATACAGTGAAAATGGAGGCCAGATTGCCGGTAATTAAAGTGCATGAAATTATGTATTGTTTGGAACATGCTAGGATATCACCGAAACTCACTCTGTTTGAGATGCAGTGGTTATTATGACACCTAAACTTTGCTTGCAGGGTAGTAAAGGCAGGGAGATCCTTCTGCCGGAGGTTGGGCTTTGCTATGGCTGGTGTTTTCTTACCTCATCACAGGGTTAGAGTGTCTACGTCCATGAGATTCGATTTTGAGGTTTGAATTATTGTCCTTAAAGGCTTAAACAGTGTTTCTATCTGGTCTTTGGACGAAAGCTTTCTATGGTCAGTACAAATTGTTTCTGATGTGTCAGGAGCGAACGGTTTTGGACTTTTCTGGGACGGAAAATGGTGCGCTGAACCAAGGCCTCATAAGTGGGTTAATGAGAATCGCAGTATAGCATTCTTTTAATTAGGTCCCCTGATCGTAGCTTTGACAGTTTGGGGCAAGTTTTTGGCCAACAAGTCAGTGCTTTTTCATGTCGAAAAAACTCGATTCCTCAGGAAGTATGGTTTCTAGCGGATTGAAGATAAGGATGTTGGTGGAACACTCTCTTGCCATCAACACACATTTAGCTTACAGAAGGGCATGGGCGGAATTTCTCCAGTCATGTGCGGCTTGTCGTACAAATGATAAAGTAGGTTCTTTACTACAGAACAATGACATACTGCGTTTTGTTCTGAGCAACAAACAGGAATATATCCGCTACTACCATTGCAGGGAAGCTTTCAGGCATTTCTTTCTATGGTAAGTGATTTTGGGGTGATGACCCCTCTTTAGGTGAGTTGGGAAGGAGAATTTTACTAGGTTTATCTAAAATTAAGAGAGGTGGCTCTGTGCTGCACAAACCTATATCTTTTACCCTACTGGGGGGAATTATACCAACACTGTTGAAACTTTGTTATTCAAAATTTGAAGCGTTATAGTTTAAACATTGCATGTTATGGTTATTAAAGGGTCTGAAATCAGGATCCCCTTCAGACTCGTGCGCAGCTAGACTTGTGGCGGATACGGTTAATCCGGAAGTCAATAGACTTATTACCTTGTCCTTTACAGAAGCTCTTGTCCCGGCCGAGTGGAAGCAGGTCAAGATCTTCCCTCTGTTGAAAAAACCCTCACTTGATCCTCTATGTCCGTCAAACTACAGACCGATCTCCCTTTTGCCCAGTATGGCCAAGGTTTCTGAGAAAGTGGTCACCAGACAGTTGACCGACTACTTGAAAGTTCAGGCCTTCTCCACTCGGCTCAGTCGGGCTTTAGGGCCTCATTTAGCACAGAATCGGCCCTGGTGTAAATCTCTGAAGCCATCAGAGACTGCTTAGATGCCGGCGGGAGGGCCGCCTTGGTTTTGCTGGACCTCTCGGCGGCATTTGATATGGTTCCTCACGCGTTGCTGCCCTCCTGACTGGCAGAAATAGGCATATCAGGTAGCGCTTGGGGCTGGCTCCAATCCTTTTTGGAGGATCGGACACAGCAGGTGTGGCTCCCACCGTTTTCCTCATCAACGAAGAAAGTGACCACAGGAGTTACACAGGGCTCTTGTCTGAGTCCTCTTCTTTTGAATATTTATGTCACTCCTTTGGTTCAGTTGGCGGAGGACTTGTGGGCGAAGATAATCAATTATGCAAACGATACCCAGCTCCTGTTCACTTGGAGGAAAAACAAAGACTCTACTTCATTCGCCAAACACTGCCTGACCACAGTTTTTCATTGGTTGGCGGGGGCTGAATTGAAATGCAATGAGGAGAAATCAGAAATCCTCTTATTTGGCAATTTTCCCTCCTGGTTTAGGGAATCACTTTGGCCCTCCGGCTCAGTATTGCCTACCTCATCAGGGAACCCAGTTAAGAACCTAGGGGTCTGGTTCGAGGAGAATCTCCGATTCTCGACCCAGGTCAAGAAGCTGGCAGGGACTTCATTCGGTCTCTTAAAAATCCTCCGGAAGTTTCTCCCCCTTCTTCCTTAGGCAGCTAAGGAGACAGTGATTTGAGTCCTTATTCTTTCTCGGCTAGATTATGCCAACTCTTTATATACTGGCATCCTGAGCTACCTATTAAATAAATTGCAAGTGGTGCAGCACGCGGCGGCAGGCTGCTCGTGAACGTTCTGGCCAGATGTAGCGCGAGACAACACCTACGAGCCTTACACTGCCTGCCTATGGCGGAGAGGGTCAGATTTAAGATCCTTGTTATCTACCACCACGCTCTGTATGCCACTGGGTCTGGCTATCTTCAGAAACGGTTTTCCTTTTACACCCCTGCAAGAGACCTGCATTCCTCTACTCAACTCCTGGCCCAAGTCCAGCGTTTCCACTTGCAAAGGACAGGCGGCAGCTCTCTAGCTGTGAAGGTCGCCTTGGCCTGGAACGATCTGCCCTTTGTGCATCGATGCATTCAGGACCCGAATCTATGTAACAAGAAACTGAAAACTCATCTACTCCGTAATCTCGGCTCCTCTTCATTCTCTCAAGGTTCGCGCCAGGACACTCTTGTAGTATCTGTGCGCGATAGCAATGCAAATAACATAAAATTCTTTGGAGCTTTTAGGATATCATAGTTGTTGGGTAAATCATTTCTTCAAGGGCTTAAATATTCCAACGTTTCAACCACACCACCTTTATTAATTATTCTTTTAGAATCATCTAAAAACAGACCCAAAATGAAAAGAGGCTATGGGGGTACTGCGGAAACTTGGCGGTCCGCTCTGCCCATGGTCAGCTTGGTTACAATTTAAAGAATTTGAAAGTTATCCAAATAATTTTATTTTTCAGCATCAGATGGGTATGCCTTAACCGATTCACAGCTTTTAGCTGTTATGAGAAAATCTTTGCTTTTACTAGGTTTTAACCCTTTAAAATTCGGTACCCATTTTTTTAGAATAGGTGCAGCTTCAGAAGCTGTCAGAAGGGGTTTTTCTTTACAGCAGCTGCGAAGGTTGGGCCATTGGACAACAAATTGCTGTTTACAATATGTTAGAGATTTAGCTGAACTTAAGATATCGTTCTTTGGGTCTTGCTAACATCTCTTTCTTTTCAGGTAGTCAACTTTCTTCTCCGGCATGCATGGCGAGCGTCTGGATCGTCAGACACTCATTCGTGAGATGGGTGGCCAAACAAGCCGAGAGGAGCCATTATGGGTCTAATTTGGGTTTTAGTTTTGAGGACACTGAAATTACCCGGTTTGGTAAGGGTGGTATGCGTTGGGGTCAACTGTTACCCAGTTTATCAGAGTTATCTTCTTCTAAGCCACCCCCTACGATATTATTGCTTCATCTGGGTGAGAATGATTTGGTACAGCTGTCGGGCCTAGGTCTTCTGCTTGACATTAAAGCTGACTTGGCAAAGATTGTTACATCTTGGCCTTCCACAAAAATCATCTTCACTGCTCTGGTTCCAAGGCTTGTTTGAAGGGGTGCCGAAAAGTTTTCAGCTATTAACAGAGCCAGGCGCAAGCTTAGAGAGTTTCATCAGTTCTGCATTATTAACGATATCAGCTGGCTATCACATGATGACATTGGTAAAGACTATTTTCAATTTTTTAGGCCGGATGGGGTTCACATGTCTTTTATTGCCAACCAACTATACATTGTGAATATTAAAGAGAAATTATCTTACATTTTGGGTCTACATCCGTGGGGTTGAGGTACTGCATAAGCGGCTTTCCCCTCTTGGAGTGGTTTTGAGCTTTCTGGTATTTATCTGGGAATTTTCTCATTAAAAGTTTGTTCTGTACCAAGCTGGGTTATGAAGTTATTTTATTCTTGCTAAAATGCATAGAAGGTTAAATTCCACTTCTAAATCAGCAGGAAAAAGGGGGGGGGGGGGGGGGGGGGCGGCGGGTCGGACAGGAAAAACGCCTTTACAGGGTTTTTTCCTGGTGGCAGATTTGGACGGGATTGAGGCAGGCAGGAAGAGTTGGGGGAAGGCAGAATAGCTTAGGACAGAGGGAAAACAGAGGAAGAGGAATGAAGCAGGAGGTAGGAAGGGGGACAAACTAAGGGGTTGGGGTCGAGGTCCAAGTGGGGAAAAAGTCATGAAGGATCCATATGGGGAAAAATTCATGGGGGATCGAGATGGGGGAAAACACATGGGGGATCGCTATGGGGATATTTCATGGGGGATCAAGTAGGGGTGGGGTTACATTCAAGTTCATTGAATGCATTATTGTATCGTATTGTTTTGTTGCTGAAATAAAAGCGACCTTTTACACCCCATCGGTCTGTGTTGTCATTCGTTACCTGAAAATCGGTGCTTAGCATAGTGCCGCCCAACAGGTAAATGTGCTGCTTCGGTCATTGCATCTAGATAAACAATATAACAAGTAACATTCCACCTACAACAAGCCAGGACTATTGGCTTTGTCAATTTTTGTTAGTGGCATAAGTAAATAAGCAACAAATTTGGCTTCCTTGTACATAACATTTTAAATGCTTTAGTTCTGAAATGACGAGACTGTGAGATAACTATAAGGAGAGTGTTTGACTTGCCGTGAAGGTTGGTACTGCTGCAGAGTTAAATATTCTTTTTCACTTTGAGGATGAGGGCAAAAATGGAGAGACCGACAGGGACCCGTCTCAGCACCTGCTTTTTAGTACTGCCGGTGCTGAGCACCGTCAGGATCCGGTCCACTTAAAACCCTGCCCTGCCATGTATTTCAGGATACACTACGGCCATGATTATTAATGGACTTGCTACACTGGAATTACCACATATGGGTGTACAGCGCCCTTTATTACCAGTGCCAGTGCTATCAGTAACACTGGGTCACAACGCTACAAGGTGATTCTGTGCGAGTCCCCAATAGGTCGCTATAGAATGTAAATAACGTGAGGAAATCTGTGTTACTGAACTAATTTATTCATGTGAACAAGTATTTCCATGACATTTTTCGGGAGACCAAGTCCTCCAGTTACGAGACTGGAGGACTAGTCCTAAGAAAACAGTGTAGTAATAAGTCATTGCGAAATACAAATTGGAGTTGTAATACCATTTTGTGAGGAAAATAATCGTTCTGCGCAGTTTAGCATTAAAAGGCCACTCGTAATGGGCATATGCCTTCAAACAAGAATTTCAACTCCAAACTACAGTAGTACCTTATAACATCCATTAGATGGCAGCAGAGCACCAGAAGACTGACTTGGCATGCCCTGTGTATCGTCTAAATACCGCAACAGGTTCAGAAAAGAAACAACGGTCCTTGTTACACTGGGATAAAAAGCCCCGTGACTGAGACCTACTCTTTTTATGGAGTCGAGGCATTTTACTCCAAGTTATATTAACTATTTAACAAGCATGCCTCAAGTCCATAAGAGACCTCTTTGTTGGGGTTCCCTCTGGTTCAGGTTCACAGCAGTCGTACCCTTGCATCGACTGCTCAAAGGGGATGGGGGGAAGCCGCCTCGGGCCCAGGATGGAAAAGCCTCGCCCTCGCCTCGTGAATGGACAGCTTGTTGTACCTTTCTGCTGGAGGAATGGGCAGGGTGTGTGATTTCCTTTCCATACACAAAACAGCATGGCTGGAGAGACAAGTGGGACACCCAAGTGGAAACAACTGTCGCCAGTCAAGGCCTCGTAGAATGTTAGAGGGTCTTATAATGACAAACAAGGGTAAAGTTAGTAAGTCTGGGTTTAATGTGCCAACACATGTAGCATTAGCACATTAAAGCTAGACACATAGGAGGGTGCCTTCATTAGCGCTGAGAGGGGTATAGTTGTAAAGCAGTCCCTCGTGCAGGTTATGCGAGTGGATGCAACAAGGATACACCCACAAAGCCAATAGCATTAGGTGAAAGATTAATTTCATTACAAGACCGGGGGCTACTATTATGCAATAGTCCTTTATTGCTGCCCCAGCATGCAGCCCTATAAAGAATATCAACAATGAAAAAGAAATATAGAATGTTCAGAACACAAATATCCCGTGCACGCAGACATCCTACTCTTTTATTCGCTGCTCCTGACAGGTTAAGTGCTTCCTATTTATATGAAATCCAGTATTTGTAAAGCGCGAACAATTACCCAAGGGTGTCAAGGCGCTGGGGGCCGTTGGGAAGATTAAGCGAGCTATTGCCCAGAGTCACATGGTGCAGGGCTAACCTGCCCCCGGTGATCGAACCTTGACCCCTCGTGTTCCGGAGTCAGCCACCCTGGCCGCTGCACCACACCTCTTCCCTAAACTGAGTTTTTTGATACAATATTATTGTAGGGCATATTGTATGCTTAGTCTATTGTGCCCCTCCAATATACAGTCAGGCCAGTAAAGGCAAGTTTCCTTTTTTAGCGGTTTCTAAACATTTTATGTCAAAGCCCCTTACCGCTTGGGAGTGTGCATGGTCTTTGACTGCTGTGCAGTTGGAGAGAACCTTGGAGGCTCCTTTCACATTTCAACTATGCCAGTCAGTCAAATAATCTTTATTTCGGTCATAGACCCTAAAAGATACGTACTTACAGACAATATCATTGCTGGTATTTCCAGCGCTTAAAAATAAAAACAGAGAGCAATTATCATTCGATATGTAAAAATTGTTAAAAGTTAAAAAAATATTAAAACATTAGAAAGGACACCGGTTTACAATTCTTAATTGATTTCTGGAGGTAAATATATATATATAAAAAGAATTTATTTTTGTTTTGTTTATAAGAAGGATCTTCTCCTGCGCCACATAGCATCGATGAAACGCGAAACAGAGAATACAAGAGGAGTAGAAGTGTTACATTTGAGTATTCTGAGGGCCTCTTTGTGATGACTAAACCCCAGATTTCTACAAAGTTGCACAAGCCACGGTTGTCGTATGGATTTATACTTTGTGCAAGAGAAGAGAACATGGGACTTCCTTAGCCCCACAGGCCGGACATTCTACAGTCTTGTTGGCCGACCATTTGTAGGAGAAAACCCTAAGTGGGAGTCAACTATGCGGTCATAACCTCTACAGATGACTCCTTGCATTTTGGGAGGTGCCCCCCCCCTTTTTTTTTTTTTGACAGATTTTACTTGTTTTCATACATTGCACAATACAATTAGATCAATTGTCATGAGTCTGTTCAATAAAGAACAAATAGAACTCAAGTAACTACCACCCTCCCCTCCCTAGAAATCAGTGCAGCATCCTCAAAGTAAACTTAATCAGCATTCCTAAAGAGAGGGCCTCGAATAACAGGCAGAGAGATGCAAATTATAAAGCATCCCGGGTTAGTTCCAGGTAAATATCAAGGTATGCGTGATGTAGGGCAAAGTATGCAGTACAGCACTGATAAAATAATTAGGGCGAGCCTTCAGGCGACTCCGCAGGTGTGTCCGGTTCAGGGTTGGAGACTGTCCACTAAAGTTTACCAGGCCCTGGCTACTTCAATCTTTCCTATGCCTCTCCGGGCTTCTTTTAGGAGTATCCTCACCTCGCATCCCACCCATTTAATCATTTCTTTTTTCCAGAGACGAGTCCGGGGACCCCCTGGGGAATTCCAGTTTCTCCCTATCTCTTGCCTGGCCAGGATAAATGCTAAACCTTTGAATTTGCTGGTTACTTTCATCTTAGATGCGAGGGGGAAACCATCCCAATAAACAGTGTTCCGGAGTACGGTGAACCGCCCTTTTAAGCACCCCCTCAACAATTTGTAGGATCTCGTCCCAGAATGTAGTTAGTATGGGACATTACCAGAGCATATGTAAGATGTGTACGCCTACCTCTCCACATCCAAGGCCTGCTGCATCAGCCACTTGAAAGTATCGGCGCACACGCCCCGGGGTCAAGTATGACCTATGGAGGACATAATAAGTTTGAAGCTCAAATTCCTAGAGACCGTGGGCATTCTTTCTAGGATTTCGTCCCAGTCCTTAATAGGAATAGGAATTCCCAAAGCGTCCTCCCATCGGGTTTGTAACTTCTCAAGTGGCTGTTGCTGGTCTGCTCACAATGCTCTGTATAGACAAGAAACTGTCTTAACAGTGCCTGCTGAAAGTACTATATATTGGCAAGTCTGTGAGGTTGGAGGTTCAGTAGTACCCATGTGCCAATGTGTGCATAGTGCTGCAGTGAGTCCCCTGTGCATTAGAAAGCGCCCCTAGGGTAAATCAAATTCTGTGTGGAAGTTCTCAAATGGGAGTAACTCTAAATAGATCCCACACTTTCTTTGCTCCCTGGGTAAGCCTGGGCAGGGTTCGAAATCCGCGAAGTGACAAAAAAAACTCTGCCAAGCTACGCGGAGTTCAGCGAGTGGCAGAGTGGATTACATCATGCAGTTCACAGTGACTTTTAGTGCTGGGTGTCTGTTCCGCGCTGTAAAATCAGCGTGAACGGCATCTCGCACAGTGCAAGAGGGCGCTGCTTCTTTCTGCAGCTCGAGTCGAAGTTCGACTCTAACAGCAATCTCCTCAAAGCGTACGGAAGTTTTCTTAAGATGAGCGGTAGCAACCATCTGCAAAATCTCGCAGGGAAGTGGTCTTGCGTTTGATTTTCCTCACTCGCGCGTGCCTGCCAACTTGCCGCTGGTGAGCGTGGAAAAAACTCTGCTCCTCAAAGCGAAGTTTTCGGAACGCCAAAATCTCCGTGGAGAATGAAAAACTCCAATGGAGCGGAGTTCAACACCCAGGCCTATCCAGAGGTCAAGGTCCAGACAGTTTCCTCCATGTGGCAATGTTTTTAATACATCTATGGGTAAATCAGGGGAATAGAAGGTTTAGAAGCGGATCTTCTGTAGGCTCCTAATCAACCATTGAACCATCACTCTAAGTTTCAATGAGTCTCTGAGAGGCGATCTTCGCATTCGGAGAAACACGCAGAGAAGGTTAAGTAGTGGTGGCACAAAGGGCCTTGGGATCTGATCCGGACTTCGTCTGTGTGCTAGTGCCTGGATCAACCATTGCAGCTAGGCTGCAATAAGATGTCTCAAAGTCAGGGACCGCTAACCTCCCCCCCTCCCCCCCTCCCTGGATGGTGGCGTGCACTGCATTGTTGCTAGTGCTACTAGTCTATGCCCTGTTCCTCAGATAAATCCAATAAGTAAGTCCAGCTCCCTGAAAAATACTCTCAGGATCCATATAGGAAGTGTACTAAAAAAAAGTATAGGAGCCTGGGTAGGGCCACCATTTTCAGGAGGGCTATCGTGCCCAACACCGAAAGCGGCAGTGTCTTCCAGAAATCAACGGACGCTCTCAGTGCCCTAATTGCTTGCCTGATATTTCAATCCATCAGATCAGCACAGTCCTGATAAATCTGGTCTCCAAGGTAGCTCAAGCATCGGGGTTCCCACTGGAGGTGGGCCGGAAGGTGCCCCGCTCTTTACTGTGGCCTCCGCTGACTTCTGAAACAGACGTAGCGCAGTCACAAGGGGCTTTGCTCCAGCTGGCCGCCATCTTAAAGGGGATTAGCCCTCTACCAAATTTGTCTGTTAAAAGGGAGGCCTAGAAACGTCGCCTCACGCGTGTTGCTAGGCAGCCTCCCTTGCGCTAAGAGCAGGCTAGCCTCGAACGTGCTAGCACGAAGCCGCCACGTTGTTGCCCAGCCACAGTCCTTTGTTTCACATCCAGGTGACACACTAGCTTGCACGTTGCCTGGAAACTACTTCAGTTGCAGTTTTAAATGTCACGGCCAGCAGCAAGGAGCGGTAGGCTGCATTTTCGTAAATTGGGATACTATATTGCAGAGTCAGACTCTGAGCAGTACCAGGGCTCCCCCTACTGGTAAAGCGCCATTTACAGTCAGATTCACTATCAATTGCCTGAATTCACTTGAAACGATCGCAGCTTAAGATGACAGAGCCAAGTCTTCTCTTTATTTTTAAAATAACCAATGACAGCTTTGAGTTTCACTTGGCTGTAGTTGTGTGTTTGGGCAGATTTGCAAAGCTTTTAAAATTGTTTTAGGATTATGGAGGGTTCTAATGCTCACGCCCATCAAGTAGTGGATTTCATGGGAGAATCCATAACAAATATCTAGAGGAGGAACTTGGGTCCTCTGAAAGAGAGGCAGTAGAAGCCACACTGGCTAAGAGGAAGAGGGATGCCCTGCCTGAGGAACATTATTTTTCCTTCTCAGATGGGGGACACCCCTTCTACCTCTGAGCACCGTGGTGAAGGAAAGGTTTCCCACAAGATGAAACCTACCGTGAAGGCATTAAGCCACGCCTAGGGTGCAGGTAGCCTTTGTACTACGATAGAGTATGGCACTCCTACCAGCACAAGAGGAAGGGGCCATCTTGACGGGGCACAGAGAAAAGTTGCCCTTAGCGGCATATTTGATAAGAGTGACCTTCATGGCACAACAGAGCTATGAGACAATTTGAATTCTACTGAAGATAACTCAGATTATGACACCATGGAATGGGATGAATACATTTTTGACTCACAAGACACCTGGAAGTGTTTCGTAGCCTTGACGAGGACATGGAGCAGGCCTCTGGTGCCAATGAGGTTAAAGCCTCCTTTGAGGGTGAGATGTTGAACCCTACAATGATTAAGCGTCTGCATAGTGTGGAATGGTGCCCAATGGACCACGATGCCAAATAGTTAAGCCAATGGGTAAGGAAGTTGGTAGATCCGCAATTTGATTTGGATGGAGTACCCGAGACCCTCTATGGGGGATACAATTTGTAACACCCCTAACTTGGACCCAGAGCTGATCACTGTTTTGTTCAAATTTGGAAAAGACCCAATTGAAAAATGCCTTAAACAGTGTTAAGACAAGGTCATTGACGTTCCTGGGTTCGCTTACCCATATCCTAGATATGGCCGAGGAGGCCAGAGGGAAGAGCGCGGAGTTAATTTGGAAATGATGAGAGGTTGGGCACAATGTGACATCTGCATGCTAGGTAATACCAATGCCAGCTCAATAACGGAGAGGCAAAAATCATGCAAATGAATCCTTAAATGTCCGATCTGGCCACTAGGGAGGACATGGGAGATTCCAAGGGACTTCTCTTTGGAGAAAGCTTTATAAAGTAATTGTAAAAATACATATCTACTGCCTTCAGTAAGGCTCAGTCCAGTATGCAAAGAGTCTTCGGCTCCAGGGCTGTTTTTGGACGTGCTGACAGGAGGTGACTGGCCATCAGCCATAGTGCCTTCAGGACCCAATATTACACACCGGAGCCAAAATATTATGGCAGCTATAGCAGAGGGTACTGCCAATATTCAAACTTCTACCACCAGAGAGGGAGAAACTATGCGAAAAGATCTACATCTTCAGGCTCCAATCACAAGGTATGAAGTGTTCATTCTTCCCAGCTAAGGGATGGCGGAGATTCTTCATGCACAATTGGGAAAAAAATAACAGGAGACTCTTTAGTTTGTAGCCTCGCATAGCTTCTAAATCCAGAGTTTTGAGATTGCCCAGTACAAGTCAGACAACACAAAGAGTTAACCTTAGATGCAAAAAAGATGTTACACAGATTCAGAGGTGACCCAAATGTTGGAGAAAGGGGCATCAATTTGGGTTTCAGATCAAGAGGTTTTGTGAGTACAGTGTTCCTTGCAAAGAAAAAGGACAAATGTCTCATCATAAATTTAAGAGAGATGAAAAAATTCTTGATCTAGAGGCATTTGCAAGATGGAGGGGATCCATCTGTTGAGACATTTTACAATCCGGAAATTGGTTAGTGAAATTATACCTTAAGGACACATTACGAAACCTATGGACGGGAACCATCAGAAGTACATGCATTTCAGCTGGAGAGGTGTCCTTTATCAATTCCTTTGCCTCTCCTTCTGGCTTTCCTAAGCTCTGCGGTGTTTCACCAAGGTGCTGCGTCCTGTAGTGGCATTTCTCAGAGAGGGGTGTAGATAATTTACTTGTCTGACATTTTGATAATGTCCCAGGGCAGGCTAGAACTTCAAGAACATTTGGCTTGAATGAGTGAGCCGCTAGAGAGCCTAGGCTTCAGAGTGAATACAGAAAAGTCTGCCATGGTTCCAACTTAGAGTCTGGAATTTTTGGGTTTTCAGGTATTTGTTTTATCTCAGTTGATTCTACCTTTGAAGAAGGTGACAAAAATAAAGGTGGTGACGGCAGTATTGCTGACAGATGTCTCCTTAAAAGATCTTGCAAGAGTTTTGGGGCTTCTCGCATCCTCCACTCAGGCTACTTCCCCCGCCTTTACACCACAGGGGCCTCCAGAGGTTGAAGGCTTGGGGACTAAGGAAAGGTTTATGGTAGGGACTCTCCATTCCCATTTCAGTGGACACAAGCGATGACCTAGACAATTGGTCGAATAATCTCAAGGCTTGGAACGGCAAGGCAATTTTCGGGAATGTGCCCGAACTAACCTTAGAATCAGATGCTAGAAATTTGGGCTGGGGGGCACGTTTGACCGATTTACAAACAGGTGGAAGATGGTCCAGGGAGGAACAGGAACTCCATATAAATTGCTTAGGGATTTTAGCAGGTTTAAATGCCTTGAAAAGCTTCAGGGAGTTATTGCCAAACTCAGTCACTTTGATTCGGCTAGTTTGGGTGGTGTGAGGTCGAAAGCTCTGACGGAACTAGCAAGACAAATTGTTTTTTTTTGTTGGGAATCACAAGATTTTGTTGAGACCGGAACTTATTACAGGCCAGCTTAACGTAACAGCAGATTGAAATTTCAGATAGTTCTGGGATTCCAGAGATTGGAAGTTAAATCCAGTTGTATTTGTTCTCATTCAGAAGTTATGGGGCAGAATTCAGGTAGATCTGTTTGCAAGGAGACTGACCTTCCAGGTTTTACAGTACTTCAGTTGGAGGCCAGATCCATAGTCAGCAGCAGTGGATGCGTTCCTGGAAGATTGGGGAAGGGAGGAAGGGAGGGAGGAAGGGAGGGAGTTATGCCTTTTCCCCTGTCCATGATTCAGAGGGTTTTGAGGAAGTGGAGGTTGGAAGCATGCAACATTATTCTGGGGACTAATTTTGGAGGTCACAGGTTGGTTCCTTGGGGTGATGGCGATTCTCATGCATATAGAATCTTGATTTCATTCAAGACAATGGAGTTCTATGGTTTCTTTCAGAAAATGCTTTGTAAAATTTGTCACGTTTAAGGCACTACATGAATCTGGTCCAGACTACCTTAAATGCAGCTTCTTGTGGTACGTCCCATCCAGGTCATTACACTCATCCATGGCAAAAAACGCTGCAGTTCCTATGTTTATAAGATCAAACTGGGACAGCAGAAGTTTCAAGACCTGCACAGCTAAACTTCGGAATACTCTCCCTCCCAACCTAAAGAAAATTACAGGCTTTCTTCCTTTTAGAAAAGCCCTTAAAACTTGGCTTTTCAGTCAATAGGGCTTTTCTACTCTGCATATCATGCTAGACTCTTCTGTTACCTTCTTCGTTTCAACCCAAGAGTTAAAGTGCTCCAATGGGCATCTAGTAAAAACCTTGGCCACAGCATCTAGCAATGCAATTTGTCGATAAATGGCTCAGAATGACTGGTCACACTAGACACTTAAGAGTTAAGTCCTCAAGGGGCATCTTCACAGTCCCCAAGATGTGGCAGGATGACATTTCTGTTCTTAACTAAGCAAGTAAATGACTAGTTCGATCTGTAGGAAAGGCCCAGATTATCACTGATGGAACACAATAAGGAGCTCTGGAGGGGTAACAACTGAAATGTTACCATTTACAAGTTGACAATAGTCCAGCAAAAGTAAGTTTCTTCTTTAGTCAGGGTGCTTGAACTTCTACAAATAGCACATCCTAAAGTAGATTTGGGGGAAAATGTACTGGTCTGTATGGTAATAGAAACACAGAACCCTTACAGTCAACACAAAACACACTTACACATTTAGTTTTGCAGTCCAATTGTGAACATCTAGGAGACCTAATTCAAGATTCAGAGGAAAGGGGCCAGTGCTCAATGCTGGTGTAACATGGATGCCTTCAAAGGGAGTCGTATAGACCTGGGAATGAATCGTTGAGATTGGCCAACAGTGATTTTGGTTAATGCAGAGTGAGCAGTAGGGGTAGAGGAAGCCATCAGGAGCCTAGGAGTGTTCATCAGCTCTGGACTGTGAGAGCTGGACTGATATAGAGTCCAAGTAAATGTTTAACATTTTTAAACCCCACTCTACAACACATGATGCAGTGAAGTGAACCCCAGCAAGGTTTGAGGTCACCGATCTGCCCGCTAGTTCTCTGGGTTGTTGCATGAAGTGTGTCATTGAGACAGGAGCATTGTTGTTTCACAGGTGGAACAACCCAGCAGAGGTTGAGGACGGTAGCATAAAGGCAATATGGTTGTCACCTTGGAGGCAGGTGGCACTGCTCCCGCAGCTGTTCTGATGGTGCCCCAGGGAGTTATCAGGTTTGTTGGGGAGAGGAGCGCTTCATTGGTGAGAATCAGTGGAGTAACACAGGTACAGCCTATGTGATCCTGTGACATATGGAAAGGGATGGAACGTTTCTCAGAAGATTCAGCTCTTACCTCTTCACCATGTGAGGAGTAAAAATAAAGGTGTATTTCACAAAGTCTCATGACTGGTAGCAGGTGCAATAAGGTTAACAGTTTTCACAGTATTCTACCTGAAGCTTTGCAAATATAGTGGGCGATTTTTCTGATTTTGGCCCAGTTCAGCTGCCCTTTTTGTGTGAGATGAGACTGACAACGCACAGAAGAAAGGAATTGTTACCAAATTACGAAGATATCACTTAGCCCTTACAAAAACCAAGTTTGTGTGGTGGTAGTGGTGTTGCAGAATTTTTCCCTCCCAGCACAAGTGCTCCCCAATAGCTGGGCCTGCAGGGCCATCTCACAACCCAAACATACAGTTTGAGGTGATGTAAATAATAGAGAAAACCTTGCTATGGATGGGCAAAAATATGAACAAGGTCAACAAGACTTTGTTAAAGTTAGAATCTATAGTTATCAATATGGAGGGTGGAAGCTGGCAGCAACAGGTAAGTGGTATGGGTCTTACTTCAGAGATGAAGGTGGAGAGAGGTGTGAATGCTCAGCTGATAAGACACAAACAAGGCATGTGTCAAGTCATGTTGAGCAAATAGACAACCACAGAGCGCATATCTCAGGCTTATGGACATTTCATCTGCCATGAAAGAACTGGATCTCAAGGGTGTTCTAGGTAGGGTCGCTGCAGGTGCTGTACAGGTTCACAATGGGCAGCGTTCACTTGAAAATAGTGGGTAGTCCTTGTATTATGTCCAGCTTGGGGCTATTCATCCTACTGTTACTGTTCAGCTTGATAGTATATTGATGCAGGAGCAGGTTTAGAGAGAAGCCCAGAAAAAAACATGCATGTGCAATGACTCTCAGATCTTAATTTGACCAGATGAGAGTACATGACAGATATATGGCAAAAAGAACTTCAAACATTAACAAAGACTTCCAAGGGGTTGGAGGGAAGATCTGGAATTTGTTCTGCAATAAACTGACATTGGAGCAGGTAAAAGGTTTCATGGGAGATCAAGGGGTGTTCGATGGGAATTCAGAGACAGCAAGTGGGTAGTTGTGCATGTTAAGAGTTGGATTTCCTTTTATCGGTATGAATCTTCTCAACTCAGGGCTGCTGACTGCTCTAAGTTCTGAATAGTTTTAGTTTGCAGATGGGATCTAAGGTCCCTGGCTAAAAAGACTAACTGAGAAGGACATTTAGGTTTGACATTTATACCTTCATAAACTGAGCTATTGTTATATTGTGAGCGGTATTTTGTGCGCTCGGGGTTTAACCCACAAGCTGATCTTTGTATCTATTAACAAAATCACAGCCAAGTCCAAGTGGTCTTCTGAGAGTTCTTAGGTGTAATGCACAATTCAGATTCTTCAAGAACTTAGTGACACTCCAGCAGCACTAACATGTTTTAAAGAAACCCTTAAATCAAATTCTTAAAAAGCATCAGATCCCATTAGCAAAATGATAACTGTGTTCTCTTTTGACTCTGTGAAACATCACCACAGCATCATTAGATGTTAAAAAGGAACATGTGTTGGATAATGGGTTGCATTTTCCTGTCACCAGATCTGGCTAGGTGCTTATTTTCTTCTGCACAATGGAAGGTTCTCAAAACATTTACAAATGTTCCGATCATGAACTTGTGCACTGACATCCGTATGACGGGTGAGAAAAGCAGATGCCACATCCCTCAAGGATGAACATGTCAGGACAGCAACCTAGTGTTCCTCCACTGCATCATGAGGATTTTCCTCTCCTCTAATTTCCTAGAGCAGCAAACAGGGGGCTTCCAACATCAAGGCATCACCCCAAGAGATATCCTATTCAGGCAGTGCTGTGTGGTAGTCAGTTCCTAATTATTGGGGAACCACACAAGACATGAACTCTTAAGGATAGGAACAACTTCTGTAGGTTTTACAAAAGTGGGTCCACTACTCGGGCAACACCTCCACGTCTGCACTTTAGCAAAATGTGGAGGACAACACCCTTCAACAATCTACAGTAGCAAGAGATTTGGGTAGTTAGGTGTCCAGGAAACGGGGATGCGCACAACATTTTAAATGGCAGCAATAACAAGTAACTAATCAGTGTCTAAGAGTAGCGCAGTATTCTCACAGCAGAGAAGGACTGCAGATTAACATCACTCCATCCCATTATTATAGCCTTTGCCCAAGGCTATACAGGTTAATAAAGGCCATGAACCAGAGTTGTAGTTGGGGAGAGGGCCTTTAACAACCGGTACAATCCGAGGCAGAAGGACTATTGGAACATTCCAGCCACTAAGGGTAAAATGTTCTAAATTAAAACAGGAGGAAACATGAAGATAAACATTGGAATGTTGGAGCGCCGGGCTTATACCAGCCATTATAAGGCCAGAGCTACTCCGTTGGCTTCAAGGGAGCTCTCAACATTCCAATGTTCTAAACATTTTATACCAGGTCCATACAATTAAAGACACTGGGAGTAATAGTGTAGGCCCCAACCCAGTTTCTAACTTTACTGCTCTGTCTTCAATGGACTTGACATACTAGCTACAACAAAATGATATGTATTTCAACGAAATACCTATGTTTTGAGGCTGAAGAGGGCACACAGGTTTATAGGGGAGTCATGAGATCACAAAGGGAAAGAGGCGACACGTTGACATACAATGCTTTTCCTGTACATTAAAATGTTGCATGGATATATTTTCCATAAGCTATTATGTCAATTCCCGGGTCTTGAAGACTACAATTGCATGACGCATATGCAGGTTCTTTTGCTGGCTTCTAACCTCCAGCTAGGTTAGAGCCGACATAAGAACCTGCGTTAAGCATAAAGGGACATAATCTAGTGTATGAGGGACCATTGTACTACAGTATGAATGGAGCAGGTGAACCCCTCGATGATAAGACTACAATACAAGAACAAATAAGGCTACTATACCCAGGCATACAAGGCCACCGCTACATATGAGGATTGCTCCAAGCATAGGAGTATGTTTTGGCATAGCAGGATATAGATGTGTATGGTTAGATTTCAGTGGAAACATTGAGCTACATCTGACACTAAGAGACTATACCAGTATATTATGAGGCTACAGTGTGTATACACTTCCACATGCACACT
This sequence comes from Triturus cristatus, assembly GCF_964204655.1. Lineage (NCBI taxonomy): Eukaryota > Metazoa > Chordata > Amphibia > Caudata > Salamandridae > Triturus > Triturus cristatus. Next base: position 1,005,357,591 of record NC_140594.1, on the reverse strand, counting down.
AATTAAGCAACCACAACTAAGATCATTACCAAACAAATGGAATTGACTGTAAAACCTTTGTTAAAGTAGAATTAGGATTGTGTTAGAAAGATACTGAAAAAGTTCAATCTTGTGCCACAACAGCAGTGAACGGAAGGGGAGACGAGAAGGATGCGTAGCTATCTTAATTTCCCAAACTCAGGGGGTTTGGGAGGCGTTTGCTGATAAACCTAAATAAACAGTTCTTCTTTAACAGGTTTTTGTGTGAGTACAGATTTTATCAGCGGGTGTACAGGCATCTGCATTCCCAACTCCAGTTAGCAACAGATTGTTTAACATGCTTTCTTTGCAAATGTGCACTGTAGGATGTAGGGTTCGATGTTACCTTCTTTTGCTTTCTTATGTTCCAGTCTTTCCTTCTGGAGAGATTTTTCTAGCCGTGACCGGTGTTCATAGACAACTGAAATAAAATGAATATATTTAAATACAATACAAAGAATAAAAAAAAAAAAAAAAAAAAAAACATACCATTCAGTAAGATTTCAAGAGCACCATTTTCAACAAAAATAAGATTTATCACTAAAGGATTTGCATAAGGTTTCACGCACTTAAAGTGATGAGCTATAAATTACACTAGCCAATGGTTTGTCAGTACTGCACTAAAACCAACACAGGAGATCATACAGGATTACCATAATACACTGGATCAAGAAAATTCAGATCAGTTTGCCTTTTTGTCACAAGGCTTGCGAGAATCATGTTCTCCTGTTCATAGGACATTACCTAGTGATCGAAAAAAACATTTGCACAGTTGTTTCAGGACCTTACATACAATTGCAAAGAAATGGATAACCAAGTCAAACCCTTTGAACATATTAACTCTCCAAAAGGTAGCAAGGTCGAGCAGTCAAGGCTTACTCCTGGAAGAGGCATTAAGTTTGTAAGTCAAACTGTTGGCACAATATAAATACACCAAGAAGAGAACCTAATAAACACACGCGTCGACAAAGCGGCTGATTCAGAGTAGCCCAGTAAACACCTGGTAGCAGAAGCAAGATTACAAGTGTCCCAAAGTTCTAGGTATACATTCACCTGCAAAAAGCAGGTGGAAATCAGGCCAGAATTGGGCAAAAATGTGTTTAGAATGGTGCGGTACACCTCTTTTCCCAAGTTATTCCTTATTGCAGAAATTATATTTCAGTATTACCCAGTAAGGGCACAGAGGTACCACTGTGGGGGTAATATAGAGATTATAGTGCTTATCAAGCGTCGCTAGTAAGTGGCACCTGTGAAAGAACTGGTACTTTTAAAACCAACTATTTTTTCATTTATTTGTAGGAAAAGTATGCAGATAAAATACAGCACTGCGCAATAACAAAATATGGGCACCTTATAGATCAAGCTATCCCTCCATTATTATAGTACTCTACAATCTGCTGAAATAGAGGATTTCTGGTTTGCAACAAGAACTGGTCACAAAGCTAAAGTTTAGTTTATGTGATCAATCTGGACCTGGTAGCCAGTGACAATATGAGAGGTGGCGGGGGTGGGAGGTTTCCTGGACAACAATCAAGGGTAGATCCTGCCCAGCCACAACTGACCTTGTAGCCCAGGGATGCCCAGAAGAGAAGGACCAGGGATGGGAATGGACTTGAGCTACTTCGGTACTTCCATGTGGCAGTACTTACATTTAGGGAAACTTTTCACAATAATGCCAGATTGCCATCTAATTTTTTGTGTAAGGTTAGCTCATGGATTCCCTGGATTCCACCAGGTAATGGAGAGCACTGGGATTCATGGTAAGGGTCCTACAACATCTTTACACCTGGATGCATACATAACTGTAAGCAGGTGGTTCAAAGAGATCCCAAATCAGTATAATCAGCCTGATTCAATGGGACATAAGGTTATAGAAAGTAAGAAAAACACTTACGATTTGTCATGTTTGCGTATATGTGGCAAATGTAAAGTTTGGAGTATTTTCCTAAACAAAGTTCAAATTTTAAATGTTATGACACTTTAATGCATGCTTTCTCAGCCTGCTACAGAACAGTGGACTTCTAAGCATCACATTTATTTTTAAGATGCGAGGAATTCATGGTGTTCAATCATTCTTCTACCCAACTTAAGCAACAATCCGCCAATTCAAAGTTAGGGCACACCACAAAGATTCATAAAACCGAATCAAGACTATGGTCATCTTTGGAAACATCTGGAAATTCATACCCTGGGCTACCGAAAGGTGCAGCAATGTGTGCTATACAAATGCTAACAATAACCTTTATTAAGACTGGTGAAGGGTCCTTTGCCTGCAAAAAGTTTGCCTTTTTATATTAGTGCCAGAACTTCAACAGGTGGCTACACCTGCCATTTAATATCGCTAACTTCACATATTTTGTCAATCTTTTATTGCCTGTTGAGCCTCCCTGTTAAACCATGACCACCAAAATCTGTCACTCTATATTTTGTCAAATTGCTTTTCTCATAAACCTCTCATGCACCGAAGTAACATACTCAAATTGCTCTATGACAGCATAGAACTATATATACCGTCAGTGGAGCAATGTGAGAATGTTGTTGAACACCCATGTTCTAATGTCAACTTAAAGAAGTTTGTTAACTAACAAAAACAAAGCAAAATAAAGCAAAAAGAATTAGCAAACTCCAAATAACCAGCTTTTACTCAATCATCATGGACGCTCAATCAGCCTTTCTTACTTAAAAAAGCCTCCCCACCACCACCCACACTTGCAACCTACACACTTCCCACTTTTTAAAAAACAATTTTTTTTTTTTTTAACTGGAACATACTGAACAGCAAATTGAAACTCCAATAGATTAACCAACCAGCACACCTCATGGCATTAACCCGAGAGCACCATCTCGTGTCATCTGGCGTACCAATGCAATGTGGCCAGATTGAATGTTAGACTACACTATGCATTTGAAAAAACCTCCAATTACATGCCATAGCATCTTAAATTCTACATCGGCCTTAGACCTGGTGGGAAAGGTAAGGTTATTGAATAAAATGGAGGATTTGCGACTGGACCTCACTGTGTATTCAGTCATTTAAATGTTGTACCCTGGAAGCACCTACAAAGTGAGTGTAAGCTAAAAATCCAATGCTAAGAAGACAGTTCCCAAACACAGGTAGAGAAAACAGGGCTGCTTATTTGCCCTATTGCCTTTCGTGATTTAAGCAAATAATACCTACAAGAAGGTTCTGAAAGCGAAGCAAGACTTCTCGGCCATACAGTCTCCAGCTGCCAACATTACTGTACATTGAAGACTCGATTCTCACTGCACGCACACCAAAAAAGGGTACAAGCACAGACGCTAACCATAAATAAGTATTGTGGGACTAATGGTCTACAAATTAACTTCAATAAAACAAAGATAATGGTCTTAAGAAAATTCTGGTAGAATGGAAAGATTTTCACCAGGGATTAAAAGCTGGAGGAAGACAGCATTTTCCCTTATTTGGGCATCACTCCATCACATAAGATATGGACTGCAAATCAAAATGGTTGTTGGCGAACAAAAGAGCCAACGTGGTGAACTAGTCTGATACAACAGCTCTACAGTGTTTGACAAGAAATAGTTAGCCACCAAGAGATTCTATTTCAGGTTTCAAAAGTCCACACACATTTTGATCCCTCAGTTTGCCTTGTTGGCTACAATTATGGAGTTACTCAGTCTTCTATTTTCTGAATAACTCTTCCCAAGAATAGCCTTGCCAATTCCAACAGTTTCTGAGCAGTTACAGAAATACTCCACACTTTGTGAATAATTACTACCTACAAGTTCTAAAGAATAATGTGTGAAAACACTTGAACTGGTTTTGAATACATATGGATATAGTTTAACACTCACACCAAGCTACTCCTTGCACATTCAATTTATACTTGGCACACCCCATTGTTAGAACCATTCTCAACAATGTATGCTGTGGCCAAAATCAACAGGTGCACAACACTGTGTGACGTACATTGACATGGGTGGACTTTCCATTAAATCTCAAGTAAATCTCAGAATACATCTGAATGTGTATGGAACAGTTGGGACATCCTACCTACGAATATATTCAAAACCATAAAGCATTCAACAGTTGCTTGAAAAACATCATTTCTAATGCTGCATTGAAGCATATCGTATCCACTGTGCCACTGACAGTACGGTCGCTCAGACCACTATCACACCAGAGTGAAAAGAAATAATTCTCCAAGTCCTCATCACCAATGCTACATTCACAACAGTGTCTATTGCTACACAATAGATTATTTTCGACCTGGATATTT